>NC_073726.1:12098125-12745416 GCF_023634155.1 Falco peregrinus | reverse complement strand
TGGGTGGGAGTTTGGCCTTTGGCCAAGGTTAACACTTGCCTAATGAAATTTTAGCATAGTTTAATAGACTAGTAAGTGATGCTTATGTTTATATAATGCTATGTGTATATATGCAAGCATCTTATAACAGTTGATTTTTGTTATACATCTATTTATTTATTTATTATTTTTAAGCAAAGCTGTTATTTTGCTGTACTATTTGTCATTAGCTATTGAGGGGTGTGCTGGTATTGGCTGGAATAGAGTTAATTTTCTTCACAGCAGCTAGTACGAGGCTATGTTCTGCGTTTGTGCCGGACACAGTGTTGGTAACACAGGGATGTTTTCGTTATTGCCGAGCAGCGCTTACGCAGAGCCAAGGCCTTTGCTCCTTCTCACCCCACCCCACCAGTGAGGAGGCTGGGGGTGCACAAGGAGCTGGGGGGGACACACAGCTGGGACAGTTGACCCCAGCTGACCAAAGGCATATTCCATACCACATGACATCACGCTCAGCATATAAAGCTGGGGGAGGAAGAAGGAAGGCAAAGACATCCAGAGTGACGGCATTTTGTCTTCCCAAATATTTGCTATACGTGATGGAGCCCTGCAGTCCTGGAGATGGCAGAACACCTGCTTGCCCATGGGATGTGCTGAATAATTCCTTGTTTCGCTTTGCTTGCGTGTGCAGCTTTTGCTTTTGCTATTAAACTGCCTTCATCCCAACCCATGAGTTTTCTCACTTTTCCCTTTCCGATGCTCTTCCCCACCCCACTGGGGTGGAACAAGTGAGTGGCTGTGCGGTGCTTAGGTTTTTAGGTGTGGCTGGGGTTAAACCACAACAGGGGGATGTAAAGAAGAAAAAGATCTTGCTAACTTTTGATGACTGCATTAGAAGGAGCTGAACTGTACTTTGCGAGAAAGTGCTTCTTCAGCCCTGACTAGACAGAGAACCAATGATAAAGTAAGGCACGTTGGCTGGTAATACAGGCAAACATCTCAGGTTAGGTCACAGTTTCACATCTTTTGAGGGGGATCTCTAATCATAAAGAGATATTATATCAAAATATGAAACTAAAATACTTAGGAGTGCATACAAAGAAATCATGTTTTAAGGGGAACTTGTAACAGCCGAAGGCAGTGACTTGAAAACATACCTGTATGATCCACACTAAGCTGTTCTAACAGCATCATAGCCTCGTTGTAGGTTGAAGTTCCTAATTTGACATCCTCTGAAGTTGAGACAGATGAGTGAGATAAATCAGGGTCATCAGTTACTTCCATTTGTCTGCCGACCTACAAAAAATACAGTATTTTCTGTATGCCACTGTCTAGTATTACAGATCATTACAAATGCATGAATGATTCGTTCTCTCCTTCACAGCCTACAGATTTGTCTCAAATACAGTAAAGCTGCATACTAGCAGCAATTTGTACATCTGGTTGATCACTACATAAACACGGTTCCCATCTAAGTGATTAAAAGCTGATAGAAACTTTATCAAGAAACTAGTTTTACAGTACCTTGTTCTCTTCACTCCCGGTTGTTGCTCCAGGTCTAGAAAACAGAAATATGTTTCAGTACTGGAGTGCTTATATTGCATTATGAATAATACCTGAAGTTGCTTTGAAAACTTCATTTCAGAACTGAATTAAACTAAAATCTAGTATAGCAACTTTGCTAGATGTAGTTCAAGACCGAAAGAATTATTATGTACTATTATGTCTACTGGAAGGCTAATTTTTCCGCAAGATATTGAGCAAATAGTTGAAATAACCGTTCTCTCAGCTTCACTCATCGACAGAAATCGTACAGCTACGGACATGTAGATATACAGTTATGTGCCTTCCCTGTTTAATACCAGGGGTTTAGCTCTCTTCAGTATTGAGAATCCTTCTCTTACAGGTCAAAGAACTGTAATTTTGGATTCTCTAGTGGACTGGGTCTGGCTGGGATGCAGTTTATTTTCTTCACAGCAGCCCACACAGCGCTGTGTGTTACATCTCTGACCAAAACAGTGTTGATAACAAACCAAATGTTTAGCTAGTGCTGAACAGTGTCAATAACTTCTCTTTCTCACTTTGCCACAACCCACACAAGTAAGGTTGGGGTGGGCAAGAAGTCAGGAGGGTACACAGCTGCAAAAGAAAACGCGGAGCAGGAAGCAGGGCAAAAAAACCCGAGATACCTGCAGTGAAAGAGCAATTTTGCTTTTCTGTCTCTCCTCTCCCTTTTTAAAAGCTATAAAATACTTTGATGCATGTGCACACACTCACATAATTAATCAGAATTTGTACACATGTGACCTTATCATTAACTTGGCCAGCATGCTCAAAGCACTCTAAACAAAAAAGAAGTGTTTTTCAACACAAAGCACATCAGGTAGTGTCGTCACATAAAAGAACAAGAATCTTGATATGCATCAGGTGTACAAAAAACCTCAAAACACAACAAAACCCCAATCCTGCCCCTAGCTCTTAGGTCAATTTTCATCATTAAGTAAGTTTTATTTTTAACATTCCTTATATGCATACCTTCCTTCATCCCGAGATGTTTCACTGGAAGTGCTATCATCCAGTACTTGACAATGATTCCCACTGGAAGAGCTCATCTGCTGGTGAGCCTTCTGCTTTGAAGACTGTCTTTTACTTTTCTTTGCAACGTTGGCATTCAGGGCAAATTCACTGCATTAAACAGAAAGAAAAAAAAATCACCGAGTAGGTTTACAAAAAATATTTCTGTAAAACAGACATACTTAAGATGATGTCCAGAAATGACTGAGATAAAAAATATCTACGATACATTCACAGACTTGACTGCAAAGATCGTGGAAGATACCCAAGTATTTAAAAAAACCTTCCCCTAGGAGTGAGGGGCACATGTGGAATCTGAGCTAGATTCAGGTTAAGCTGGATATCCCCGTTAAAGCAAGCACCTAGAGCAGAGATCCCTTTGAAGGACAGACAGGAAAAAACCTCCTGCTTAGGTTTACGTAAAAATATGTGTGCCTTCTTTAGACTTTTGAGATTGGTTTGGTAATATAATCTTTTCCCCTTTCCTGACAAAGGGCATATTAACTTAATGAAAAGGAAAACACCAACTGCATGGAGACCACTAAAATCCCTTAGAAAAGGGAGTAGTAGTAAACCACAAGTTCCTACTTTTCCTACTCACTATGGCTTTCACCACTGGGGAAACTACTTCAACTACTACAATATTAGAAAACCTAAGACACTTACATAGTACTACAAGTAAGAATTAGATATTATTTCATTAGCTTACTCTTTCATTGGCATTTTAATCAATTTTGAGCTCTCATCAGATGAAAAATTCTTTTCGCCTTTTTCTTCTATAGTGTTTTCATTCTCCATTTTCAAATAGTCATTCTTCCTTAAAGTAATCTTTTGTTTCATTTGCCGATCAGTGACGTTGCCTGATGGTATATTTAATTTATCAAGACATTCCTGTTTTGCCACCGCCTGCACTTTGGAAATTCTTTGTTTGCTTTTTTCCTTCTCAACCTATAAAAAGAAAGTTAAGCTTTGTGTATTTCTTACTATTTCTAGAAGACAGAAACACCACATCTAAGATTGATTAATTCAGGGTTTACCCCTGAAATAATATGAAATTAGAGAAGCATTTTCACAAAATTACACTGAAAGTGTATTATGTCATTGAAAGTACTTCAAATTCACTCAATTAAAGATAACAAAAATAAAGCCCTTAGAAAGAAAACAACAGTCTATCTTAAAACATGAACAACAAAAAAGTGAAAGCATTACTGATGGACAGAGTTAGGAGGACTGCACAATGTTGGCTGTAACAACACCAGAAAAAAGATCAAGTGGAACTGCGGGGGGATAATGCTCCCTTAACAAGGGGAGGAAAATAAAAAAGATGCCAAACCCACAAACACAAATGGTTTCACAGGAAAGAGGAATTTTAGTGAAAGGCAATGAAGACACACCATGCAGATACCACAGCACATGAATTATTAGTCAAGACCCTGTTCAGAAGCTATTTTCATTCTTTGATTCAGAATCAGAACGGATATAATTGTATGGATTTCTTTTTATAGCAATGAAGTGATAATTACTTACGCTGGAACCGAGTGCCACCTATTGTTAAACTGGAACAAGAATGCATTCTGTTTTCCAAAAATGGGGAAAAAGAAAACTTTCCACTGCTCTCTTTATTCACAAGTAACATATTTCCATCAGAACAAAACACAATTTGAAGGAAGCATCTTCCCTTAATGATGAATAGCTAAAGTGAACAGGACCATTGATATAGAGAGAGATTAAAGAATAAAGAGTAGCAGGTGAACTACCTCTTTTTGCAGCTGTACCTTCTCTTTCTCCAAAGCCAGGAATACTATTTGCAGCATTCCTACCTTACCCTTAAATCTTTCAATATCTTGTTGTAGTTCTTCATCAAGATTCCTTTGCAGCATGCTATGTGCTTGCTGAGCATTTGCAAAAAGACCTTCCATTTCTGTTTCTCCTATTCTGTTGTCGATAAAGCAGTCCCTGGGAACATCATCATTAAATCCAGAGTCTTTTCCAAGTTCCCTCTCTGTTACAAAAAGTGCATTTTCATCACATGTAGAAACTGGTCTTATTGTAGGAATAATATTAGAAATGTCATCCAACAGACTTGGTTTTAAGCTGTATCTCAGGGAGTATTCAGGACCTCCCACTACATTTCTACTACTTCCATTTTCATTCTCTTCCACTTCCATAGTAGGCATTTTTTTTTCCTCTCCTTTTGCTAGAGGCACCTTTGTATCATCGATATTGTTTGTGCAGTCTTCTTCATCTGTACTCCAGGTATCTTCCATGTTTGCATTTAAGTTATTTTGATCAGAAAGGACACCAAGAGTTGGAATTACAATTTCCATTTTGGGTACTTTTCCACCTCGTGTAAGTTTAGTATCTCCAAATTCAACTTTACTTTCTAAGTTATTACTTGATTCTGTTGCATGAGATGAAACAACATGAGAACTCTTCAATTCATCACTGAAGCCAACTTTTGACATTTCTTCCACAAGAGAAGTAGTTTTCCCAGTTTCATTAATTTCACCAAACAGCTGCTTTAGCTCTGCTGTAATGTTTTTAAAGTTTGTTTTCAATTCCCTTTTCTCATTTTCAACCCACATTCTTTCATATCTTTCCTCCCAAGGTTTTGGACTTAACTGCTTGTCAGCACTGTGCAATTCCTCATTTTCTGCTAGGGCTTCCTGATGTGAAATTTCTGCTTTATCAGTCTGATTTTCATGTGCTGTTTTTTCTATCAAGTTGGTAGTTTCTAAAATATATTTATCCTTACGTAAACAGGTATAGACAGAAAGATTATCAAGAAAAAATATTACAGTTAATCTATGCAATTTCTGTTGCAAACTCATCATGTAATAGAAATAAGGCATTTTGAAAGCGAGTTTTCTAATAAAAATCAAAGGTTACTAAATTAAAGGTTCACTGCATCACCATCTTCTTGAAAAATAGAAGGACTTAAGAGACAACAGTTTCCTGGATTAGATTTGTCTGGGCACTAGGGTTGCTTTTACCTTTTAGCCTGCTTGCTTTCTGTAACTGCTGGCATTTGTCACAAAGTATTTTTACTTTGTCAAGTTTTATTGCTTTAATACCATTTTACATTAAAACTGCCAACATTTTTCTCACCCAGTCCTCCCTCCATCATTCTCTACTGCCTGGCATTTTACAGTCCCCGGCCATCTAAGCTAATACAATGTGAATGAACATGACAAGCTTTTTACCGTTCACCACACAGAGAAGTGGCTAAGGGAGGATTATTTCTTCACTCAAGATTCAGAAATAATAAATTCCATTCCAAGGTCCAAAGAAAAGGATTTATTAGGGAAACCTGTCTGTTCCTTCCCTCATCCCAGAAATCAGGAACCCAACTTGCAGGAAAACCGCACCGTGCCTTAATCCTACCCAGTCCCCTCAAGTCCCTCTCCCCACGCTCTGTTTCTCAACAGCTCCGACTGCTTCTGCCCTGTGTCACAGTCCTCCCCATGTGCCTCCTCGGCTCGTGGTGCCTTCTGAACAGGTCCTGGCAGCCTTGGTGTCCCAACAGGCTGAGACCATCGCGCTCCTCACGCTCCTGTCGTATTAGCCAGGCCCTTTTCTCCCGCGGCAAAGACCCCTCCTCTCAGAAGGGGGAAGCAGCACCTCAGCCAGCCACCACCCGTCTCACCCTCCCTGTTCCCAAGCTCATCGGCCAACTACTACCACCTTGCAACAGGCTTTCTGTGCTTTGCCTGTTAAAATTAAGCATGTCCCTCTTCCGTGACGCCCGGGTGTGCGGTGGAAATAATTTGCTATACTGTCCCTTCACGTGCTCCAGAGGACGCCAGACCCCCCTGTGCAGCCCCTGCCCCGTATGCCCAACACAAGCAGGACGCCTGCCTCATTCCCCTCTAGGATACCCTCTGAAAAACCCTTTTCAAACACTTAACATGGCCAAACAAGAGCATACTTTGCAGAGACTGGGAAAGCATCAGAAAGGTCACCAAATCTCAAGGTGTTCTGTTTGTTCTTTGTTTTACAAAGAGGAAGACCAGGTATGTTTAATCAAACAGATCAGCATATTATAGACAAATCTCCCTCTTCACTTGAATGTGCATTTTGCACAGGCAAAAAACCCCCACATTTGGCTGCACTGTTTCTCAGCAGCGCACAAAAGGAAAAACCCTGCTCAAAATTTAAGCAAACCAACTGAAAACAAATCACTATAACAGCAAGTATCCAACATAATGGCAAAGATTTTACCCCACCATAAGAAGACTGTATCCAACTTTACTTCAGACTGTAATACAACCTCCAAGACTCTCCCTTTATTCAGCATTATTCACTGACTGGTAAGTTTTCTTTACCTTAGTGTATAATACAATTTACTGAATCAGACTGTAATCCAAAATACTTGGTTTTACATACCCACAGCCCGTAATTTTCAATAGCATCCTTCATGTTGTCTTTTTCAGCTGATGATGACATAGGAAAGATAGATCCTGAGTTCTCACCTGCAGTAAAAAACCACAAATTTTTATAAACAGCATAACTTAATACTACTTATTTACAGCTAGAGTGCATCTTGAATCATCCTATTTGTGACAAAAATCTTAACACAAAATAACACATCCCCTCAAATTTGTGCACTGTTAGAGAGAAAATCATAATACAGATTTAAGATGCATCTGTGTGAATTCCTTTCTTCCTTTCTTCCAGGGCATTATACTTTTTAATGTATAAGGGAAATTTGCTGAAATTCACTACATATGGCCACAAATAACCCATTCCTGTTTCTTAAACATGCACAATCTCTCTCTCTCTCATACGTAGATAGATACCTCTGTATCTCTGGCACACTGTGCGCCATACAGTATTCCTCCATCAATTTCAAGTTCCCTATGTGTTGTGCACAGAAAATCATGAACAACAAAGTCACAGGTTTGAAATCTTGAAGACCCCAGCTTTGTTCCTTGCACGACACAAATCTGTCTCTAGACATGGATCTAGACAGAGTATTTCAGTCAAACTGTTGCCCCATCTGTTCCAGAAGACACGGATGGGCCACTGAATGAAAGACAGGCTTGTGAAATGTGCAGAAATAACCCATGATCTGGATGTCTTTACAGTTGGAAACTGGATTCCACCCTTTCCTCTCTCAGAATTTCTAAGTAATACTGGACAGGTCACAAACTCCTCAGAAGCAGTCACTCAACTCAGTCTGGGCTCCCCATTATGGGGTGCCTACCTTGAATCTCTGTTATATCTGAGAACTGGACTCCAAATAGTTCCAGACACAATTTAGAAGCAGCAACTCATTGTCATTGTTTGTGTGGAAGGCACACTGAACATTTTGAAGGAACAAGTATTCAGAAAGAAACAAGTCCCAGCAGCTCAAGTGTGGCATCTAAAAACAGAGATGGATTCTTTTCACCTTAATCACTCTGGATCTCCTTTCCTGCTCCATAATCCTATGGCTTCTACCTAACAGCCTTTCTGTACACAAAGCTTCGCTGCTAGAGAGGGACACAACATTCTTCCCATAAGAAAAGCAAGCAAGAAGGAAGAAAATAGATAAAATCATAAGAATACAAAAGGGTCCACCATTTATGAGTCACAGGGCCAACCTCACTTTTGGCATTTTCTCCTGTAGGTGACTCCTTTTACAAACTTTCATTGTATGTGCTAGTCCTAGAAGCCTCTCCACCCAAGTACAGCAGGGGGTGGTCAGTCTGTCGGACAGATGGGGCTGCTCCAACTCTGTTTCCATGAAGGTACGCTTACCAGATTTCTTCTGTCACTTCACCAATGTTCACTCAGGTCAAAAACAGCAAAATGCAGGCAACTTCCTACCATACCATTTGATACGTGTCATCGCTCCCATCATCTAACATGGACACCACCATTTTGCTTAAAAGACAGACTTTAAGTATTTTGTGGATGCAGGAGAACTGTGACATCTTTCCTGTGCACAACACAGACTGAATAAGCTTTTCTGGTCAACTGTATCTGCCTGAAAACTGGATAAAAGCAAACCTGCCAGCACCCAGAGTTTTGTACTGGCCTTCTAAGAATGCAATTCACATTCTCTGTTCAGAGTATGTAGGTGTCTTAATGTTTTGGATTCTGTTTCAGAGTGCGGTCACTTTACAATTAGGTGCCACGCTGCTATAATCAAAAGCAACCCTAACTCCTGTTCAGCCTTGCCCATCATGGTCAACAGTAAAGTTTTCAGCAGCAGCTATTTGAGTCTGAAGTCTCAGTCTTTAGATAAGATTTTAGTAACATTGGAGGCCTAAGAATTCTTTTCCATAGGGTTTAAATCAACCTTGAAATTTCTGTATGATGGGTACAGAACAAGGAAGAAGGCAGGAAAGATGAAAGGCTACAGTGTTCTTCCCTCCTTAGAGTTCTCATTGTGTCAGTAACTCTAGTCAGTAATTACTTTTCCAACCACCAGAAAAATAACTAAAAAATAAACCAGACTTCTCCCATTAGCTGTTGCAAGTAAAATTTCTTCTTTTCTTGGAGCAGTAATTCATGAATCTATTTTCTGTATTATTGGCTTCTGTCAACATTGTGAAAAAGGATGACTCCTCATTGCCAAGAGTTCTTCACTTTTAGCACAGGGAGAAAGTTTTAGTTAAAACACTGGTAGAACCCTACTCCAAGGCTTCTGAAGAGCCCGTCATTCAAAAAAATGTATACAAAAAATTCACAGGGTAAATTAAATTCCAGTATTTTTGCCTATCATTTATTGCTAGCATGTATTTTTATTAACGGATGCCTGCAGTGCAGTGTATACAAAAGATGCAAGTCCCCCACCTTTTACTCTGTCTGCTCTCTAGCTAGCACTGAAAAATGACTTCTAGTCATCTTAGGTCTTTCCAATTAGTCTTTACCTCTCCACTCTATTCTGAGACTTCCCTCATAAATTGTCGTACATAATGACTTTTTGCAGATTACAGTGGACAGCAGCTACTCTGCTATACAGGAAACATGAGAACACCACTACTTTACTTTGACTCAAAAACAGATTTTTAGAATGTATTACTATGAGTCAGTAACAAAGTAAATAGAATGGGAAATTCCATCTCTCCTTGAATATTTAATTGCGCAAGATACTGTACCTGTTTTCCACATTTATGAAATAAAACTTGTCAAGGATGGCATTCAACCCTTTTAGAGTCAGAAATATTTGTGCTGCAGGAATCATGATGCTTTGTTGAAGCAATCTAATTTGCTTAAACCCAAATTCAAACATAAAATGTTTGAAAGAAAGAAATAAGAATTTTTTACATCTACTTCTTAGCACCTGACCTTCAAGATAACATACGGGTAAAAACCAGCATGACACAAATGAATAAAGCCATACAGGAAAAATAGCTGACCTGAAATGAGCCATGAAAAGGCAACCTTTCCTTTCTTTCTTTGTAATATTGTAACATACTGGTCCATTATGGGGCTACACTTCACATTACTGTGGAATACAGACATAACCAAAACTCATGTTTTAACTGAACAACTTCTAACAAATATCTGTGTGTCTTACAAGAACACTGTCACTGCAAAATAAAGGGTGAAAGAGGACTCGCTGCTTACCCATTGCAAATACGTGAGAGGGAGAAGAGCGAGAGGAGGAGGAAGGAGATACTGCTAGAGAGAATTTTCATCTCTATTATTGTCAAAAGAACAATACCTTTTTTTTTTCTTCCCCTACAGCAAAGATGCCCAAGAACTTGGAGCTATTTGTATTCTATACTTAGAAGTTACAAGTCCGCTTACTTGTCTACATATCTGTTCACCTCTCTCTGGTTTATAATTTCAAGAGCCAATTGTAGAAACTCTAAAACCTGAGTGGCAAATTGTTTCTCATCTTATAAACAAGTGTGATTAATACAAAATACAACACAAATAATCAAATATGCAAATCAATAAACATTAGAACAAAGAAATTAAAAAACCATTAAGGTTACATATCCTCTCTCCAATATATAGCGGACCAGCTAGCTGCCTCAATTTTAGCCTTGTTTCCAAAGGAAACAGAATTCCTGACAACATGCTGACACTGATTTCCTCCCATCTTGTCTCTCTTCCCCACTTCCTTCCCATACACCTCTGAACCTGCTGGTCATTTTCCATGAAATAAGAGAAGGAAGCCTTAGAGGAATGTGTTTGCTACATGTTTCAAAACAACTGCCAGACAGGTAGAGAAAAGCCAGGCAAGTAGTAATTCCTGAAAACTACAGCTACAGCATGAGCCCAAGAATTACCCTTTCTGCCTCACCTGCAGCTCCTGGACAGCCTAGCCTGCAGATCCCTAGCCTGGAATCAGCCACAGCACATGCTCAGAGACCCAGGAAAATCAGGAAGGGCTTTTTTTTAGAAACTGAAAGAAAAGCAAACTTCAAGACTGCCTGAAAAGGGGAGATGGCAGCAAGTATGGTGTAGGAAGCGTGTATCATGAAAGGGTATGTACAGTGCTCAATAGCAGACTAGAGGAGGGAGCAAATACATACACAGAGGTATATTTCAGCAGACCTTCTGCTCCCAGGATGCCTTGCTAGAGCCACTCATTTAACATTAGAAACAAAATTGCAAGTACAACGTGTCTGTCCATAAACGCACACTACAAAGAGATTGTTATGATACCTTCAACATCTTCTGCATCTCCTAAACCAAATTCCTCCAACAGATCTGCAGAACAAATCAGATGCTTTATTAAATACTCCTATCTAGAAAATTATGCTAAACCCAGAACCACATGAAGTGAACATTACCTGACTTCTGCTGCTTTTTTTTAGGAGAGGTTTCATTCATTTCCAAAACAGATTCAGAGGTCTTCAGCTATGAAAGACAATACAATGACAAAAAAAAAAAAATCAAACTTAAAGTAACTACATAATATTTAATGAGCAGAACAAGTAGTCAGTCTGACATGAACAAATACTTACCTGGGAATTATTGGGTGTCTCCAAAAAGCCTGGAGGTGAAAAATGTTTTAGAAAGTGTTATTTTATTTAATTTATACAATTTTTACTCCATCCAACATCAGTAGTTTCTACAACTAAGTATTAGTTGCAAGCATTATTTCATCGAGACTACGATACTGAACATTCAATTTACCTCATCATACAACATTTGTATCAGTATACAAGAAATGGACAATGCATGCTTCCCATCATGCACCTTGGATTTAAGAAATAATAATCACAGAACTAGTACAATCCATAGGAAGCAATAAGGACTTGCTTGTTAACAAAACAAGATCAAAATACTTATTTTGAGGAGCTGAATCCTGCTTTCTACAAAGATTATTTCAAAAGCCAAAGCTGGCTTGCTGTAATGAATGCTCATAAAATAACACTATGAATTATATAAAATAACAGCACTATGACCGTGATGTTGAGGGGTATTTTCCTTTCCATGGATGGGACAGAGAAAACAGGCGTGCAGACATAGAAACCTCATACACATCATACAATGAGGAAGAATCAAACTAGTTCTTATCAGGTTGTTCTGGTTTAGATTGCAAGGAAAGAAAAAAACCAAATTACAATTGCTTGTAACCTGCATTTATAACACAGTTCCAAATAGTTATTTTTTTTTAAAGGCTTTTGTCCAACATTAAGTAACTTACAAACCCACACAATCTACTGGCCCACCTATATTTCTCAAGTCCTCTGCTTTAGTCATCTTACAGTTTGAGTCCTCTCATGAAAGAAGCGTATGAAATGTTGTTAAGAATGGCTCCACAGCAAAATTTTTGTATTTAAAAAAATTGTTAAAAACCTAACAGCATTTGATTTCAGTAAACTTGGTGGTCTAGCAGTATGGAAACACCTTAGAAAGATTATCATAATCACCTTCTATCCCCTTTTTACACTGATTCTGGATTTGTATGAATCTACTAGAATCTAGTGGATTCACACAAAGCAGACTTTCATGACAACTACTCAACAAGTAAATTTACAAGCTCCCAGGAGCTTTTAAAGTTTTGCTTCCAGCTTACTAAACTAAAATTGGATTAGCTTCTTCAGCTATTCTATTGTACTTAAGCTACAAGCAGGACTGACCATTTAGCAAGAAAGAAATCCTTCAGGTAAGAGTTCTACCCCAATAGCAAAACCTCCCTGCCATTCTATGCTCCAGATGCTCAAGAGACAGTGTCACAAACTACAGGCAGAAACCCTTCACAGCAAAACCTGAACTTTTAGTCACATTTTAGCTCCTAGGCAAAGCATAACAGAAAGGTATAAAAAAGATTAAGATAGGGGGGAAAATGCTTTAGCCAGATCATAGCTCTCTCCTGCTACATTATCATCCAGGAATGTTTAGATGTTCAGACAGCCCTAAACCACATACACTTTCATCGCTATGCCACAAGAACCTGAATCCAAAAAAACAGAAACACATCCAAAGAACACACATAATGCAAACAAGATATCTTCCTTTACAAACTTGCCAGCAAGCACTGTGATAGCTGGTGTTAATTAACAAATACTAAGCACTTCATTGCTATAGTGCACACCCACACCATACCAGCATTCCTAAGGCAGACATTGATAAAAGCTCATGTTAGCCTATACGTGTTTACAGACAAACATTTAGTCCACCAGGAAGTTACCAGTCTTGTGGTCCCCTGAAACCATCTGTGAGCGTGCTCCGTGTCTGTCTGCAGCTGGAAGCAACACACCAGGTGATACTATTTCTGGACTTTCAGAATCCGTCTGTATAACATAAAACACATGCGTGAGAATCAGTACAAATTTTCAACTCATTTCTATGTAAAAAGTTCCTGCTAAGCCAACTTGCACAGCATGGAATCACAGAAGCCTTTGATAAGCCCCTTGGAAAGGGCACATCAAGACACAGTGGAAAATCACAGCAGACTTGTGTGTTTTCAGATCTTAGGCAAAAACCTCACAACTCATCTAAACTATTCTGTCATGTTGACAAACTGCACAGCCACAAAAGAGAATTAACATGGTAACTCAAGATGTGGGTTGTGAACGAGTAACTGCAGGTCTGTGGTGATCTGCAGTTTCGTACTGAACTGGTACCTGACACTCAAATTTGTGCTGGTGTTCCCCAGGCACATATCCTGCAGTGCTGAGTGAACACATGGCTATTCCCAATCGCAAAGGTTGAATCAAGACTGTTGGGGTTGAACAAAGACTAGCAAGACAAAGCTTACAGAAACTAAGGCTACCTAAAAAAACCCAGTAATATTTTAGCCTTGTATTTTTAAGAAGGGGATGGGGAAGAGTTCCTTCTTCCTCACAAGAAAAGTCAGAGGGGGTAAGCTACAGACTCTGCTTGTTTTCTTCTAACCCGTTACCATAGATAGAAAGAACTAAAGGGGCAAACACAGCCAGACCGTGTGGTATCTCTGTTGAACATTACTTTCAAAAAGGGCCAAAAAGGTAGAAAGGATCTTTACAGAAGTAGCTAATCATCTAGGCTGTAGACCCTAAGGGCAACCACTGAACAGGTCAGCAGGACAAAGTTGTGTGGTGAAAAAGCAACAATCCCACCAGCCCCCGTGGGAAGCTCAGAGTATTTTAAGCAGCAAGAAACTTCACGGCCTCAATACTATACTAGAAACCAAACTCAAAAGGCCAGTTGCTATGAGACCCAAATCATTAGACAGACCTAACTTCATCCCAGGCCTACTGAACAGCTAGTATACAGCACAAGTATTTCAAGGGCCCCCAGCTACAAACATACAGCAGAACCAGGAAAAGAGGACGTAAGCCTCATCAATGGCAGGGCCCAAGCTCCGAGTGCTTCTGGATCTTACTCCCCACCCCCGCCAGTGGGTGTCTTCACAGTCCTTCACAAAGTCCTTCACAGGAAATACCTCAGAATCCCAGGGAGATTCAGCATCTTCCTCTTCCTCTGCTCCAACTGCTGTCAGGGCACCTACAAATGCAGTAAGAAAGAAGTGAGGCACTGAGTGTTTATATTTCACTCTGCTTTTCCCCATCAGTCAGTCCCTGCATCCA
Source organism: Falco peregrinus (assembly GCF_023634155.1). Classification (NCBI taxonomy): domain Eukaryota; kingdom Metazoa; phylum Chordata; class Aves; order Falconiformes; family Falconidae; genus Falco; species Falco peregrinus. Next base: position 12,730,897 of record NC_073726.1, on the reverse strand, counting down.
AAAGATGCACAGTGGTTCTGTTGCTGAGGACAAACTAAGAAGTGAGTGCTATTCAAGGGTTTCTTCACACCCAGAAACATCATGGCGTTTCCTTTAGATCGCCACCTCTCTTGCCTCCTTTCCAGCAGAAGACAGCTATGCACAACAGCTGGCACAGCTACAAGCTACACCGAACACGTGTTTGGGTCACACCTAGGAAGGGGCTCCAGCACGCTGCAGTCCGGTGCTATACAGAGTTTAGGTCACCTGCTCTCCGGTCTACAGCTCCAGAAATTGCCACTGACTACCACTATCCACTGTACAACAAGTACCGTAGAAACATCATCCAACATATCTTCACACTCAAATCACCAAGAAACAATGCTCCTTTTGTAGCACTACCAGCAAAGATCTTCCTTGACTAACAGTTGTTATCTTGCACCTTCCCAGAAGGCAGACACCTAAGCGTTGCCATTTAAAAAGAGCAGAGGCTCACAGCCCAAAAACTCACCCCAAACACACAAAAAAATTGTTTCTATCTCAGGGGGCTAACATCCAAATCTCTTCTCTACTAGACAAATGTAAGGCTCAGTCTCAGTAGGTTCCTGGCCAGAATAAACTATCTTCATTTCTGTTTTAAGCTAGTCCATTAGGTAAAAAATGATTCAGGATTCACTCTTGTGGAGACATGCACACAAAAAAGGGGAAAGGAGCTAGAGACCAGTGAGGGCACCCATCCTAGCAGAGGGCAACTACTGGTTCCAACCTCAGCTATGACTACTTACACTGTGCCAAATGCATGCTTATGGTAAAATGCAGAGACAGAAGAGCGTGTATAGGCACAACATCTGGAATACAGCAAGTTTTGCCAGGGCCCATGTAGCATTTAACCAGCTCCGGTAACATGCTCCGGTACCATCTACCATACCTGCTCCGGTAACATCTACCATGCCACACTACTCTCTAGAGACAGACAATGGAAACTGTGCCTTCTACTCCTGCTCCAAGACCTGAGGTGAGTACCAAAGTGCTCAGCCCTGACTGACGTGGCAATGCTTTCAAGCCCACATAAGTGTGGCACTGGAGAGACTTTCTCCATTTTAAAACTGGACAAGGTGAGGCACTGGACCAGAACAGCTTTCTCTCAGACTGACTCAAATCTTTCCCAGGCTTCAGCCAAGAGCAATCACAACTTTTCAGTCTGACAGTATGGGCCAGAAAGGGGAATGCTACTCTCACACCCAAGACACTCTAGTCCTTCCCTTTTTATTCTGTGCATTTTGTTCTAATTGCTTCAGGGAGAACACAGCAACAAAACCAAGAATGACACTTGCTCCATATAGCATTGTTTGGAATCCAAGGCCACAATTTCTTCTTCAAGAACAAATGAAAAGGAACAAAAGCTACTTTCCTTCTCTGCCAGTGCCCCCTAGGGTTCACAGGCAAGGGAAAAACTAACTGTTCCAGAAGTCAATCACCATTTTGGTTCATTTACTGTGCATTAATGTTTATAGGAAAGAAGTGGGATCAGTATTTACTAACTCATTTCTCTCACCAGTGTTGTCTTTTGAAGCACTGTGGACTTGACGGCTATCATTACGAACAGAATTTTTCACACCCTCAACAACTGCAGTTTGTAGCTCTTTACCAGTGTCTTCCTTTTCCTGCTCTTCCTCCTCTTCTTCCCATTTAGGTGATTTTTCCTAAAAGAGATTAACCAAACAGCTGGAAATAGCAGAAACAAGCATCTTCTCAGCCACCGATTGACAATTTTAAAAACACTTTTCTTGTGCAAGACAAAAGGGAAACTTTGTTGAGCTTTCTTTCACAAGGCCTTCAGTTTTTCCATGGGAATCTATGAGTAGACAGCAATGACTCATGTCCTAAGTCTTAACCCTGGTTCTGCAAAGCTCCTGAGAAGCAATTCCTCATGCCAGCCTAACTCTAGCTTTCATTTAAGTTACATCATTCTGGAACGCACTCCTTTTCCTCTACTTTGCTCCAAGGAAAATCACTAGCTTCCTGCCCTCAATCTTACTCAAACTTTTTGTTTCCTCACTTTCAGCCATCACACCATGAATTTTACTAAATGGTAATAAATCCTGACAGATAAAACCTGTTCATACAACTGAGAAAAACCGAAATGATTTCAGAAAAATTATACTGCCTATTCTTTCTCCTGCAAAACCACTGTAACCAATAAAAAAAAAATGAAAACACTGCCTGATATTATTCTTATATCTAAGAAACTGCTTTGCTTAGGAGTAAGGCATTTTCTAATATAAAAAAAGGATGATCAAAAGATGGATATATGTGAAGTAGTACCAGAAATCCAGTTTGCCATTTGGTTCTTACCATTATTATCCTTAGAAAATACCTTTGTGATTGAATCGTCCTTATACAACTTACCTTGGTGCTTGAGTGAAATGCTGCTCTTAAATTTTCTTCATGCCTATTCAAGCCTAAGTTTTCACTTTCTTGTTTCAGTGCTTCACAGACTTTATTATCTACTTCATATTGCTCTTCTTCTGTATCTTCATCATCCACATGTTCAAGAACAACAGAGTCTGGTCTTTGACTTTCAAGCCTTGGGTTTTTTCTTGCTGACCAAGAACTATTATCACTTTCGAAGCCATTACTGAAGCTTGACTTTTTCTCCTTAAGACCACAGCTATCTGAGAGAAGCTGAGGTGTCTCTTTTTTCCAGTCTGTCATCTCAGAGCCTGCAAAATGGGAGTCATCATTTCTGTTCAACTTCTCCTGAATTATGCTTTTCTTGTTCCAACTTTCTTGTTTATCTTGCAAATTATTTAGATTTTGAAAGACAGTTGGCTTTGGTACTGACTTGCAAGATACTTCATTATTCATTATCTTTGGAGACACGGCAGTTACATTTTCTTGCAACCTTTCATAAGACCCAGCTATAAAAGACACAGGAGTATCAACAGATTTCTCCACGTTTTCATCAAGTTCTTGACTTATTTCACCATCATCACAGACAACTCCAGCTCCAGTGTCCAATTTCTGATTAACTTCCCCTTTAGGTTCTCTCTTCTCCCTCTGTTTCTCTTCCGGTATGTCATTAAACTGAGTTTCTTCATCTTCCAGATCTTCCTCCTCCTTTTCATCTTGAGTAAGATTTTCTTCCTCCTCCTCTTCTTCTTCCTCCTCATAATCTTCATTGTCATATACATTGTCATTTTCATCCTCCTCCTCCTCCTCCTCCAATTCTTCTTCCTCCAGGTTGCTTGCATCTGAGACATCTTGATTCAACAGTTCTCCACAATCTCCTTTGTTCCGGTTTGCATCTGACAAGGTTCTTTGTTTGAGGCTTTTCTTTGGTGACCTAGGGATTTCAGTTCTAGAACCATCACCATCATCTTAAAGCACAAGAAAAGGAAAAATGCATGTGAACAAAAGGAGTTATGTGAATAGCAACAGGCACGTTACCAGATTAATGGAGTAATCTGGGAATGTCTGGAAAAGGAACCATGTAAAGGATGGGCAGGATGGAGGAAGGACTTGGCCAGGGACAAAGGCTTAAGAGGGGATTAATATCTTCATTTTAACAATATGACTTATCTTTTCTGAAATGACTAAGTGCTGTGTTTTAAAAATGCTACTTTTCTCAGTCACTACAGGAAAAAAAATTGTTTAAAAAACACTTAGCAAATCTACTTTTATATATTAGTATACCATGCAATCTTTTCCAAATAGCTTACTGTTTTTCCTGAACTGCTGGGAAGCATTCATTAACAGTGCCAAGTTTGGCTTCTGCAGCTTCTGTAAATAAAGAAGCCAAAAAATAATTTGGTTGTGTTTTTTGTTTTGTTTTTTTAGAACACTAACGACGACAACAACAAATCCTTTGTTCACATCAAATCTTAAACAGTAAATGTAATCAGGCTGTCCTTTTCGTATGCAATTCAGTGAGCACTTCACCCCCAAAATACTGCGCAGGCACCCTTCTGCAAATTGTTTCCAAAACTATGTTTACATGCATAACAGTTCTAAGAATCTGTTTTTAATATTTGTAATATCTCAGTAAAATTCAGTTATATTTAAGATCGCAGCTTCTGGATGCTTACTTGCAAGCGTGCACAAGGAAAGTAACTGTTAAGAACCCTAGACTTAATGCATTAATTAGTCCCTGCAAGCACACTTAACAAAATATCCTTAAATTTCAAAATCATGCCAAAAAAATGCATCATTTTTATTTAAATCAGTGCAAGAAAATGAAATTATGTTAAAACTAAACATGCTTGCATCTCCAGTATTACAGAGCAGGTTGAATACCACACTGGTTCTTCATCACTGCAGAATCCCAGAGCAACAGAAGAGATGCTCCAGACATCACTGCAGAAGTTGATAATTCTTCAGAACATTAGCAAAAAAAGTAGGCATGAGAGCTTGTAGCTGACAAAAATAATACTACCCAAGCATTCAAAAAAGAGGGAAAACATGCAGTGTGAGATTACATGCAAGTACAGAATGCCATCTCAATAGAAGAAAAAAAGATGACACATTTGAGTAACTCATCCACTGAGCACTCTTAAGTAACCTGATGAGGAGGAAAGGAGAACTAGGTGATGAAGGATTTCAGTAGATCTTCATTAAAAAATGCCCTTTATCAGTCAGGATTCTATCACGAAATTTACAGGAAACATTAACAGTGTTTGGGGAAGAACAGAATAGGTTATAACAGTAACTTACAAACTTAAAATCTGACTCAAATGAACAAGAACAAATAAAACTGTGGTGGTTTATCTCGTCACCTATTGCTCTTTTGCCTCAAACCACAAATCTACTGCATGCTCTGCCATAGCTACAGATCTTTTAGGAAAAACTCACAGCAGAAGAAAGGCTGGCAAGTCAGAGACTGCTTCTAAGGAGAAAACAATATCGGCTGGAACCACAGTTTCTTTCAATCCCTCATTGCCTTCAAAACACTTACTTTTACAGGACATCTACTGTAAATACACCATACCTTGGGAGTAAAACCGAGTTCTTCTTCCTCAGAAGTATTCCAACTGACATCACTCCCCTCCTTCTCCGAGCTTCTTAAAAGGTAAAGCAAAATGAGTACTGTCTCTCTGAAATCATTCCTCAGGTAAGTGTTGGGTATGTTTAAAGTCTTACCTGATTGAGTCTCCTTGCGACAAGTCATCTATTGCTGTCAAACATTAATTGACATGATGAAATTAGATTTGGCATGCTAAAAATTAACCAGCGCATACAAACATTTAACATGGACAACTCTACATGTCATAACAGAATGAAACTCTGGGGAGTCAACTTAACATAAGACAGCATGAATGAATGCATTTCCAAACAACTGCTTTTTCAAGTCACACTGAATTATAAAAAGAAAACAAAAAAGACTAGAGTTATATCTCCTTTGAACTTTACAACTTAAAAGTTTAAGAACTATCTCTAAACTAAAAAAAACCCAGCACAGCATGAATATGCTACGTTAATAAAACAGTTAACAGAATACTGGTGCTTTAGCATGACAGTAAATAAATGAACTGTTGAAGTACTCATACTGCACACATGAGTATACATTATTTACAGAGATGTTACCATTTTATTTACTATCCCAGCTGCTGCTCTACCCAGTTACAGATTATTCTGAAAAGGGGAGAAATATCAAAAAGCATAACCAAGATCTAAAGCTTATCCTCGAGTAGAAGAATCACCAGCAGTTCTCTACACTGCACCAAAAAAGGTATTCAACAGGCAAAACCAGGGCATTCTATACTACACTCCAAGCTGTCATCAGTGTTATGAAGGCAACTTGCACATAGGATCACAGGATAAATCAGGTCACAAGGGATATCAGGAAGTCTCTCAGCCAACCGCCTCCTCAAAGCGGACTCAGCTCCAAGGTCAGATAAAGCTGCTTAGGGCTTTATCCAGTCTGATCTTGAACAACTCCAAGGAGGGAGACTGCACAACCTCTCTGTTTTACTGTTCTTACCATGGCCAAGCTTCCCACATTCCATTAGAAATTCTCTTGTTTTATGCCTCTTGTATCTTTGCTTCCTTGTCACACACCACTGGGAAGCGCCTGTCTTTGTCTTCTCCTTATACATACTGGAAGCTGCTGCTGGGTCCCCTTCAAAGTCATCTCTTCTCTAGACTGAACAAGCCCAGTTCCTTCAGCCTCTCCCCAAAAAGCAAGGAGTCCTGCCCCTGACAAAGTTTGATGGCCCTCCACTGAACTTGCTCACTGATGAAAGACAAATCTCTCTTGCACTGGGGGCTCAAAATTATACCCAGGGAGCTGGACACAATCCAGTGAGTGCCACGTAGCGGTGTACAATCACTTTCCTCAGCCTCTTGGCTATGCTGCTCTTCATACAGCCCAGGACACGGTTAACCTTCTCAGTTGGCAGGGCACCCTGCTGGCTCATTCTCAGCTCACTTTCTGCCAAGACCCTCTGGGGAATACCCAGCAAAGTAGCTCTCCAGCCAGGCAGTTCCAGCATGTGCTGTAGCAAGTGGTTGCTCCTTTCCATGTGCAGGAATTGGCATTTGCCCTTGTTGAATTCTGTAAGACAGGCCTGACAGTCCATTTACCCAGCTTGTCAAGATCCCTCCGAATGGTAGTGTGGCCCAGAAGCATATATTGCAAACTCAACGACTGTGCACTCCAGCACACCACTGATGTACTAAAGAAATCTGAACTCTAGGAATCCTGCCTGAAGAGTGTTAAAACTTCTCAATTATCAACAACTAAGACGAAATAAAGGGCCTCTTCAATTCCCAGGACAGAAAGGAAAAAAACAAATGTAACCTCCACATCCTATCTATTTCAGTATTCCTCAATTCCTCGATAACTAGTTCTTGTTAACTATCATCACAAAATGAAGTTGCTTATAAACAGGAGATTGGTGACCTTCCATAAAGTTGGATGATAACAGCCAAACCGAGCTCTTGGACAAAATCATTAAAAGGAAAAGAAAACAAAGGGCATACCATGTTGAGTAAGTTATCTGAACTTTTGCTTTCGATGTATAGTAACTTCAAGCAATGATCAAAACCAGTTCCCATTGTGCTTTAGAAAGCAAGAGAGAAAGTTCATGAGCTAGTTTTCAGACAGACCTTGATGCCCTGCTGTAGAAATGGGATCTAGAAAAGCAGTCTCTGGGGATCACTTGTTTCCACTTTAACTGAAGTCCATTTTCATTTTGGAGTAACAGAAGAGCATGTTTTTTTGAAAAAAATTTTTTACTATCAACAATGACACAAAGCAAACACTCAATTCAGTAATAAAGGACCCATGCAAAACATGCAAACAAATAAAAAGCGCCCAGAGCCTGCTCTCAGACCTAATTTATAAAACCAAAACCATCAGAATAGAGACCTCCAAGATAATAAACATCATAGGTGTGTTAGTATTTGTACATCACACAACATGTTTCATATTTGAAATGCTACTGTATAGAATACCTTTCTTTGTTTTTCCTGTTCTTGATGTCTGGTTAGGAGATTGTTGCATTCCTATATCCATTTAGGGAAAGGCATGTCAAGGACAGACCAAACAATGACATCAGAATAAATGTGAATTCCCAGAAATTTGGAAAACATAAGGAGTACATTAACACAGCTATAGCAAAGGGGGAATGTACTGTGGCCATCAGCCTACTCTACAGTTACAAGTGCTAGAAGCAACACCTATCACAATCTACAGAACTCTACTCTTACGGGACAGTGCCAAACAGTGTAACTTAATGTACTTGCTCCATGTAAAATACCTATATTCCAATGTTTTGAAATACTGAAACAGATTACTGGAAATTTAATGTACTGCCAACTTTATATGTCTCTCAACTTGACTAGTCCTTGTCTAGCACCGAAAGCAAATGCAATTCCTTCGTATTTGTAGAGTGCTTTATACATACAGCACACTTAAAATCCCTCCGTCTAAGCATCCCCAAAATCCGTAGGTGCCAACAAACTTCAGAGATACACTAGCCACTTGTGTCAGATGGTACCCGATGCAAACATATGCCCCTCCTACCTCAGTTCGAAGGTAAAAGCCCTGCATATATTGATTTGACCTGCTGAGCTGTTCACATACAAATGCTACGCCACCAGCCAGAACGCAGGTATGACAAGCAGTCAGAATGAATACCCTGTTCCCCCCAGGGCTATAGGGCAGGCCACAAGTGGACCAAAACAGCTGCGTTGACTGGTGTGAGCGTCATGCACGTGTGTTTGTGTGCGTACGCATGTCTGTGTGTTGTGGAAGAGAAGCTTGAGAATATAAATCACCATCCACCTGCTCTACCCATACTACTTAGTACAATTTTATATCAATGAATGGTGTGGTTCTGTTATTGCAGCTATCCAACACCAAATTTCGTTGTGACAAGGCCATAACATTTGCCTCAGAGCAGCAGGGAGTCCTGCTTATATTGATGTTACCACAAATACATGGAATGGATGTGGCAAGAGGACTCCTATCAAAACCACACACTTAAGAGTTAAAAAAAGGACCTCAAGATTGTTTCTCATTCCTTCTCCATTTCTTGGTCTTCTTAAAAGGTGATACAGGATAATGTTTCCTGACCTCAGAAGATATAAATCACACTGAAGCACTCATTTCTATTCCAAGAGCTCTATGATGAAAACCCCATGGTTTCTGTAGGGACTCGGGGAAACACGGAAGGAACAATACACTAATATGCAGTGCAGCAGCTAAAAAAAGCTGCCACTGCAGACATACTAGAAATCCGAACCCCTGCCTTTAGAAAAATTGCATAATTACTTTTTGCCAAAGAAATTCCAACTTCAAATCTGAAAAGTCTGTCATCCAATACGCTAGAGCTGGAAGCCATTCATTTGGAGGTTTTTGCAAGTCTGTCTGTAATTAACAAAAAGGTTCATGTTCTGACAAAAAGTAAACACCCAAATAAGCGTGACCCAACTTCTTAAATATACCGACTTGCTCACTAAAGGAGAGTATTTTGAAGAATGTTCAACAAGTGCAAAAGTAGTAAAAGGAATAAGGACTACATTGAAGATGCCAGAAAAACTGGAATGAAGAGCAAGATTAAAACAAAGAATTCAAAGTGGGTATTCCTCTGTTGTCTCAAGATCAATCTAGCTTCCCCTCTAACGGGGGCTTCAAAGCTTTTACTGCAGCCTGAAGGGACTCGTGATGCAGGACCTGTGCTTTGTGGGTGCAAGCAAGAGACTGCAGAATCAATGCCAGTAAGTGTTCCCTGCATGCTACTAATCTCTCTCACTCAACAGGCCAGAGTCATTTTTTAAGAGACTGTGCACAAGGAGAAAAAGATTTGTACTACTCAAGAAAACAAGCCCTACTATAAACAGTTTGAGAACACAGCATATTCTTTCTCCTCCCAAGTCCTTAACCCACATAACATAACATTCTGTTCACACTTACTATGCCTCTTCAAGTGAGGACTTCCCATAATATTGTGGGCTTATATTAGTACTGTTATCATTTTCAAGGAACTGAGCAAATTATTTGGTACAAGAACCCATATTTCTCTGAGGGTATATTAATTTTGGAATCACACAACAGTACTATTCTTCAAGCCACATCTTCTAAAATAACCCAGGCCTGTCAGCCATTACAGTGTGGTACACAGCAATTATCTATGTGCACAGGAGGCAGCAACAGAGTGCTGTTTAGGTAAAAGCAACGTTTTGTTGATTAAACTACCTGTACCAAGCCCTTTCCAAAAATAAAATAAAATAAAATATAAAAACCTCCACATCTTCCTTCAATCTATCAAGAAGCTTTACACATCTCTGACTAGATCAAAATAACTATTCCTAAGTCAAAGGAACAAAGTTTGGCTCTAAATTAAATTCCCCTATCTGGTAAAAGTCAATTAGGAAAAATATCCCATGTTTTGCTCATATTTCATGACATATCTAAAAAAGGAGTAATAAACTGTGTTTGAACACTGTCTGCTGCCCATTTGCCACAAAGTTCTGATGTAACACTCTTAAAAAAACCAGAAAGAATAAAACTTCCCACTGTAGGGCCTGAGATGTAAAGTACAAGACAGTTCGATCTATATTCAAGTATTAGTTTTCTAAGATACCTCCAGGGCTATATGAGCTCATAAGCATAGATTGGATCTTAAAAACTATGGAGTTAGTTTTTTTAATTTAAAATTAACTCACTGAAGGAGTTAATTTTTTGATAACAAGGCAATTTAATTGCTTTTCTGGATCACAAGGTAATGTGGATTTTTTAAAGTTTACTTTATAAAATTACTGGAAGTGGAAAAAGTGTTACTTTTACTGTAAATCAAACTATGTCCAAGAAGACACAGTACACGCAGAAGCTGCATTATTATTTCTAACAAAGTTACTTTTCCAAGACAATTTTTCCTAAGTATGTCTCTGCAGTACCTACATGGAAACAGTCATAACTGATGCTGAGAAATAAGACAACTCACTCAAAGCAGCTTAGTGCAGGTGAAACTATTAATATTAAAACAACAACACGCAAACTCAGTGGAAATCAACAAGACATGTATGGTCCTGCTAACTCATCTGTTGCTTCCCAACTACAGGAAGATGAAAACTACGCAGCGTGAACCTACTGCTTTTGCAATTTGTTTTCACAATCTGAATGGCCATCTATAGGTAAAAGTACGCACCCCAAAACCAAAAACAAAACCACTCTCACCTAGTTCCTTCCCTGTCCCCCTTCTCTCTCTGTATGAAAACCTATACAGATGGGCAATCTGACAGGCAGAACGCAACAACCCTATAAGCGAGCACGTAGCACACAAATTGCAGCTGCCTTCACAGCTGACAAGAAGCACCTCCAGCTAGCAACAAGTCAGCATATTCACAAAGCTTCTTGCGCTACTCCATCTGATGCCTCCACTAAAGTCGATGGGGAACACAGTGAGCACTGACAATACAAACCCCCTAAAGAAAAAGGCCATAATGATTTTTCCTCATGAGCTCCTCCATGATTAAAGATCCTACCTCCTCTGTCCACAGCAGGTGCACCCAATGTAAAGCCAGCAGCTCTGGCTCGGTGAGGAGTTCTAAGTCCTGGGATGCCTTGTGCATCACCTTCTCCTATATTTTCCCAGTCCGCGTATTCCGCCAGTTGTTTACTAAGACTATATAGGGAAAAGAGAGGAAACATATCTGGTAAAAACAACCACATACTTGCATATACTGTTTAACAAAATAGTTAACAGCCACTTATCCATCCCACATATATTCATAGCCATGAATTCATATACTTGTATGCATTCACCAAGGATAATACACACAGAACTTACTGCACGACTATTACATACTTCAATATTCATACAGTCATGTTCACTCTATAGATGCATATCCATACCTATGAAGCTATTAGCTCCAGCTTGGCACAGTATTTTCAGCCCAGCTTTTAAGCACACACAACCACAACCCTTAGAGAAGGGATACCCACAGGTACAAAGCTATCCCATAAGAGGGGTGAAACTGCTTAAGGTTTTAACAAAAGGGCTATCGGTTAGATCTCTGAAACAAAAGGCTGGTAGTTCCTGGTCGTAGTAGTGGAAGTCAGTAAGGACAACGGTGCTGGCCTGAGGATTGACATGCATTTTAGTTTGCGAACGTTCTACCTCTGGATAACTGTAGGATACAGACATGTTTTAGAGTTTATATTGGGCAGGTGCAAGTTTAGCAACAAAACTTGAAATCTAACAGACAATTCTGGGTGGAAATTTTCCTCAACTTCCAGATTAATACTAGACACAGGGAACGATACATATCAGAAGATGTCACTGAGCACAGCTTCAGGACAGGTCTCAACATACCATTAACTGGTGCTGTTACCAAAAACGTTCAAAAGCCACACTGACAACTGACAACTTATTCTAATGATAAAGTTAAAAATTTACCTAGAATATCCATGAATAACAGCATAATCCTCAGCTGTCCATCCGTTAGTGTCTTTATGGGAAACATCAGCACCGTATCGAAGAAGAACTTTTATTAAATTAAGCACTCCACCAGAAGCAGCAGTCATAAGTGGGGTTCTGAAACATCAAAAATATGATATCGATCATTTGACACAGACACTGTAATTATTTTTGTTCCTATTTGCTCTCAAAAACTACTGTCCTCATTACTGAATGAGCAAAAAAAAAAATGTTTTCATTACATATTAAGAGCAACCATAACATGCAAGAGGGAGTCAAAACAATTAAAGGTTCAATCTTCAGACAAAGCTTCCACATAGACAACACTTACAAATTATGCCACTATGCAGGAGATGTTTTTTCAAATTGAGGCAGTGCTGCTGAACTAATAGCATTTTTCCTGTCAGAAGGGCCACCACAGACAATGCCTTCTTGTAATCCTCAACGAGGAAAGCACTCACTGAGGTATGACAACAGCCAAGCGCAGACATGCTTTCACAAGTTATACAGAAATAGCTGCTATGTGGCTCCTTGGTTTTTTTTCAGAGCTCATCCTCATGCCTCTCAACAATCCAACCTAAAGAATACTAAAGAGACCCACAAACCGCTAACCTTTCACAGTGATCTCGAGCATGCACATCAGCTCCTTTCTGAAGAAGAAACTCTGCTATATCTTCATGATGCTCAGAGATAGCAAGAATAAGTGGAGTGTATCCCTCCTGAAAGGACAGATAAATAAATTTAAAAATCAAAGTAAAAAAACCCTACAAGAGAAATATTAATGCAACTTTCTGAACAAACTTTCTTAACAAATACAAAAATTTACCTTATTCTGAGCATCAATATTGGCATTATACTCAAGTAAGAGCCCCGCTACAGTTGTGTTCGGACACCGGACAGCAAGGTGAAGGGCAGTGTTGCCGTCAGCATCTGCCAGATGTGGGTTGGCACCGTGCTCTAGCAGAATAGCTACACATTCTTCTTGATGGCACTGTACTGCCTGGGAAGAGCACAAAAGGAAGAACTTCCAGCAGTCTGTTGCAATTACCCCAGCTTCCCAATGCTGGAAAATAAGAGCACCTTCAAAGCTTAGCTAACATATGCCTATTCCATGTGGATGACAACATGCATGCTTCTACACAGAGCTGTGTAAAGAATCCTCCCAGCCACCTCCCGTTTAATGCACAGTTGACAAGTCCCACTTACAAGAGTATAACATATTCCACATACCTTCATCAGTGGTGATCTGTTATCACCGTCAGTAAGATTTAACTTACAATTGTTTTCCACTAGATATGTAACAACATTCACATGGCCATTCGCAGAAGCGAGATGCAGAGGCGTCCTAAAAATTAAACATATTAAATTAGCACAAACAGACAACTAGAGAGATAATTTCAGGCTGTGATAAATTGATATGCCCACAAGTTTCACTTTGCAAAAAGCAAGCTTAAGAATTGATTTCTCATTCTGTTACCAGTAACAGCAGTTGCTCACCAAACACCCAAGACTGGCTAGCAAAACCCCTCCACAGCATCTGCTTAGTGAGGTGCCATTTCCTTCACTGTACAACTTAATCTGCACAGATCCCTGTGCTCAGGCGTTTGTCACTGCCTCCAGCAGGACTACACCTGTGGCACAGCAAAAGAGACCAAAGCTTGGGAATCAGAACTATGGCAAGTAACCCTCTAAGTTCTTCTATGATTATTCATGTGCCAGAAGTGTATCAGAGATGTAGATGGGCTTTATATAAAGAGTATTAGCGTTTCTCTGCACTTTGAGAATTTCTGCTTTTCCTCTAGCTTGCTTCCTACTGCAGCAAAACCAAGAACTCACTTGCACCAAAGTGCCTGTGATAACATGTAGCAAACCAGACAACAGAACACTGTAATCCTGAGCACAGGAAAGTAATATTTGATCTTTCCAATATGTATAACTATGATAGTCATAATAAGCCTACTACAGAGGAATTCCTCTCCAGGGAGGAAATACTGTGTTTCCATAATACATGACCAGCATAAGAAAATTAAACTCTTCAAGTTAAAACCCTGCCAGAAAGAAAAGGACTCCTTCAAACCACAGAACATCTTAGGTCTGATGTCAATTAACCAGCCTACTTACACTGAAAGAAATTGCCCAGAAAGTCCTTGCATGTGTTTCCCCCTAAGTCACAGGCACAAATCAGCACAAGCTTCGCTCTGTGCAAAGGCAAAGCACCTGCTGCTCTGCAGGACACCTGTCCCAACAGAGCAAGAGACAAGCTAGAAAACAGCTGGAACCTTCCTCCCTTGAAGGTGATGCAATAAAAATCCCACAGTTGCTCATGAACTGAGGGGAACACCAGCACTAGTTCTGAACCACATCACTGTAGGTAGGTCCTTCTCTCTATTTAGGAAAGCTCAACCAACCTTGCAATTGTTTTGGTACCTTGCTGAGACAGGAGCACAACAGCTCCCTGGCTAAGTGGGAACGGAAAGGGAGAGGTACACAAATGCAGCGGCAGGTGATGTAGAAACACAGCAATTTGTAATGCAGATACTTGTTACAGGGCAGTTGACAAGCCTCCTCCACTGCAACAAAGAAGAGGATGAGAGAAACACAGAAAACTTCAAAGAACTTGTAATGTCTTGCTACAGACAGGGAACAGACTGGAGCATTAACAGAAGAGTACCTCCAGAGCAACTACCACCACTTTTTCAGAAATTCCCATGTAAATATGCAGGATCCTTCCTCTCTGAAGAAATGACTGACTGAGATTATCTGAAAGCTAACCAGGACTGGTTATGAAGGAGTCCACAATCTGCTACTACCAACCACTAGGACACATGACAAATGTGAAGTAGTCACTATCAGCACCGCAAACAGAAAAGCCTTCAGAAAACTTGTGGACTTGTTGCTGTCCTCCTCAACCCAGACTCTCAGTTTGTCAACAGGAGATGGCTCTGCTTGGAGCGAGGCCTGCTGTGCTCCACAGAAGATCCACTTCAGGGAACAGGCTGGCAGAGAACACCAGTGTTCAGGGTTGCCTGTCCCTGCAAGAGGCCTCCAGTAACACCAAAGTTCTTCTGCCACCCAGCCCTGGGGACACTGCCCAGATCCTGTTCCTCCTGCTGCTGCTGCAATGCTACACTGATCACCTATTGAGTAGAGGAGAAGTGCTGATGCCTGAGCAGCCACGAAACAACCCCGCCGGGAAACAGCAGGTTGGCAGTACGCACTTTGAATGGCCCTTGGGCCGACAACCCAGCAGCTACAAGCCAAGCAATGAAAAGCTCTAGAGTTCAGTCTGACAGGCAGCTGACAGGGTAAATCTCTTTTAGTGATTAGCTTTGACCCAGGATCCATGACTAGCTGGCATTGTGCCTACAGTGCTTCCAGCTCTGCGCTGACTTTTCCCCCATCTCTGTCAGCGAGGCTGAAGGTTTTGCTAGACCACCTCTGAAAGCTGCCTGCTCCTAACTGATGCTGTTTCAAGCACATTTTTGGGGAGGTCTTATGGGCTACAGGACCCACTTTATGGAGGGAACCTGTATGTGTGATATTTGCCATGTCCCTGGTGCAGGATTTTGCTTTTGGAAATCCTGAGGAGCAGAACTGAGATATTCATATGAACAATACACACATTTTTGCCATTACTTCGCTATTTCCCATTCTTCATGTCTATTTCCAATGATATTAACTCTTCTTCCAACACCATGAAGCCCTGAAACTCAACTGCATCTGGTGGTCACTCAAAACACATCACACCCACAGCACTAAGAGGGCACAGGTGGCCTTGAAACCCTCATGGCTGGGTATAGTGTGCAGTGGCTGCAGCAAGCAGGCAGACTCTGTCCGCTGAATCACTCTCAGATAAGCTTTTCAGCAGCTTTTCAGCACTGGGCATTATCATGCCGAAACCATCACAATGCTCATCATGTGTATGCTGACTTTTCTTTTTTTTCTTCTTTTTTTTATAGTTTATTACTTTATTTGCCCTGTTATAACACTGATAATAGCCTGGCACACAGATGGAAACCCTTCCAGAGGAAATAAAGCTTTCTAGACGAGGTGAACTTAAAATGCAAAAACTAGCTACATTTCATACCAGGCTCTGCTAAGAGCTGATGACTGACTGAATCAGCCACAGTGAATGGGAAGGTAGTAAGAAGAAAAGAGACAAACATTCAGAACTATTTCTGTAAATGCCATCGGGCACCTTGCCTCTGGCAGCTGATGTATGCACAAAACTGTGCTCAAGCCACCTCAAACTGCGTGCCCCACCTCCAGCTGCATAAACTAAGATTGGCTGGCAACTGCTCAGGCACACAGCCCACGTGCTGACTGCCTGCACTCTTCATTGCTTTTCCTACAAATCCTGATAGTTTTAGGTGTTTTCAGGGCAATAAGCTAGCTGGCTAGCAAAAGTCCAGTCTTCAGAAAAGACAGCCTAGGATGCTGAAGTACTCTGATAAAACCAGCATCTCCTTTGAATATCATGGATGTTTTGACTCAGCCTTTTCAGAAAAGGCATTAACGGCTTAACACATACAAGACCCAAAAACTTCAGCTGATTTCCTCATGCTTATGATGGATCATGAGGAGCTATGCTGCAGCCCAAGGCTTCTCCTTAAGATGCAACTGCCAAGTACTTGTTGTGCTTGACTCAGAAACACACCTCATAACACCTGGCAGAAGCAGCAGCTTCTTCTGCATGGCACTGCCCCGATCTTCCAATCCAAGGCACTAATTAGCTGTACCAAGGCCACAGCGCAAACAGCAAAGTAACTGCCACCTAAAATCAGACTGTTGCTTTGGCTGCAACATCACAGTCACAAAAGGCACATCTGGCAACTGTCCACGCAGCACCAATACACAGCACATTTACTCTGTGCTATAACCCTTTCCTAAATGCGGTGCTTACCGCTATTTAAGTTACTCCCAGCTGAGGCTGTGCAGCTTTCTCAGCTCAACCACTCACCCCGCACGCTGAGGCCTCAGAGGGCTATACAATTGCACTCTGCCTTTAAAGCGTGCCTGGAGGATGGCCGTGAGGCTCCTTCTACAACCCGCCTTGGCCAGGCTGCTGCCGGCCCCCTGCCGCTCCTGCGCCCCCAGGCAAGGCGACACCCTCGGGAATGAGGGCACGGAGGGGGCCGGGGCAAGACGGGGATGCTCGGCCGAAAAGGGCTCCAGGCAGCACAGACCTGGTTCCCCGCCCAGGCTGAGGCTCCCCGCAGCGATGCTGCCGTTCCCTCCCAGCGCCGTTGAGCTGCCGGCGGCTGCAGCTGCGGCCCGCCCCAGCACCGCTGTCCCGCTCACCGCTCCGCCTTGTCCCGCTCGTCGATGCTGTATTTCTTCAGTCCCTGCCGCACCTGACCCAGGTCGCCACTGGCGGCCGCACGGTGCAGCTTGCTCAGGTCCTTCAGCCGAAGCTCGTAGGCACCGGTGGGGAGGGGCTCGGCAGCGCTGCTGGACGCTGCCGGCTGCCCCTTCTTCTTCTTCCCGAACCCGAAAAACCTCTTCATCCCGCGGCAGGGGCGCGGGCACGGTCCCGCCTCAAGGAAGCGACGGCGGGAGGCAGCCGGTGGGCCGCGTCAGGGGATCGGGGCCCCGGGCTGGGACGGGGAATCGGGGCCCCGGGCTGGGACGGGGGATCGGGGCCCCGGGCTGGGACGGGGGATCGGGGGCCCCGGGCTGGGACGGGGGATCGGGGCCCCGGGCTGGGACGGGGGATCGGGGGCCCCGGGCTGGGACGGGGGATCGGGGGCCCAGACAGCGGCTCGGTAGAGCTGTCTACGGAGCGAACCGTCAGGGGGGCGGGAACCTGCGGGCAGGAGCTGCTCCCAGCGCCGGCAGCTGCAGACAGCGCCTCCCTCACCACAGCGAAGCCCGCGCAGGCGCGGTCAGACACGATGGGAAGGTAAAGGCCGGCCCGCCGCGCCGGGAGGGCCTGTGGCTCTGCGCATGCGCAGCCTCTGGCGGTGCGTGGGCGTTAGCGGGGCGGTTAAATGCCAAACGGTCACTTCCGGGGCTGGCCGTGCCGGTTGCTGCCGCGTGCGTCGCAACGCGAGTGACGTCACTTTCTGCCCCGCGGGCGCCAGGCAGGGATGGCGGTTGTGGGGCGGGAGGCACCTGGACGCGGCGCTGCCGAGCGCGGGGGGGGGGCGGCGGGAAGCCGGGCGGGTGGCGGGGGCGCAGCTCCCCCCGCAGAGCACTCGGGCCGCTGCTGGGAAGCCCGTGGGGGTGCCGGCGTACCGGGCAGCAGCTGCCCCCCGGCGGGGCCTGGTTGCTTTCAAAAGCAACTGGGAAAGCGCTTGTCGTTCAGGGCAAGGAAACCTCAAGGAGTTACGGGCACAACAATTCTCCGATGCGGTTCCTCTCCTGCTTTATTGAGCAGTCCTGCTCGTGTGCCATCGTTAGGCCTGGGCAAATGGATGCCAAGGGAACAAACTGCAAGGGTTAATATAACGGGAGGTGGGCTGGAGGGGGACTGCAGGCATCAGCTAGTTACCTGCCTTACCATGACAGGATCAGAAAGTTATTTTCCATTAAACACGGCTGAGCTGGCACTGCCATGAAAGAACAAACACACCCCCTGAGCGTACAGAAATGTGGTACAGAAATCAGAAGACAGGTTGTGCCTTTGGTATAGAGAAGTTGGGGCTCCTTCTCTGTATTGTACTGCTACGGTGATGCTGCTAGGTAGTTCAGGGTGGTGAAACCTTACTATAAGATACCATATGGTTTTGGGGTGATGTCACAGTCCAGTATACTCTGCACTGTCTGACTCATGGAATGCCTTGCCAGAACACTTCTTCCTAACATTCGAAACTGCTTCTTGCCTGTGAGTTTGTGAAAAATGGAGAGATGGCAAAGAAAACCTAGGTCAGGAAGAGGGACACACTTTGCTGTGATAAGCAGTGAAAATACTGATTGCAACAGGACAGGAATCTAGTACCACTTTTTAGGGAGGAGATTCAGCCCTTTGAAATACCTTCTTTTCCTTCATCGCTAATAATGGTGCAGCTACTAAAACCTTCATTTTCCTTTTCGGAATGAGTCCTCACAGTTTTATCAAGCCTGTTTGCCTTCTGGCAGTGTTCTCGCCGACCAAAGTGGCTGATGTACAGTCACCTTTCTTAGTTGATGCTCAGTGTATTAGCAGTGTTCTGTTATTTCAGACGTGATCTCTCGAAGTAAGAGCTATAATAATAATAATCTTAAAAAGACAGAAAAAAGACTTGCTGAAACTACAGCCAAGTAAATTCAGGTTGCAAAACCTGAATTCTGAGTTTTGGGAAATGGCTATGAGCAGCAGCCATTTCGAGAGTGCCTCTGTAATCAGTCTGACCATTTAATGGAGAAGTGGAGAGCAAAATGCATTTGTTAATGGGGTATATTTGTTTTCTTCCAGACATTAGAAGAAAGGCAGGATTTTATTTACAAGATGGCAATACAGAATAAACACAATCCGTCTCTGTGCTCTTTCCAGGAGGAAGTATTTCTTCTCCAGTTCTTTTTCAAGTGCACACATACTCAGCCCCCAAAACTTTGGTTTTTTTACAGGTCACTCCCCAGCCAAGACCAGGAGACCCTACAGTTCCTGTCCAATATCAAATGTTTCAGAATGGTATTAAAACCCCCTGTGATTACACAGTTTTAGTTGGTAGGGACTTGGGTAGCTGGCTGGGCTGAAATTCAGTTTCAGGCTTTGCAGATAAGGGGGTGCTGATGAGTCCTGTGGCTATAGTCTTATGGGCACAACAGGCACTGTTTGTTTATTATTAGCCAGAAAGGATGCAAAATTAAAAGCTAGAATCTAACACCTAGAGCAATCTCAAAAGCACTTCTGGGAACTCTACTTCTGGGTCTCCATGACCAGGGAAAGATGGACTGAGGCAGCTACTAGTAAGCAATTTTTTCTGCATCACCTTACAATGCATAATGCCTTGGGAAGCAAAGACACCATTCAGAAAAGCAAAACCCCAACTGCCTCCTGCTCAACTGGTGCCTAAGACAGGCTTCTGGGGGTGATCTTGGGCAAAGCCAACTTCATGCAGTCGTTCCGAGTTATGGTGGCGTTACTCCTCTCTCTTCTGAGAGGGAACTCATCCGTCAGAGCCAGACGATGCTTCCACGGCCTCAAGCTGCAGCCAGGCCTGTGCTGGGCCTTCACTGCTCTCAGCCCTGACCCTCACCCATGGACGTGACGTCCCAGTAGGACCGCAGACCTGCCCATCCCTATGGACTGGCCTGGTGACCTGCACTCTTGACAGACTCTGCTTACTGTCCCCAGAACAGTATAAAGAAAGAGAAAAAGTACATTCAGACCTTCACTTCTCCAAGCAAATAAACACAAGCTGTGTTACTTCACCATCTTTTACACTGGCCTCTCCCATCCCTCCACTGATTTCGTGTAGCACAGTTCCGAGCACCGACACTGCCCCTCGTACCCTGTCAGTGACTCGTGACAGCACTGTGCTGGAGACAGCCTCACCAGGAGCAGTGGCCGTGGCCTGGAGCTCCCCAGGCGGTGCCAGGGATGCCCTGACCCTCTCAATGTACATCCCTGAAATGAGGCGGTGGCAGGGGGGACGGGTTTTACTGTTAGTTACATCTCTGTCCACATCGCATAATCCATAATCGCAAGGCAGCAAGGAGTCTTGCCGAGTCAAACCTGCATGGCTAAGGATTTTCCCCTGCCCCCTTCTTTTGCACTCTTCTCAGAGGTTCACAGCCTCTTGCAGCCGGGACTTCTGAACTCTGCTGAGCCCTGTCCTCAGAGCTTCCCCATGCCCCGTGTGGGGGCTTCAGCTGTAGCCTGTTTGTGGAGGTTTTTATATCTTTTGTGTAACTAGCTTTACAACGAAACTGGATGCAGAGGGAGGTGGGTAATTAGGCAATGTTGGGACTCAGTGCAGCTTTTCCAAAGGCGCTGTGCGTGCTTGGGCAGGGCTCTGGTGCTGCCTTGTTGTCTTCCTGCTTGTGCCCCTCGAGCAAGGAATCAGCTCCCCTGGATGAAGAGACACTGACACTCGTAGTCCCCTCCGGAACGTGGTGCTGCTTTCCACGTGCGCTTTTTGCCATCTAGCGGCAACAACGTATTGGTGTGCCATGTGTGTCTGCTAATTGCACTTTCCAGCCCCACAAAATCGTGCTGCGGAACTTCTCCATCAAGCAGCAAGCTACAACTGTCCGTCCATGCTACTGACTGTACTGCTGTGATGAAGGGACAAGAAGCTAGCTTTTCCTGGAATGGTCAGACTAGGGGATGTATCTAGTGTCAGGTAAAACCACAGACATGCTCAAAACTGGTGCTTTTCTGAAGCTTAGTGGAGTTTATTTAAGCAAATGCTTATTATGTGATCGGATGCCTTGTTACTGATTTGGGGATGTATCCTGAAACGTAAGAAATCTTACGAGGAGGGGCTGAGGGAACCGGGGTTATTTAGCCTGGAGAAAAGGAGACTTAAGGGAGACCTTTGTTGCTTTCTACAACTATTTGAAAGGCGATCGTAGACAGTTGGGAGTAGGTCTGTTCTCCCAAGTTACAATCAATAGGACAAGAGGAAATGGCCTCAAGTTGTCCACAGGAGGTTTAGATCAGATACGAGAAAAAAATTCTTCACTGAAAGGGTTGTCAAGCATTGTAACAGGCTGCTCAGGGAACTGGTTGGATCACCATCCCTGAAAGTATTTAAAAGATGTGTAGATGTAGAGACATGGTTTAGTGCTGTACTTGGCAGTGCTATGTTAATGGTTGTACTCAATGATCTTAAAGGTCTTTTCCAAGCTAAATAATTCTATGATTCTCTGATTGTGGTGCTTTTAAAATGAAAAGTCATATTTTGATGGGAATGTTTGTTTCACCAGCGGCCCCCAGCACATTTAGGTATGCTGTGTC
Source organism: Falco peregrinus (assembly GCF_023634155.1). Classification (NCBI taxonomy): domain Eukaryota; kingdom Metazoa; phylum Chordata; class Aves; order Falconiformes; family Falconidae; genus Falco; species Falco peregrinus. The sequence goes on along the minus strand of NC_073726.1, from coordinate 12,709,108 downwards.
TCTGAAATGCAGCAATTATGCTGGTCATGCACGTAGTTAAACCATTTCCAGGACAGTGATGCTAAATTGCTTTAGAGGAATTTCCCTCACTGAATTACAGTCCTGCACATCTGTAGGGAGTTTGTGTGCCCACATTCCTGAGCTTTCACACTTTTGAAAAAGGCTGTGTCTTGGAAATGAGTTTTTCTTCATTTATGGCTTCTTCTGGCTCCTGCTGTGAGGTTATGAAACGTGTCTTTTCACATGCAGAAATTAGAGGCCTGCTGTTGGTCACCCCACATCTGAAAGATGCTATGATCTCACCAGTTTGCAAGTATGATAGGAATAATATCTATCCATATTGCTGTTGAGGTACTGAGTCCTAAAGCAACGATTAACAAGCTTCAGCATGGATAGTATGTGTCAAAAGGCTGTAGGAGGTATGTTCCAGGTGCTTTGAGGTGTTCCAGGTGCTGTGTTGCACACAGGAGTAGACATGACATAACATGTAACTATTCATGGAGTGTTTCGGGCATGTCCTGATGTCCTGAAAAGTGACCTTGGAGTGGTCCTTTAAATAGCTTTACCAGGGCAACCCTGAGGAGCAATCTTGAAGAATAACACTGAAATGGCCAAATACCCTCCAGTAGGTTATAATGTCTGAAGAGTACTATTCAATGCATACTTTTGGAAGGCAGGCTTGTTTGAAAATGTGTTTTTCTTTGCTCCAAGATGTGTTATTTCCCAAGATACAGAAACACTGTGCAGCATACAGTTCAGTCAAAGGCAATATTGAAATCACAGCTCAAGTTAGGATTGCACTGGAGATGGGGAAATGAGGTAGATCTACATTCCATGGTAGGATGGCTTTCTTAGCGTAATTATGTTGCCATAGCTAGATTTGCTCCCGTGAGCAAGTGAGGTTTTTTAACAGTATCTTCACCCTGTTCACCAGGACACCATGAGGACAGACACTTCATCCCATCTCATTTGGTATGTCTGCGGAGTTTCCCCACTCAGCTTTAGTGGCACACCTCTCCCATGTGTGAAACCTGCTAATTTGCTTTTCCCTGTGGAAACTTCACAGATTGCTATTGCCCAGTTACTATGCTGTTTCCAGATGTCTAGCTGATGTTTAGCAAGCATCTGTGGTGATTTAAGGTGATCTTCCCTCTAGCTGCTTGCTGTTGCCTTCTACTTTGAAGGAAGGATGTTGCCTTTCACCTCTGTGGTACACGTAGACATTCGCTGATGCCCTTTCCCTTTTAAAGTGATGGACTGGATTCTCTCTGAAGCGATTGATTGAGGAAGTACTCAGCAAAACAATCCACAGGCTCAAGGTAATAGCTTTAGATGGGGATACTGGCTGCTGTTTGCAAAATTACTCTCTGCTTACACCCAGCTGTGTGACAGTATTCTGAGAAAGGGACAAGAACCAACACCTGGAATTGACAAAGTCCTTCACCACTCCAGCTGAATCCAGGAGGAGGTGAATAGTTGTAGCCCAAATGATGCACAAGATAAAGAATTTATATCTTTTCCATGCTCCTGCTTGGGACAAGCATTTTATTTCTAAAAATCTATTACTGCAAGACAAGAACTTCAGCTGAATTTTAAGAAGGCTAGAAAAGAAAGAAGAAAAAGAATACCAGCAGCAAAGATATCTTGAATGTATAGTTTATTATTGGGATACTAAATTTTTCAAAATAAATCAATGACTTAGTGCGCTAATGCATGAGCTCAACAAATGTAAATGTTATGTATTTACCCACAGAAATAGTCCCCGTAAGTAGGCAAAATTGCCTGTTCCAGGTCATCTTGCCCTGTTTGATATATTGCAGGACATAGTTACATAGTGTACCAAGCTGGGGGCAGAATCCTTTCCTTATCTTTAAGTGGTGTGACATGATTAAGGAACGACGTTCTTTCACCTCCAACCTTATGTTTGGAAGTTTTCCTGTCCCACTAAAGCGTTATTCTGTTGTGTCAAAGCCTCTGTGGGTATAATGTTTAGATTTTTTGGGGTTTTTGAAATTCAACTTCAGTTTCTTCTGTCCATGGAAATTGGTTTACAATACTCTTTTAAAATAATCTTCCCTTATAAATAATTTTCAGGCTGCTTAGTTTAAAATTAGAAGCTCATGGAATGAAAGTAAAAGGCTCGTTACTATTAAACCTTGTGTTGATTTAAGCCTCAGGCTTCATTCATCATTGTTGACTGTGGTAATGGTCCCTCAGGTATTTGAGAGATCAAGAAACTCTCATATACCTGTAGGAGTGATACAAAGAAGTGGCAAATTCTTCTCTTGAAGTGAGGCTTTTTTATAACAAAGCAAAATGAGTAGCTAGAAATGGTAAAATAACCCTTCTTGTGTGGCTGGTGCTCGGCTGGCTGTATTTGGTATTCTCAGAGCTAGAAAGTTACTCTGTTTTATTGGTGTTTGGTTTTTTGGTATTGAATAGTGTGCTGAAAGCAGTTAGGTCTTTGCTACCACCTTTCCCCCATCTTTTCAGTTACTATAACCACTTGTTTCCCATCTCATATTTAAATAGCAAATTGGCTTGCTAAGTCTGTACAGACCTTGCTGCAAAAGGCATTGAGTGTTCCACTGCTGTATTACAATGATAATAGTTTTGATTTTTTTTCCTGTACAAGTTAACCCATAACTAAAGGAAAAATGGACATTTATAATTTTATTGGCCTACCAGTAATTACTGGAAGGACAACTATCTTTTCAGTAACTAAAGTAAGAGGTAAATAAGCAAATAAAATACTAAGGTATCTAATGAAACATAGTGCAACGTTTCCCCAAATTGCAGGATAGCTATTGGCCATTACATTTTATCAAAGTAATTAAAAGGCAGCTAAGAAGAGAATCACCTATGCAGTATGCAAGCAAGAAGGTCTATTTTTCAACATCGGGTTTTGAAAAACATTGATTTCTATATTTGCAGATACTCTAAATAATGTTAATGAAAGACAGAAAATACAGGGTATGAGTTTTACATAAGCTAGTGAAGGGTTTACTTTTGGTAATAAAAATACTAATTGTCTATGGAAAATACTCTTAATACTTTATAAATTATTGAAATAACTGGGTGCATTTCTTTGTTTCGTCTCTGGGTACCACTGTTACGCCATGTATATACTTTTTTGACTGGTTGGTTTCTACTAGCAAGATTTTTAAGGGAGTAATCACAAACCAATTTTCTTCTTTGCTACAAAGACTGGAGCTTTCCTTTACTGTTGCTATACATTTCAAATTACAGTGGTCTATTGTATACAGCTTGCATCATTTGTGGCTTTGTTTATATACATAATACATATGTACATATATTGTTGAGTAAGTATGTATATAAAATACAATTGATAGGCTATTTAAAATGTGTAACTAGCTTTGGAATACAAACCTTGTTTGTTTTCAGAGCACTTGTGGTTGTACACTACTTGGGAAAAATCTGCCTTCCATTTTTGTTTATACAGAAAACAAACCAAAAGACCAACCGAAAAACCAATTTCAGTGTTATAGTAATTCTAATTCACCAAGGATCAAATCCGGAAAAGTATAAATTTTCTTCTAGATCCAAGAGGGGTGAAAGGAGGAGAGAAAGTATTTTTTCCTACATAAAAGCCAAAGAGGGATAGTTGAAGTGCCTTGTTCATTACTAATAATATAACCATCTTAGAGTAATATCACCTGTCAAAAGGCTTTCCTCTGCACCTAGCAGCTATGTGTGACAGAGAGTGGGTCAGTGGTGAATCCTGGTGCTGTTCCCAGGGATCTGATGTCTATTGTCAGCCTCTTTACCAGCCTGCTTGTGTTCCCAAGGAGAGATGTTACAGATGTGCCATTTCTTTTTTCTAAAAAGAAACAATACTCTTTTCAGGGAAATGTCACATATTTTTACTTTCCTACCCTCAGGTTTGATCCTAGTTGATCTCAGTACTATGTCTCTAGGCTTGATCACAGTAAAAAGAAGAATGTCACCATGACTGTCACTCTTCTCTAGGGACAGTTTGTCTGCCTTGTTCAGCACTTTGCAAGAGCCTTTGGCTTAGTCATGTCCCATGCCAGCAGTAGGAACGCTAGCTAGGTAGTTGAGTTCCTCAGTTCCCACTAGAGATTTTTGTTTGTATATTGTACATTTGTTTGTTTTCTGACGTTCTGGTGAACTCCAGCTGTGGGTGAAGCCACATGTGTACTGAAGAAGCCCTAGATTTCCATATTCTTTAGCATCAGCTTAACGCATTAGTATTTCCTGGGTTTTTACTTGGCTGGCTATTCTCCATTCTCACAGAAGTGCAATAAGTAGGCCTCTAGCATATAAAAGTTTAAGATTTCTTCCTGATGCATTTTTTTGCACAGATGCCCAGTGGCTGTGATCTACCACTGAACTACTAGCTGTGCTATGTCTGTCAGACAGCTCTGGAGTAATTGTCTATGGCTAGATAAGTAGCTATACAGCAGATTATTTAAGATTAAACAACACTGGACTCCATCTTGTCTTGAACATCGTTCAAGTTCAGGTGGGTGGCAGCACAAGTGACCTACAGGTGCACTGGTCTAAAAAGAGCAGAAAAAAATAGATGTAAAGAAAGAGAGACTAGAAAAGAGGAAATCAGATATGGGGGTACTCAAGAGAAAAATGTTTGAGAGACCAATAAACACAGTCTGTAAAATGTTAGTCATTTGGATCAGTCTTAATTGTCAAGATGAGGATCAGTAAGTTTGTGTTTCTGCCTAGGGCAGAACTGTTGTGAATGTTAAGGGAACAACAGCCCATCTTTTTCAAAGTTGGCCACCTTTGAAGTAAAACCCCATGCACCTCAGACACAGAGCAACTGGGTGCAGGTGTAGGTTTTGAAACTCTGTGAGTCGGTAACATAGGGGAATTAAAATGTCCAGGCCAGCCAGTAGAACAGTAAAAGCAGTCATAGTCCATAGAGCCAGCAGGGGTGACCAGTAGGGTGGTTCTTGTTGCCACAGATCCTGAATCTAGTAGACAGACCACCCATCCTGTTTTCATTACAATAGTTTGGGAAATGGGTCCCTTTGTCCCTGCCTTGGTTGACACACAATCACACAACCTAAATATCAAATCCTCCAAATCAACACTGCCTTTGTCTCTTTCTCCAAGATTGCCTCCCTGAGATCTGCAGATGGTACCTCTGGCACACGCACAGAAAAACAATCTCCTGGGTCACTTGGTGATGACTAAACCTCTCACTTGCTGTGGTCACCCCTTCTGCTTCCAGAAAACAGTGCCACTCACAAAAGCCAGCAAGGTTCTGCTTCTGCCTTCACTTCAGCAGCCCGCCTCTCCCCCTTCAAAAGCCCCTCGGTGCCTTCACTGCCTGTAAGATGTGTGACATCGCTGAGCAAAACCACACTGGCATCACAGTGTGATGTGTGATCTCTGATCTCTTCTGCCTTTTCTCTGGCTAAAAACTGGGGTGGAAGAGTTTCAAGAACTCCTACATCAGCACTGGATGAATGGAGGTACTGTTCTTGCTGGGTTTATAATTATGAGGAAAAATAGAGACAGCAGATCAGCCTAGAGCATAGCACAGAGTTGTCAGTGAAAGAGCATCAACTTTCACATGAAACATTTATTATAAAAGACTTCCCAACCATTTCCACAATTCATTGGTTAAAGTCTACAGAAGATTTTGTTTGGAACAAAGATATCCATGTCTGCTTTCACGTAACAGAGAATTGTGTTACCTTGAGAGGATTATTTGTAACACCAGTTTGGAACCAATTCTAGATCTGCTTTACTAAATAATGTTTAAAAGGCGCTTAGAGGCAGACAGCTGTTCTGGGAGCTGCATTGCGCATCACCTGTGAATATACATAAAGCTCTGCAGCTGGGTGATGAAAAGGGCAAACACACATTTGTTCAAATTTGTTTCACTGGAGCATTGCAACAGAATTTCTGCATGCAAAGTACTTTAATGGCTAAGGGTTAAATCCTTCTAGAGCAGACTGTTGCCAACAGGAGGTGGGGCTCTGTTGCTGAGCTGGTAATTTTCTCCAGACACGTGCTAAGGGCTGAGATCTCATCTCTGACCCTATATTTCAGCTTTTCGAACATCTCAGATAGTTAATTATAAGCTCTTTCTGCATCAGTGGATTTCATAATTTGCCATGCAGTGACCAGTAGTAAAGTATAGAATAGCTGTTTCACAAACGTGTTCCTTTGAGCCAGAAAAAAGGGAGGATGGTCACAGCTGATGAGTTGGAAGGGCAGAGAGGTTAATTGTTTTTGCCTGTTTGCCCAGTATCAGTCTTTTCAGGCCTCTGGACAGAGAGGCTGTAGAAAAGCTAGTGACACAGAAAGTAATTTCCCTGGTGAATTTGTTTATTTACAGTTTGTGCATATGCCCCATTTAATAAAGAAGAGAGGGGGGTGAGGCTCAGGTGCACTGATTTGTCTCTGTGAAGCCCTGCCATACGTAGGACTTCTTTCCTCAGGCTGGGGAGCACCACTGGGTGGGCTGGAAGCTTGGGCAAAGCACCACAATTTCTGCTAACATGGTGCAATCACCCAGCAGAGAAATATCTGGCAGAATGTGCAAGCCAAGCCAGGCTGGGCCCCCGTTCCTGCCTGGAGCAGCACAGCCCTGTCTGCTCCCACTGCCCACAGCCCCGCATTTTACCGATACAGCTGTTTAGTTCCTGAGGTGAAGCTGTTCATGGCTTGATGCTAAGGCATGGGAGAGAGAAACCACAGCCAGTCCCTGTCCGTCTCTGTAGACATCCCCCAGTTATCTTCCTCTTCAACTTCCACGGGCACAACTTTCACTGCCAGTTTCCCTTTTTGTCTGTAAATCAGCTTAGGCTTATGATAGAGCTGCTAGAAGAGCATGCAAATTCAGCAGTGCACTTCCTCTACAAACAGTTACACAGTGATTGTAGGAGCTCAACATTTGTATTTGATCATCAACTTTTGTCTTACTATTTTATATGTATAATCTCTATTTTGGCTTTTCATTATCATGCCAGATTAGCAGTCATATCGTGGGAAGAAATATTAAAGCAAATGTTTACTAACTTGCACTTTACTTACTTGCATTTTTACATACAAGTGACTTTTCTTCTAGATTCCTTTCATATTCAAATCCTTCTGGAAGATGTATTTCCAATAATTACCCTGTCTGAAAGGTAACACGATGCCTGATGCCAGATGGGAGCTGTTGTGTGCTCCAGTAGATCCTTCACTGTCCAGCTGGTAAAGTTAGGGACACTGAGGGGAGCAAGTTTAGAACACAGGCACGTTAAGAAAGTTTGTGTTTTCTACAATGGTAAATTTTAGTTTGGGTTTTAAGGCTTAGATGTTCCATTATCATTAAAACATACCGTGCACTGCAATCCCTGGAATTCTATAGTTGCAGAAATTAAAAAAAAAAAAAGTGGATTCTAAACATTTTCTATGAAGAAAGAACTCTAAACTAAATGATTTAGTTTATAAAAATGGAAATTAGTTGCTCTACTAATTTTAGAGTGAACAGAGCAGTCCAGATAAGTCCTGTGGATAGTACATGGGGCCAGCATGGAGATGAGGGAATCCTGCCATCACTATACATACATACTTACAGCAAGAGGATGCAGAAGGTGTTGTGAGGCCTTCCTGAATCTCCGATGGAGTCTTGAATGAGAGCTGCCAGGCTGCTGGTTGTCTCTGGGCATGAAACAGCATGGCACGAGGCCATTCTGAACCAGCCAGGTTGGGAACCCGGTGCGCTGTGGGTATGGCGCTCAGCACTGCCTGGGCTAACTCCCAGGAGCAGGGGGTTGTGCAAACGTGGGGCAGGTACTGCAGCTGGGAGCCAAGCTAATATCTGGGTAACACTGAACGCTGCTGTATGGCAATGTCAGTTTATCTGGAGATAGATCCAGTGTTTCTGCCTGCCACTAGTTCGAACAGGTCAGTGCAGCCTTTGGTAGGACACCAAAGAACTAGGGAGGTGTACATTTTTTCTCTGTAAATGTTTTTCTTGTGTTCAGATGTTACTACAGGATGTCTCAGTTTTAATGGCACTGTGTGTCATTTGTCACTGTGAAGCTACTTTGCCAAAATAATAATAATAATCATCATCATAAAAAAAGAATTGTTGACTCTAATCATAAATCTTTACGTAAGAAATGAAACTGTTCTTAATAAACAAATTAACAACCAACTTTTGTTGATACATTACCTTGCTTTGTTCATGTATTTGTTCTGTTATTCACTAATTTTATCCCCCTGATCATTAGTGTTAATTAATGTTAATTTGTGAGATTTGGCTGTTCCAGAATGTGGGTGAGAGGTTTTAAATACTTATAATTGGTTAACTACTACAGGATATTTTCAGCAATACTGAAAATCTGCTTTTATAGAATAATATTAGAATATCACAGAATTCAGCATTAATAATAAAGATAGGATATACTTTCTTCTTTATATGCCAAAACAGAATGACACAAGTTATGCAGGCTTTTTATTACAGACGATGTATGTGGGAGTGGAATTTTTTTCAGGCTGTTAAGTCATTAAGAAGAGCAATTTTGTAACTTGATCACAGGTGATAGATGGGTTTTGAGACATAGAAGGAAAACAGAAGATAAGCATGACATCTTTCTCCATCTGTCTCTTGGGCTGCTTGGATATTAGCTACTAATCTATAATAAGCAACATTTTATGCTTCCTTTCCCTTCTTCCTGGTATGCTCCATTATAGTTTTCAATTGGGTTTTCATTACCTTGGGTAATGAAAAGCAGCTAAGAAGAAAATGAAGACTTTTGTGTTAGTATTTCTGATGCTGTAAGCAGTTTGGGTGCACAAGGAAGGCAATATCAAATTCTTTGCTGATGTAAGAGCACCCTAATCAGAACTGAGTTCTTCAGATTTTCAGTCCCTTTTCCAGCACGTATATGAGTGAAAGTTTTCACGTTACCTGTTGAACTTCAGTAACATTGCAAATACCTGGGGGTATTGTAATGTCTTACACAAATATTTCAGCAAACTGTACTTTCTCACTGTTCTGCTTTTTGGGGTTTTGTTTATCAGTCTGTTTGTTTACTTGCTGCCTGTGTTACTGCACATATACCTATCCATTAATTTCTTTTAGAGCTATGACATTAAAGTTTGCTTGGGACAAAAGTCTTCTGTTATTATCTCCTTCTCTTCCCCGCGTGCCCCCCCGCCTTCCCCCCCAGCTTTATTGACCTCCACTGCAGATTCCTGGATGGTGTTAGTTGATCTGGCTTCTGAAGCATATAATTTTCTATCAACTGAAGATCTACTCTGGGGTTGCCTGTTTTCAAGAAGGTGAGTGTCTCCATAGGGAATGCTACATCTGGGTTAGAGCCTTGTCTTTAACCTCATAGTCCTACGAATCTTCAGAGATTTCTTTTGTTCCTGAAGGGCATAGTCATCAATTACTGGCAGATTTGAACAGGATCAGACCATTGCACAGAAACCTCAGTCAACCATTTTGAGATGTTCATATTTTCCCACAGGTTGTCCACCCCTTCTCTTTTTCCCCTATTGAGTTTGGTTTTTTTCCCTAAGATCCCATTCCTCAACCAGTTCTTTTGTCTTTACTTGAATCATCACATAGAAAGGCACGATTATTTCCTTAGCACTAATTTATAGTGCAATTCATAGCCCTGGTCTAGCAAAGTGGTTAAGTATTTCCTTATCTTTCACTTGAAATTTATTGTTCCAGTCTCGTGCTCAAAAATAAATGATTAAATACATTTTTGGTTCAAAGCCAAAATAAGTGCAGGTATCTTTGCCTTGTATATGATAATCACAGATGTCTTCCTGAAAATCCCCTTTGGGTAGTAGTTTGCACATTAGCACAGCATAACTTTGAAAGATGTGAGAGCAATGTAATAGTGCATGAGTGTTGCAGTACTCCCCAAATTTCCATACTGTGATAATCCCATTCCTGAAAACGAGCCAGTGTTGTATCAGGCTGGAAATGCAGGAGTGTTTTTTTAAAGGCAAAGAGCCTTTATAATACCTCCAAAATACATGTAATTTTCAACTATGGAATGTGACTGTTTCAGGATGTATTTTCTTTTACTGCTGAGAAACAAGAAACATATATTAGTAACACTTTAGTGGCTACACAGACATAAGTATTGGGGTAGTTGCAGGTCAAAGTCTTCCTTGCCCTTAAGCAGGATACCCTTCTTATCTCTCTCGAGTGTCAAATGAAACAATCCTGACATTATTTTACAAATGCAAAACATTGTACTCAACTACAGTGTACACTGACTTAGTGTCTCTATGACAGGCAGAATTTAGTGCAACAAGACAGGCAAAAGGCTGAGGTTTTGCTGAACAATTAGTGTAAACTGAAGAAAAGATGCGAAGTTAAATAAGGAGGTAAGTATGTAGATGTGAGGGACCAGATTTTGAAAAAGGTGGGATGATATTTGTATTCCTAAATATCTAGCAGCATGTCTAGGGAAAAAAACCCAACGGAGTTCACCTATTCATGGTATTTTCAAAGCAGACTGTTCCTATGGATGCAAGTTGCCAAGGCACCATACGTGAAAAATGCCCTCACTGCAGAGGCTAAGACCTTGAGGGGCACAGACACTGAACTCATTGGTGGTATTAGTCACTCCAAAACAGGATTAATTCTGGTTGCCAGATACAGTATAAAATGGGGACAGCTGTCACTATAATTGATGGATACAGGAGACAAGGCAAGCTTTAATAAAGGTCAGGAAAGTGCACATGGGAAGATAGTAGGGGCCAGGAGATACCAGCATCTGAGCTTTCAGTTTCCCTTCAGAAGGTGACAGAGTAATTTAATCAAGAACAGAGACACTTTAAGACTTGCTAATACTAGCAGTGATTCATCTTATTCACAATAAATTCTTTTATTCAGACTGCTTACGTAGATGCAGTTAAATGTTTTGAATCTTGTTAAATTGCTCTATGCAGTATTAGTTGTCTGTTTTATTCTAAGCTACAGGAACATAATGTGGAACATGTGCCCACTAGTGACAGTAAGTAAACCAACACAATTCCCTAAGACAAAGGACAGGAGTGTATTATGTAGCTTTCAAAAATACTGTAATTACAGTGACATGATCTATGATAGAAATGAGATTATTTATAGTATTCCAATGATGTGAGTCCTATTTTTACCCTCTAGTGAGCAATGTGTTTCTTTCTTTACGTATAAAAAATTCTGCATAGATCAATTTTGTCTGACTTGGCAGACAAATAATATCATTCAGTTCCTTCTTCACTCCTACTGTGCATAAAATATTAACCCTAGCATTACAAAAAGGCAGATTTTTTGCATTTATTATTGTTCAGTTGCAGCCTGGAGAAAGTATTAATTAAGACAAAGTATGATACCAGTCCTTCCCAGTGTATGCATTTTTTCTGCTAAATTGCTGAAATTAGGATTGTACTGGGATAGCGCTTCTCTATTCAATTCTTATTTTACATAATCTTCTATATTTCATGTGATCATGAAGGCACTCACTGAGATCAGAGTCTTAAGAGAACATGGTGCAGACATGATTCGCTGTGGGCCCGAAAAATTTAGGTCTCTTTTTAGTCCTCATTTTTTGGTTTTCCTTTGCAGTGCTAACATCTGACTCAAGACCTGCTGTCCCTCAGGGAGCACCTTTTCTCTAGCTTCTCTGATATGAAGGTATGTAGGTGGAGGGCCTGACCCTCTTGCGCAGGGGCTGCTTCTGGCTCTGCATCCCTGTGAAAATGGTGGCTGGGAAGGGACCATGTGCCGTGAAAGACATGGGTACTTGGAGCAAGTCACAGGACTGATGCACTTCTGCATGAAAAGAAAGATGAAAAGGACATGCTTTGCCACTGCCTTGTTAGAGCCCCAAGTATAACCCTGACCCCCTGGGGGTTTTATGGAGTCAGCTCAGGGCTGGCGTTGATGTGGTGCAGCTGTGCAGCCTTGGTTGACCCTGCTTATTGTCCCCGGGCCTGCTCTGTGCTTGCTCAAGGCCTGTGGGACTTTGTCCTGGTCGGTAAGGCCACCGCTAGCCTCGCAGTGTCACACAGCTCCTGTCTGGCCAGCCCTGAGGCTCCTGGCACTTGCTATGTTGGCTTCAGCAGGGGGGTGAGTATTTCCAGACAGGTTCTCCTATAGCCAGAGGGCAGAGCTGCTGTTTCAGGGTGAGGGACCAGGGTTTGGATCCAGAGGAGCTGACCCCAGAGCCCTGAGGCACAGAGGCTGAAGCCAGGCACTGCCCTTTAGATCCTGAGCAGACAGGGCTCCTAGAGGCCTGAGGAGGTGCATGATTTCAGATGCTGTCTGGTGGCCACCATTTCTTGCTGCTGGCTCAGGCAGCTCTCTAAGCAATGTGCTGCTTGTTTTAAGTCCCTCTTTGGAGTTATCTGACCTTCCACGACTCCCTTGGAAGGTTCTGAGGTTCCTTCTGCATCGGGCAGTTACATTGCTTCTGCTGGTGAGTAGTAGACCAAATGCCAAGGCCAACAAAGGGACGTTTACACATGTTCTAGGATGCCACAGGAGAAACGCGCAGGAAAAGACAGTCTACTCCCCCCAGCATGGTGAGTAGTTCTGAACAACTTTCCAGGATTAGGTATATGTAATATTTGTAGATGAGGAAGCTTGGAAGCAAGTGGAATACAGATTTTGGCAACAACATGGAAAGCAATGATCTATTTAACAAGCCATAGATATACACTGGAATCTGACAGGATCACTGTGTGTTTATTTAAAAGTTGTAAAATAGCTTATGTCTCTGACATAAGCCTGTATGGAAAACTACTTCCCTGAGAGCTGCTTTGCTGGAAGTGATGCTTTTTCTAAGCACTGTGGATCCTAAATTTATATAAATCCAAAGCAAAGGCTTTCCTTCACAGCGTTTAGATATAAGCTCCAATTTAGGTATAAGCTTTGCCTTGCCTTCTCCAAAACTAATAGTGTGCTGAGGCTTAAGTCCAACTAGGATTTCTACCTTGAAAAGAAATGCAGAACAAAAATGGAAAGGTGTATTTTTCCTTTTTTTGCCTTCAATATTTTCTTTTCAGTTTGACAAAACTCCTAGAATTCTCACTAAAACTAGGATTTGAATATACTAGGCTCAGTAAAGGAACATGAGGTTAAATTTCCTTCCTAGATTTCTGTTTGTGCATAGGTTATGTGTGTGAAGGTGAAATTTCCCTCTTTTCTGGAATGAGTTCACATCATAGTAATACCCCGTGATAGGATCCATCTCAACTGACTGTATATATAGCTTCATTTCACGTGTACTTTCCAGCTATTCCTTTCTAGTCAAGAAAAAATGTAGGCACTTCTCAAGCATGAATCACCAGACCTGTTTTAAATAACTGCTTTAGGGGGCGATAAATCTCCACGATCAAAGAAATCTTGAGTGACTTAGTCAGATGTAGCATTAGATGATTTCCATCCATTGCCCCTTCTGTGGGAGACAGAAATGTCAATGCAGACAATTCTTGAAGCCTATTACAGTACTTCTGGTTTAAACTGCAGTTAAAAAATGGGTGACTACCTAGATATTTACAAAATAAGAGGGAGGCTGAGATTCTTGCTGATTTTCTCAAATCTGCATTTCAATGAGTGAGTGCACTTTTTATATTTTTTAACAAAACTCTTAGTCAAGCTCCTGAATTGGGGTGGGCTGGGGGGGTGGGGGGGAAAGAAAGATGAAAAAGGGAAGAATGTTTTATTTGTTTCCTCAGCCCAAAATGAATCTTTCGGCTGAACAGCATTGTCGAACCTACCAGTGCACCTAGGAGGGTTTTTTTTGTGTTTATGTTAGACTCTTGTTCCTTTCTAGGGAACATATGCTTTAGATCTAAGGGACAGGAAAAACTTTGCTTAAGTGCACCCAGATCAAGTATTGCTTTCCCCAGATTTCCTGTGTAACATGCTACTACCAGTTGCTCGGTCATGTCATGTTCCTTCATGTGGAGTAATACATGGTGACTGTGGCAGCCAGATGTGACGTCCTTCAGGGAGACATTGCCTGAGGGAAAGTGCTCGTTATTTTGAAACCCATGGCATTCTTCAGAAATGAAGTTATAAACCCCAACTATAATACCCAACAACAGATTAACACTTCTCATTCAGAGAGGTGTTGGCTGATTCTTCCTGCAAAGATCATAAGAGACCAGACACTGGCTTATAATTAATCCATTCATCTAATAAATTTTAATGAGAACAAAAAGGGCTCAGAATTCTATCTGCCTGATAAAAAATGTAATGAGAACAAAACCCAGCATTAAGATTACTGTGTGAACAGAAATTATACAAACTATTTCCATTTGACTAAGGTTAGAATGAGAGCACCAGGACAAATAAATGGTGTAAATTTAATCAGTTCTTTTGACAGCATTGACATAGCAATTTGATTGTTCTCTATAGATGCTGTGCCAGCTCTTGAGAGGCACGGCATACTGTAGGCTAGGCTAAGTAAGGAGGGCACAGACAAAGAAAGACTAAAACCAATGTGTATCACAGCTTATGTAAAGAAAAGATCACACAAAGATACTTAGGAAAGAAAGAAAGTAGTCAGTGAGATGAGGTGTGTGATAAAAGTGTGTATTTCCTTCACTGCCAAAAGAGTTGTGAGATGCATTCGGAAGAGTTACTGATAAGAAAAGTTATTTTGTACCTAGTGAGCAAACAAGTAGCTAACTAACGGGGATGAGCACATAATGTCAACTACTGTTCCTAGATACGATAAAGTATAGCTGAGCCTTTCTACTTAGTGGAAGAAACATATTTAAATGAGTCATTCTTTTGTTCTGAGTTCTAGCCAGGATTCAGTCTAGCAAGGCAGGAGATGCTACTGAGATTAGCAGCTATGTTTAATTGCAGAACAGCAGAGAAGTGTCTGCCTTACACAGAAGACTTATGTACCATAGTGTCAAACTCATAAATGCCAATGATTTACACATATCAAATAAATGATAATAACAAGTGTGTGCTTGCATCTGATGTAGCTGCAGTGTTTCTGGTTTTTAGCTGGAAACCGTGTCAGTTTAAGATAATATAGAGAAACAGCCTCAAATCTGCTCCCCTGAGCTCTACCACCAGTCTTCATGAGCATGTGACCATATGGAGGAATAACACGAATGGAAGAACCTATATAGAGTGGTTGCCATGTCTGATGCATTATCTGTCTTCTGAATTTCATACATCAGCAATGCTGTTTCTGAGGGGACCAGTCTATCTCTTTGCTGTGACAGATACGTAGTAGGTTACAGAATTTCACAGACTCTCCCTGCCACCCCACCAGATGTTACTGCTGAGATAGGCCAGTCTTATCTTGTTTCCTTTAAAGACTATTAAAGGCCACCTTTGTATTCACTGTAGCCAGCCCAAGGAGTTTAGTACAATGCTTAGGACAGTTGACTCCTGGTAGAGATGAAAAAAAGGTAGTTTCGGTAGCAAAATCTGAAGTCCTTGTGAAGGTAGGGCCCAATTCGAGGGGAGAACCCCAGGCTTGATATCTAATCCTCTTCTGAAAAAGCTAGGTTTGGACTAAGAGCTCATCCTTCCAGGATGATTTACTATCAGTAAAATGTTTGGATCCCATTAACAACTACTGTTAATGATCTGTTAATGACCCAGTTTTGATGAAATTGTGGTGCTGCCTAATGCAGTGGGGGAGTTTTATTTGAAGTATCCTGTAAATAAGCGGTGCTAATGAAAACCTGGAAAAATATCATCAGCACAGTAGTCTATCAGTTAGTGCAGCAATTTTCTATAAGAAAAAGGAAACAGTTATGCATGACAAGACCTGTCTTCTTTAAATCCTCATTTTCACTCATGGTAATTGCATTTAGAACACTGTAGTTATATATTGCAATATTATTTGGTAGCTGATTTTTTTGTTAACATTTCTAATTTTACTTATGAGTGATGTCAGACTAACCAGTTTATGTTTTGCTAGGTCATCCTTTTTAGTCTTTTCAAATAGAGAAATAGCATCTGCAATTCTTTAGTCGTGTCAGTATTTCCCCTTCACCCAGTGAGCATCTAACAGGGTGAGAGTCATCTCAACTACTTAACCATCTAGATGTTACTCATTTAGCCTATACAAAATTAGGCTTGTTTAGACAGTTCTATAGTATAGCAAATAGAAGGATAAAGGCTCCACCAAAGAATAATTAACACTACTCAGAATATGAGCTGCATTTTAAAGGTTGTCCTCTCCTAGAAGGGAAAGGAGTTGCTATATGACTAGCTCAAACTCACTAATTAAGTTTTAGAGTGCTAAAATTAGGTGAGATGAATCTCATCCAAACTAAGCAAAAGTATTATAATCATTGCAACAACCAATCCCACTTTCCCATTCTTTCTTCAAAATATTTAGTCCCTCTGTTCTAACACTTGAGATAATGACTTAACAACGGGCATCCTTACTCTATATCACCTCTTCATAAGGCATCCTGCTGCTGCAGAAAAGCGTGCTCTTTAAAAATACAGTAGTGGCTCAAGGATTTTGCTAGCAGATCTTGCATAAGTACATAGTCCTTCTTATCACACCAGTAGCATTTGATTAAGCATAAACCTTAATCAAACTCAGTTTTCAAGAAAAGTTATTCATCAGCTAAGGATAAATTGATTTAATTGCTTTTGCAAACAAAGAGGATCTTTTTAAAAATTATTTAATTTTTTGGTAAATCACACCTGTCTGCTCCTTATTCTCTATCTCCACAACTGCAACTAAAATAACCAAAGTTATGGAGGAGTGAAATGTGCACACAAGGCCAGCCCTGTACTCATTTATATAGGTGTTTGTTCCTCTCTCCCCAGTGATTCCTGCTGAATTTTTTGCCTCTGCTTTCATAAAATGTGAATGATGGATGACAGTGTGCTTTATTTACTCTTATTCCTTAGCACTTAGTTCTCTGGTAGATTTGTTTGTTTTTGAGGAAAACAGCATCCCACTCGAACTGATTAGGCAGCCAGAATCTGGTCCTATATTATCCAAGTACAAATAGGCATGAAAGAAAAACAGGAGGTGATCTAGTTATATGGAGGAGTAAGGTTATTGTTCAAATAATATGCCTATTTTCCTCATTCTGTGTAGGAAGCATAAGGATACTGTCTTAGAGCTATGGCAAATTCCAAAGCCTTAGACACCTTCCTTATGCGATTGAAGGGGTCAGTGTATCAACTGTATATCAACTTTAGAATCTGTCCCATAACCTTAAAGGAAAAAACCCTACCTATTACCACATGCAAAAGATAAATGGAAAGCTTTTTGAGGATAGTAACAGTTCTGATGTAATTTTCAGTAGCATCACAATCAAATCCCTTTCTG
Organism: Falco peregrinus; assembly: GCF_023634155.1. NCBI lineage: Eukaryota > Metazoa > Chordata > Aves > Falconiformes > Falconidae > Falco > Falco peregrinus. The sequence continues at coordinate 12,691,817 of NC_073726.1, read as the reverse complement.
ACTGCATGGAACAAACTTTCAGCAAATTTGGAAGATCCAGGCTTGTGTTTCCTACTCACACATTAGGAACCACTGAAGCTGTGGCCTTACTCATTGGAGAATGCTTAAGCCCAATATACAGAAATATTGCCTATATACAGAAATACTCATATATATACAAGCAAGTTCTATGTATAGATCATATTAAAGGAAAACTATCTTGAAGGTTAATACAGTGCAAATAGCCATTGTGGAAAAGTCTGTATTTTTTAGAAATACATTTGAGTAATAGCAATTGTCTCATTTCAAGACTTCGAATACATTATATTGTAGCAACTTTTGGAAGATGAGTGAATATTGCAAGAGTCTATACTTGTTACTCATGACAGGTTAAACGCATGGTAAATATGCAAACTACAGGGCAGATGAATTAGCTGTGTTGATTTTTTTGAGGAAATCCAGGTGACCACCAGACACGGATTTACCGGCAAGGATAAGGACGCTTTATTGTTTCCATTAGCATCAGCTGACACAAAACGTATTTCTACATTGATGCTTGTGCTGTATAGTTGAATGGCTGCACAGCCCTTCCTCCTCCTTCCCCTCCTCTCCCCTGTTTAGACCAGGGCTCTCTCTGTCCTCATTGTTATGCTGCAGGCTGTCATGGCCTGTGCTGAAGGTAAGTACAGCCTGGCATCAAATGTGAGAAATAGCTGAGGATACTGTCAGACATATTTAATTTAAGACATTGGTATTCTCCATTGCTGTAATCAATCTGGTGGGTTGTTTGTTACGCTGCAGTTTCTTTGCTGTTTCTATTGGCTGGCCCAGTGCTGTAGTGGATTCGGTGCCGTCGCAGAGCCCTGCTGCATCTCCCTCACTGCGCCACTCTGACCTAAAATGATGGATGGCCTGGAAGACATTTTAAACAGCAGTGAAAAGGCAAGAGCTATTGTAGTTTAGGAGATGTAAATGGGAGACATGGGTCAAAACATTATATTCTTCTGTGAGAAGGAGGAAAGGAGAAACTGTAAATTTAAGGTGGTTAGAGAACATCAAGGACTGTTATTAAATACAGTCTATTTAAGCTGATAGACTGTCATTAATGAGGAAGCTGTAGTAGAGGGAATGGTAAAATTTACAAGCTATTATAAAATGTTATCTATCAAAAATGATGGAAATAAGGGGAGACAAATACCGAAATATGTTATAAGAAATCAGTGACAATTGCTAGGTTCAGCAAAACTCTTGGTGATTAACAAATTGGGCCACTGAGAGACTTGATGTCATTGATTTATATGAGCTGGAAATAGATCAACAGTAAATTCACTGAAGTGATTTTTTTGTTGTTGTTGACTCTTAGAGCATAATTAGACAGAGAAATGCACTAAAACAGGCAACTGAAATTCTGTACAAATAGGACTGTTTGGACCTACCAGATTTAGAATAAACTAGCTTTAATAGTAAACACTATCTTTCTTCCAGTAACAAAAGAAGCAATTTTGGTCCCTTGTAACAGGCTTTGGGGCTAGAAAGTGAGCATATTATCCTTCCACAGATTTTCATCTTACAATTACAGTATGTTTGTATGTCTGAAACATCACAGACATTCATGGCAAAGCTACTGCTGCTTTCTCTTTGTAAAGCTTAAACAAGGGAAGAGGGGAAAAAAAATTCCCAGCACCATCTGTCCACACAAAACAATCAACACAGGTCGTCTTATTTCTACAAGTCCTGCTCTAAATTACAGACATCAGCCCTGATCCTTCACTTGACACTCCACTCTTCCTGGGAGCCAGGGACTGCAGGAAGGCTCAGCTAAGCCTGATCTCCTCCCACCTGGGAACACCTCCCTGAGCTACCTCTGAAAACCTGTGCTGGGATTTAGCACTAAGCCTCTATCTGCCTTGATGTAAGCTCTCACTACTTATAGCAGTTTTGAATTTAAGCTGTACTTAGTTTGCTAAGTGATGTTCTAGGTGACATATGTAATAGTGGGGGACAAGTGCTCTCAAGAGCCAAAAGAATATTACATTCCTCAGCTTCTTCATTAGGGACTGTCTGGATCTCAAAAAGAGCCAGAAAGCATGTATTTGCAATATTAAAAGGGGATGGGTTTATGTCCTCAGAGCAGACAGAAGCCTTTTATGCAACACAGGGGACTGAGGATTCAAGAACGCACCCCGTGGCTTCTCTTTCCAGGCCCAATAGCAAATGTCATAACAAGACCTTGTGCCACTTTGACAAAACACCTTTTCAATCTGATGCCCTTGTTCGTATATAATGACTGGTATTGTTCCCTATCGGAAGTCCCAGGGAGGGTTCCTGGAGCACAAGAGGCCTCTCTTCCCAACCGAAGGCATCAGGCTCAGCACTGTGTAAGCAAAGCACAAGTGTGGTGCAGCAGCCTTGTCTCTCACGCTGCAGTTTGTTTCCTTTGCCTGTAATGGCTATAAGCTGTGGGCTCACTGCTCCAGCTGCAGCAGGATGAAAGCAGTAAAAAGCTCGTGCTGAACTGCCTTTCCCCAGACTTGCTCAGAAAGGTGCCTGTGTAATTCCAGGACACGTGCATTCGGTAGTGTGCTTCAGAGTCCTCACAGTCTCGCCCCATTTTATTCTTGTGTAACCACCTTGATTTCAGTAGTTAAAAGGGCTGTCTTAGCCCTACAATTTCTGCCAGGGAAGCCCTGATGTATATGGCAGCAAGCTGTGCAAGAAAGGACATGGCCTACCGTAACCTCAGTGCTGGCCATGTGCTCATTAGTGATGTGTGTGGCCACATGTTGGACTGATGCTACCAACACATTGCTTTGCTTTGCTTGTTCATCAACGAGTTTCAGAGTTCAGAATTAATTAGATTGACTAGAATATTTGTAGCTCAGACTTACAGTGTAAAGGAGCAGCAACTCCCTCCCTTTACTCCCTTTACTCCCCGTAAAGGATCCCTCTGTGATCCTGGGCAAAAAATTTAAAATCTTTGTGACTCATTCCACCCACCTGTGAAAATGGGAACAATACTACTTCTCAGACCCATAACGTTTCAGAATAAATGCTGCTCAGATTAGAAACTGTATCAGTAGAAGCCAAGAAGTACATTAAATAGATACTGAAAAGAGTGGACTACAAAAATGCCAATGGACTCGATACCTATACTGGGAGCTCAGCACATTTCTGTCATAAATACCATCTTCCTTCCCTGCTGGAAAATCAGTCCCAAGACTTCCTTCTTCTTAACAGATGGCATATAAAGCAGTCAAGGGATGAACCAAAACTGGAAACAAACTTAGCTGCCATCAAACACAGTACGGTATATTCATTGAAGCATATAATCATCCCAACATGTATTTTTTAATAGATTAGGACCTTTTTTTTTAATCCAGGTGATTTTCATGTGTATGTACTGACACATACCCCCCTCCACTTTTTATAAAACAATCAGAAATATAAAATAAGTACTGCAGGTAGAAGTAAGTGGCTATAAAGCAAGATCAGTTTTGCTGTTTGCCTCTGCATGACTAACCCAAACCTCAGAAACTGACACTTGTCAAGAAGAGCTTGCCTAGCACTAAACGAGTATACTTCAGGGACTGTGTCACTCTGTTCTAGTACTGTATAGCACTGCATGCAGCCTTTTGCTATCCTAGTGTCACTTTTTTAATAATAAAACAGGGAACTACCAAGATTGCTGTAGTTTTACATGCCACGCAGGAAGAGCTGCAGTCAAAACAAGAAAAAAAATAAAGGTATTTTTAATGAATGACATGTTGCCATAGGTGACTTGGAAAAAAACAGGGACAATACAGGTATGATCACTGAAAGCTCTTAGATGGCTCCATTATAGGTGCTTGCAAGCTCTGCCTCAAGGCAGAGTCAAAGCTCACAGGGAAGAGCTACTACAGGGAGCCCCAGGACGATGATGGGCACCCTGTGCAGGCTCAAGCTACAGGGGGTGTCATGGCAGTGAGCGGATCCTTCAAAGTCCTCCTTCCGAGCAGAGCTAGCACCTGGAAGGGCAGAAACCAGCCAGCCAAAGGCAGGAGCTGAAAACCCTTTCTCCCTTGGCACCAGGTAGGTGGAGGAGTTGAAGAACATGCGATGAATCTATTGATTTTCTTCGAATTTAGCTCATAAAGCTGGGCAATTGGTAAAATTTCTTTGAATCATATGTGGACTCAGACTTTGGCAAGATGGATGAAATGTCGAAAGGCTTATGATACTGGAGAGATTTCTGACCTTTTCCTGGCTGTCGAGGAAAGAGGGAGAAAGAGGTTGAATGGGAGAAAGAGGCCTGAGATCATAAGCAGAGGCAAGGAAAAAGGGATTATGACTGAGAAAAATAATATGCAGTGTTGGGAAGATTGAAGTCCTGGGTGTGAAGTATGAAAGAAAAGAAGCAAATATACAATCAGATCTTAGGGACATATAAAGTAAATACAAATTATTTAGGATTTAAATAAAATCAGTTAAAATCATTCAAAAATAGTCAGCAGAGTAGATGTTTTGTTCTGATTAGTTTTATTTGGGTTTTTTTTTCCTGCATTTTCCTTATAGCCTGACAATGCAATGTAACAGCTGTAGCAGAACACCAACCTACACTTCAATGAGCAAATGCTCCCTTTTTCTTACTTCAAAGTCTATGTGCTTTTTTTTTTTTTTGGAAAAGTGTATTATGGTCATGAGCAGAGGTGCTAAAACTGTTGCATGTTTAATGATTTTTTCATGGTTAGCAAAGCCCAGGGCAAGCACTAATATCTTTATTGATATAAACCTGGTTAAGTTCCATTATTTGAAATGAGCTTGTTGGGAAACAAAGAATTTTGATCATTCGATGTCTCATAAGATTTCAGTCCAGAACTGGAGCTTTGACTTTTTTTGGCATATCTGCAAAATCCATAATAAAAAACAAAAAAGAAAGCTAAATTTTAATGAATCAAAATATTAATACTGCTGCAGAGTCACTGCTTTATTTGAAGGAGATAGCAGGAAAAAATATGTCGGTGGTTTGTAGTGGTTTCTGTACTAGACCCACTTAGTTGCATGGCACAGCTCAGAAATTGGTAACTGCTTTCCTTTCTTTCCAACCACAGTGATCTCTGAAAGGGAATAATCTTCAAGATGTTTTCCACCCTCTTTCATTCTTCTTTTTTGCAGATTAATGTCTCACCACTGTGAGAACAGCCCTACAGTGCTCAGCCTGCAGGCTCCACACTGTAGAAATGCTCTAATAGCAGTACTTGTGTCTGCCAGCTGACATTCTCTCCCTCTTCTTTCTTTTTGTAACCTTCCAAGAATGTGAAAGGAATGTTTATTTTTAAAACATCAAACCCACATTTCAATAAGCGAGTAACCTAAGTGCTCTTTTTGTCAATCCAACACTCTTACCTGTGCTATTTCTTTAATAACTCTCAGCCCTATGTTTTTAACAGGTTCTTAAGGAGTTTGGCAAGTGCTGCCATTGCAGGTGGGAATGGGTAAATGAGCAATACGAAGTAAAAATATCTAAAGAACAGGAACACAGACATTTCAGTGTTCAAAGCCTGTTTAAATCTCCTTGCAGTAGTTGCAGCTTTCTAGCAAGCTTCTGCTAGCCAGCCAAGAGGAGGTCTGGAGTACAGGCAGGGAACTTGGGCGGTTTCTAGGGCAGGGGAAGGGAAATGAAGTTTTTAGGTACATGGGAAAAGATGCCTTTAAGCTTAGAATTATCTTTCTAGCTGCATACTAATGTAACTGGACTGCACACTGGGTAGGTAAGCAGCTGAGAAGGACAGAAGGGACTTTCCCTTTGGTGTTCTTAGTTGTGGTGACCCATGCAATCCCAGATATCCTGATCCCAATCCCACATCACATGGGGCTGCAGTCTTTCTGCCAGGTCATCTCAGAAAACGTGAGCTCCAAGCTGCCACTGCAACAAATACACCTTTTGTGAACTCAAGCTCTCCCCACTCTTCTGCGAGGATAGTCTCTTAACTGTGGAGGCAGAGCATTTTAGCCTGTGGCTATGTGCATTGCAGCCTCAGTGCAGCCCACCAGCTGCACCCAATTAACCCTGATTATCCAGTTTTCAGGTGTCCCAAGAGACCTTCTAGTAATTGAGATTCTACTGTAATTTGTTTTACAGGTGGGACTTAACAGTTACAAAAATCCTCTCAAATAACTGGCTCTGTTCATTTTGTAGGGGTTTATATTGGAATTGACTCAGGAAAAAGGCTGATCTACCCAACCTGTCAATGGTTAAGTATGTGATACTCAGAGACATAAGCAAATGAATGGCCTACTAAGTAGAGCATATACACTACTAAATTACAGAGAATACATCCAGTGTGTTTAATTCTTGTGTAAAAGTAGCTGAGTAGCTGAAGTCAGTTGCTGAAGCTAATTCCAGTGCAAATTTTATTGGAATAAATAAGATTGATCAAATGTCGTCTTCTTTTTTTTTAACATCACACAGCCTCAGGATGTGTCTCCTTCCTAAAATACTGAGAAGCACTAACTGAAGAGTTCATCAGCTACAATCAAAGCGCTTACTGTGCATATCAATATTTCAAGTTATAGACTCAGTGTAGAAGTACATGTTTACATCCAGCTGAATGCTGTCTAAATAAGCCATAATTACCAAATCAGCTGTACTGATTTGAGTAATGCTGACCTGGGCATGTACATTAGTCCTACGCATTTAATTTTGAGTTATCAAACTGTGAGTTTGCAGGGTGCAGTATAAGTGGATACATAGATCTTGTTTTCCATAGCTGTGTCATCTGATTTCAGTAGGACTAGTTTTGAAAAAACGGGCTCAGCTAGTGACAAGTACTGTGTGTAGATCTAGCTAATCGTGTGTTTACTGTAGGAGAGCAATGCTTTGGTATAGAGGACTGTGACAGAAGAACGACGCCCTAACATTATGAATACCATAAAACCTGTGATAATTTAACAAAACAGGTATATAATTTATAAAACCGTTTTATCATAAGTAAAGTCGCACTATCATTATGCAGATCATTAGGGTTTCCTGACTGACTTTTCAGCATAGTAGCCTGCTGGAATTAAAAACTGGAAGGCACTGGAGCTGTTTTATATATAGCCTGTCACTACCATGGTACCAATGCCAGCTCTGAAGGTCTTGTGGCCTGTCTGCAACAGGTTGTAGGATTAGTTTTGCTAGCTTTTGACCTTAACAGATCGGAGGTCTACAAACACTGAAAAAGTATGTGGGACTTCAGATAGCTGTCAGGAACAAAAACTGCTCAGCCATCTTTTAAATTACATTTCCCTATATTTGGAAAAATAACTCCATTTAGAAGTAAGAGAAGAATCTTTCACCAGACCCTGCTGTGATAAGAGGAGGGCTTTCTAGGAAGCTGAGAGTCACTGAAGCAACAGGAGAGATAAAGGTGTTCTGCCAGCTAGATGAAGATCTTGTCTACTCTGTCCAGTCCTGGGCTCCTCAGGACAAGAGAAATATGAGTGAGTCCAGCATAGGACCACAAAGACAACTAAGGGACTGGAACATCTTTTACATGAGGAGAGGCTGGGAGAGCTGTGCCTGTTCAGCCTGGGGAAGAGAAGGTTCAGAGGATTCTTATGTATGTTTATAAATAAATACCTGATGGGAGGCAATGAAGGCTGGGGAGCTGAGCTCGTCTCAGTAGTTCCCACTGACAGGGCAAGAGGCAGTGGTCATAAATTAAATCATGTGAAATTCCACCTGAAGACAAGGAAACTCTTTCATACTATGAGGGTGGTCAAACACTGGGACCACAGCAAGGTTATGGAGTCCCCTTGGAGATATTTAAAGCCTAACTGGACATGGTCCTGGACTACCTGCTCTAGATGACCTTGCTTGAGCGGAAATGTTGAACAAGATGACCTCCACAGGTCCTTTCCAACCTTAATGATTCTGGGATTCTGTGAACCTAAGCTGAAATAATTTAGTCTGGGTTTTTAGGTACCCCCTAGGCTTCTGTTGTATATGCTTTCCTTTCTTTTTTTCTTTTTTTTTTTTTTTACAATTACATAGGATTTTATCTTAGATCAATGATTAAATGTATTTAAAATATTTCTATCACACTGAAAAGAAATTCCCCACCCATATGCAGAGAACATGTAATTTTGAAAAGTGGTGCATCACATAAGTGGATGTTCTTTTTCTAGCAAAAAAACTTGATGGGGTGAGACTGGATCATGGAGAAGATATAGAATGGAAAGAAAAGTAGATGAAAGGAGAAAGAAAAAGAATTCTTAAGAGTGCAGATGTAGTCATTTCAGAGTTTGCTGCACATAAAATGCCAGGTAGCAATAAACTGAAGAATGCAGTAGATGAACCTGAATAAGCCATAAAAAGCATTCTCAGTGACAGTAATGCATTAAAAAGCCTTTATAAAAGGAATCAATTACTTGCCCTTTCACAAGAAGAAAAAAAACTAACACACATGCATGAAAAGCACTGTTTCACGCAGCTGTGTTTCTAAGACAAAAGAAGGAAAAAGGAATTCTTCGTTTTCCTTCATTTTTACCACCCCCCTATATTTCTTAGTTTCTTTTTTTCTTGTACTTGTTTTATAGTTTAATGGAAATACTGAGCAGCTTTAGAAATGAAGCAGCATGTAATATTTGAAAAATGCTTGGTAACACGTATTCCTTTGTACTAATGCTTTCTGTCACAAAGGAGTGCAAACACCTTTTGTTTTCATTATATTTGACAGAGATTAAAAAATTATCTTTCTGGAACAGCTTACTGTCCCATTACAGTGAAGGCTTAGAACTGGATGCTCCAAAAAGGAACCAAAAAAAGCCATGTCACGTGCAGAACAATTTTCAGCATGATACAGGCAAAAATGAGTTTTTATATGTCAGTTTATTGATGTTAATTTGTTTTTTATACTTCAGTATTTTATAATGTTATCGTATTTGTATTTTTGTTAGCATTGTAGATTAGGTTTATGGCCTTGATCTGAAAAGTAGGTATTTACATATTCAGATGATCTTATTGTAGTTGTTTAGACTGCTTGTATGCTTCAGATTAAGAGGAAGAAACACTTAGGCTGTTCATAGCCCCTGTCCCAGCACAGTCATTCCTCTCTGGAGCTCAACATGGGGAGAACAATTAGATTAGTGTTTGTAATCTCTTTCCAAAGCACTTCAGGTTAAACACTACAAAATGTCTACGTTTCCAGTAATAGAACAAGAGTTACTTGTATATTAAAACATTAAATGTTCATTGAAAAAGCATACACAGAAGTTGCTGTTTATGTGTTCCCATGCTGTTTATTTTTTCCCTCATGATTTTTATGGTTCTTCAACATTCTGAACTTTTTAAGTGGAAGGCTATACAACAGACTTTGATTATTTTAGATATCCATACACTTGGACTTATTTTAAGATCTGTTATGCATTTTACTACTTCTGTTTCTAGCTAGAAAGTAGTTTTACTTTCTTCCTGAGTATTCACTGTCCTGTCTCTCACTGATGTCTGAGTCAGAAGATCTATAACTGATTGTCTACGAGTTGATGCACCCTAACAGGAAAGTTGTCAGAAGTTAAATTCATGATAACTACAGCCTGAAACTTGTCTTTTCGCTATCATATGGGGAATGAAGACATCTTCACTAGATTTATAGGCTGGTGTTAATCTGTCTCACTAGTGTTTCAAGATTTCTAAGAGTATAATACTTCCCTGATAACCAGAGGGACGTTATTTCCTATCACAGTTTGTAGACGAATATACTCCATTATTGCCTGTCACAGTTTGTACTTCAAATACATTCTGTTTAATACTGCAAACCAGTGAATTATAACACAGAGAGATTCTGAGCTCAGCTCTTCAGGTAATGAAATATAGTGTCGTCTCAGCAGAGTTACAATTAAGGGTTAAGGTTTGTTAAAGCCATGACTTTACCAAAAAAGTGTCTTTTAAATTGTCAGTATATTTTGTGATCAGCTTGTAGCTCAGCAAGCTTTCATCATGAATACCTGTGAGTTTGACTTTAGACATGCTTTGTGTAGTGTGATAAATATTTTCAATTACAAAAATATTTAATTAATTGCAAAACATTTTATTTAGTGGGCTTGTGTCTTAATTTTATATTGAAAACATTAATATGAATTCACAGGGGTTTTTTTCAATCTGTTATCTTTAAAGGATAAGTTAACTGGTGTTTTCCACCATGGGGCTGACTTACGAAAGAGCCTTTCTGTCAGCACATGCATACTTTGCCACATAACAGGATGCATTAATAGTTTTTTCCAAGCACTGTGCAACAGTGTACTGATGACTGTATTTGGTCCATATATTCTAGAGTCATTGAGTTTACTCCTATTCTGCACTCCTGCAAAATGTGGTGGTTTTGCTTGAAGATAAAACTTGCATACATATTGAAATGCAATGCTGGGTTGGATAAATAGTAAAGATGAAACAACAATTTCCATTATAAAGCTTCACTCTTATTTTTCAGGGAAGTAATTTAGGCAGATAGGGAATTGAATGTACTAAAATGACCAAATTCCTGTTCTGAGAATAATGGTTTTCCTTATTTTATATAACTCATGTTTTAACAGGAAAAAATGTGCATGTGGTTTTGGACATTCAGCTGATACCTAATTGAGGTGGAAGTTCCAGTGTGATGTTATTTGCTGGAAAAATTTCTGGTCCATACACTTATTTGCCTGTTTCTGACCATGTGAAATGTTCATGACTCAGTATCTGGTTAGTCAGTGTTGCAGGAAAGATCGTCCATTTTTCACAGCTATAATGCAGAAAGTACATTTCATTCCTTCCAGGCACAAATCTTCCTGGTAAACAGTCCCTTCCATTCAGTCTCTGCATGTCTGAGTGGGACATGTTGCAAGAGAGATGAAGGGACAGAAGTGAAAAAAAAAATTATATGGGATTTATAACATGAAGCTACATGTCCCCATCACTGTATTGCCCTTGGGACTAACATTACATCTTCTGGAGGACTTGATAATAATATTTTAGATTTCAGTTACAAAATCCATTTGCCTGCCTTAGATTTTGTGTACTTCTGTCGCAGAAGTGCCTCCCAGGGATTTAAAAATAGAAATGGCCATGATTGACTTTCCTTTCCAACCCTGAGAAAAAAAATAACAACCTGTTAACTGATAAGTTTATTTTATTTTAATTACAGTGATGCTTAAGTAGATGCATCCTATGATAGGAAGCTGATCCAGGGAAAGAGTTTAAGTAGAGATTTTACTCATATGTGAACATGATGAGCTGCTGCTGTCCTGCATCATCTGTAAGAAATCCTCTGCTGGTTTGTGCTTGTTTGGGACTGTGTAGTTTTTCTGCAGCAGAGCTAGTAACAGATGATTTATTGCCTCATCTATTTCATTATATTCACCTGCCCTTTCTATTCTCCAGTGCCTTAAAGCTATTTTAATGACAGTGTAGCTGTTTACCTATAGCAAAACAGAAATAACCTTCTGTAATTATTTAAAAGAATAAAAAATTTCTGTCACTTAAAAAAAAGCAGCTACCATTCTCCTGAAAGTCTCCTATCCACATGTGTTAGGAGGAGGTGGATCTGGGAGAACAGGGTACGAATCTCCTTTCTGCCCCTCTACTTCCAGTGGGAGAGGAAGAAATGCCTGACCCACCACCACTGCCTGGAATATAAGTTTCTTTAAATGCTCTGGTGTTTAAATTAACTTGGAAGGAGTGCTTGTGCAGAATCAGAATCATAGCATAGTTTGGGATGGAAGGGACGCTTAAAGGTCATCGAGTCCAACTCCCCCTGCAACGAGCAGGGACATCTTCAACTTGATCAGGTTACTCACAGCCCCGTCCAACCTGACCTTAAATGTTTCCAGGGATGAGGCATCTACATCTCTGGGCAACCTGTTACGGTGTTTCACCACTCTCATCATAAAAAAATTCTTCCCTACATCTAGACTGATGTAAACATGTAGGTATGCACAGGAGACTTCAGCGATTTTGGAGCAACATTTCACATGTTATTTCAATATTGTTAGACCTATGTTCACATTTTCTATCAAGTCTGATTTTAAACTTGATCATTAAGCTTAAAGTGACCTCAAATCCAAATCCAAATGTTACCATGCTCCCTGACTCTAAAGCATATTTCTATTTGACTGTAAGTGGAGGCAGTTTTTCATTATTGTTTTGTATGAGTCAGTCAACCAAAAGGGAACCGCAAGAACATTTGCAAAACCAACAGGTAGTTGTCTGTATCCATACTGATTGCTTAAATCTCCACAACACCTTTAGAGCAACTGTGCATTTCCTAGTGCAGAGCTGAACCATGTGACGTTTACATGGTGTATTACAGCTTTGAATACAACCTGTGTTCTGGAAGCAAAAATAAAGATCGAAGTAACAATGTGAGGCTAATACCAGGTGTATCTCTGAGGAACTGAATGGATCATAAAAACAATTTTGCAATAAACACCTTTTTCCCATCTAAGATATGTGCCAGTGCAATGTGCATCGAAGCTTATTCTCTTTTTAATGACACAATGCAATGATAAAAGTGCACATGCCACTGGTCCCTGAAGAAAATGCTTAAAACCTCACTGTATACTGCAGCACAGCAGCTATCTGTGATCTACTGGATGGCAGCCAAGCGGAACCCAGAAGGAATGGCAAGAAGTGCTCTTAACAGTAGTGCAGTGAAAGTTGTCTTCTTTGTAGGAAGATAAACCTTTTCAATTATGTTGGGATCTGTAAGAGTCTAACATGGGGCTCAGTGGTGAGATAATATCTCCAGAACTTGGGGAAATACAGAAGGTCCTATTCTAAGAAATGCTGTGCTTTTCTTCCTCTTCACCTACACTAAGGGCTATTTTTTTCCCCCTATTGAAACACCAGCCATTTACACAGCAACAAATGTGAAAAAACCAAAGGTTTAAATCTGGATTGGTGCTGATTCTGTAATAGGAGTGTAGAAACACACCAAAAAAGCAATTTCCTCACCTATTTGATTTATGTTCAGTAAATCCTTAGCAATGATGACTCTTTACTGGTTTTTGTATTCATTGTCATCTTCATCCTCATAGTCACTGAAAAAAACTTTTCTTCTGTAGCATTTTTCTTTGTTGTTAGTTTTATGTTGTTATTATTATTATAGGTCACATATAATAGTAAAGTATGTCCTCTGCAAAATGACATGGATGATTGCAATGTTTCTTGTACTTTTCCCCATGCTAATGACCCTGTGTCACTTAGCATCTCTTGGATGGATGCCACACTTTCTTGTCTCCTGCTGTCTGAACAATTGTTTCTAGAAATTGGACCCTGAATCCAATGACTCAAGTTTATGAATTGTTTCTTCAGAAGAGCCATGTGTGACCTTCAAAATTCAGTGTTATCTGAGGACTTATAGCACCTCCATTGAGAACCAAATCAATAACTTTGACTTCAGACTAGTAATCAGCACTTTGCTTTGATAAAGTGGAGCTCGGGTTTAGTGGGCTTCAGCAGAATTGTATTGCACAATTTACTATTAAACATCAGAGACATCGTGAGTGTTGCCTACAAGAATGAATGAAAAAGAGTAGGAAACATGCCCAGAGTTCATTCTAAAAATGACACAAAAGCAGTGCAACCTGTTTCCATAGTTCATTGCAGCAAAAGTAACTTCTGACTAGTCTTTTTGATTAATATATTGCTTAACAGATCTAATGTAGTACGCCAAGTTTTTTCACAGGTTCTCAAGTTCTGTTGGTGTAACCAGGAATACTGCCTTACAGAAGTCCATTTGTCTATTCACAGTCTACCACTGTAGTTAGTTATAGCATATAAGCCCCAAAGAATGTATCTATTACACACCAAGTTTAATGAAAGCTGAACATACACCTAAGCAGTCTGTCCTGTTGCTGTTTAACATATTTATCCAATCTTGTCTGGATTCTGCTTCTACTGAAAACAAAAGCAAAATGTCAGTGATGTCATAGGTTTGTTCCTGTGGAAACTTGATGGTCCATCTAACATGGAAAAATGTACTTATATTTCTAAATCCACTCATTTTGTTCTTTTTTGGAACATACATAGGTAGGATGTATATAATAACTGAAATACTTGTAGCCTGATTTCCTAAATTTTAAAAAAAGAAGATATATCTGTCTTTTCTGTATGTCCTTCTTTGCCTTCCTAATAATTTTTGACCTTTTTTGACCAGGGTTCACATTTCAGAGAAGAATTGATGTCCTGAGCATGTTTAAGTTCTTACAACTCTGGTTATGACTGCTCCCTAAATAGAGAAGAGAGATCTCCCTCACTGAGAGAAAGGCTGATAACTTTTGCCTGGCAGCCCATGGGCAGCTCAAGGCTGGTCCCACCCCACACCAGCCAGCAGGTGTATGGAGTATGACATGAGGTCTGTGGAAGGAGACGTGGGGAAGGCTGGGGATACACAAAACCATCAGAAACCACGCATCGATGTTCTGACTGCTTAGGCAGTGATCTGTTTATAGGTGTTTCCTTTTGGTAGCCTCTTAAAATTCATCTGTATTCCTGGCTCAGTGACATCTGAGGGCTACAAGCTGCGTTGATTGGAATGCATGGCTGTTGCTAGCTGAATTGCCTTCTGATCAAGTGTGTAACCCATGAGTCCTCCGTGATTTGCTGGAGCCTGGCTGGAGCATCAGGAGGTCTTCTGAGGTGAGATGGGGCACACAGGGTGAGAGCAGCCTCTGTCCCCATGGCTGGAAACATGCAGAGTGGCAGCAGTTTAGGGCACCTGTCTGACCTGGCTCAGGTTCTTGCCCGAGGATGTGGCATAGGGATGCCAGCTCCCTGGGAAGTTAGTCTTTAATCCTGGTCTCTGTGATCTGAAGAGTATACATAGGAAAAGACACACTGTCCTGAAGATCTGTCCTCAGTCACAGCATTTACAAGCTGGGTATGGCTTGTGCTCTCTAAGTGTGGTCCGTACCACGTTGGTTTGATAAGACTGATACAGGAGGGGCATACATTCTTCTGAAAATTCAGCCAGTGAAGAACAGAGTAATCCAATGAAGAGTTCGTTCTGGAAAAAGTTCAGGTTTAGGTTTATCATTTTCATAAAAGAAATAACCAGAGGAAAAAGAGGAGACAAGAACAGCTCTCTTTGGAACAGTTAAAATGTGGAAAGAGGAAAAGCAAATGCTTAATGAAGAGAAAAATGATCTCGTTTTCTCATACTTGGCTTAGAAAAGTGAATTCATCTTATTGAGAAGTGTCTAATTGAGTAGTACACCTTTTTAAACAAAACCTATGCTATTTTACTCCTTGGTTTGATGGTAATGCTTCACAGATAAATCACCGCTCAGTTAATAGCCACGTTTCTGTGCTGACAGCTTGATGAGTTGGTATGTATCTATACAGAGCTGTAACTCAGCATGCAAGCTGACAAATAACGAAGGAACCTAAGTGCCGGGTTTTTGCTCAACATAAATGAAGCTTGGAGTCTGCAATGACAGTGCTGACTGAGCCTTGAAAATAGCCATGGTAATGGCTCTAAATCAAGAGCTATGGGCCTGGTAAGCTTCAGAAGAAATTTCATTAGTTTGAGGGAATGAGCACAGAAAAAGAAAAAAAAAAAAAAAGGCAAACTGTGGTAACAGATTAGCAGTAAGTGTGAGTCTGGAGGGGAATTCTGTGACACCTTCTTGTATATAATTATACTTCCAACAGTAAGAGAAAACTTGTGTCACCACTTTCACTATTCCATCAATTCTCATCATCAGATTCATCTGTAAATGACTTTAGCCCTCCACACAGAGCCCCAGATGGGTACAAGTTTTTGTCACTGTAAAGGAGTAAGGGATTTTCTGATGCAGCCTTTGTGAAGCATTCCTTGGAAGTTTTTTCCTCTTTGATGGTTTTGTACGTATGGGGTAATGTGACCTATTTTATCTGGCAGTGTAGAGACTGCCTGGTGTTACAGCTCTAGATGGAAATAGCTTTGACACAGGTTGTCTGTGTCATTTATCTTCTTGATAGCAACATGCATTCTAAACCTGAAAATATTGCCAAGCGAAGTTGATCCTTTTCATGCCTTTCTATGGAAGAAAACTTGCTTAGTTCAAAATAATCGACAACCTTACTAAATTCTTTAGTATCAATTGTCCATGCAATAAAAAGGGATGTTATCATACAACTAAACCCCCCTCTTGATTGGAAAAGCACTCAACTTTAACTAAACAGCATATATTGAAGTCTGGATTGATTTCAGTGAGAGCAGACATGACTGGAGTAGGATTTGAGCAAAGGGGGCATCTGTTTTAGGCACCTTTCAGAGACAGCTGGGGAAATGTCTTGACAGAATCAGGATCTTGATGCTGAGTTCAGCTGGCCCAGGTGGCTGGCCCAGGTTCTACTGAACACTTTCCTTTGGAAGGTTTTATTTGGTCAGGCCAGGCAATCAGTGGCCAAAATATTGCCCTGGAAACTAAAATGAAAGGCAGAGGTAAAGAGAAGATGCTTGCTTCTGGATTTCATACCCATTTACCTTGAGTTAAATTAAATTAATTGTAAAATACTGATAAACAAAGCCTGAAATGAACTGATATTTACTGAACAATACTGTAATACCCTCTGGAAATCCAGACAAGAGTATTCAAATTATGGGATTAATTCTTTTATTAATCAGTAATGAATATTTTAGAGGTAATGGAAATATGTTACTTTTTACTACTGCTAACTAAATATCACATTTTCTTCCCAGACTCCATTCATTATTATTAAATTCTGTTTTGAGTAATCTTGCACATGATAAACATATAAAAAACCTACACAGCCTTTCCTAGAAATAGTTTTCAAATAAAAGGAATTATAAGGCTGTACTGTATACTTGCAATATAAATGTTCATATTAGGTCTTGTAGCAGAATAATCACTAATGTAATTAATGCCAGTGCATGTCTGCCCCCCCCCCCCCCCCCCGTGTAATACTCTGTGGTATCTTTTGTATATTGAAAATCTGACAGAAAATAAAAATTCTTGCTTCACAGATAGAGTGACAGAAGTATTCCTGAAGGCTAATGTTAAGAGATTTCCAGTAATGAATGGCAAATGAACACAGAAAACCCCCACATTAGTGTCTGCCACTTCAGATGGTAAAAGGAAGAGATTTTTGGCTTCTAGTGTGTAAACTTCAGATTAAGTGATTAGTTCTGTGCTTCATAGGCATACTAAAATTAGCAGAGATTTTTATTTCTGCTTATATATATTGGAAAGCCAAATTTTGCAATTAGCCTTTCTCTGCTACAGTAAAAACTCCTCACTTTTTCCTAACAACACAGTGCTTTGGGTGATAATGACAGAGTAAACATTTAGTAGAGAGCTGCATTGCTGATCGTCCTGGTAAGTTTGAACATGCAAAGTTCCTCAGTTTGTAAACTTGAAGGCTGTAAACCCCTGGCCTTAATAAAAACAGAACATAACTTTGAGTGATTTGTAAATCACAGCATACGAATTACACTACGCGCAGAGCTGAGTTATGCAGATCTAAGCCATATAAAAACCAATGTCCAATAAATAAGTAGAGTTTTCTGCTATGTTCTTAGCAGTTTCTTGTTTACATCATATCAGATTCATTTTCAGTCATATATCTAGAAAAAAACAAGTATATGGAATCTCTAATTTAGTTGTTTATCCCAGTTTCAAATCTGTTCCTTCCCTGGTGCCTAATTACCGTTAGAATAAGAAGGCATGATACATAATGAGGTATTGGAAAATACCTCCTCTGAGCTTTGCTAAAGGTACTAATATTTACTGAAATATGCTTTATGTTTTCTAAGGTACTTTGACCTATGTACCATTGCAGACTGAGTGAGTTTTACTGAGCAAAAGTCCCCATGGAGTCTGATAATGAATACGTTATTGCTCTGAGCACAATTGAAAAGGAAGATCCAAAAATAGCTTCCATCTTTACCTGGAGTGACAGCGTTAATATTGAATCCCTTTTTCTTCAGCCTCACACTATTCTGTTCATGCTACTGTTAATGTATGGGCTTTATGTCTTCTGAAAAACTAACAGCAATGTTTTAAGCTGTTCTAAATGAGGAACATTTACCATATGCCATAAAAGAAGTCATTGGCCTTGTTACTTGAAATGAGCTACTGTACATTAGTTGCACAGTATTGTTGCTGGAGCCCTGAAAACCCTTAAAATATATTTTTTCCTTAATTTTATGACCTACACTTCAAGTATAAAATAGCACTGAAAATATACTTTTCTATAAAACAATAGAAATAGGACAGCTTTTGAGGAAGATTTATATTATCAGGGATCTGCATGAACATACCTGTAATTTCAATTGCTGCCCTGGGAAATGTGTTTCCAGAAAGATGGTTTAACTGGTTGACAGGCAGTTATTCTTTGAAAAATGTAGACTAATTAGACAGTTCTTCTTTGTCATAGATATTCAGCTATTTTTCTCTGCAGAGTGGCATGCTGACAGACATATTGGCCCATTTATAGTCTGGTGACAAGGAAAAACTTTTAAAACAAATTACAAATGCTGATATATTTAGAAGACATTTTAATTTATCAAGAATTAATGTTACTTTAATTACTTAGGGAAAACATAAGCTTTTAAAAACAGAAAAATCTTGCCTGTGTTCCCACAAGTGGTTCTGCTGGCACCAGTGGTGCTATTCAAGGGAATCAAATGACTATGCTACAGTGATTCTTTTTGCCAGATCTGTGGGTGGTTCTCATTTATTCTGAAATAGAAACTATATTGCTCTACCTTTCTTCACACTCTCCTTCCTCTGTGAGAAGTATAATAAGAAGCCAAGAGCTGAACTGTATTTTTCATATTTTACTTTTGGTCTGGTTTGACTCAGGCCCACAGGACCCCTTCAAACATGTAGTGTATTTCACTTGAGAGGGTATTACCTGGCTGAGCGACTGGCACCAGACTTAGCTGTAACATTTGCCTATCAATCAATTGAGAGCTGTAGGCAGTTCAGATGAACTATGAGTTATTGACTAACGGAGTAGCCTCCTAGGCTAAATTATCATAGAGTCGTAAAATGGCTTGGGTTGGAAGGGACCTTAAAGATCATCTAGGTCCAACCCCCATGCCATGGGCAGGGACACCTTCCACTAGACCAGGCTGATCAAAGCACCATCCAGCCTGGCCTTAGAATGCTTCCAGGGATGGGGCATCCACAACTTCTCTGGGAAACCTCTCTCATTGTGCCTCACCACTCTCATAGTAAAGAATTTCTTCCTTACATCTAACCTAAATCTACCCTCTTTCAGTTTCAAGCCATTCCTCCTTGTCCTAGCACTACATGACCTTGTCAAAAGTCCCTCTCTGGCTTTCTTGCAGGCCTCTTTAGGTACTGGAAGGCTGCTGTAAGGTTCCCCCAGACCCTTCTCCTCTCCAGGCTGAACAATCCCAACTCTCTAAGCCTGTCTGCACAGGAGAGGTGCTCCAGCCTCTTGGGATCATACAGCTGGGTGCTATAGCTACCCTTCCTTAGGATTTTTATTCCTGCATTCACAGGTTCTCATGGGAAATGGGACTTTCCTTCTGTCAGACACTATATACTACATAATACTTTATAGTTGCTGCAGCTGATTCGCAGTGAAAGAAAAATGGACAAAGGTGCAGAAGAGCAAGCTCATGAAATCAAGGTTGCATGTCAAGTCATCACCAGAGCTAGGCTGATGCTAAATGCAGTATCTTGTCTGCTAAGGTGCCTTAAAGAGAATGATTTATGTTTATGGAATTTTGGGTTCTTAATGAGACATTAGGAGTTGCAATAAACTCATTTTTTTGCCTTCCAGTACATCAGCATTTTTTACAGACTTAATATTAGGTTGGACAATTTCGGGCCACTGAAAATAATCCATCAGAATCGTTTTCCCATCTTGAATACCTCCTTGTTTCCATGCAAGAGTCAAGGATTATCTAGTAAAACTTATATTGTAAATATGATGCATTTCCTTGTTAAGCTAATGCCTGGTGAATGTCAAGATATGAAAAAGTTAAACCAGGAATAGTCTATAAATATTAATAGAACAAAGTAAGAACATCAATAAAAAAAAATTACCAGGTTCGTTAACACTGAGCACAGTAGTTAAATCTGTAAATGCTGCTTGACAGTAAAAAAGTCCATTAGGCTGAATTATTTGCTATCTTTCTTTATTTTCCTGGTCTACCCAGACAGAGTTGCTATTAAGTAGCATATTTTCCAAGTTCTTTATTGAAAGAACTAAAGCAGGATCTGAATCAAACATTCAAATGCAAATCACAGGGAAAAATGTTGAATTCAGGCCTGGATCTGAATGTATCACTGCAGTTCTTGCTTCCAGCTGGAAAATATCACAGTTTCAGGTTTGAGTCTTTTGCACATGAGAACCTGAACAACTTTTTTCCAGCTGAAGCTTCTCTTCTTTCCTTCCCAGCTGGCACCACTCATGCTGCCTCAAGCCATGCCCAGTTGATGTAAGACAAGAGGATGAAGCTGCTCCCTTTCCACTGTCTTAATTTTTCTTTCTTTCTGCTAGAGAAGAGATCCTTTGTGATCCTTCATTTACTTGCTCTTGCCATCTGGCAAGAAAGATGAATTTAGATGCTTATTTAGATGAATAAGCAATGTATGTGCTTCAAAGGCTGACCTGTCTTTCAGCCTTTAATCTCTACTTATGCTCTTTCTGAAGATCAGTTGTAGGAGGAAGATGCCATACCAATTTTCTGTAGTGCCCATGATCAGAATGGCTGAAATAAGGATGAGATTTTGTAGTGAGGTGCACATACAAAGAATCCCATCATCTTCAGTGAGATTGCTCAGAGGAGGAAACGTGCAAAACCCTTTCAGGGGTCAGAGTGGAAGACTAATGCTATAAAAGAAAAAGGTGATTTTGGAAACATAATATTTTATACTTTCAGGGTGTTTGGGATATTTTAGACCTTACAAAGCAGTCTTCAAAATATATAATACTGTATGTAAACAACATTCCAGAAGCAAAACTTTCAACTATGTCCCTGTAAATCTCCTGTCAGACAAAAGTGGAAATGGATATTACAACAGAAAAATACATTCTCGAATATCCAGCGTTGTCTCTACAAAAGCAGATGAAAATTAATTTTATTCTTAATTAGAAAAATGCCTCCATGCAACTGGATATAAACACAGGACAGAGAGAGAAGAAGATTTCGTTCAAAGTGCAGAGGAAGCTGAGAGTTTGAAAAATTTCAGTGTATGGAAAAGCATGAGGAGGATGCTAACTGAAAAAGTAATCTTTACTTACACAGAATGACAGCCATTGCACCTTTGATACTTCTTTTTTGAAGTCTGCCTAAAAGAAAGAGGATTCCTCAAGGAGATTCAGACAAGCAGCCTGAAATAGCAGAGCCACTGGGGAGTAGGAAGCAGACAACCGGCTGTTTGCTTTGAGAAGGAATGGAGGAGAATTAAAGAAAATAATGTTTGGGACTGAGAACAGCCAACTACAAACACATTGCACCTCCTCTCCTCCTGAGATTAACTGCCCTTGGCTGATAAAAGAAAAAGCCTGTAAACATTTGTAGGCCTAAATGTGCACAGTGCTTCCCAACACTTCAGGATCACTGAGGAAGCAATGAAATTTGCTAAATGCAGCTGCTGTCAATATTTAGCATACATAAGGGGGTGATTCATACAAGTAGAGTTATGGTTTCCACAGTGCTAGATGAATGAGTGAACTACTAATAATGGGCTGTTTCAGTCTAAACCCCCCCAAAATATAACATGCAGTATGCAGCATTACTGTTAACAACAACCAGAGCATGTCCACGAGGAAAAAAAAATGTGTATTTACTACCTTTTCCAATATTTCTTTCTTACAATGATGCTTTTACTGTTTTCCATTCAGTTCAATGTGACACTTCTGCATAATCAAAGGAAGTGCTGATGGGGCAATTTTTGCACCAGGATCTGGGGGAAGCATTCACATTTATGTCACACCCAGTCTTGCAATTAAAAAATAGAAAGCAGAAAGGAGTACCTTGGCTGTCTTAGTGTGTCCATGAAAAGTATGTAAAGGGAGTACTTACGTACCTTCACGTTATATCTGGTCCTACACAATTCTTCCACAACTTTTCTTGGTAACTTTTAGTAATATTTGTCGCTGACGTGAAGACAGAGAGTTGGGTCACCGTTGGGCCTTATGATGAGATGAGTCTGCGCAAGACTCACTTCCACAGTCTCATGGCTCAGATCAGACATTCCAATATGCTGTTACAGCCAAGGCTAAAGATAATGCTTTAAGTAGATGTAATGAGTAGGGTGTAAAAATTAGCATTTTTGGAAGCTGAAGGTACCCTGAGTGCTTGGCCACAGAGCTCAACCTCATCTGAGTCCAGCTTGCCCACATAACTGAATGTTTATTGTTACACCCTCCCTGTAAAAGAACTAGTTTTTTCCATTTGCAGTGACTGAGCTAGCCACCTGTGTATTAATTTTTACAACATTATTCTCAGGGTAAATTTTACAACCCCTACATTCAGTATGTGTTTTTATAGTATGAAATACACGAGTCACATAACAGCGTGGTTCTTCAGCTGTACCAGTCTGTTCTGAATCCTGCAATGTATAATTAACTTTTCAATCGTTAATTAAAAATGTAATTACTGCTTCTGATATATGACCATAATATAATAAAGACAAATTTTTACTTGACTGTAAAAGAGAAATAAGGATACTAGGAATAATCCTGCAAATTTTAATTCAATACTTAACGTATTATTCTGCTTGGCAACATGCTTCTCGCAGATAATTTTACAGTGCATATATATAAATAACAGTCTTCTAACTCACTCTCATGGCCTTTTATCCCCAGTTCATACCCATAATAAAAGGAACAAGAGGTAAGACTTCCAAAACGGTTTCAGTAGCTTAATATCCTAACTCAAATAATAATAAAAAAAGTTCCCACTAGCTTCAAAACCATGTGCCTGCATTCAGGTGGCCTTATACTTCAGCTAATTACTTTTCTTAGCAGAACATATCAGGGGGAATCAAGCTATATAACTTCTGAGTTGGGCTGGTCCCTGTGGAAGCGGCTGTGGCATTGATGCTCTGTACTAGCAGAGCTATCAGGACTGGTGCATAGATACCCAAACCCAGAGCTGCCACTGGTTTTGCACCAGATGTTGGGTAATTATATGCTGAACCTTTTAAACAGGAACATGTGATAAGAAAGTAGTTTGATAACCATGGAAAGCTCCATTTGCAAGTTGGAGAAAAAATCCAAACATATCAAAAAACTGATGACTGAAACATTTCACTGACTAAATCATGTCTCTAAAGAATTCATATGCTGATTTCCCTCCTGATTCTTCTGGCAGGCAGCTTATTTAAAAGTATTTTAGATTTTGAAATTCTTAGTTTATGGCAGTGCTTCAGACAACAACCATAAGTAATTATGGTCATATACATGGATGAAGGCTATTGTCAGCCCCTATTAGTGGTCAGACAGTGATGCACATTGAAAAGTAAATGGCTTTTTAGTTAATTCCATTTGTTCTGATGCAAACTGAAGCATTAGTGGTTCCTGAAAAGTATTTTGAGATCTACTAATTGAGAGCTCTACCTAGCTCTAGATAATATTATAATTATAATTATTAGCATCAATTATAATAGTAAAAACCATAGCAGCAGCTAGCCAGTAAGAATGTTGGTATGTGACTAAGTGGGGAGTCACTGCTGGATCCCCCCAGTACACCTGCACTCATGCCTAATAAGAAACAACATAATTTATTGTGAATATCTTGCGGTTTGAATGTCTGCTAACTCTGAAAGCATCGGATTTCAATTATAAAAATGACCCTCAGTCCTCTATCTCACACACGCACATCCAACTCCTCCTATGCATCAGAGATCTTTCAAAGATTAAACTGAAAGATGTAGTTGATATGAGAAATACGCTGATAGCTAATAGAGTTACTCACAAAGCAAGGCTGAGCTCAGGTTCTTCACAATGCATAGGAAGGAAAGAAAATGAGGCTGCTAGAAACATGTTGTTACTCAGGGAGTGTGGTTAGTTTTCTCTCCTCCACAGCAAGGAAATTAAATTGAAAGGGAAGAGGGAACTGCCAGTTTTGGACTACTGAAGGAGCTGTAGGGGAGCCTTAATCAATCAGACCTGGATCTCTTATTTTCTTTTTAGCTCTGTGTCCCCAAACATTTACCTATACCTTTACTTCTTGGCTGAGGGAAGGCAGAAGGCAACGTGGGTCAGATAATTTTTCATGAGATTAGGAGAAATCTTTGCTGGAGATTTGTTGCAGGTGGGGATGAATGTTTGCATGTTTATCTGACATCATGTGGCAGCTAGGGATACGGTTTAGTAGTAGTCTTGGCAGTGTTAGGTTTACGATTGGATGTGGTGATCTTAAAGGTCTTTTCCAACCTAAATGATTCCATGCTTCTATGATCTGTTTCCTGCATTCCTGATTTCTCATTATGTGGCATGAGCACACCCATGTCCTTTTCCATGACTGGCAGTACTGAAGTGCTCTTGCTGAAGATGGCTCTTCTGCTTTGGGAGCCAGAGATCTGTTGGCACACAGTGCCTGTACGCACTTTCCAGATCAGCTCCAATTAGGCAGAAGAAGGAAAAATGGCAGGAGGTGTCTGGCGTTAATACCATTGCACTGAGTGAGGGCTGCTGAGTGATGGCTGGTATTTTTCTGCCATACTGCATGGAAAGGAGTGGAATAGCTTGGACCAGGAATGGTGAAATGGGATTAACTTGGAAGCTTTGGATCCTTCTTACTGACTCTTGTAAATCATTAGTGATTTTGGTTTAAGATTTATTTGTATGAAATACCAGTGACCTGCACAGTTCATAGCTTCTGTTGGCTGAGTTTACTGAAGTTTCTGAAGGCAGCTTCAACACATATTTCTCCCATGCCTTCCCAACTGCTGTCACCCCTTGTCCCCCTCCTTTAGAAACTTCCTGTCTTCATACCATCCTTTTCCTCAATTCTGGAGAATCTCTGTGGCCCCTCACAGCCATCTTCAAACCCTAGAAACATGGTGTATGGCTCTCTGTGGCCCTGTTTCTTTTTTGACTGTGTTATACCCTAACTCCGTTCCCTCTTCTCCCCTTATTTCCCTCTCTTCCTGCTCCCTCTTGTCTTCTCACTGTGCACCCCTCAACAGTCCTGCATGTGCCACTGCACAATTGCACTATTTCTCCTGGCAGAGGGAAGAGGATCTTCCTGAGATTCTGGCTTTGGTGATGGGCTTCATCTGACTCACTGTCAGCCATGAAAGCAGAAGGCTGTACCACGATTTGGAAGGACATTCAGAGAAGTGCTTGGAGGCTGTGGCAGCTGCAGCCTGTTCTATGGAACGTGCCGTGTTGGGCATGGAGGATGCAGCTGGCAGAGGGTTGTGGAATGAGATGCAAAATGCGAGTTACTCTGTGGCACATCTGATGAAAGGCTATGTGGACATGAAAGGTTCAAGCCCTTTTCTGTGTGCATGTCACTAGGGCATGTCACTGTTTCCAAGGATGGGTATACCTGTGCAGGTTTTGCTGCTACAGAAAGACAAACAGCTTTTGTATCCACCCAGTTTCTCCCATCATGTTTTTTTGACTGTCACCAGGATGTATGAGATTTAGACAGTCATTCCCTGCATTTCTGGCACTGATCAGATACAACTTGCAAATATTATTTTCTAATGAATAAACAAGAATATACAATCAGACAGAATGGAGCACCTTGCCTCACCCAACTGCTTATAAATCAGTGTGCACTTCAGATAATGTTGCTGACCAGCATGGTGTTTGACATCTTGGAACTCTACTTCTGCTGGAATAAGCATGATTTCTTTATTCTTGCCCTGTATAGTACAATGCCAGCACAACTCAATGTACACTTTTTCTTTGAACATTTTTGAACATTGCCTTTAAAAAATGCCAGACGGCCACATTTTCCCCAGAAGTGATAGTGCATATAAATTGCAAAATGATTTTAACGTTTCTACTAGAGGTGGGAAATATGATCTCCTTTGATGCTTGAGCAATTTTGCCAGCACTAATTAAAGAGATTTAATTAGATTTTTAGGAATTACTTCAAGCTATCAGAAAACGTAATTTCTTGATTAAATTTTGCATAATTAAATTATATTTTGCAAATCCTTGTAACCTACACCTTCACTTGTAACCTTCACTTGTAAGCTAAAAAGATTGATGAATTGCACAAATAAGCTGATTTGGCCATAGAAATACTCTTACAACTAGTTTTAAATGTCCAGGAGCCTGGAAGTACTAAATCAAATGTAAACTTTAATCCTAAATTTATTCTGTTGTGTGCCCAAAGTAATTATAATGCCTAAGGGAATAAGTTCCTCAATTCTGAAGAGCTAGTCAAGAGCAATTAAATGGTAAAAGGACTATTAATGTAACATGCAGGGGACAGAATTCAGGACATGAATTGTTAACAACACAAAGCAGACTTAACTTTACTCTCCTTGCATAGATATAATACTTCAATCAAAAGTATTTTTAATGATGGGTACAAAAAAGTGTAAGACCTCAAGCTGTCATTGGCATTGAATGGAAGTTAACAACCTCAAGACCTCTTTATGTCTTTGAAAATTTTCCAACAGCTTATAGACAAATCTGGAATCAGGTACAGATAGTTATAAGATGGGAGGAGCTGGAGGGGCATGAGCATTAGATGGCATAGCACTTTCTCCTGCATTACACTGTGTAACCATGGTTATGTGGATATACAGCCTATCTACCCCTCTGGCCCTCTAAGTAAGACCGAAGTTGTATCCATCTTTGGACATTATACTGCATCTATCATTGGGGTAATTTGAAGTTGCGTGGCTGGAAGCCCCGAGTGTTTCATTTTTATGTTATATCTGGTGGTTTCCTGTAGTGCAAAGTTCACTTTGACTGCAGTTTTTTGGAAGGGCTCAGCAGAGGTTGTTCTCTGAAGCTGGTCAAATTGACTGCTGCCTTTTAAGTAGGATGGAGTCCTTGGCTGATAGCAGGAAGCAACATTTTCTCTCTGAATAGTACAAGGACCACAACACCTCTGAAAGAATATCTTAATATTTAATTTTAAATACTCACTTACATGATTTCTTCACACTGTAATTCCATCTGTGGCCTTCCCCCTGTCCCAGGCTGGCACTGGTGATATCTAAGGATCCTTGACTCTAGTCTGCATGGACCATATGAATAACTCTGGGTCACATTGCTGAGTAAATTGCCTGATGGGGAGAAAGAGCTATGAGAGGTCTCCAGAAAGATAAGAAATGTGAAATTGCAGACAGAGGTAGGGTTGTTGAGACAGAGATTAAGAAGAAAATAGAAGCTATTATGAAAAGGTATAAAGTCCTACAGGAAAAAATATGGAGGAGTTTTGGATCATTGGGTGAAGTCAGCAGTCAGTTGGGTCATCAGTGTCATTAGTGTGTAGATGCTAATGAAAGAGGTTGGTGGAGGAAGACAGAAACTCGGTAACATTGATCATGTGGGAAAAAGGAGAGTTTACCACTAATGGAAGAAAGAGCAGGCAACTCAAGAGGACTATAAGGATGTCATGAATTTATACAGGGAGAAAATTAGAAAGGTGAAAGCCCAGCTAGAACTCAAGCTGGCAACTGCCATAAAAGATAACAAAAAATGTTTTTACAAATACATTAGAAACCAAAGGAAGGCCAAGGAAAATCTCCATCCTTTATTGCATGCAGGGGGCAACAATGCCACAAAGGATGAGGAAAAGCCTGAGGTGCTTAATGCCTTCTTGCCTCAGTCTTTAACTGGGTCCTCAGCCCCCTGATCTGGAAGACAGGAATGAGGAGCAGAACGAAGTCTCCGTAGTCCAGGAGGAAACAATTCGTGACCTGCTGCTCCACTTAGACACAGACACGTCTGTGGGGCCAGATGGGATCCACCTACTGGTCTGCAGTACTGAGGGAGCTGCAGAAGAGCTCACCAGGCCACTCCATCATTTATCAACAGTCCTGGCAAACTGGAGAGGTTCCAGAAGATCGGAGGTTAGCTAACATGATGCCCATCTACAAGAAGACCAGGAAGGAGGATCCCAGGAACTACAGGCCTGTCAGCCTGACCTTGGTGCTGAGGAAGGTTATGGAGCAGATCATCCTGAGCGCCATTCACATGGCATGTGCAAGACAGCAGAGGTATCAGCCCCAGCCAGCATGGATTTGTGAAAGGCAAGTCCAGCTTCATGAACCTGACCTCCCTCTATGACCAGACGACCTGCCTAGCGGATGAGGGAAAGACTGGTTGTTGTCTACTTGGACCTTATTAAAGCCTTTGACACCATCTCCTACTGCATTCTCCTGGAGAAACTGGCTGCTCAGGGCTTGGATGGGCATACTCTGTGCTGGGTTAAAAGCGGCTGGATGGCCAAGCCCAATGAGTGGTAGTGAATGGAGTCACATCCAGCTGGTGGCCGATCTGTTTAATATCTTTATTGACAAGCTAGACGAGGGGACCAAATGCACCCTCAGTAAGTTTGTAGGTGACAGCTAGTTGATGGGGCGTGGTGATCTGCTTGAGGGTAGAAAGGCTCTATAGAGGGATCTCCACAGTCTGAACTGATTGGCCAAGGTCAATTTTATGAGGTTCAACAAGAAGTTCCAGGTCCTGCACTTGGGTCACACCAACCCCACACAGCGCTACAGGCTTGGGGCAGAGCGGCTGGAAAGCTGCCTGGTGGGGAAGGACCTGGGGGTGCTAGTTGACAGCGAGCTGAGCATGAGCCAGCAGTGTGCCCAGGTGGCCAAGAAGCATCCTGGCTTTTACCTGAAACAGTGTGTCCAGCAGGACTAGGGAAGTGATTGTCCCCCTGTACTGGGCACTGGTGAGGCCAGAGCTCGAATACTGGATTTAG
Source organism: Falco peregrinus (assembly GCF_023634155.1). NCBI lineage: Eukaryota > Metazoa > Chordata > Aves > Falconiformes > Falconidae > Falco > Falco peregrinus. The sequence goes on along the minus strand of NC_073726.1, from coordinate 12,662,994 downwards.
TTTTGGGCCCCTCACTTCAAGAAGGATGCAGAGGTGTCCAAAGCATGTCCAGAGAAGGGCAAGGAATCTGGTGAAGGGTCTAGAGAACAAATCTTATGAAGGGTGGCTGAGGGAACTGGAGTTGTTTAGTCTGGAGAGGAGGGTGCTCAGGGGGGACTTTATCACTCTCTACAACCACCTGAAAGGAAGTTGTAGGAGGTGGGTGGTGGTCTCTTCTCCCAGATAACAAGTGAGAGAAAAATAGAAAATGGCCTCAAGTTGTGCCAGGGAAGGTTTAGACTGGATATTAGGAAAACTTTATTCACAGAAAGGGTGTTGAAGCATTGGAACAGGCTGCCCAGGGAAGTGGCTGAGTCACCATCCCTGGAGGTGTTCAAAACCCATGTAGATATTGTGCTTTGGGACATGGTTTAGTGGTGGACTTGGCAGTGCTGAGTTCACAGTTGGACTTGAAGATATTAAAGGTCTTTTCCAGCCTAAATGATTCTATGACTTTGTAAGTCTATCAGCTGCAATAAGCCAAAGAGGCCTTTCCTGACAGACACCTGCCAGGCCAGTAAGTCTCTGACCAGGGGTGGTTAACATGCTAATGCTTAGCCAAAGATCCCATTAAATTCTAGCTATGTTTTATGTTTTTTGGTCAAAAAACAATTAATTTTTAATTTAGAAACTGGCCATGAATTTTGCTGATGGTCTGGATACCTTGGGTAAAAGCCATTCTTCTGATGGATCATTCTCAAACTTTTCCTGTTGGTAGCTGCCCTGTTACTATTCATATTGGGACTGAGCACTGAAGTCATGCAGTATTTTTCCTGCTTCTCATTTGAACACCTGAAACTTTTTAAGGAGCAAAGGGATGATGAATAGCTTGATTACTAAGAGCAAGTAATAAATAGAGTATTCTCTGTTGTGTGCAAATAAGTTTTGTTAGCTTTTGTAAACATTTCCTAGGGAAGAACCCATCACATTATTTCTTAAAACATTTGCCTGGTCTGAAGTCTTGTGTGCTAATGTTTGAGAGCCAGAATGCAGCCGCTGAAGTTTATGTAGAAGTTCACAAAAGAAGTTTTGATTGTATCATTCTCACTCTATTCATTGCAGAATGGGTAGTAACGATCCTTATGAATGCTGTCAGGGTGTCTGTAACAACTACTGGTGGTTGCTTGTCAGTGCTTCTAGGAGTTTGTAGTCACTGTTGAATATACAGTTGCAAAGTCATATTATATCTATCTCTGCTTTTCTCTTTCTTAAGCATGAAAAATGACTAATGGAGGAACCCGTAAGTATCAGTCTCTAGATACCAAAATTATTTTATATATTTATCTCTCAAATGTACTGCTTGAGAATTGTGTTTATGTGGAAATGGTTGGGTTTCTTTGCTGAATTCTGAGCTTGTGACTGAATTTACCACAGTAGTGGTAGTAAACAAGGTATTTAACTTTTAAAAAACATTATACGTGATTTAAAATCAATTAGCCCAGACATGTATTAGTCAAAGTAGTCTCAAAATTAAAGTTTTTAACATAGCACGCTTAAAGTCAGCTAGGTCATAATCTGTGCCACTTTGTCCACTTTGGTGAAGAAATATATCCATGTAATGTTATGAGATAGTTATAATGACGTCAGCATTTCTTTATCTGGAGGGTGTCCTTAGAGCAAGGAGAGTTTGTATGTACCCATTTAGAGAACTGGATCTATCACCTTCACTGACAGATTAATTGTTTCTGCATACATCCATTCTACTCAACTGTGTGTGCTGAAGTATGCTGTTTTCCCAGATGTGCAACAGATGTTTTAAAACATCAGCTAGAGTTTTATAAACGGTATAATTAAATTCTAAATCATGTCAGAAGTACTATTAATGCAGTGCTAAGAAGGATTTATATGTCCATGAGTAAATAATTAATAGAACAGTTGATACACAGGGAAGATTACACTGGTTAAGAGTACATGATAGATGACACCAAAACAAACTTTCCCAATAGACATCATGTTTAGAGCCTTCGAAGGTTGTCAGAGGTGAATTGGTTTTGATTTTAGCTCTTCATTTTCCAATATATCTACTTGTCTTCTAACAATTCACCTTTGTCAAATAAACATGAAAGGTAGATCATTAAATTGAAAATACTGAGAATCAGCTGAGTCAGTGTCTGTTACAGGATTTATTCCCCTTGCAGAAATATGAATTTATTTTGCTGTGATTCCGCCTCACATGGCAGGGTTTGTACAGTCTTTCTAGCTTAGATATGTACACAAAAATGCCTCAGCTGGAAAGAAGGTTAAAGCTCAACTAGTGTAAAACACTGATGCAAATCTGTTTTTAGCCTGTTCCCTCCACTCTTATCTCCAACTCATTCATGTTACTGGAAATCACCACGGGAAGAGATTACTTTACAGACAAGAACTATATTTCTGTCATATGAACATACATCAAAGATTCTCATTGAAAGACTTTATGTTCCTTACGTGAAATGTTAGGTAGAGGGCAGACATAGTACCTCTGTGAGGCTGTCTTTTACTGATTGGTTTTGGAGCAAAATGTTCCATCTTGGTGAAAAAATAAGACAGGACAGCTCATTGACAATGTGAGCTGTTGGGCTGTTCTTCCCCTGGGGAAGCAGCTGTAATAGGTCTGCTTTGCCCAACCAAGTCTTTAACTTGTGCAGAAATTATTGTTCAGCCAGTGTAGTTTTCATGTAATACTTCTCATTAGAGTGTCTGATGATTTAAAAGACATGAATAATTGAAATAAGTTTAGATGTTGAACAAAGCTGCCTGCTTGGCGGGTATATGGTACTCTCAGAATACAGCCTGTGTCCTAGCTGTAGGAAGGAAATAATTCTTGGGATACATCCAACTGTATTCTAAAGCTTGCGATGAGTTTTACTCGTGATAGATGACACTTTCACTTTAGACAATGGCATGCAATTGCTCTAATGCAGCAATTAAGAATAATTTTTGAGACACTGGTTTTGGACATATTTTGGGCAGTGAGAGTGTAATGAGTGATTTCCAGCAAAATACCTGTTCCATGAAATACAAAGGCAAAGCTGATCTGGTCTATTATTTTGTCCACCTTCATTCAGCATATCTTTAGCAGTTAAAAAGAATTCTTAAAAACAGTTTAGATGGCAAAGATGTGGGCTCGATGGTCCTTTTTTTCTTTATCTGTCACTCCCATGTCAGCTCAAAATGGACAAATATCTGAAGTGAAAAGCCTTCCCTTGAACCATTTGGTGATATAAGAAGGCCACCATATAAAAATATATCATACGTGAATGGCCTGTCAGAAAAATGGTTCTTAGTTATAGAGTGGAACAAGATACAGAAAAAATACTTTTCATCGTGTTTGCTGTAAAAACAGAAGTATTTTTTATTTTTATAAATAAAAATGGAGCCTGTAAAGTTCTGTATTTAAATGTCTGCAAAAAAGGTGTTGGTGGTGCACAAATCCATCTTGTAAGGTTCCCTATGTATCTGCCCTTTCTCAGTGCTTACGCCAGCAGCAATGGCCTCTTTTCCTTTGTGCAGGACAAGTGCTTTTTCTAGGACTTCACTTCTTCCCTCCCAAAATAAGCAAGCTAAAGTGGTGGTGTGAACTGCTACTCACCTCAAAGAGCTGTCAGGCTCTCTGATTTCTGTTGGAGACCTCAGGCCATGGTGTAACTCATGATACTTTGATTCAACTCTGTACATAACATAGGTAAAACCAAACTGGATTTTGTAGCTTGAATCTATCGTATTTGTCCTCCGTTAGAAGTGTTCACTTAAATTACCAGCTATTTTGCAGTCAGTTAAGGACAGATGAGAAGAGAGGTAAAGATGGTCTGTTTGTTTTCCAGTGTCACTCATAGAGAGCAGCTGAGTACAGCTTCAATATAGAAGAGCTACCTTCTCTTTCCCATGATCATTTCCTTGGAAATTGTTCTGCCTGTGCAGTGGGAGAGACAGAGATCCTAGAGCAATGCGATTGGTGCCTGTGTAATTTAAAAATGTGTCATAGTGTGCAGACATAAAGGGGAGAAGGTACTGTTTACCTTCCTCTCCCCAATCTTTTTAAGTCCTTTTCCCCCCATATTATAAAAATTGAGTCTGACTTTTCTACATTTGTCTACGTTTGTAATGGGGAATTATTGGACAAATGGGCAAGCCCCCCCACCTTTATTATTTGTAGTGTCATAAGATTCTTTCTGGAATTGATGGAATGAAGCAGTCTGCTGAATCTGAGTACTCTCGTTATATCCCTGCAGTTTCAGAAAAACATTTTTTTGGTGTTTGTCAAGTCTCTTTTCTTTAAACATATGGGTATAAAATTCCACAAGTCAGGATTTGTGTTATAATAAGTTTGATTTTTGAGTACATAGTCTGTTGTGAAACATCAAAGTATATATCTAAGACGGCGTTAAGTGATGTGCTATATCCATGTGGCAAATATGCTGGCATCTGCATTCATAGGACTCTTTGCAACTTCAGAATAATCTTTAAAGATGTTTGGTTAAACCATTTGAGCATAAGTTTCTACCTCTGGGCATAATTGTTCTTTCTGCTCTAAGTGTGATGCCAGCTATGTTCTTTAGAGACTAAGGAAATTATCATTGCAGACAACATAGACAGATGACTTTACATTGTGTACTATTTTCACTGTGCTACTTAAGTCTCATCATAATTTGATGTCATAGTTCAACCATGTCTCTTTTGTTAACAAAACAGGAACAACAATTCATCTTCAACCCTCACCATATGGCAGAGATATTGATATGCAAGAAAGCATTAGTCAAATTAGCATTTTCTGCAAATCATGCTCATCTGTGTAACTGATTCAGTAATTAGGTATGTTCTTTCTTGTCTACAATGAAACTTACCATCTTCGCTAATTGAAAATGCCCAGGCTCCTTTTGGCAAATCCATTAAGTGTGAGTAATAATCTAGTTTTGGGAAAAAGTTGGGTTTGTCTTTGTTTTTTGTTGTTGGGTTTTTTTTGGTTTGTTTTTTTTTTCTGTTGACCGTTGCTTTTTGGAGAGAGGAGGGAGTTCAATATGTTACTATACAATAATTGAGACCCTTTGTGTACTCTTGATGCAGTGAAATCTTTTTATTATTTTAATGAATTTGTTTAAAGATGGATCTATTGAAACCCAGGAATTTCTTCTTCTTTCAGACTCACCCTTAAAATAATTTTACATTTTTATGCATGTTAAATGGAATAAAACCACTTTACTTACATATGTTGCTATTCTGTTTGGTTTTGTTTCGTGTTTTTTTTTAAACTGTAGCATCATCCTTTGAACAGTCCTCCTTATGATATGTGTGGTAACATGATGGATGCATGGCTTTGACAGGGTTACCTTGCTGCTCCACTCATCAAAACGATTTTATTACTTTCCATGACGAATACTGCCTTTCACTTTCTTTTGAGGATTTCTGGTTTTGCTCCTGAAGCCCCAAAGTCACCATCAGGAACATGGTTTGAAGCACAGAACCAGCCACTGAGACCTCACTGAGATAGGCTATTGTATGTTGAAAAGTCCTCAGCTCTTGTTGTTAATAATGAATCTTTTGCACTTCTGCTTGTAAACTAATTTTTTTCAGTGAAGAAAGAAGACCTGCAATAGCCTAGGTCCCACAGGGGTCTGGGCAATCACCAGTGTGACCGTGCTCAGGTAGGTGACGGTTCTAGGAGATACCTCACTCTTCCCTGCCTATGGACCAAGGAGGATCCTCAGCTGATACTGACATTTAGCCAGGATGAATCTATGTCTAAATTTAATGTGACTAATGCAGTAGATACATTATCTTTGCTGGTTTTCTATCTTGTTATTTAAGATTCTTATTCCAACTCAAGGTACTTAACAAGACCTGGGTGATTTAAAATATGTCTTGTATTTAGGGTGTAACCTCAGGCACTGACCTAGCAAGGTGAGACTCATGGGCACCACCTGCAGAGAACCTATGGGTGATATTGTAAGTCAGAGACACGGAGCCAGGGTTCCCTTCCTGCTTCCCCTCTGCATTTGGAGTTGGTGGTTGGAGGCTCGTGTAGCAACAGACTTCAGGGACTAATGCTGGCTCCTCCATGTGTTGTCCAAAGCAAGATGGAAACCTAGATTTCCAGACCCATTCTCTTTTGCTCTAATCTCATTCCTGAGATGCAGTGGGCACAAGCTGCTATGTGTCCAGGTAATCAATGGATTTTGTTTTTTCTTCTGAGTTAGGAAATAGACAAACTGGGAGGTGAATAAATGAAGACTGAGGAACTTACAGTAGCGTGCAGAATAATTTGAAAATAATTCTCTTTAAAAACAAAATCTGCAATCCAAAGATTGATGACTTCCTTGGTCTTGTTTTGCCATTTAAGAAATTTTAACTGCCTGCCTTTCCTAGCTTCTAAATGTCTGTATTTTGCACTGTCCTGTAGTCTCCTGCTCAATAGTCTTAGGTGCTTACAAACTTATTAAATGTAAATTTGAAGCTGAAGTCCATTTCACAAATATAGATTTTGTCCTCTGGGATTGTCATGACTGTCTTTTTCATTTTGCAAATGCTTGTTCTGCAGCCTTTCTGTGGTTAGCTGGAGTCTGTAGCTGGCTGAATGTGAAGTCAAGTCCACTTGGATATACCTTATTCCTCTTAGTAACAAATTTCCTGATTTTCCTCTCACTTATGTTTAGTCCTAATATCTTATAGTCCATCCTTAAATAAATGGTCCCATTTAAAGGTAGAACACAAAATATAACAGCCCATTACAGCCTTACCTCTTTCCTACCAATTTATCTAAGCTGTTTAGTTCCTATTTTAACTCCACTCAGGAGCTTCACCACATGCCCTGTTTGTCCTCCCTTATCTCACTTATCTTTCTGAGAACATAAGGTACAAAATGATAATTCACTCTTCTGCTGTCTACCTCCTTCCAGGCTGTACCACTAACTGTACCCTCCATGGCTCAGAGCAATTCAGTAGTCAATTCTGTTTATTAATTTATACATAGCAACCACATTTGCTTCCTGCAAAACACTGGATATTGAATTCATTGCAGCAGTTACACAAATATATATTACACAAAAATATTCAGTGTCTTCCCTACCTAGGGCCACGGCAGAGCGGTGCTCGGGGCAGTTTTGTAGCGTTACATTCTGGAAAACCTCCTGAGAAGATCCATTAACTGCTGGTGCTGCTCCTTTGGGGTGCTGGGTTGCTCACCCCCTTTCTACTCCTGCTCCTGCCAACCACACACCCTGCTGTTTTGGGAGGGAGTGCTGGAGAGGGCCTGCCCTCCTGGCACTGCTCTCCCCTCCTGCACCTAGCTCTGTGCTCTTCCTGCCTCCTGTCCCCAGAAGAAAAGACTTTGGGTATTTGTTTGGCAGCCTAATGCTGCCCCATGTATAGTAGCATCCTTTGCCAAAGAGGTCCGCCACCCATCTGCCCTTGCAAAGATGCTCCTCCAGGTGAGCCTGGCTGTGGTGGCTTCACAGCCCTCTCCTGGGGGACACAACTTTAGACACGAGAGGGAAGAAGTGCGCAGCTACCCCATTGCCTTGCTGGAGTTTCCCTCAGTTGTGTGCTCTGCTTTGATGGAGCTGAAGGATCTGATTTTCAGGCAGTGCTGAACAGTCCAAGCTCATGGGAGAGTTGACGTGAACTCTGGCCTTAAGCCTCAGGAGAAATCAGATCCGTAACGATGCAGGGCAATCTTTAATTCTCAGGCCGAAGGTAGTTTTTATGAGCTGCAGGTAAACTCTTGCATACAATCCGAGCTGAAGGCATATTTATCTTAATGGAAAATGAAAATACACCCTTCCTTCCATTGATTAAATCTGTTCTTGGGTGCTGCAAACCTTTCTGTAGCAGCTATCCACTATTATTTTCATTACAATTCAGGCACTGCAGGAGAATTAAGGTAAAATCAGGAGGTGGCTGCAAATTAAGTTGTTTTATAAACAGCTGCTTCTGACACTCAGCCAAACGACTGATTGGTGAACTGTGGAGCAAGGCTCGGTCCCCGTTTCAAATAAAAGAAACTTCCAGCATGAATGGCTATAACCCAGGGCTCTGAGATCGGGATGGCAGTACTTTCAGCTCCAGTTGCAGATGACAAGAAGGTTAACTGGCATAGTCAGAATTTGCCAAATAATTAAGTATCTGTGTACCTTTGGGCAAGAAAATCCTGTGCATCCTTATGTATATCTAGACCAACTCATGTACAGAATTTTCTTCTCCATCAAGAATTGTTGGAGGAATTTTGGGGGGACTGAGAGGGTGGCTGCTTGGCATTCATGCATTAAATGAAAAAAGAGAGAAATGGTTTGGGATCTACTAATCTTCAGGAAGCCCTGAGGGCTGTGCTGGCAGAACTGGCTGCTCTGGAGCTGTTTTGCTGCAGCAGGGCCATGGCAGCCTGAGGACAGTAAGGACGTGCAACACCAGAAGGCACTGGTCCTGCACCTCAGCTGTAGCAACAGTCCAGGGAAAAGCACTCTGACATCTTATGGTGCAAAATACCTCTGGTGTGAGATCCTGCCTTTGTGTTCTGTATAGGCAGGTTGCTGCTGCTGAGGCTTGAGGTGGAGCCTGGAATTTATTTCTCCACCTCAAACATACAACCAATTTTCAGCCAGATTGTAATCAAAGCATTGCAGCCTTGTGGGTGGAGATTGCAGGAGAGGGGCAGGCTTGGCGGTGGACAACTGTCTGGGAATAACTCGGTGGATAACTGTGGGGAAGTCAGTGGTAGCAGTGTCACTCTCTGGGACCCCAGGAGAGTCCTCTATCCCACAGATAAATCACCTCTCAACTCGTCACAGATTAATGGATCCCTAGAGTGAGCGATCTATGGCCATATCTGTGGCCTATCCATAATGAATGGAAGGTGTAGATTAAAGCAGTGACCGGCACTGCTATCTGTAAGTAAGAAACATTGTCCTGTTCTAAGAATAGTTTTTTTAAAAAAAGTATTATTCACCCAAAACTGCATTAAAAATTGCCTCTTGTAGAAAAATTGCCTGTGCTGATCTCACTCGCACAGTACTTGCTGAGCTGATGATGGACAATATTGTTAATGCTAAATTTAGGGGATATGGATGCTGCACGAGAAGCTGTGCTCTAAAATACCACAGCACCTCCATACTCAGCAAATCTGTTCCCCCTCTGTGTTCATAAACATGCCTGCTAGTGTTACAAATAATTTTTACTAGTGTTTTAGCCTTGCTAGCACTCCAGAAACAATATAACTAAGTGGTGTCAGCTGGATTTTATTCACCTGAGTGCATTATCATTAGAATTGCACACTACTTTCCATTACAGGGACAAACAGGACAGGGTTGCGGCGGGGCTCTAACATGTCGCAAGGCATGGGAAAAGCTCTGTCCCCTCCAGCTAAACCTGTATGTGGCAGCTATGCAGCTCAAGGGCATGTGCTGTACTCTCTAACTGTTCACGCTTTCCCTGTCCTGGCTTTGGCCCATGCCAGCTATTCCTCTCCACACAATGCATGGGCATAGTTGTAGGTGTTCTTATAGCGGAAGATGACTTCTGCTTATGGCAGATGCTGTGTCTTGAGATGTTTTATCGACCAGCTAAGGAAGAGTTCCTGGCCCTTCTTGGTCAGGTGCAGCCATGAAGCCTTGAGTTTTCCCTAGATGTGGGGGAGAAAGCTACCTGTCCTCCCCTCAACTCAGGGATGTCCCCGTGATCGGCCACCGTTTGCCCTGGCTGCTGCTGCTGCTGCTCTGAGAGATCAGATTCAGGGTCACGTAAGAGTTTCATATGGTGAGATCAGTTCTAGGATCAGCTGGGACTTTTGCTCTCTCAGAGAACAATGCCAGTGGCAATTATTAACCAGACAGCTTCAAGCTTTGTACATATCAGAAAAATGCATTAGAAAAAAAGCTGCATACCCATGTAGCTTAGCAGGGATTATACAGATTTCCTTAAACGAGACTTTCCTAAACCAATTCTAACTCCCTGTTAGAGCTCCTACCTGTCAGGCAACACCTTTCCAAACCTTGCGAATCTCAACTGGACAGAAATAGACTCACCTTTGATCAAAATGAGGCAAAGGATGAAGAGTGCTTGTGTGGCTGCACAGGTGCCAAACCAGTGTCCTGTGACAGAGTGAACACCGGTGCGGTACAGCTGGTCATGGGGTGTGTGTGTGTGTGTGTGTGTGTGTCTGTGTCTGTGTGTGTCTGTGTGTGTCTGTGTGTGTGTGTGTTGGTGTGTTGGGGTGTGTGGGTGTGTGGGTGTGAGTGTGGGTGTGGGGGTGGGGGTGTGTGTGTGTCTGTGTGTGTGTGTCTGTGTGTGTGTGTGTCTGTGTGTCTGTCTGCCCTTCTGCGCTCAGCTTGAAATGTCTTATTTTCCTGTTGGAAAAGATCATAGGATGGTAGGGTAATCAGGCATGCACATGACAAGAAAACTTGTCATTTTCTGTATGAACATATTGCTGGCCAATTTATAGCTGTTGATTTTGTGTCTGCGCTATTTATTATACTCCAATTCAGATATTTCTCCTTCCTCTCAAATACTTTTAATGCATTTATAAAAGCTTATCATATCCCTTTTCAATAGCTACTTTGCTAGGCCAAGCAGATGAAAGTAATTTAACCTGTTTCATTAGATATCTTAAGTGTTCTCAAAAATTCTCCATTCTCATAATTATTGCAATGGTGCTTCTCTGAGATTGTTCCCATTTGAATTCCTCTTTCATAAACATAAGTCAAAGGATATCTTGCTTTTATAGAGGATTTTCTGTTTGCCTTACATCGCTGTGAAATATAACACTTCTTTTCACTCAACTACTGCTGTGCTTTTTCTTCTTCCCTCTTTTTAATGCTATTTTTGCTTCTGCTTCTGTGTCCCTAATGACATATCCTCATTCCCCTCCATCTCTTTTTAATGTAAGGCATAAACAAAGCATCTTATTTTGGGGAAATAGTGCTGTAAAAAGTTGTCTAAAAATAATTAAAAAAAAAGCAAAAAGCAAAACCCAGGCCAAAAAAATCAAAGCTCTGCCTATTTTATGTCATACTTGCAACGACAGAATTAGGACAAAACTGAACAATTTCAAGCTTTTTTCACATTTTCAAAGTAACCTGAAGCATTTTGTTTTGGCATAGAACATCTAATGAGTATTGTCATGGTAACTATTTGAAGACAGTAAATTGCATGTCGTTTGGTCTTACTGGTATCACTTTTAATACAGTGATATTAAAAATAGTTGAAAGACTACCCTCATTGCAAAACTTGGATCACTTTGAACGATTCATGTTGGAAATAGATTCTTTTCTTGCTGATCTGTGAATAGTTCAGTTGAGAGAAGCAATGGGCTGGGCGTGAGTGCTGTCCTCAGCTACCCAGGGATCTGGCTGCTCTCCCATTTTTGACTCTCTGTGGGTTTATTAATGAATCATCCCTTAACTCTTCTGAAGGTCTAGTGTGACAACATTATTAAGATCTTACATTACACCACAGAAGAAAGTATCCTGATGGCAATGTACCTCTCATCTAATGGCAGAAATGTAGGCACAGGTAGAACAGGAATGCAGGCAATAATTATTCCTAATTTCTGAAGTAAGCCCAGTTATAAACATTTTTGAATTTACAAGCAAATAGGCCCAGCTGGGAGGTGGCATGGCAGGGAGTGTGGTCAGAAATAACAAATGCAGCAGATGGGGTGTGAAGAGAGGCAGTGATGTGACTCCATGTGTTTTGGCAGGTATGAATTTATATGTTTTGGAAGGTATCAGCCTATTAACTTTGAGAAAAGCCTGGAGAGATGAAGTACAAAGTGGGAGGGTATAAAGGTAGATTGGCTTGCATCTGACAAGAGCTGTCCTTAAATGTCATCCCTGACTTTTTGCAAAATGCAAAGATGAATTTAAAGCCCCATTGATTTTTCAGATATGTGATTTTGTATGATGGGCGATTATAAGATGGTTTTGAAGACACTGAGTTTCTCCTTCAAAATGCAGGTGCCCTCCACCGTCATAAACTCCCAGAAATTTGATAGAAATTGATTACTTACACAGATTTGCTGAGTCATGCCTTTGAACAAATTAATGTTTCATATCAGATTTTACAAAAGTGGAGAAAGTTGTCATCAAACATAGTATCTTCATCACAGAACTCTTTTGCAAGGATATTGTATGTTTCATGATGTCGGGGATTTCTCTGACAGCTCGAGAGGTAACTCTAAGGCGATGCTGATTTGTTTTCCTTTTCTTACTCTTTTCATGCTTGCTATATTCTAAAAAGACTTAAAATGTTTCAAAACCAACATCATTGGTGTAACCGTCTTGTTTTATCTCTGGCGGTTATAATCTTTATTTATGATCTACTTCAGGCTCAGGTGATGTCAGCTGAGGATTATTGTACATATGAACAATAACAGATTGGGTTTTATGGGTATGTTTGTCTGACAGGCTAGGTAAAATTAAAAGGAAAAATGGGGCTTCAGTAATTGTTGATAATAAAGAAGAATTAGGGTCTGTTTCAGCATGATACTGAAGTAGATGCTTAATTTCAAGCATGTGAACAACTCCATTAAACTTGATTGCACAATTAAGTGTTTGAAAGATCAGTCCCTGAAAGGCTTTTAATGTTTAGGACATAATGTAGAAGTGCACAAGCTTCTGATAACCCATCCGATTTGGACTGAAAATTGATCAATGAATATTTCACATGCAGGCCCACAGGTTGTGAAAAGGCTGCCAGAACTGACCCTGGAAAGTAAAAATAGTACCTGAAATGAAGGGGAGAAGGGAATGTCAGTCTTGGCCAGAAGTGCTTAATTTTGACCTAATATGTGACTGAAGCAAGGGGAAAGAACTAACAGGTCTCTGTTTTCACAAATAATTTGATTGTCTCCTTATGGAATTCAAATGCCTTCTTGATAGGAACACAATGAAACAAGTCTTCAAAGTGTAACTGTGTGCAGATCCTGTGAAGTAAAGAACTGGGACATTGAATTTTAGCTCATTCAGTGATTCTTTATAACCTTATGACATAGACTTAGCTGGAGACCTAAAATAGGAACATACTGCAATTTAGATGGTCTTAACAACTAGCCAAGGGATAAATGGTCTGAGAACCTGTCTGTAGATCTCTGACAGAGCAACTGTGAGTATTCCAGGTGTGGAAATGGAACAGAAAGACATTCAGATCCCAGAACTAGTAAAATGTAACCTCTGCAAAAGTTAACTTAGAAAGCAGAGAACAGATGAGAAAACGGAAACTGATGTGGGGAAAAGAACTACATACTTGAAGAGTTCTTCCTTGACAACTGCCTGAAAAAATGTTTGGGACAAGTATGTCAGGGATTCCTCAATAATGTGCTTTTGCAACAAAGGGGAGGTGTTGAAGGATGACACCTCTAAGCCATCTTCCACGTAAATTACAGTACTGATTTTACTGATATCTTTGTACAAAACTTTACTTTCTCGTTCATAGGGTAAGGTGCAATTCAATGCATTTTATCCACCACTGTACAGAAATTATGGGGAATCTGTTTCCCACATGACGTTAAGGCTATGCAGTGCTCTGTATGTGACATGAAATCTATTAACTAATGAGAGAATAACTAAAAGAAAACACCACAATGACTTTTTGTATGGTCACATTACACAGTGCAGACAACTAATTCCTACTCTAATCTCCTACATGTCATACGTGTAACTTAAAGGCACCTTAAGTAGTATTTCTGAATAGTCAGACCCTGTTGCTTATGATGGAATTCCCTTAACGTTCTTAATAGCTGACTTCTTACTTCCCCATCTCAAATATCAATTCTCCTGAAGAACTAGGGCGGGGAGATCTCAGCAACTAGAATGTTTTGGTTTCCATTTTATCTTCAGCTTTCACTTAAGAAATTACAAATCAGTAACTGAGACATCTCAGTTCTATATCTTATCTGAATCAAAATAAGTTTTTCTATGAATGGATGGTTTGTACAAAATAGAAACTGGAACAACAGAAGCAATTACAATCTCTGTTTCTTTTGTTCATCTATTGTGGTCTTGAATCTGCTGGAAAAATTGCACTTTTTTTCTGTTCATGGACAAAGGACAGACTGCTCATCTAGCTAGTGATCAAATCCCATTATGACAATTGGGAAATCGCTTGTCGACCACCAAAAAATGACATTTTCCCTCCTGTTTTGAACAGAGAACAGTATCTTTGAAAACAGCCAGTTGAAGTGCAAACAGGAAGCGTCTTGTTAAAATATCAATGGCTATAGGATAAATCACTGTGAAATATAAGTAGCCCTGAGATTTCAAATGAGAAACATATAATATCAATCAGACAGTGATTACACCTGGAAGGTGACATACTAATCTGCACAGAGTATTTTTATGTGGTATATTTAATCTAGGCTTGAACCCTGGATTTGGCCTGATGAACATGATGACACTTTCTTTTGCCTCTGTGGTGGGTCATGGGTTTTACCACCCCTCTCACATATTCCTGACTGTGAAGTCCTTCTCCCTTAGCCCCAGTTTCAGGATCTGACCTTCAGCACTTTCAGGAACCCTGATCAGGGATCCCGTATCTGAGTTTTAGGGGTTTACAATACAATGAGGGAAAAGCTAAGGGTTAAACAATATAAATGGTGTATAAATATAACTGTAGTGATTAACAGTGGCTAGCTGTATGTAGGTTGGAGAGAAATAAAGCCTATAATATGTACTGTATAATTAATTAGAATTCAAGACAGAGCCTGCAAACAGATTTTGTAAAATGGGAGCACTACATAATTAATAGGTACCCATATCACACTGAAGAGTTGATTCATTGCTAGAAATAGGAGCATTACATCAATCTCTTGTACACTCTAGGAGGTATTAATCAGAATATTCCAAGTTTAAATAAGGAGAGAAAGATACTACAGTCTGCACAAATATATTCCTGTCTTACTACTTGTGGAAATGGAGCCAGGGCAAACTCTTAGGGTTTCTCATGCAAAGCACACATGCAATATAGGACGTCTGATTTGGTAGAGGTATATATGCACATGTGTAAACACATATGCAGGATTTGTGAAGATTTGCAGAGCAAAGCACGAAGCTGTTGGCTTCGCTGTCGAAGCCTGCTGGTTCCATGCCATACCTGCAGTGTGATGCTGTTGCCTGATGCATAATCACTGTCCCATTTAGAATGGGGCTACTCTCATGCCTATGGCTATGCACACAAGCATGCAAAATAATACCCTTTCTTGATGGGTTATTTTAATTTATAGACGGGGTTTGACTGACCCCATCTCCTTATATGTGCATTGGAGGATGGAAACAGCTATTGATTAGCTGATCACCATGATAATGGATGACATACAGCAGTACAAATAATAAATTATCATTTATCATTTCATGATAATATACTAACATTAAAAGGTAGTAAGATACTTATCGTACTAAGAAAAAAACCCCAAATACTCAGTTTTGACCTCACTTGCATGATGGACTTAATAATCATATTTTACGTTAGCACCTACAAGCCCTTGAAAAATCTCCTGCCATAATTAGGTTACAAGCTAAGGTGAAGAGAAAGCACTGCCTAATTTTTCGTTTAGACTATTGAGGAACATTTGGAGTATCCGATGCACTATATCTAGCACAAAATATATCAGGGCACATCATTCTCCTGGAAGTAGCTATAAGAAGAATGAAAACCATAATATGGTCCATTTTCTTATGGGTGAGGATATAAACTTTTACTCCTAAGTACATATTCATTCATGACTTCTGCACTTGACTATTGACTGTCTGTCTTGTTGGGATGTGATTCTGCTGTCCTTGAACTTGGTGTCAAAACTGCTGTCCACTTTACCGAGACAAAATCAGGTTCTGAGCACCGCTTTTTCCTGCTAGCATATAGTCAAAGCTGTAAAAAATGTTTCTTCAACCTCACTAAACCACAGTAATAACCCTTTTTAGTTTTAACATGTGTCCTAATTGTGCTAATTAACTTAATGATTTTAAATTCTGATTGCTGAGCATTGGATAAATATTAATGAACTAACCGTAAGAAATCTTCAGAGTTAAAAACAAGTCACAAATAATTCCCAGAGCAATTCTGAGCAATGAATGAAAGCTATTCCTCCTTGAAGTTCCCCCTATTCAGCCGTGTTACTGGCTGAATGATTTGTTACGTTCTGCCGTTAATGTGTGGAATCAAGTGTTATGACAGGTAAAATAAGATCTTAGTTAAAATAGTATTGACTGAATATTTTTATTAATTAATATATGTTATGAATGTAGATAATGTTATGAATTGAAATGAAGTTTAATTGAAGACTGCTTTCAGTCTCAGTGTTTTCCCTCGGTTCTCTCAGCCTGAACAGGACTCAGTGGCTAGTAGCAGTTTTGTACAATGGCCACATAGGTCTTGCAAAGTAAGAAGGGATTAATTTTTGTTGAATAGGCGTTGAATAATGCAAGCTGTGTAGAAACGATGGTTGTTTGTAAGCACTGATGGTATGTTAAGCACTGAATATTTCTTAATCTTCAAGGAGCTCAATAGTTTTTTTGAAATACCATGTTGACTATTAGCCCTTTAACAGAACCTTTGATTGACATTGTGATCAGAAGGTAGGTCTATATTCTACTTTATCTGTAGCAAAGTGGGTGATCACCATGTTGGAACAGATTACGATATTTGGACTGAGGTTCCTGAAAGAGGTATTTATTTACATGCCACTTGCAACCACCACCGTGCAAGGAGTGAAAAATGTGATCAAAATAAGCACCAGATGTCACAAGTTTTCCCAGGTTCTTTGCTCTTGACTTCTTTATAGTCTGTCAGTCACAAAGAGAAGACATTGTTATGGATTAATAGCATAATATCTTCTTTTCTTGTTGAAGGCAGCTATTTTTATACTTAAAATGGTTGATGGCAGATGTCTTTCTCCCTCATCTTCATGACACATTACTGTTGCCCATGTTAAAATGATAACTTCAGAAATGCAGGGTTCAGTGAACACCTGAGAGTGCTGTGCAGTAGGTAACTGGTGATACGGGGAGCCCTGAGTCCATTTCTCTGATGCACGAGTACAGCTAGATGACATTCACTGAAAGGCAGGTGCTTCACTCTTGCTGCACGTTTGGATAGATCAAAATAAGTGCAAATCTTTCCCAAATGAGGTGAAATAGTTCAACAGAGAAAACTGGCTGAGAACTGTAAAATACTGCACAGTTTCTGTTTAGCATTAAGTAAACCAAATGTTTTGACTTTTCTTTTGACATATGTTAAGACGAAATGCAGCTAAATTTCAAAGTGGAAACACACCTGTGTGTTTTAGGAATTAATTAAAGAAACAACTAATCTTCGTACATTTTATGAGTTATTTCAGTTCAACCTGCATATCTTATAAATTGCATAAACCACAGTGAATTTTAATAAAATTTGAAACATTTCAAATATTTGCAAGTGCAGGGACTTACCTGTCAGTTCCAATTGTTATTAAAAGAATACTTCAGTCTTTTGTAGCTGACAAAGCATTCACAAAAACAAGTCATAGTACTTTGTAGGAGGCTCCAGGCAAACTGGTCAGTAAACACTGAGGCAGAAAAGATAAAATAGCATTTGTTGCTTTTCAGAGAACTTAATGAATGATAATGGTTTGTCCTCAACAGTATTAACTTGTTTGATTGCAAATCAGTCTTTTGAGGTGTTGGTTTTTGCTCCACTGAGGTTAATATTAAATCTCTGACTTGAATGGGCCAATGATTTACACCGAATTTTGTTGTCAAGAGTAAATTATTTCCAGTTTTCTCCCTTGTCCTGCTTTCTCACTTCAGTACTTTAGATTTTATCAGGACCGGTGAAACAGTGCAACCTGAAATACAATCTTGCAAAGTTATTTGTTGCTCTTCACCTGGAGGAAACACGGTTGTAGGAAGGTCTTCAGGTGTAGCTGAAGCAAGCAAGCAGACAATGGAAACATCTTATGGTTTATTTCTTGTGAAAAAATGGTCAAACCCACAGTTTTCAAACACCTGCCAAAAGGGCTTGAAGGCACTCATCCATCAAAGCCAAATCAGTAATCTAGATGCATAAAGAAAGATGTAGGTTCATCTCTCAGGACACCCAACTTTTAAGGGATTTAAAATCCTTGAAACTTGGTGCTGTCTTATTTCTATTAGATGTTGATTAATATCATGTAAAAGGTGATAATTAAGATTAAGAACTCTGACAATTCTATTTTCCTTTTGAAAATAATTCTGGGTAAAGCATTCACTTCTGTTGATTTTTTTTCCCCTCAGGATAAATGTGTCTACTAGTGGATCCAGACTGTGCTTCGTCATAGAGAGGCTGATGAAGTATGGGCTGGATGACCAGACAGCAGGGTGGACTGAGAAATGGCTGAGTGACTGGGCCCCAGCGGGTGCTGACTGGTGGTGCAGCATCTAGTTGGAGGCCAGTAACTAGTGCTGTACACCAGGGGTCAGTACTGAGTCCAGTCCTGGTCAACATCTTCATTGATGATCTAGATGATGGGGCAGAGTGTACACTCATCATGTATACCGATGACACAAAACTGGGATGAGTGGCTGATATGCCAGAGGGTTCTGCTGCCATCCAGAGGGACCTCAACAGGCTGGAGAAAGGGGCTGACAGGAGCCTCACACAGTTCAACAAGGGACAGTACAACATCCGGCACCAGGCAACAATCCCAGGCACCAGGACCTGCTGGGGGCCATCAGTCTGGAAAGCAGCTTTCCAGGAAAGGATCTGGGGGTCCTAGTGGACACCAAATTGCCATTGTGGCAAAGAAGAAATATGGTATCCTGGGTTGCCTTAGACAAAGTATTGCAGCAGGTCAGGGGAAGTGATGCTTCCCCTCTGTTCAGCACTGATGAGGGCACATCTGCAGTGCAGTATCCTGCTCAGTGCTCCTCAGAACAAGAGAGGTGTGGAGCCACTGGAGAGAGTCCAGCAAAGAGCCACTAAGATAATGAAGGGGCTGGAGCATCTCAGCTCTGAGGAGATGCTGCGGGAATTGGGACTGTTGAGCCTGGAGAAGTCTTGGGGAGGATTCATCAACATGCACAAATATCTGAAGGGAGGGTGTAAAGATGTTGGGGCCTGACTCTTTTCAGTGGTTCCCAGTGACAGGACAAGAGCCAGTGGACACAAAATGAAACACAGGAGGTTCCTGCTGAACAGCAGGAAACACATGGATTTTTTTGCTGTGAGGGTGAGCGAGGAGTGGCACAGGCTGCCCGTGGAGGCTGTGGAGTCTCCCTCCTTGGAGATATTCAAAAGCCAGCTGGACAAGTGGCTCTAGCTGATCCTGCTTGAGCAGGTGGGTTGGAACAGATGACCTCCAGAGGTGCCTTTAGACCTCAGCGATGGTGTAACTCTGTGTTTCTGTAAAGACACTTCTTTTAACTCACGAATTGGGAAAAAAATAGATGATCCTGCAAAAACTCATTATGTGTCTTTGTTTTCTTTGTTTTACAAGAAATGAATTTATGCCCAGTTTTGTGAATTTGGCTTAAACATTTATAAAGTTCTGATTAACAAAATAAAAGACAATAACAATAATAGTGTTCATTCCTTCTTGAATTATTTATTTGTGGGAGAAAAATTTGTCTTTTACTAGTTACTTGTCTATGTGTTCCTTACCCTCAATAAATACAGACCTCAAACTATATCCAAGGGGAAAAACACTCTGTAATTGTTGCATTCTTCTAGCGTGACAAGCTTTGGGAGCAGCTCACAGATGCACAATTGAAGAGTTAGGTAGAAAAATGTGATGTCAGACTCATTTATATTTATTATTGGGTTTGGTCCTGAATGCATGTGGAACATTGGTTCCCAATACCTTGTTGCTACAAGCTGGGGAAAACAGCTGTAAATCTAAGGGCAAGTATGGGTAAACAGACAAGTGCAATTAAGACAATACAGAGGTTACTACTTTTCACTACCTGGCCTGAAACCCAAACCATGAAGTTACACACTTTTTTCCTCCACTGTTATACCGCTGATAACATTTAGTAGTATAAATTAGACAAAAAATGAATAGTAGGAAAAAGATTTGGGTGAAAAGAGAGGAGAGAAAAAGAAGACACATAAAGAGAGATGAACAGAGAAGTGTATGGTGGCTACAGAGAAACTGCAATGCAATGGAGACGTCGTGTTTCATGTTCTTTGACACAGGCAGAGAAGGGAGCATAAAAGTCATGACAGCAGAATGAAGCTCCAGGGTGGTCTTCAAGGTATTCTGGGGAATAAGAGATGATACTCTTTCAGAGTGCAGATTCCAAGGTTTTGAGTCTTTGAACGCAGTGACCAGTGTATTGAGCTGTTGTCTCAAATCAAGAAGATGGTATGTAGACCTCAGAGCAGGCCATATATGTCTGCAGGAATTTGTACTAGTCAGAATTTGGAGAACTGCACTGTAAAGAAGCTGTAACTTTAAAGTGGGATTTGGTTGAAGCCTTCTAAACTTTAGTCTGGAGCTAATGTAAAAAAATAGGTGACTCCTGAAAACCCTACACTTGAGAAAATAACGAAGATTTCTGGGTACTTGGAGGTTATGAAATCAATGTTAGTCACCATGGCTGTTTGTGAATCTACTTTAGCTGTGGATTTGACTGAAATCTGAGGCAACAAATTATTTTACTTGTACGAGTGTTGTAAGCATTCCAGTTTAACTCATTACAGTCAGATCCACTTTTGCAGAGCTAGGCTTTTGGATGAATAATTAAACTGAAAAATCTGATTTGAAGAAAGGTGTGTGGAGCTGAGTATTCTTGAATTTGGATAACTTGTATAGCCTTGAACCTCCCAGTTTCTTCTTTGTGCCTTTTCTTTGACACTGAATTGGGGAGGTGGTGAAATTAAACTTGTGAAATATTTCTGCTGAGTCTTGATATTTGTACTGCCAGTGAACACATCTATTCCTTACCCCACACATCTGCAATAAACATACAAGATTCATGTAAATGCATTTTTGGAGGAGATCCTACAGAAATTAATTCCTTTTAAGACAGCAGTAACATTTTATTCTCTGGAGTACGAAGTCCATAGACTATTGAACTGAAGTCTTTGCTTTGATTCACTGTGTCAAATGCAAGTTACAAGAGGGAAAAGATATCCCCTTGCTTTCTTTGTTTCCCCCTGCCAAATAAAAACATATTTTCCTGTCTGATAAGATTTAATTACAAGAATGCATAAGTGAATATAATTTAAAATGAAAAGAATACTGAAAAGAGGAAAAACATAGTTAAGGAAGAGGAAAACCTCCATAAATACAGTCTTCATGTCCTGATGGCATTTCTAGGTCTGCCTTTCAGAAGACATATAATACTCCCTGGCAATTTACTCTGTAATGATTACAGTGGCATTTTCTGCATTTTTTTGACTAAATTGTGTACAAAATTATGATGTAGTCTTCACATTGAGACTGGATTATTCAGTGTGTCATGCTCTGTATTAGTTGGACACTTGTTCCATATTGTGCATGGTAAAGAACCTGTTTCTTTTGTTGTTGTTTTGTTTTGTTTTTATTTTTGTTAGTTTGTGTACTAATGACAGCAAGAACAATTCGAGGATTGGATTCTATCACTGCCTTTTATGGTTTTCTTCATTTTAGTTGAATTTGACATGGTGTCTATCTTTAAATACACCTTTACTTTTCTATCTTTTTTTTTTTTTTTTAACCTTCTTGCTGCAGACTGTTACCTTGTCAATGGGGTTGTTTACCTCTTGCCCAGCTTAAGATATGTCCATTTTGTTATAGTTCTCCTTCCCTGTTCTGTTTTATGGTTATCCTGATATCACATTCTTCAGCCTGAACATGTATTAAAGATACGTGTCTGTGTTTCAACATTTAGTTTTCCTCTCCTTTTTCTCATTTATTTGTTTTAATTTGTTTTAATAGTTTATATTCTACACATGAACAATTCAGCATGTAAAACAATGAAATTGCTGCCTTCAATAGCATTTTGTATTATTCATGGTTTCTACTTGGCCTGGTTATCTAGGTATCTTCATCAATTTAGAAAGCTTATTGTTTTGGGGACGATTTTGCTTAATGGGTTGTTATCATTCTCCCTGGTTTAGAATATATTGGACTGTATAAATTCCACCATTTTACTTGTTATTTTGCTAAAGCTGCACTGAAAGTGAAATGATTCTTTTGCAAACACTCCTCCCTTGTGTGTGATATGTCTGGGTGCATGGTGAAGATAAGGAGAGTACAACTGTTCTGTGTCAGGGTGACTTAATGATGGGTATCCAGAAGACATTGCACAAAATGCAGAACAAGGGCTCATTGCTAAGAATTAGTATAAAGCAAAGTACTACAGTTAACATGGAAAAGAAGGATTTGAGTGAGTACAAACTGTTTTTGACTAAACAGCACAATGCTAAACCATTAATGGGAAGTGTCATTCTGGGATATGCTAATGCAAGTTTTGTATTGAGGGCATGGCAATTAATCATACTGGTAAGTTAGCAGTAGTAAGGTTTCAGCTGGAATTTGGTGGCCAATACTGGGTATTTCATGCTAAAGCAGATGCTGATAAATTGGAGAGAGCACGTAAAAGGGTAATAAAAATAATCAGCGGTTCAAAACGTGGTTTAGGATGAAAAGCTGAACACTTGAGTTGTTTCATTCTAGAAAAGAAATAGCGGCTGTAAAAAGCTGTTGAGAAAAGGAACTAGAGAGTGATCTGTTACTGCACATGTCCATTGCGTGCAAGAATTTAACTGCCTTACTTTTCTCCAAGGGAGAGTTGAGATTAGGGCACAATTCCTAGTTATGAGCATTCCTCAGAAAGAAGTTACCAAGGCATGGGCTGGGACTCCCACTAATGGAGATTTCTGAGAACAGATTAGACCAAGAATTGTGTAGATGGTGTTTCACCTTGTTCTGGCATGAAGGGTTAGAGCTGATGGTCTAAGACCTTATGCCTAAGGAATCTAAGCTGCTGTTGATAACTTTTTACCTCTATATTTCTATAACTAGCTAAAAATTCAAGAAGACAAAGTGATAAGGCAGATAATCTTACTTTATTCTGGAGTATATGCGTTTAGTGTTGAAGAATAAGTCAGTTATCTTTGGCTCCTAGGCATGGAGAAGGAAACAGCTGCACAACAGGATTCATTTGATCTGTGCTAGAACCTTTACAAAGGGCTGAACTCTGCTCTGCTCTGCTTTGTTCCTCTAACTCTGAAGAGACCCCCAGGTAACTAGTTTAAATTTAGGTGCTGAACTTTCAAACACACAAATGAGGTGAGAGGAGCCCAGATTCTGAGGTTCCTACTGTGCAGCTTGCTTTCTTACACAAGTATGTGATTTGCCAAGGTGGTATACAGCACCTTTTCACAGATGGGTACAGATAGTTTTCCAGCTGGTTGCAGCCCAGCAAGGCATTATTAGCAAGAACCTTTTTTGGATGGTTGGTAATTATGTGTTCATGCCTGTCATGGCTGTGCTGGCATTGATCTCTCCCACCCCTCAGCAGGACATGGTGAGCTGGGTTCAGACCATACAAACATACTTACATTGCACCTTGAGCACAGGTGGTTCTGAGCTGGAAGGCAGCTATCAAGAGGGGTAAAAAGGAGAATCTGGGGGAACTATCGGCCGGTCACGCCACTCCCTGGGACAGTGATGGAGCACATCCTTCTTGAAGCCATTTCCAAATGCAAGGGACAAGAAGAGGATTGGGATGTCTGTGGATTGATGTAGGGAAAGTCACGCTTAACCATGATCTCCAGAGGTGCCTTCCAGCTTAGCCCATTCTGTGATCCTGTAATCAAACAACTGCTGACACACAGTAGTGTAAGTAACCGAGGTCTCACTGTGGAGAGGATGTAGTGATCTATTTGTCACTGCTCAGTTTTGTTTGGACTGAAGGATGAACTTCTGTTAAACTTGCGCAAGGCTGTTTTGCAATGAGATCTTCTCATATGCGTAAATGAGAAAGTCCTGCTTTCTTGCAGGGTGGTGTATTTACGAGACAGAGAAAAATTCCTTTTTATATCAGTAGGGAGAAAATTTGTCTAATGAGGGCCGAGTCTGAAGATTTGCTCAGGAAATTTTCTCACTCAATTTAATCAGAGACCAATTGGCGTTAGACTAAATGAAAGCTGATGCATGATGCTATAGTTTGGCCTCTGGTTACTCATTGCACTTATGAGGACCTGTCTCATGTTTAAAATTTAAACACTGACTGAAATCATTTTTAAGATTGTTGCACTACCTAGACTCTTTATCCCAATACATAAAGCTATACAGAAGCAATTTAATTTTTCCAAGGATAAAAGTTTATTCTTAAATTGGGAATGCTAACAATTCTACCATATTGTGTAAATGCAAATGGTAATAGTTAAGGAAGTGTGGGGAGCATTTTCTAACAGAAAATATCCCAAGGTTAACGCTGCTCTAACACTCATTATTTGAATTCATGAACTAACGCCCTGAGATAGAGCAGGGGCATATGTACATTCTTGCTTCTGCTGCTGTGAACCTGAACACAGTCAACATTAAAAGTGAAGTCTGGGAGATAATAATTCCTGGTAGCTAATCTTTTTGCCTTGTTCTTATGGAGTATCATATCAATCAATAAAGTGGCGACTCACACATACCCATTTCTTAATTTTTCTAGGGTCACTTCCTCTGATCCACACAATTTTCTCTCACAGTATTCTTTTATCTAAGACCATTAGTCTCAAACACCAGACTGTGCTATTGCTCTGTGTGTGATAGATGCACCTGGAGTCACATATATTTTTGTAATGGTGAGACTAATCATATAAAATTTTCTCTTTCAAAGAATTTACTTAGCCTTGTTTTAATGTTTGCATGCAGAT
The DNA here is from genome assembly GCF_023634155.1 of Falco peregrinus. Classification (NCBI taxonomy): domain Eukaryota; kingdom Metazoa; phylum Chordata; class Aves; order Falconiformes; family Falconidae; genus Falco; species Falco peregrinus. Next base: position 12,638,181 of record NC_073726.1, on the reverse strand, counting down.
GTGTGTGGGTGGCAAGCCAGCTACATTGAAGGCATTTTTTAAGGTAATCTGTGTGGATGTACTGAAAACAGTTGATTTTATAAAAGCAGAGGAAAGAAAATAATCCAGGGACTCAGACAGTGCTCAAAGACCTTTTTCTCCTGCAGCCAGTCCCTGCTGCCAGGTGCATTCTTGGACCTTTGGAGTGACCCAGCCTGACTTGCTGTATCAGTGACTGCCAGAGGCAATGTCTGCACTCCAGTGCAAACTGTAAAACAAAATGGGCCCAGAATGTCATTACAATGAATTATAAGCAAGAGTTCACTAACTAGTGGGTCTAATCTGGCTTGTTCCCTAGTAGTTCAAGAAACGTTCTGGAGTTATGTTTTGGGGAAAAAAAAAAACCCAAACCAAAAGAAGAATGATAAAGTAATGCAATTCAAAATCATGCCTGCAAGTTCTTTTGAGTGCCCTTTCCTAATAAGATACCAACTAGCTCTAGGGAGCTATCCCTTCTGACCTGTTACTGTGTATTTTCATAGTTCAGTAATGCTTGACCAACATTTTTCTGAAGTTTTCTACCAGGTGTAGTTTCTCTTAATTGCTTTATTTAGAAAACACTTGGATTACTCGGCTGCAAACCTCTCCATGGTCTTAAAAGCTTCAGAGTGGTAGGCTGTCCTCAGTGCACATAGAATGAACTTTGGGTGATGAGGAGCTGAGGAACATTTATGAATTTCCTAAGTCAGTATGTTTTGCCAGCAGCTTCTCTCCAGCAGTCTCTTGGGACTATGGATATGAAACAGCTACTAAATCATGCTACTTTCTACAACGGTTTCACCTTTATGTTTTCTTTTGCCAGAGGCTAGAGATACTGGTTGTGCAGTTACTCCTGTGCTCTTCTTTGAAAATCTGTTATTTATGTACAAAGCTTTGCTTTTTAGAAATATTATTGAGGCAGTGGTGTATTGATACATCTAAGAAGTGGACTTCTCTGACTTAGCTGTCTCCAATTCTTTTAGTTTTCTCTAGAAATTTATTTTAGATTTTTTGAATGAGGTCATGACTATGAAGTTCTCTTCAGGTTTGGTTTTTGGTTTGTTTTTGGACTACAGTTTGTTGAAGACTTCCTGGTTTTGTATTAATATAGAAAATTATGAAGCTGTTCGCTGATGAACAAAAATCTTCACAGTTTTCCTGCCGTGATTTAGGCTTTCACCAATGCCAATAGCTTTGCTGGTTTAGCAGACTAGTACGTGAATAAAATACATTCATTTTTCAAACATACTACACCCTTTAGTTACACAATTTAACACCAGTGGTAATGACTTATATTGATTCTGTGGCTTGTACGTGTACAGCCAGTGAACTGTCTTGGTTAACAAGTAGATATATCAGATGAATGTACCACAAAGTTATTAGTCCTTAAAAATGTAATAGCCTATACATGTTTTAAAAAATTCACCTTAGAAATAGTTTTTTATTGACAATCACATAACTTCATTATAAGTATCTTCTGAGTAACATAGTGCAAACTGCAAGATTTTAAAAGCTTATGGGCCAGTAAGAAAGAAAGATGAACTAAATTTGAAAGTTTACTGCAGGTGCAGATGCCTTGTGGTAACATGAAATGGACTGTCAGAAAATTCATAAACATCGTGTCAATTTTCATGGAGTAACTGGGATATTTCATTTGGTTTGCGTCATTAGGTAAACATGGTTGTTTCAGTGAGTGGCTATCATAAAAAACTCCATCCATATCTCTGTTTTCACTTAAGAATTGTGAATGGTCATTTGCCTGCAGGGCAATCATAATATGCAGTCATATTCTGAAAGCTCATCAGCATCTACTTAGAAGGTTCCGGTTCCATGCCCATTAAGAAACTTGTTTGCATCTAGATAATATTTTCCTTTCTATGCCATGTCTCCTTTTTCAGTGGATTTCTGTGGCTGAAGTATTTTTTCCTTCCTTCAAAAGTGTCTTCCTTGCTCACTCCTGGGATCATCTGCAGCCCTTTTACTGGCTTGTTTTGAAGCAACGCTGTAGGCTCATGGCCAGGGGCCCTAGCAAAGCAGACTCCTGAGTCCATCTCTTGGCTCTTTTGTTTCCTTTCCTTGCCTGCATCATGCTGACCAAAGTGGTCCTCACATCTTCTCCCAGTTATCCACGTCTTCCAGTACCTTCCTATCAAATCCTTTCATCCAACAGGCTTTCACACTTCATTCTGGGAATGGCCCCTAATTTCTGAAAGGTTTTCCCACTTGTCTCACTCCTTCCTAAATCACAGAGCTAAAGACATTCATACTTTTCTGTATATTAATGCCTTTTTTTTTTTTTTTTTTGACACTCCTGCCCATTTTATTTGGATTGTCTACCTGGATTGTGAAGGTCTTCTAGGAAATGTCTGTATCTTATGCGTGCCTTTAAAAGGCTTAACTTATTGCTCAATAATAATATGTTGACTGGAACTGGATGAAAAAACTTGAACAGAACTGTTCTTTATCAGAAAGGTAAATTTATAAAAATTTAAATGTTTCTCAGGAAGATACTGATTGTTATGACTTTTTTTCAAAAAGAAAAGTCTACACATTCTATCAGTGTTCAAATATTATATTTTACTTATGTTATTTGTATTTATCTTCTCCTGACCTTTTTATACAAACGGGCATTATGGCATTCAAATACTAATTTGTAAGTTTGAAGTACCTGTATCCACTTGCAAATGCTACAGATTATACTTAGGATTTTACTGTGCTGATATTCTACTTCTCTGCTTACTTAGGTACCATATCACTTGAGGGCAAAGGGTGATGCTCTATTACTTCAATGGACATGTCTGTCCTGTCACCACCAAAAAGTGTGCCCCTTCATGCAATGAATTTGTAGCAGCCATGAGATGGAAATGGTCATGGGTGTCAGGTTTTGCAGTCAGAAGTGGTTTTCATTTCAATCGTGTGAACGGGGACCACAGCGTGACAGGCTTTAGGAAGCAAGTGCTGGGCTATGAGAATAATTTCTTCAGACGTAAGGTCTGCTTTCTGCCTGCATCTGAAGGACCCTGAGGAAGGTGTCTGGTAGCTGGTAGGCTGCTAGCTGAATGAAGTATGCAGGCGATATTGTAGTTGTAGCCCATAAGCCATAGGTTGGCTCCTTCACCCTTCATCTTACAACGTTACAGCAGAGAAAATTAAATGAAGGAAAATGACACAGGGGAAACTAAGTTTTAACACCGTGAGATGTCCTTCAGAATGTCCTTCTGTGGGTAAGATTCAGAATAAAATTCTTATCACTGATGAATATAATTTCTGGTGGACTCTGGTTCTCTGCGACAGAGACCCCGGTTCTAGAAAATACCTTGTGGTGGAGTTGGCAGCCTGAGAACTGACAGGAAAACCTTTACTGGCAGGATTTTGTTCTCTTGAGCTAAAATGAAATTCCTGATGATCACTGACAGCAGAGACTCATTTAGTTTTCTTTGTCTGTTCTGTGTGTGGAGGAGTGGGCCAGGTCACTTCTCTCCACCTCTCCACTGAGACATTCAGAGCCATGGAAACATTATAGTAGTCTCCTTCACAACAGTGAGTGCAGAAGTACGCAATCCTGTGTTTCTGGACAAAAATGTGTTTCTGGGGGGGGAAGGCAACATTTTCTTTCTTCTCTTTGCAGCGGAACAGCGTGTCTCCCGAGATCTTTGCTGTACCCGACTCAGGGGATCTTCTGTTACATAAATAATCCTCCCCGGAGATGAATTTGAGGTATTTTCCCCTCAAAATTTATGATGTCTTAAAAGAAGGAGACACTTCTTTCTTCTCGGAGTTTCACTCTCTTTCACTGCCACAGAATGATTCTGCTTCTTTTTTAAAAAAAGTTCCTATTTAATTACATCTTTTAAGAAGCTGGGCTTTGATGTGTTGGTCTGTAGCGCCTTAAATCTGTTGACTGTTCCTTGTCTTATAGTTAGATTATAGCCTGCTAAAGGGCAGGCCCATCATTTTCATGGTTTGTATGATGTCTTCTGTGATGGAGTCCTGCCTGTGATTAGGTCTACTAGATCCTGCAATAGCAATAACATTAACAAGATGCTTTTACTCCCACTGGCTGCAGTTCTGTTTAATGCAATGTGTCATTGTGAAAGCTGATAACTCCCAGAACAGCCACAGAGTTGTTGTGGCAGCTCTGGCACCTTTGATTGTTGTTTATGAAAGCTTGTGGCTTCCTGATGCCAGGGCCAGCAACAAATGCGACTTAACATGGTAGCTAATAAAAAGGCAGTACTTCAACGTGGTACTGAGGAGTGGACTCATTACCTCTTAACTCAGGTTTTGAACAATAACAGCCAAACCCAGGCAGATACAAACACAACCATAATGTCATTTTGATATTGCTACCGTTCTTGCATGAATTATTTGCTGAAATTGGTGGGAGCAATGTTAGTAGGTAAGAAAGGCCACCAGATGTCAGTGCGATCTTCTGCAATTTAGTGTGGTATAATTAACTCACTCTTTATCAGACAGAAGCAGGAGTTAATAATCTATTTTTTGAATAAAAATTCTATTTTCCATGACTGAAAAAAATGAAATCAATTATTAAATGCCTTCTCCACCTTCCAGTGAGCCTTTCAGTTATTATATAGGAAGGGCAAGAGTAAATGCTGGAGAAATTCTGTGCATTTTGCACTGAACTTTTGCAGAAAAATCAGACTGGCTGCTAGGGTGGTAAGAAGCGCAAGCATGTTTCTGTCACAAAATAGAAAGCTGAACACGGTTCTTTGAACACAGTGGCCCGCCTTCCTTCACCTACCTACCTTACTTGTGCTACATCCCAGCAATGCTGGGGCAGGGGAAGGTGGACTCATGTTTTTAGCTCCTGCTAAAACCGCTGCTGGCCAGGACTAAATTACAAGAATGGCTGGATTCACAAAAGACTTTTAATTTCATTAAATTATACTTTTTTATTTCTTAATACTTCCTATCCTTATTGATTTCCAAGCCAGATGCCTGTGTGTGTTCAGCTACACCCAGGTTATGTGGCCCTGGAGACCTTCCTAGGTCTGGGTCTGAGTGTTTCACTGGCCATTATCTATTGGAATGACACCTGGGCGTGTGCCCCTTTTGCCCTTGTGCACGCTCCTTCTCATATCAAGGAAACCTTGCTTCACAGACCTGGTGGCAATTTTAGTGCAATCCTTAGGTCCTCCAGTCTGGTGGGTTTGGGGAGCAGGAATATAGAGTGTACCTTGACATATTGAGGAGCCCAGCCAGGAACCCAATCTGTTCCAAAACAAAAAGTTTGGAACAATACGCACTTTTTTCCTTCACATGAAACTGAAAACAGAAATTGCCTCATTCACCTGTCTTCAGTTCAGAGGGCTTGGCTGTGGTTTGAAGTTAAACAAAATAAGAAAACCTCTTCATAATAAAATTATGAGAGTTTACAACACCACTGACATTTTAATAGCTAAGAAGATGTGATATGATTATGTTTTCTTGGTTGTTTGTTGTTCCAGTTAGGATGTTAAAAGAAGTGTACTTTCCATCAGTAGCTTCTCCATTGCATGTTTCCATGTAGAATTGCTTAACCAGGTGTCCTAAATGTGTTGCACACAGGAGAAGTATGTGCTAAAATCTTTTAAGCGTATTGGAAAGAGGTGTTTTCATGGTGAGAAGCTTTAATTTTAACCAACTCACTGACTTTTGCAATTGTAAAATAATGGATTAACCTTTTATAAAAACAAGTATGACTGATGAATTTATGTTCTATGAAATAAGTGTATATGATATTTTAGTCGTGGATAACTATAGGGTCACATACAAAGAGTTACTGAGAAGTAACCATCTTTTAGAATAGGAGAAAATTTTCAAAAGTGCAGAAGTGATGCAGAGCCTCCAATAACAACCACCTCTATGATAATATAAACCCTTGGTAACCTGAGGTCCTCATTTTTTCAAAAACTTCGTATTATTTTCATCTCATGTGACTATAATGTGCTTCTTGCATTTTTCCTTCCTTCACTGTACATTTTCTGACTGTACATAGGATTTGAAGATTCTCAGATAGTGTTATCTATAATGTTTGCACAGCTTAGAAAGCACAGAATACAAGATACAGGTTGAAGATTTGTACCAGGTGGACAGGCAAGGACTGTAGTTTTTTGTACAATGGATCTTCTGTTTTCAAAAGATGTGAAGATTTGCAAAATTTAGATAAATTTCTAAGGTGGAATACACCTCCAGATGTCAAAGTTCTTCATAAAGGAAAACAAAAAAAAGCCAAACAAACCCACCCCAATATTGTTTTGATTCATATTAAACATCTAATTTCAGTAAAACAGAAATATTTTGCTTCATCTTTGAATTTTAAATATCTTGTTATATAAAAACATGGTACAAAAAATTGAAATGAAGCTATTTCAAAATGAGTTATCAAAATTATTTACCTTAAAATATTTTAATACCATTGTGGAATTTTTAGCTGATATGTTTATTTACTTATTTTCCCAACAGATACAATTTACCCATTTCAAAAAGTATTGGACAACTGATGGAAAAAAAAAAAATCCATCATAAGCTCTTACATGCAAAGAATTTGCCTGTGTCTTCTGCACCTCCAGATCTGGGAAACGTCAGGATATGCTTGCCCTTTGCTTATGTTCTTCCTTAGTTATCTTCTGTCAGCTATTTCTGGAGCCAGGATACTGGATTAGCCAGATTTTAGCCTTGACACAGTATGGTCTTTCTTACACTGCTGCATTATTTTGGATCGTATCTGTTTTTGTGAAATTGCATGTTCTATGGAGTCAAATTCCATCTAAAGCTTCACTGATCCGTTCCGCTCTGTAAAGTTAGGATTAAAAAAATCTTCCAATATGAACCTTGCTTTAAGCTATTCTACAACTGCCTTAGCTTGAAAATTGTCAGATTCATTCTGAAAAGAAATATGAAGTGTTTCCAAATTGATTTTAAGTAAAAAAAAAGTTCTCAGATTTTCATTTTCAGCTTTGGCTTCTGAGTATTACTGCTTTATCTCTTTTTAGCTCAAAATCAGCTTGTTGTCTTCCCAGACGGAAAGGACCCTTAAGACTTCTGACTTACTATTCCTTAAATAAGGGGAATGTGAGATACCAAAGCTACTAAATGATTTTTTGGTTTGGATAACTTTGGCTTGCTTCTGTGAAGCATGAGGTCCTTACTTATGCTTCAGGTTGAAAAGGATGAGACAGTGAAATCTCAAAACTAATTTTTAATGACATAATACAGCTAAGGAGAATATGTGTTTGTGAATCAACAGGTACTCTCTGAAACAACCTAATGACACACCTGGAGTGACTTGAATGTTAATGGGGCACAAAAGCTGAGCATGGTAGGTACTCCAGAAACTGGTGACAGATATTCCAGGACTTGGTTCCTCCATGAGGATTCCTAAAATCAGTCCAAAATCTTCATATCCTCTGTCCAGCTGCGTGATACGGTAAGTTAAGCAGCTGTACAAGTAACTCTTTGCTGCTATTCTGGATTCTGATTACCTGGAGTGCTGGAAAAAGCCCTACTCACTATCCCAAAGTGTGCCTGTGTGGAAGACAGATTAAACAGAAGCAAAAGCGTTAGGGTGACTACAGGGAGCAGGACAGGAACGGAAGAAAGTAATTGTTAATTCAGTGCATACTACAGGTGAGCAAGAGGAGCAGCAGAAGCATGCATCTGGATTTGAGCTGATCACTAGCCCAAACAGCAGGAGCTCAGTGGGACCATTTGTTGATGCTGAATTCCTGCTGGCGCCTAAGGCAGCTGTTTCCACTCTCCCTCTGTCCCTTCCAGTATGATACACAGCATGAAAGAAGACAGCGTAGTACAGGGTTTCATTCTCCTGCTTTTCAAGCACTGAATATAACAAAGAACATGTCATTTCTGAAGTTCCCCTCATTACCAGACTTCTCAAATTCTTCTAAAGGACATATTTAGTTAATTCCCTACTTACCCTATCACGTAATTACAGTTGTAGACTTTGATCATAGTAATTACTAGGAAGTTCCAAGGGATGCAAATTTCTATTATTTCTTGCATAAATAATGGAAGGAATTGGATTTGTAAGCAGAAATCACATTTTCTACCTGAGAAAGGAGCTGGCAGAAAAGCTGCACAAAACTGTTTGAACAGAGAATGAAGGATGCAGGCTAATTTCTGTGATTCTTATCCAAAAGCTGAAATAATTAAATAAAAGTGAATCAGTCGTGGAATTATCATGGGGCTTGTAGCCATCTCTCTTTTATTGGTGTTAATGGTATATGTCTCCCCTTCTGCCCATTCCGGTTTGTTGATTGAGATTGGTAGCTATTGGAACAAGGATCATCTCTCATCCTTAATACCAGTATTCTTCAATCTTGTCGTATTTGGCTCTTAGACCATACAGTAATAAGTATGTTGAGCAATAATGATAATACATAGGCTACATTCATTTTTAATGTCTTAGACACAGTTTAAATACATTTAACAACTATCTTTAATGTAAAATTTTAAACATTAAACTTGTCCCTTAAAAGGTTAATACTGAATCTGATAAATCTGAGCACATGAGTGCTTGAGTTTAGGTATTTGTAGCATGCCACGTGGCAAATGAAATAAAAGTTTCCTTCTCAAGCTCATTGCTACATTTCTAGGTGTAATATTGTCTGCATTGCACCAGATTTGCTAAAGCCGGATCTGCATTGAGCAAATCTTTTTACAATTGAGCACAGGAAGAAAATGTGATCTAAGCACAAATCTGGAAATCTGACCCTCCTGTCCACTGTACGCCATTTAGTGGTTCTATCAGATGCTCAGCAGTCTTTCCTTGCCTCCCATGTGATGTTTTTTACACATTTGAAACCAGCAAGAGAGATTCATATGCAACTTTGCAAAGAATATCAAAGTTTAGTTCAGGTGATATGGTAAAATATAGTTTAGAGTAGCCTCAAAATGGATGAATCATATCCAGTGGTCTAGTACATATTCCTATTGCTCAGATAGAAAAGTGTTGCTATTGAGTGGAAACTGATCTTTGAAATATTAATTAAATCAAATATTACTCAGCTAATATTATTGAAATTATCAATGCAAGTGGAAGTATAGATGTAGTCTTGTTCTTAAAAACTGCAAGTATGGAATTTGTTGGTGTTTTTTTTGGTTTTTGGGTTTTGGTTTTTTTGTCCATCCATAGAAAGGAAGGATAGAATTTGTTTCCTAGTGAGTCTTAAAATGTGTCTGTAGTTTCAGTTTTAAGGACAACAAAACATGCTAAACAATTTTGCAGCAATTCTGCCTGGCGAGATTGCACAACACTCAAGTGTTTTAGTGTTCTGATTTCCCATCAGTCACATGTATTCAGTCCTGGAATAATCACAGAGCCCCTGGACACTGTTGAGGTTATTCATGAGAGACTGCTGCGGTTAAGAAAAACTGTTGAATGATGAAAACAATTGCTGGAAAAGTCTCTGCTTGGTCCTACCTGCATGCTTTTTTAAATGTGTACTTTTGTCTCTGGAAAAAAAGTCAAGAAGCATAACTAGGAGGGTATATGCTGTTCTGACAGACTCTGCTGCTTCTCTGAATGATGTGTTTGTTCAAGTTTTGATTTCATCAGACTTGATAAGTTTTTTCGGTTTTTCTTACTAAGATAGTGACTTGTAGGTAACTTATCTTTTTCAGACACTATAGGGGTAAGTTGAGAGGCATTAAAAAAGAGCCTCCACCTCAGAGATTTTGCTACTTACTGAAACTCCTGGCAGAAAATGAGTTTGTTTTTTTTTTCAAGCTGTATTTTAGAAAAGCAACTGAAATGCAAAGTGTTACAGTGTAGGATTTCCCAGAAATGTTAAAACCACCTGTCCAATGCTTGTCCTATGCTAGGCAAGAACTGGATAATGCCCTTCTGAGAAAACTGCCCTCTTTGTGGTGGCTTTTGAATGCTTTTGATGCTCTTTACTGATGTTTGTAGGGAACAGCTTCCCCTAATCTCCTTTGGCTCCAAGGGTTTGTGATAATGTTCTATCTGGATGTATAGTTTTCAAACAAACACTCTCCTTCTGCTTGCAAGGATTAAATGAGATTTTACTTGGCCACAAATACACTTACAAAGAAGCAGTTTATGTAAAACTGAAGATTCAGCCCCTTTAGTAAAGGCAAATACTTCTTGGTTACAGAGTCACAAAAGTGGAACGTAAATGCGAACACAGGATCAGAATAATAGCTGTAGAGTAACTTTTTCTCACTTTGGTGACGAAATCCCACCCTCTCTGTTTTCACAATTTTCTTCCTGGTTCTTTTATGAGGGAGGTAGTTTTGGTAATGTTATCCAATTATTCTTTGGAATAGGATTGCACAAAACTGATATAGCAAGTTCAACATTCTCTGAGTTTATAATCTTGGGCTGTCTATTCATTAGGTTACTTAAAAGACCTCCTAGCTAGCCACAATTTTTCCAGAACTGCTGGAACACTTTACAGTTTGCAAGTGATAAAACCCACTCATTATACCCACTTACCAAATATATACTTTCTCTGTAGCCATGAAATCGTAGCAGAGATTGTGGGTGGCATAATGTTCATATTGACTCCCAACATTATATCCAACGTAGTGTTCTTCTGTTATTATGCCAGCTACCAGATCTGCAAGGGTGTTCAATTGGTTAAATAAGTAGATGGGAACTGAGTGAAATTTTCAGAAGTGCCTTGATATTTAATTCAACTGAAGTTACCAGGCAGTACATTATGATACTTTATGGAAGAATGGTGTGTGATATGCTGGAAGTTCCAGACCCTTCTCTGTTAGAATTCTTCATGGCTTTGCTCTGCTTTGCTTTCACAGTCTGCTCTTCCCAGCCTATTCTTCAACTCCACATCTTCGTTTGACTTTTTGCTCTCTCCCAGCTCTCTCTTGAGTTAAAAGTGCAACAAAGGAACTTTTTGCTATCTGATTGATGATTTACTTCCTGTACTTAAATCACTCCTTAAAATATTCCTTTTCTAGCTAGTCCATAACTGATCATGTCTACAAAGCATTTTTTGCCTCCGGTATGGAGGATACTGTATACAAGCAAATTGCATTGTGTCTATAATTGTATCTATTACTTCTGTAGCTTGCTGCACAGTTGAACAGTACTGCATTTTGGAGGTAGATCTAGTACATTAGGTAAATTAACCACAAGGTATCAAGATGATTGTGTATTTGAAATTTAAGAAACACTGCTAGTAGGGTGCTAATTTGGTGCATGATTAGAAGACTCAGCTCTGGAGTCTTAAAAATAGAGCATCCTCTTTTCCGTGTTTTAGGAGCACTTTGTCCTTTGGGTTTCTTTTACTGGATTTAGCAAGAATGAACTTTTCTTCACTGTCAATTCTATAATGATTTAATTGACATATTCTGTCATATAACCCTATAACCCAAACCAGTCTGACTAATGTTTTTGAATTTAAATGATATTATCCCATCTAACTCCAAGCTATGTGCTAGTACAAAGCAGCTATTTTTCAAAAGTTCTAAGCAGCAGCTTGGAAGAAATGAGAAGAAAAAGAAGAGTTTTCAGGCAGTGAGAAATAGAAGATACAAAAAAAAAAAAAAAGAAAGCAAAAAAATATGCAGTATTCAGTTAGAAAACAAACATTAGAGGAGAAATTCTCCTCTACTCAGGGGAATGAGCCTACTGTTTCTCTCTTCAGTATGTGATTTTTCTAGGTTATATATGACTGAGCTTTCCGCAAGCTTTGCGAGAGAAGTGGTTCCTATGAGTGCAAGATATTGCTTTTCTCAGTGTCTGGTTTTAAATGTTGAAGCAACACAACAAATGAAAATAGCATTATTTATCACATTATTTTATGATCTTAGTCTTGACTGGACATAGGCTGTATCCCTTTTGGGCTAGATATGATGTAATAATGAAGAGCAAATAATGAATGCCTTACATTATTCTTAATCTAAATTAGAGGGAAAAACCCCCAGGTGTATCATTGAAGCAGGAGCGAAAAACAGGATGGTGTGAAAGTTATGGCAGGTCTAAGGGCTAGATTTTTTTGGGCAATTGAAATCCTTTTCATAATGTAAGTTTGAGATCAGAGAATTTTAGGTGATAATATAAAGAGTGAATGAGCTGCTGTAGAGGGCATGATGCTAACAGCCATTCAACGCTGAATATAGACTATCCATAGAGATGATAGCAGAAAACAGATCAGTATGTGAGGTTCCTTCTCTCCACACTTGGTGAAGCAGCTCTGACCTCTGTCTGGTTTCTTCCTGTTTTCTTTTTCTTCAAGAAAATTTCATCAAGAAAGGCAGACCCTAATAGATTCGGCGGTGTTCTTGAAGCAAAGTGACCCTGCATTGCTTTGAGTTAGGCAAAAAATCTTGAGAGGGGCTGACATACCTGCAAACTCGCTTATACTCACCCTGACTTCTCTGCGCAGCCATCCTTTCTTGGATGCTTTCTCCAGTCATGGGCTGGCTGTAATATTTGGCATTGTCCCTCTCAGGGAGAACTGGAAGACTCATCTTCTTGGCATAGATTTCTTACAATTAAAAACCTTTTAAAATGAATAACTTCTCCCATCTCTGCTCTATTACAGAAAGTATGAAGAATCTCAGTTAACTGTAACCATATCAAAGGGTGGGACCGTAGCTCCTCGCTGTGCACAGCTATCACGGCGAGGGGAACAGGGTAGAGGTGATAACAATCTTTTCCACTGAGCATTGGACTAGGTCCTAAATAGTTTGTACGGTCAGTGGGAAATTTGGATATGTCAGGGTGGCTGAGCCTCAGAGAGATCCCAAAGCAAAGGCTTTCTGCTTGAAAAGAGGTATACACAGCAGCATATGGCATACTAATTAAACCCAGTATTTTCTGAAGCTTAGAAAATGGAGTTTTAGTGCCAAAGTGGGAAATGTTTTTCTAATCTCATCTCAAAATTTTACAGGTCATCTATAAAGGAATACTTTGTTAATCATCAGTTTTGTTAAGAAATATGCTGTAATTTTTCCAAGTTCTTTTGGAAAGACATAGTTTCTAAAAGAATGGCCTACATATGCTAAAAGCTGCTGGGGGTAATTTTATATTTATGAAAAAAAACCCAAAGCACTCTATCAAAACAGAAATTATTTTTGGTAAAGTGCAAACCTCAAAATTAGGAAAATCCCACTCATTATATTCCTAGAAATGTAAAATTACCATTTTTACTGTTTATTTTTTGCAGAAAACAGAATAATTTCTACCCACTTCGCAGTGGCAAAGGCATACAACTGCAGTGAGTGCATAAGCTCTAGACTTACTGATGAATAAAAAGTTTTCTGAGATATTGTGCTTTTTGAGAATTACAGTGCACAGGTTTGTAAAACAAATTTATGACAAGGTTTGCTATTCAGGCTGGGTGAGTTATACTTCTTGCCATTCTAGGCTGTCATTATAGAGACAGAGCTTGTAGTTAGCCTTTCTGTGCTGATTGTGACTGTCCCAGGTGGTACTGTCTTCTAGGGAATTATCTTCACCTGCAGCACCTGCTGTGTCTGGCTGTTCAAAGTAAATTGACGGATATCCTTAATGGGCTCCTCAACTACCAGCTGCAATCCATCTCAAGGGGTTTTGGCAGCTGTGAGTACCCACAACCAACCAATTCTTTCCTGTGTGCTGCTCGTCCTGTAATTGTGCACAACTGGAACGAAATTTAAAAGGTCAGTATGCAGTAGTGTAAGACTGCTTGTTACAAGTAAGATGAAATTCAGGAAGAAGCTCCGGTAAGCGCAATGTTATTTAGATTTCTCCTTAATGCTACTTTTGGCTTGTTTCTAGCCTTCTAATACTGGCAGGTTACTTTGTGCAGAGGCGTGTTGCCATCCTAACAGATGGGTATGAGTGTAGGTGGCTAGAAGGACATGTTTGCTCATCAAATGTGTTTGTTGAAAGTGGTATTACTAGCCAGATATATTGGATCAGCTGCTCATCCTGGGCTTTGATATCTATGTTCAAAACCGTTACTCTGATAAAAAAATGCATTAAATCATAAAATAATTAAATGTTTACAACCCTTTAAAATGCGGCTTTTTAAGCTTGGGAGAGTCAGCGTTTTTATTTCTTATATGCTGGATTACAACAGAGGCATTACAACTAAGTTCCAGCTACGTAGTTTAAAAAGATCCTCTGAAACCACAGAGTGAATTGTGCCTGCTTGGGGAGCAGATGACACTACAGGTAGATGGTATGGAGAGAGGCTATTGTAACATTTCATGGGAGTAGAGGCCGTTAGATGTATAGAGCATATCATTGAATTCTATTACATTTTTACTTTTGTACCTTAGACTTCATTGCTTAGTACTAGTAGTAAAGTCATTTGTGGAGCTGTACTTAGTGAAAGCTGGAATCTGCCTTAATTAGTGGGATATCACAAGACATGCATTAATCAACATTTTTTAACTGTTCTTCCCCTTTCTGTTCAAGTAGAAAATGTGTCAGAGAAGTAGAAGGGCTGTTTGGTTCTTTCAGACTGCACATACTTAATAATTAGCAGTAATGTTAAAATTTTCCCATGTGAGATACTTAATCTGAATTTTTAGCGTGTGGTGCTGCACTAGAAGATATTAAACAGGACAGTCGGCTAAGTGAATTATATCTGAGATGAAAAGTTGTGGTTGCCATGTGGTTCCTGTCTCAGCTGCCTTTTCCCTAGCGCTCCAAGGTGAACCAGAGGCTCACAGAGCTGGAGACCTACTAGTTAAATAAATGTAAAAAAGAACATAGTTAAAAATGCCAGGTAACAGCATTCATGCATATCACGTGGCATCTAGCTTTCCCTCTTTCTTCTTCAGCCTGCATCATTTTTCTTGCTGTCTTCTCAAGGAAGAGCTGAAATGTAAGAAAGATGTGTAGGGCAGGGGATAACAGATTGCTGTCCTGAGCTGAATAATTTGGTTTTAGATTTAGATGTCAAGATCAGGCTGTGAATGAAATACAGTGGTTCTTACAGCTCTCTGCACCACTTGTGTTATTCAATGTGACAATAATCAAAATGTGGCTCCCTGACATGTACTATATCCATGCAACAAAGAGCACATAATGTCAAAGCTTGCAATAAGGAACTTTTAATCTGAGGGACTTAATTATGAAAATGTACTCTACGCTGCTGACACTGTCATCTAATTTGGATACAAACGTTGAACTGAGCCCTAGAAAATGTTGGGTTTTGTGTGTGTGGTGGGTTTTTTTGTGTGTGTGTGTTTGCTCATTTGTTTTTGTTGTTTTTTTTAATAAACTGAGTATAAAGGTAATTTTTATAAATTACCTGACCATAAGCTCAGGTCTAGCCAACATGATATACTGTGACATGCAGTCCTACGAATCAGTTTCTGAGGATCCTATTTTCTGAATGAGACTTCAGGCCCATGTCCTCAGAAGTGTGCAGCCTCTTGATTCTCACTGTTTGGACAAGCCCTGTGTTGTCAGTTCAGTATGACACTTACGCTGTTTGAAGTCTGTTTAAGCCTGTACGTGGCTAGACACATGTTGAAAAAAGTTTGATGGATTGTGATTATGATTTTCCTTATGCGTCAATTACCTGAAGTGTAAAGCTTGGGTATAAATAGAAATGTGTGAAGCACCTGGGTGCCTCTTGCAGCTCAGGGACATAATTACCTAGCTCAGTACTTCAGAGGAAATAAGAACCCACTGAACCCTTCTTTTGGAACTGAAGGTGAATTAATGGACATAAATGAAACATCTTTTTGAAGCTGATTCAAATGTGGTTTGAGCAAACACAACCATCTATTTTCTGGAGACATACATAAACAGATATAGAACTAGCCAATATCTGTTATAAAAAGGCAAATAAAATATTTGTCATTACTCCTGACTTGTGTTATTTTTCTTCTGTACTGGAATACCTCAACCTTGGTTTTCTTCAATTAGAAGTGCTAGCTGATATTTCTAGAATTTCTGTTCCAAATGGAACAAAGAGTGAGTAGCGAACGGACAGAGAAATTCTGTTCTCCTTATAAGCCAAGGGAGTTTTCCCTGGGTATGTTTTGTATGTGCTGGGGAAAGTCAAGCAACTACAGCAGAGTGTGCTTTGCTGCCTCTTCTCCTTTGGCATGTACCCTGCATTACGCACTGTTTGCCCCCATCTAAGTTGCCTCCATGTTAAAAAAAAACCCAACACAACTCTGTTGAATCACTGAGTATTGTTTGGGTCTCTGTTTCTTGCTTTAAGTACAATGCCTTTAAAATCTTGCCTGCCTTGCAGGCATTTAAATTGCAGTTGGTAAAACCCTAAACCTCTGCTACTGAATATACATCTTAGCAGCTGTGAACCACTGATATTTATCTCATCTCGGGCATGATCCTAGCCAGGATTTACAAGCTTGGTCTTATGTCATGCAGATTATATTAGGAAAAGGTGAGGAAAGAACCATTGCTGGACCTCCCCGTCCTTAAAGGTTTAATGGCTGGTGTCCCAAGGCTCTGACTTGGTTTCGCACCAGCATGCTCACACCGCTGAAAAAGACCTGTGAGGAATTCTGTTGAAAGGTAAGAAGGATAAAACTGTAGCCAGCAGTAGGAGAGTTGAGGCCAGATTGCTCAGTAGCTCAGAGATCCAGGATCATAAAAAAAACCAGCAAGCAAAGACAAAACCCTAAAAAGGAAGAAGTGGGCAGGGGGGGGAAAGAAGGCTAGTCAGGATCATTGGGTAATTGAGTCAAGTCATCTGTGTTGATGGAGCTGGTGGAAGAGGGCAGCTTGGCAGCGTGGAGGAGTCGTTCCTGGAGCTGTGCAGGCTGACCTCTCCTTGCCAGACTGGTGCTTGTCTGGCCAGCAAAGACCCTGAGGGGACCCCCTTGAGCTGGGAGCATACTGATGCCTAGCCTTGTAGTTCACGGAATTCCAGCTGCTTTCCGTGTGTGTGGCTTAGTCAACAAGCCAGTGCTTTCTACTTTAATGCTGTGTATATCCTGCTTGCAGAGTCTCTGTGTCAGCAGCTGAACGTGCCCGAACACAGCAGCCCAAATGAAGGGCTGGGACAAAAGGGCTCCTTGCTTAACCCAGGGAAAAGCTCAGGAAGGTGTTGGAGCTGGAGTCTGTGTGCCTGTGGAGCTCTGTTGGGCTTAGGACAGTTGTGGTGATCTCTTCCTTTTTGGCACTTCCTTCTCTTCCTGGTGTCTGTTATGTGAGAAGGAGCAAGGTGGCTTAGGTACCACCTTCTGAGAGGGTATTCCCTGGTCCACATCCTGATTAGGACAATGTGTCCTGCCTGCTGGAGAGAGGGGCCTCAGCTCTGGTGAGAGAGCAGGGACTAAGGCATGTGTCTGTATTTCCAGTGTGTCACTCACTGCGATGCCTTCCAGGGCATGGGAAGGCTGGGGATACTGGTGTCCTCAACTTCCTTCGGTGTTTCTGATGTCTGGGTATCCCTGGCATCATTTCTCATGCCCTGCAGGGATGCACCCACACTCTCAGCATTTTCAACTTTTGAAGCAATAATGATTTATTTTCCTACTGCAAAGTGAAAACTTCTATTTTTTTTTTTTAAGCATAGATTTTTCCACATAAATTTGGGCCAGTTTCAGTGGGAAAGACCTATATCTGCATTCTCTCAGAAAAAGGTGAAACTTAAATTAGAAGAATACCATGGGGTGTGCTGTGGACTCTGAGATGAAAAATCTGGTTAAGAAAGCTGCAAAACCCACAAATACTTGTCTTGTTCCACAGAACTGCATGAAAAGTCACCATGCAGCCTTAGCTGTGATGTAATCTGTTATTTAAAAAGTAAGTGGTAAAGTGGCATAACATTGTAGTAGTATGGCTTGGATCCCTTATGGAAAAAAATTACCAGTTGTGCTGACATTGGTATGCTTTATCTGTAGCCAGTGCATCCTTTTATTTTATGTATTTTCATTGTGATTGCAGAGTGGAAACTAACCTCCAGGATCCAGGTGGAAATGACAATTCAAATGCCTTTGTAAATCACTCTAAGCCTCTTTAAAACAGGGATGCAGCTAAAGCAATGTAGATATTGAAAGTCTGTGTAGAAATCACTGACATACTGGTAAATGAAAATGACTGTCTAATTCTCTTTAGTGAATGAAATTATTCAGAATAGCTAAGGGGAAATGTCATTATGTGAGTCAATCCAACACTTACTGATTAATCTTGCCTCTGGTTTCAGTAGTTCTCCCCTTTCATGCTGGAATATATGGACATCTTAATAAATTCAAAGACATTATTATGCTGGTAGGGTTTGAATTGGTCTCTAAATATTTGGAACACAGGACACATTTTTCCATAAGACAGGATTTTGAGAGTCTCCCTGTAAAAGTGATGATTGTGTCTCAATGGAAGAAGCTGGAGTTTCTTAGAATGACTTTGGAAGGCCAGCCTGTAGCCAGTTCTGAGATCTGCTGTCCCATGGTAGCTTTGATGTTTAGCAGTCATGGTTTTTCAGACTGTTGCTTGATTTCTCCTTAGGCCTTGCCTAGTCAGGTGATGCAAATGTATGCTGGTTTGAGGGCGTAGTATCAACAGACATGATGACACTCTTCTCCCATCTTGGCTCTTCTTTCACTCTACAAACCATGAAGTAACTGATGTTTGTGCAAAAGGTCATTTCTGGGTTTGGACACAAAGGAAAGACAACTACAAGTCTGCCCCTGCGCTACAAAGAGGGAACTTTAAATCTACAATGAGCATATTTCAGTCTACAAAGCAATCCCTTCTGCCTGTCACCTGCCACAAACTTTGGGGATGTACTGCTCTTTCCCTGTTGCCTTGACCTGAGGAGATGTCAGCAGGGGCCAGTGTTTGCTCTTGGGGGGGAAGGAGGGGGAATGATTTTGTGTCAGATACTGGTGTTTCACCACTTCCTGCATGTGGAATTAACAATATCAACATTTATCAATTATCTCCACAATCACTGAAAATGTCTGTGCCCCATTGCAGCACAGCCAATGCCAGAAAGAATCTCTGCTTTCTTTCTCTTTGTAGTAGTAATGTCAGTGCATATTTAACCTCGCCTTTTCACTGGAAAACGTTAACAGATGGTGAGGCTTGTAGTCTGGACCTAAATAGCTTCAAAGCTTTGGTAAATATTAGGGTTAATCTTCATAGCTGTATCCTGTCCCCATAGATAGTATCAAAATCTGACATCTTCAGTCTTTGGGACACATGGATCTGTTAAATAAGCCATTCTGAGTATATAATGCATTTAGCAGAAAACTTAGTTTCAGATCAATACCCAGAATTTGCATGCTAATTTTTGAATTTTAGAAATAGTTTCAGAATCTTCCCCCCTCTGTGCCACTCCATTTCCATTCAGAATTTCTATTCTATTCAGAATTTATTTTACTTTTTGTTACAAGCATACAACTATAAAACTTTTGCCTAACTTTACGTTAATAAAAATGAAAATCTGCTTGTTTTAAGTAACTTAGTGTTAGTGCATCATTAGATCACAACCAGTCTTTTTTTAACTTCTACATTATCAATGCCTCTCCCTGTTAAAGTGATAAAGTACTGAGAAGCACTTTAGAGTAGTGAGAGCAGCAGTTAAAAAAGAGCAACCCAACAACAAAGAAAACCACCCTCTCTTAACATTCTAAAAAACATGTTGTTTTCTTGAGGGTAGTATGTGGTTCTCTATTCTTGTTTTCCACTTTTGTGGTATTGTTTTCCACTTCTAATTTAAAGTTGTTTTTGTTTTTTGTGGTTTTTTTTTTTTTTAAGTACTTGTTAAAAAAACATGCAGAATGTAGTACTTATGTAGTCATTATACTAGAGGGGACTGGTAGGTACTTGTACTTACAGTGTCTTGTTTCGGATCTTGTAAGTCTGCCAAACTTCTGCAATATGGGGCTGAAACTTTGTAACAAAGATATCTGTATCTAACCAGGTTTTTCTTCTGGATACTTCAGCCAAAATAGAAAACTATTTTCAAGAATGACAGTAAGAGAAAACGCCACTGATCTTTTCTCAAATGCTGTAGATTGTCTGTGGTATTAGAGCAGACAATAAATACTAGGGTGGAAGCTGATCTTTGAGTTGGAGATCTCCTTTCTGTCAAAATCCACCCAAATCTGGCCAAGACAGACTTTCAGGACTTTGAGAACTAGTATGAAGCAGATGACAGTGAGCTTGATCTGCCTGTCTGTATTGCCTGTCTGTACTGAGATCTGAAATTAGGCATTTCATTCTTCAGGCTCACTAGATGTGTCTTGAACAACTGAAGTATATTTGGAGTCAATAGAGTTGGTTGATATTGTTTGATTTAAGGTATGGTTAGGTTCTGTTTGAGGGAACTAAGTTTAAGATGACTTCAACAATGTAAAAAAGGGCCATGAACAGCTGGACAAGGTGCATTCTTAGTTTAGTTTGAGAAGAGATCCTTCCTTTTAGGCTTTGGAAAAGTATGAGATGACAAGTGGTGCATCCTGCACATCCCATCTGTGGAATGAGGGCTAACTTCAACGAGAGCAAATTGATTATTGTTGCTTTAATCTCTGTAAAGGCTAATTTTCTGAGAATGGAAGCATCCTGAAAGCTCTGTAATTTATTTATTTGTCTATTTTTCTTTGCTGCCAGTCTAGACTTGTGAATGGTTGCTGGTTCTGAGGCTTACAGAGAAAGCACAGCCTTCACCCCCTTCATACTTCTTCCCCTTTGCAGAGAGCTCCTGTGGAGTGCCCACCTGGAGAAAATGTTCTGTTGACATCTGGTAGATAGACGGGGGGTAGGGGGGGAATTTTCATGGAGGCTTTGCTTCAAATACAGCACATAAAAAGACATCTGAAAGACAGGATGGAGATCTGAGTTCTGTTTTCATCAGATCTCTTCTAGGAGGGAAAACTCGCCTTTTTCATTAGGGAAGGAGGCAAGAAAACATCTTGTCAGAAAAAGGCTCCAGTAAAGCTAATTTTCTCTCATCCAAAACATGTGAAGCAATAACTGTTACCCAAAACAAATAAAATAGTTACCAACTTAAAAAAACAAAAAATGAAACAATGAAAAAAACCCAAAAGCCTTAGCTTAAAGTTTAACCTACACAGTACTTATTTGATGTGCTCTGGATAACTAAAAAAAATGAAAAGTATAGTTTGGTCTGTCCAGGTGTGATAGAAAAGAATTTGTCAGGTATCTGGCAGGGAATGGGGATGAAAGGCATGCACATATGATGTCTCAGGTCCTAAGAAAGAGAAAGCAGTCCTCTTTATCCATCATCCCCACACAAAGAAAAAGATCCTAAAAGAAAAAGAGACCAAAAGAATGAGGTGCTGTTCGCATCTGATAAAGAGAATGTTACCCTGTATATAGTCTGGTTTAGTTTTGTAACTATATTGTTTGTTTTAGTGAAATCACTGTGGAGAGACTGCTAACCAACCCTAGTTGTGCAATTTCATGCTAAGAGGGAAACAGCCCTTTAAAACTTACGGTCACAGAGGAGACTGTATGGTAGTTGAGGAGACCGTTGTATAGGTAACTAGTGAAACAAACTAGTTCTCCCCATACAAGGGAACTAAATTAAGGTTCAGCTGTAATGATAGGGTTGACTGTTGTTTGAGACCCCTTAGAAGACTTGGAGATACCTGTAAGGAGCATGCATGATGCTTAATTAATGTAGTACCACCTATTTAATGAATACATATGGTTTTTCTGAGAAATGTAATGCATAAACCTAAGTGTAGACTACATGATTTTGTTTGAATGAAACATGCGGCATGCACGTTAGGTAGAACCATCCCCTGTGCATCCAGTGCCGCAATAAAAATGCCTGCTTCTTAATGCTACATTGGTGTTAAGGAGTTTTCTTAATCCAGATTTCAGTGAGAAGAAGAGGTGATGAATAAAGGAATCTATGTATGTTGTTTATTATGCTTGAGACACATTACTACTAGAAGGAACTAATGTCACAAAATGGAAGAATTTGTGCCATTTGATCTACAGTGACTGGGGTTGGAACAGGTAATCACTTTAAGAAAACCACTTGCAATCTTGAGGGGGAAAAAAAAATGATCAGGAAGGAAAAAGTCAGAGTCTTCTATAGCAGAAAAATAGTGAGCCTTTAATTTCTGTTGCAATGCATAATACACGTACGCTGTGTGTGTGCTTGTTGAGGAGTTGAAGAGGAACCAAAATTGCTAGTACGCCTTCACATTTCAGAGCAGCAATGAGCTGTAGAAAGAACAAAACCAGCAGCAGAAGTGGCTAGAGGGGTGGGAAGGAGCCATGACTACAAGTCACAGTGTGACTCCCTGCCCCATCCCTAGAACATCAGCAGCTTGCATGAAACTTTGCTCCTCAGCAGGATAGCTGAGGGAACCTTGAGGTTAAACAACCAATATTTGTGGATGTTACTTCAGAAGTTGCCAAGCAGCTTAGTGGTTGGTTACTCCATCTAAAATCACCAAAATGAGGGTGTGGAGTATGTCTGTAGGAATAGAAGAGGGAATTGTATGTTGTTATAGTTATGCCTTTGGGGAGGAATTGTTAAGTTACTTTATCCTGTTCTGCTAAATTCTTTGCTGGTCTCTATTGTTCCTTAGTTTCTTCAGCTACTTATTAAGGGCTTTTTGTGGTGAACATGATTCAGTGTCTTGGGGAAAACTAGATAATCTCCTATTACCTGGTAGTGGTGGGGTGATATTGTCCTCTAACCATTGAACCCGACTTTCTTGGTGCCAAACAGCTCCAGAAGGGCTTGGTGAAGCCATGGCACTCATGGCAGCATGCTGGCTGAATGGTTCCAGTTTTGACCCTATGGCTGATTTATATTTAACATTTAGTCTAGGGGAAGTCTTAGGTTTAAGTCCAGGTTAGGCCACTACAAGTACAATTAGGGAAGAATTTTTTTTCTTATTTTTCATTTTTTAACAAAGTCAAGATGAGGATAGGTACTCATCTGGGACACATTGGTCTTACTTTAGGAACTGCTCATTGTGGGCCAGTACAGCTGCTGGCTTGTTAATGAAGATCTTGTCTGGAGGCTGAGAATAACCAATGTGATAAATCTGAGGCTGAGAGGACTGAAGCTCCTTATCAAGGAGAACTGCTGGTTTGATTCCACCACCCCCACCCTCTACCCCCAGATTTTTCTGTGTCTGAGCTACTCAGTCCTGTGATCAACATGTTTAGGGTTGGTGATGAGGTTAGGGTTACTTGGGCTTGCTCAGGGAGGGTTGTGAGTCTGGGATGATTTCTGAGTTAAGGCCTGATTTGTGATTCCTTACTGTATTTTGTTCCATTCTAGCAAGAATAGACTTGTATTAATGTTCACAGTTGTGTTTAGTTAGAAAGCTGAAATTCAGACAAAGTAATGGAGGATGAGCATGAGCTTAAAATATGATTGAAGCTCATTCGTTTTCCTGTGAATAGACTGTCTATCAGAGGTACCATGAGCCTTACAAATAGGATAAGAAGAAATCTGGTCCTATCCAAATGACGTGGAGAGCCCGAGAATTAGGAGTTTTGTACTCTGCTTGCAGAGTTAATGTATTAAAGTACATCAATAGAATCTTAAAACTAAGTCTCAGCTTAAACTGGTTGCTGCTTTTCTATGACTACAGAAGAATCCCTGAAGTTAAGTTGAAAATGTAATTAGTTGACAGTTGTAGGCTTGATTTGCTGGATATACCTGAGCTGTGTAAGGTGTAAAATATGAATTGGAGATTCATATTTTGAAGATAGAACTTATGATAGGTTGAAAGGCTTTCCCAAAAGAAATGGTACAAGTTTCATAACTCAGTTAATTTTGGACAAGACCTTGCATTTCAGTTGACTACCTAATTACTGTGATTAGATATGAATAACTAAGGTGATCTGCCATGCATAAATGTTTCTAAATGATTTATAGGATTAGGTATGAATGAGGGTTAGGAGTAGATCAGTGCGTCTGGGCTGAAGGCTGCACAAAAATTTGTGAAATATGGTACTGATTAATCAGAGTGATGTCCAGCAGACTTGGCAGTATGATTCAGTTTGGGTTTTGTGGCTTGTTGAATGTTGGGGGCATGTTAAAAGGCAGTCAGGAAGACACGGACACAACATAGACCCCATAATACAGACTGTTAAAGGAGGCTGAGGATACATACTAACTGAGAAGCCAGCTGGATACAGTTAACAGGCCAAACTGTTATAACTTGTCTAAACTAACTATAAAGTTAGTACCAATCGAAACACTGAAAGCTCTCATCTTAACTGGAGGGAGCTCCTCTCCAGTCTTGTGTTGCTCCAGGCTTATATTC
Organism: Falco peregrinus; assembly: GCF_023634155.1. Classification (NCBI taxonomy): domain Eukaryota; kingdom Metazoa; phylum Chordata; class Aves; order Falconiformes; family Falconidae; genus Falco; species Falco peregrinus. The sequence continues at coordinate 12,613,968 of NC_073726.1, read as the reverse complement.
TGGACTGATTTCTGACTTGAGGCTTAACTAAGGCTGCAACAGCTTTCCCAGGTTGGTACTTAGAATAAAGCCAGTTGGGGATCTATCTTAACAGGGCAGCTCAGTTCTGAAGGTGGGATGAAGGCTTATTTCCTCATGTCCTTGCCTTCCATAGCCTAAGCTTGGCATAGGAACCATCAGTGATGGTGTGTCCAAAGCTCATGATTTGAGTCAAGATAATGTGATTCTTCCAGTATATGTTATGAAGTATTGTGAGAATGGTTTTGAGAAGAGGCTTTCAAATGAAATTGAGAGGGTTTTCTTTCCTTGCAAAGTACTTGCAGTGTGGACCAAAGGAGTTAGTCCTGAGCAATAGCGTGGGATTAGCTCCTCATGTCAACCTAGTTACTGAGGGGCTGGAGCTGCAAAACCCTTCTGGCTGTCTGAAGTCTGTGGGAGAACTGGGACAGAGGTTGGCTGGCAAAACCCACAGCAGAAAGTTGAAACCTAGTCTATGTGATGGGGACTGCTAAGCCTGGGATGAAGGCTGGATGTGGTAAACCAGAGGGTTGAGAGCTCAGAAAGGAAATATTTTGAAGAAGCTGCCTTTAGGTTTGAGGTCACAGTTAAGCTTGAGGTTACTTTGAATCTGGCTGATGTGCCACACCTATGCTAATTCTAGGGCTGTGTTTCATGAACCAGGTAGCCCAGAAGGGAGGAGGCAGTTTGTCAAGAATGTAGATTCCTCAGTAAGGTGAGGAGAGAAGGTGATTTCATGGGAGTTGCTGAGTGTGGCCCTGCCAGAGGATATGAAGCAGGAGGTCTGACAGGGGCTTGGCTTTTGTATTTGATTAGCGAGAAGCTTCTGGGAGAGTTCTCAGAGGAGAATCCTTGTGAGAAAGGCCATAAAGACAGGTGGAGGACATGTCCTAGCTCTAAGCTGGACAGTTTTGATCTTGGCCCCATGGCAGGCCCTGAGCTACAGCTAGATATAGGGTTGCAATGAAGGGTTATCCATCTGCCGGTTCTGGTTATCATAGCAGATAGAAGCTAAACAAGCACCTCTCTTGAAAAACCAAAACCTTAGCTACCTACCTTACTGAATTATAATCCTCACTGTAACCATAATATGAAACTTGACCTAGGATTATCTAGGTCAAGCCTAGGGCATTAAACTAGATCAGGTAAGATCTGATCCATTCAAGTGAAGCCTGTGTAATTTGTCTCTTTAAAGGTCTCCTCAGTACAATGTATTTCTAGGACTCCCTTCCTGTAAATGAATCCAAACTTGAGCTATAACTTTAGCTCTCTACCTGCTTTGTGTCTCAAGACAAGATTAGGTTTTATGAATTTAGAGCAACCACATGCTTGTTCCCACCTGTCTCAAAGGTTTCTTTCAATTAGGCTATAACATCAGTTTTGACATCCCCTAGTTACAGGACCATAACCATCGTCCTATTCCTAGGCTTGGTTTAGAATCTATCAGCGCTGTTAGATCTAACTTTAAGTTAAATCAGACCAGTATGTATCTTCATGGTAACTGTGAATACCTCTTTAAAAAAAAAAAAAAATATTATCTTGCCTCTGTGTTCTCTCTTTTTCTGAAGCTACCCCAAGGCCTAAACAGAAGTCAAGATTTAAATGAATTCAGGAAATCCACTGAAGACTCTGTATGTCCTTGTCTTCAGCTCATTTGTAAACCAAATTATAAAAACCAAACAAACCAAAATTAAAAATCACAATTTTCTGCCTGTTTAACTTCTGAGTGTAAGTGATATATTTTTTTTTTTTACCTGAAGTTCTGCACTGTAGCAGAGTTTAGGGCTATTGAAGGTGTCCTCAAAAGATAGGAGAAAAAGATGTACTTTTAGCCCTATGCTTAAGGTGACACCTGTCCTCAACTTAATCTGAAGGCCTCTTCTCAATGAAATTGAAGACTTTCTGCCTTTCCAAGGAATAACCCTATCCTTGTCCTTTATCATGGAATTAATTTGCATTCTATACCTCATACCCATGAGAACTGCTTAAGGGAATTGCTCAAGCTAGTACCTTTTCAAGCTTTATCCCAAAGTATTTTGTTGAAAATGTAAGATTATCAGTGACTCTGAATCCTAATTCTAAGCTCTACTGTCAAACAAGATTTCTTTTATGTGAGAATCCAAAGTAATCATCAGTCTTACAGTTAAGATGGTTTGGTTCACAGTGTTCTCGCCTCCTCCTGAAAGCCTGCCCTTGACAAAGTGTTGTGGGTTAACCCCAGCAGGCAAAGCCTCATCTGGCTGCTCACTTTCCCTGATTCCTCTTCCCCCAGGTGGGGTGAGGGAGAGAATCCAAAGGGTAAACGCGAGAAAACTCGTGGGTTGAGATAAAGGCAGTTTACTAGGGGAAGCAAAACCCATGCATGCAAGCAAAGAAAAGTCAGGAATTAATTCACTGTTTCCCATCGGCCAGCAGGTGTTCAGCCATTTCCAGGACAGCAGGGCTCCATCACACGTAATGGTTACTTGCAAAGACAAATGAGGTAAGTTCAAACATCGTCCCTTCCTCCTTTTATTGTTGAGCATGATGGGATGTCCCTTTGGCCAGCTGGGGTCAGCTGTGCCAGCTGTGTCGCCTCCCAGCTTCTTATGCACGCCCCCCCCCCCAGCCTCCTTGCTGACAGGGCAGCAAGAGAAGCAGAAAAAGCCTTGATATTGTGTAGGCACTGTTCACCAGTAACTAAAATGTCAGTGTGCTACCAACGCTGCTTTCTGTACAAATCTAAACCATAGCCCCAGACAAGCTACTATGAAGAAAATTAATTCCATGCCAGGCACAACCAGTGAAGTTAATACTACTGTCCATCTGCATTTACCTGACTGAAGCCCAGTCCTAACCCTGATGAACGTAGGTCAACCTTTGTTTGGCAGTAAAACTTTATTACCTCTGTTAGAATTGGGTCTTTCAAAAACAGCTGGACCGAGGAGAATCTAACACTTCCCCCCCCCCCCCTCCCCCTACATGTAGCTAAAACCGGTCCTAGCCTGAACATTGGTCTGATTTGCCAACCATGTGGATCACTCCCTAGCTAGATATTGCAGTATGGTTTAAATTCCTATTTTCTTCAGTAACTTGCTTAATCCCACAGGACTTCTGGGATTCATTGGGAGCAAAAACTCTCGCATTCAGCCTAAGTTTTCTTTCCTGTCACTAAAACCAATGCTGTCATTGATCCAAACTGTAAACCGAGGTTTAATACAATGCAGCCTCTCCCCCTGTACAAACAACAAAAAGCGCAGGTAGATACAGCAATCATTTTTCTTTCTGAAATATTCTACGAAAATCTTCACTCTTCACTTCCAAACTCTGATCTCAGTTACTGATCAAGAAATCGGACCCATGTCTGAAAGAGCAACAGGTCTGTTATTATCTGCCCTTAAACTGCAGTAAAAGACCTTCCAAGATCAATCAATAAACACGGATCTCTCAGCCTCTGCTTTGCCAACTTGTAATCTGAGCACGGTCCTGAATTTTATCAAAGGCCATGTATCTGCACCTGATTTGGAAACTAATTTCTCTTACTATCAGCCAGCATTATATTTGTAAGCTTTAACGGACCCACCAGTAAATGCAAATGTGTAGAGCTGGATTGCGAAGACAGTCTAACGCTGGCTTAAAATTCAAACCAAAACTAAGATCAAACTATATCTAAATTAATACTAGCAATTACACATCAGCTCCTGCTGTCACCATTCCTCATCTTCCTTCTGTGGCTTTTATGGAATAAACATGCCTGTAAGCCTTCACTTTCCTGAATATTCCCCCCCAACCAAAATCATAGGCTGGAAAAACAAGTTTTCCCTGGTACTGAACATTATATGATGAGCTTTCGTCATCACCACTTTTCACTGAAGACTTTTGCAGATGTTTGGACTAGGCTTTAATAAACCTGCATTCTAACTGCCCTAAGCCTTTCTTTGTTGATTAGTAAGACAATTGGTGCTGTAGTAATGGAGGTGAGGCCCCTGACATCTTTCACTTAGTCTTTCAGGATCTGGAGACCTTGCAGAAAGTGTGAGAAATGTAATAATTTGTCAAACACTGCTTTGAACCCTCATTTTGACCGCATCCTGAAAGATAAGCTAAGTAATCTTAGCCACCAAACTGAAAGATGGTTATTCCTATTTGAGCCAGTCCTCACTTCACCCTGGAATGGTCTGCAGATGGATCAGACGAAAAGTCCTGAAACCTTTCCCCCAGATTCTGAACTTGGACCTTGCTCTTGCGTTAACTATGGTTAAGATAACTACACACATGGCAGGACCAGCAATTATATATTACTGTTAGCTCTCATCTTATTCCTGTAAGAGTCCTAGGATAGATCATAAAACTGATTCTTTGATCTAGATTTTACCAAATCTTAGGATTTTCCCTAAATCTCACCTGGTTTTAAAAGGTAAAATAGAAAGCATGCCCTCATTAGAAACATTATTCACCTTTTGTAGATTCATCAATTAAAACAGCATTTCCAACTGTAACGTTGATCGTAATCCTAACCTGAGCCTTAGAGGCATGCACCACCACTAGCAGAAGTCGTAACAAGAGATCAGTTCTTCTCTGGGCTCTGCAGGCAGTGATGTAGAAATAACAAAACATTGCTCTTCAACCCATGCTTTCTCAATCCCTGAGTTTATCCCAGCTTTTAATCGCAGTAGGAAGTGCACCATTTCAGAGCTCACCTTACAGCATTAGTTCCTAATCGTTACCCCTCTGGGCCTTTCAGAGCCACGAGGAGAGGTGATTCGTCAGTTCATGACCTGACTTTCAGTCCCATGCTAAAGCCCAGCCTTAAGCACTGACCAGGCAAAACTGTTAGCATTGAACTGTCAGCAGTGGTTAACCTCTACAGCTGTCAGCCCTCTTTTACTTGGAATTTCCAGGATCCAACACTAAACTGGCTGTAGAACATAAGCTTTCACAAATGCTTTTATCCAAGCTTTAATCTCAGAACTGACCTTTATCATGGATCTGTGGAACTAGCTTGTCCAAATTGGAACCTTAACACACAACCTATTCAGAAGCCAGGGATCATGTTACCTTTCATCCGATCTATAAATTATAGTCCAAACTGATACCTAATTTGGGAGCTTCATCTTACCTCACTGACAGCTTTTGGTGCTGGCATATCAGGACTTGGCTTTGCAGAAGTCAGCTGTAAAAGCAGCAGTTCAGCCCATTTTACAAATCTTAACTCTTATCGTAACTCTAATCTTAACCTAATTTGTGTTTCTAAATTAGATATAAAGGTAAAAAAAAATGTTGCAAGAGCTTGAAGGACAGGTGGTCCACCCAAGAATTTGTTCCAGCAATGATACAATATATGGGAAGATCTGTAGGTATTACAGGCTTCACAAAAATCAGTGAGTCAAAGTGGGCAACGCTGGTGTGTTGGATATTGAAGTTCTGCCATTACTGTGACCTTTTCTAGTACCAGATTATAGTACCTGATGAGATGCATGTTTATTCCAGTTAAATCTAGTAGAGATTTTTTTTTAAAAAAAAATTCCTACAGTTCTCTTTCCTAGAAACAAACTTCATGATGCAAATTTAGCCTTCTAAATTTGGTAACTGATAGCAGTGAGATTACAGGAGTAGGGTTTTTTTGTTTTGTTTCTGTTTTAGGTTTTAGAATAATATAAACCACCAAACATTAGAAAAAGTCTTGACTATCTTTTAAAAAAATAGGGTAATATTTAGAAGTTAAGATCTTACATACAGTTATTTTTATTTTACCTTGTAAGAGTCCTGTCATGCAAAAGCACTTGGTGAATAAAATTTCCTAATATCTAATTTTCAGAAACCAATTTTATGGACTGTCATTAGTATAGATTGCTGAAAAGTATTTCTCTCCCATGATACATTTCTGGGACATGTGATTGTCCCATGATTGCTACATTTAATGTAGTATTTTTTCAGGGGAAAGTCAAAATCTTATTTCCTTCCTCCAGACTAAATTTTCTGAAATATTTTTGTTCTGTGGTCAATATTTCAATATTAAGTCTTCCCTCATATAGAGTCATATCTATAATAGCTAAACTAACAGAACACATTATTGGCAAAACAGCCAATAAATGAGGAATTGGTAGGCTGTTTCTTCAAGAAGCTAAACTGATGAGAGCCAAGTGTAAGCATGATACAATCTTATTTACATATAAGGAAGGGGATGGATTTCTGCCTCCTGAACTAAAAAGTTAAAAATAATAGGAGCTAATTTTTTTTTTTCGTTCAGAAATACAAACATGGCTTGTAGCCAGTGCTGGTACTTTCTTTCTGCTTTCTTTCTCTCAGGCTAGTGATATCCATCAGCTGTGCAGGTCTGAGTCAGACAAACAACTCTTGCCTCCCTTCCTTCAGACAGTTCAAGTTCTCCTAGCACAATATAATCTACCCAATAAATCAATTGTGAAATAAGAGCTGGTACACTGTTGTTACTACAAAGTTCCCTGAAAATATAACCAGCTTTAAACCTACCAGCTGTATCAGACTGGTGCTGTACTGTAGTATAGGTTAAAAATATATGAATTAAATAATAAAACAAAATTAGAGTAGTGTTCTCAAATAGTTGTAGATCGAGAGGAGTAAATAGGAAGAAGTAAGGCATTGAGAAATTTGGGAAAAGCAAAACAAGTTAGTTAGCTAGTGAAGACCCTTGCACTAAATCAAGAGTTTGTAGGGCCTGTCAGTGACTTTGTGTGAGCAGGCAGATGTTTGAATATTTTCTAAATAACACTGTTTAAACTGTGCTGTTTGCTCAGTTTTATTTTTAATACTGTCTTTTTTTATGGTCCAGTAAAACCCAACAATAATAAAAAGCACAGCCTATGGACGTTTATCTAGCTTCCTCATTCATTATAAGCCTCCAAGATCTATCTTCTTTTTCCTAACCATGAACATAACAAAGTTGTAGTTTCTTGAGCAACTTGCATTGTAACAGAAATAAGGCTAAGAGGGAAGTTCAATAACATAAGGTGTTTATAGGTAGGCTCCTAATTAACTGTGTGAAACTTAAATAACCAGAGGCTATTTTAAGCCTTGTAGTCCTTCGTGCTGTGTGTATGTGTTTAGACATATAAAATCCCTGCTGAGTATGGCAAGTCATTGCATCCAAATATGATAAAGTTGTTCACTTACTATTTTTCTATTTTTAAATTTAAGTAGAAGCAGCAAGTGCTTATTCATCTGTACAGCACAATGAGAGCTTGTTGTGACATAGTATCTAGTGTACGGCCACAAGAAAACTAACATGTCTGTGAAAAAAATAATTTTGCATTGTGGCAGTTCATTAACTTGTTTTTTGTAGTCTGATATTGATATACAGCAGTTAAACATACATCCTGAGCAAGAAACCCCATCCATCAATAAAACAGACAAAACCCCAACATTATTGTTATTTATGTCTATAAAGAGGCATTAACATTCAGTTCTCGGATACATCAATGATCAGGTACAGCAATGAAAGGCGGTCCATCTGTCAAATCCATGTCTCTCCAGTTTAGAGACAAGGTTGTCATGCGTGACAGTGTCAAATGCTTGGCACAAATCCAGATAGATGACATCAGTTGCTCTTCCCTTATCCAACAATGCTTTAATTCTGTCATAGAAGACACCAGATTTGTCAGGCACAATTTACCTTTAGTGAAGCCATGCTGGCTGTCACCAGTCACCTCCTTATTTTCCATGTGTCTTAGCATAGTTTCCAGGAGGATCTGCTTCATGATCTTGCCAGGCACTGAGGTAAGACTGATCATCCTCTAACTCTCTTGGTTTTCCTTTTTTCTTTTCCTGTTGCTCTTGACATCCCTGTCCAGATTTAATTCTTTCAGGGCTTTAGCTTTACTAACCTGGTCCCTGGCTGCTCAGACAGTTTCTCTGTATTCCTCCCAGGCTAACTGCCCTGGCTTCTACCCTCTGTAGGCTTCCTTTTTGTGTTTGAGTTTGTCCATGAGCTCCTTGTTCATGCACGCAGGCCTCCTGGCGTTTTTTTCTGACTTCCTCTTTGTTGGGACACATCATTCCTGGGCTTGGAGGAGGTGATCCTTGACCATTAACCATCTTTCTTGGGCCCCTTTTCCCTCCAGGAATTTATCCCATGGTACTCTATCAAGCAGATCCCTGAAGAGGCCAAAATCTGCTCTCCTAAAGCCCAGGGTAGTGAGTTTGCTGTGTGCCCTCCTCGCTGCCCTGAGGATATTGAACTCTACCATTTCATGGCCATGCAGCCAAGGCTGCCCTTGAGCTTCACATTCCCACCAGCCCCTCCTTGTTGATGAGAACAAGGTCCAGCATAGCACCTCTCCTCATTGGCTCTTCTATCACTTGGAGAAAGAAGTTATCATCAACGCATTCCAGGAGCCTCCTGGATTGCTTGTGCCCTGGTGTGTTGTCCTTTCAATAGACACTGGGGTAGCTAAAGTCCCCCATGAGGGCCAGGGCTTGTGAACATGAGGCAGATCCTATCTGTCTGCAGGGGTCCTCATCCCCTTGGTCTTCCTGGTCAGGTGACCTTCAGCAGACCCTCACTATAATGTCACCTGTCCTTGCCCTCCCTTTAATCCTGACCCATAAGCTCTCTATCAGCTCCTCATCCACCCCCAGGCAGAGCTCCATGAACTCCAGCTGGTCATTGGCATTGAGGGTGAAACCACCTCCTCACCTGTCATGCCTGTCCTTCCATTCCAACACTCCAGTCACAGGAACCATCCCACCATGTTTCCATGATGCCAATAAGACCATAGCCCTGCTGGCGTGTGCACGTGATATAGACAAAGAAGGATTATCATACAGAACAATAACTTATTTTTAAAGGACAAATCCACCAAAGCCAAAAAGAAATAGCTTAAACCCACATATGCTTTTGATCAAGCTTCTCTATTTTAAGATGGAGGCATTGTGAATTCAGATGTAATCTATTTGCCATAAAAATGGGATATTTAAGCTACCGCATTTGGCATTTACTGAATAATTCAAGTTCCCATCAGTGGAAAAGAAGTTATCTTTATGTTAAGTCTGGCATACAAAACAAAATAGTAATAAATTGAAGGTGACACCTCTCTTTAGATTAACTGAAAATATACTATGAGAAAACTCCCACTTCTTCTTAGGCTGTGGTAATAAATATTCCTTGTTGACTCTTTATTTTATACCAGTTCCTGTTTGAGATTTGTGATTAGTGAAATGATATTATAGAGGGTGTAGATAAGATCATATATTTTTCAGCTTTTTTTAGAGCTGGTTCGGTATTTTCCATGATATTTTTTTGAAGCTCTTCAAGTAAGGCTATCTATATCACAGTTATGAGGAAAGGTTGTCAGAAGTTGTAGGGTTCTGGAAGGCCATAGGGCTCATGAGGTGAACTGGAAATAAAATGAGAAAAGGTTCTGCCTCTGTGTGTGTGGTGTTTTTTTTGTTGTGTGTGGTTTGGGGTTTTTTTTGTTGTTTTTTTCCCTCCGAAGTTGAATTAATACAAATCTCTTCTGTGGAATGTTCTGATTTTGAGAACTGGAATTTCTGGTAACAACCTGGAAAAAGACAAATTGTAGCTGAATGTGTTTCTGAAGAGTTCTTCCTTCAATTTTCCTCAGGTTTCATCCCAAGCACATGTTATTTTTCTCACTTGCAGCTCTCCCTTGTAAATGGTTTTCTTCATGGTACGTGATATATCAAACTTGATGGTGTAAGTATTACAGAGTTGTATGGAATTTACTAGTAGACTGTAATATTTACTCCATTCACTTAAACAGCAGTTGTGCACAGATATACTGCCTTGTTTATCTGCACAGCTTTTTACCACTAGGATTTATCCAGAAAAGTATATAGCTGTAGTAATTGTTGTCATGTATTTCTAGAGATAAGTTTTCAAACATTTCTAACATGGCTATCATCTGAGACAAGTACTCACAAATTACCATGATTTAGTATGTACTTGCTAAATAATCACATTTTTCAAGGTCTCTGAGTTTTTAAGCTGTCTGCCTTTTTCAAGCCCTTACATTTATATATCTGTATAACATAGACCTCACTGTCTTTGCATACCACTGTAAATCAGAAGTAACTTCATTAAAATCAGTGGTGGTAGATGAGAAAAAAATTATTGTGAGAGATGACTCTGCTATATACCTACATAACTTATTTGTTGATATATGGGAGATGTAGGACATATCAGCATTAATTTAAATTGATGTCCGTATTTTATATTCACATGCCATTACTGCTGCTGAGAATAAACTTCTCTACCCTCTTCCACATGGCATCATACACCATGAAAGCAAATTAATTGCAGTGGCATTGTAGGCTGGTCTACAAATATACACTAATGTGTATCACACAATGGGAATATGCTCCCAAAATGTAAGATTGGTGGAAGCCCACCTGCTTGAACCAGGACTTGGGCAAACCTTGGCCATGAGCTGTTATTATTGTTTGCAAGCCAGTCTTCCCTCTAGCTAATGCTCAGCGTTTGTGCTTCCTGGTGCTATAGCCTGGTCGCAATGGGATAATGCAGCAGTCATTCCCAGCAGCAACAGAAAAGAAACTGAGGGGGGAAAAATTCAGATGTCTTAAAATGAACTTATTTTATCCCCCAGAGTAAGACTAGACTTTGGGGAAGTCCAGTCTTTGGGGCAGCAGAAGACTGCTGCTCCAAAACATACCAATGACTAAAAGTGGATGTTGAGAATGGTTTTGTGCTTGTTGCTGAAAATCATTCCATTGGCAAGGAAATGCCAATCCTATATTTCTAGCCTGCCGGGCAAGCTGGGCAGTGCTGAACTGGAAGCTTGATAACAGCCATGGACTAAGTAAGATGGCAGAGTTTAAAATTGTGCAACTTTAAACTGAGTACTTCTAATACTTTTTTTTTTTTTTAAGTGGCAGTAATATATCTGAATAGTATATGCTCTGTGATGAACAATATAGCGAAGGGATGGCAGTGAAAACCTGAAAGGAAACATGGTAGTGTAACTGACGTCATGATGTAACTACTAGATGCATTTCCAGCTGCATCAGGAGAGTTTTCTAAAGTTTATGAAGTTTGAGGAGCTTCAAATGAAGATACCTATCACTCTGATTAGTTGCCTTCTCAGGCCTGGGAGATTAGTTTCCCTGTTATCCCTACTCTTTAGATTTGATAATGAAAGGATTCCAACAAGTGTGGGGAGAGTAACTGCATTACTTCACATGCCTTGTGTAGAAAGAGAATTTCTTTTCCCACCAGGATGGATGGAAGTATGTAGGCTTGGCTGAAGGATTCATCAAAATTGTGAAATTTTGATATGTGTAGTAATCACAGGTTTATAAATACACACAAATCTATTTTTAATAGGAGTAGAAATATATTGAAATGAAACAAAACTTCAGAAGCAATACAGAAATAAAAAGAATAAAACCCTTAAATAAGAGCAGTGCCTCCTTTTAAAATTATGACTCTTACATAAGCTATATGGAAGGGGTCTGGTTCTGGAAAAGTGTTTCCTGCGAAGCCATGCATAAATGCATGCAACACACTGAGGAACCCATGTACATGACCTACTTAAAGCTTTATCACATTGCCATGCATGAAACAGTAGATCTAATCTTTGCTCTGTAACATCTGCCTGTAACTACTACTTAAATGAATAGACCTATATACAGTCAGCAGACAATGTATCTACCAAGCCAGTGTGACCAGGCTGTGTGGTGGATAGAATCTGAATTAATTAATAAGACATAAATTTATGAATTTCAGGCATATGTAGTTTTACAATAGCTGCATTACATCAACCATTCATCACTGCCTTCTCACTTGATTGTCACAGTCACTTATGTCTTACTTAAAAGACACAATAATGCCTTTAGAGTAGGGATTGTCTTCTTGTGTGAACAGCCCAGAGAGACTTTTGTCCTGATTGTAGGTACCACTGAACTGCAAACAGCTGATAACAGCAACACTACTGAAATGATAGAGTGGCAAGTGCTCTATGTAATGTTTATGCTCAGCTTCTTGTATCCTCAATGTGTACTTGTCATCAGCCCTATTTCTCCATTGATGTTTGGCTATTTGGTTGTGGTTACAACACAGCTGGCCACACAGAGGCACCAGAAACTGAAGATAAATGGTGAAGTTCTGGTCTTGCTGAGTTGGGAGTAAAACTGCATTTGAAATCAATAGGACAAATGTTCATATGACGATCACAAGCAGAGCACAGCACAACGTGCTTATTCCAGTTGTTCCCTGCATCTCTGGGGACTCCTTTGGTTGGTGCCTTTCCTGTCTGAGTGGGGCCAGGTGTGTGTGTCTCACTTTTTGGATGAAGAATTATAAAAGGTGGATTTCTCAAAACTGTTCAGATTTTCACAGTGGAAATACAACTCTGAAAGGAATGTGGTGTGGGCTTTGTGAGAGTCTGCATTCACTTTGGACACTAAACAGACAGATATTTTCTACCCTTGTTCAGTCCCCTCAGGTGTCACATTCTAGAGCTGACTCATTCTTCACCTGAAGTATTCAAGCGTCTTCTCAGTACGTTGGTTGCTGCTAGACTATACTGTAGAGCCTTGGGAGTTTTTATGACTCTTGACTATAGACCTAGTTTCTCATCTCAGACATTTATTTTTTTTTTTTTTTACCTAGTTTTGTCTTTTACTGCTTACATACTGGCAAGACCTCTGAAATGAACAGCTAATATAGGAAATCATAACTGAAAATCACAGTGAATTTCTTTTGTACGTTAACTTGCCTTCCCTTGCAGGGACAGTTGCATCCAATGAGAGACGTACATCTGCAGAGAGACTGTGCTAGCAAATAAACTTCCTTCCCCAGTGATCTTATTTTATCCTGTGTCTTACACAGGAATATATTAATCTTCTTTCTGCAGTATGAAATGGAACAGTGGTAGAAGGAGGAGAAAACAAAAAACACTGATCCTAGTATCTCCTAATACTTTTTCACAACCTTCTACTGAATTATACACCAACAATACTCATTGCATGAACAAGTCCTCAAAAGGCTATGGTCAAATGGTTGTCTTTTCTGTAACAACAGTACAGTCTAGGAGCTAAAAAAAACCCTTTAATTTCTCCCAGACTGACAGACACCTCGATGCAATGTTTAACACTGTTTTTTAGAGTTACATTTTTCCTTACTGCAGGACATATATGTCGGCATGCCAACCCCATCCCAGTACTCCGTCAGGACTCATAAATTTGGGGGCCTGGTCTGCCAGCTGCAGCTGCTAGCATCACATTCCAGTAATGAGCCCTGTGAGCTTGCTGATGATGGAAATGGACTAAGACTGCATGATCTGAATCTGTGCCTTTTCCTAGCCAAGAGTGAAATGGGCTGATCTTGGCCTTTTACTTTGCAGGAGTATTCTGGAAAGAAAAGCAATGAAAAATCCCAATGAACTAGGAGTGAGTAAATGGCCACACAGGTGAATGATGAGCTGGAGAGAGCAATTCTAGAACTTTCGAAGTGCCAAAACAAAAGAGAAAGATCCTGACACTGAAAACTGAACAAAGACGTGAGAAGAGAGACAAAGGAAGAGTGAGGCTTGAGAGAGCATGAAGATGACACAGGGAGAGGTTATGGAAAAGGAGAGGGAGGGAAAGGGAACCAAGAAAAAGATGGAGGGGAACAGAATGGAATAATGGAAAAAGAGAAATGCAGGTGAAGAGTTGAAAAGAGTTTTACAGGTAAGGATAGAGAAGGGGAGAAGTTAGCAAAGTGAAGGAAAGCTGAACAGGTCCACAAGTAAGGCTTAAGGGCCACGAGCATTCTGTTTCTACACGATGGTGCTCAATCAGGACTGCAGGACAGAGGGGGAAGACGGCTCAAAGGCCTGTGCGTTGATAGGGTGCAAGGGCAACATATGAACCCCTTGTGGCACGTGAGAAAAAAAGCAGAAAAAACTTACAACCTTGGAAGTCTGTAGACATATTACTGCCAAAATAATAAATATGACTAACAAAAGTAATTGAAAGGACAATTAAACCAGCACGCTTAATGTTTTATTTCTTTGGTGTAGGTTTACACAAGAATGAAACCTGGCCAGGGGGATCTAGGCTTAACTGACTGAAAAATATTCTGAAAAATGTCATTTACCAACAATTTTTGTTGCACAGAAATTGTTTATTCTAGGCACTAGGGTTTAGAAAATAATTTCTGACCTTCTCCCTTTAACCAGAGTGGCTGTCACCATCTTGACTTGAATGTTTCCTTTGATCTCCACGGTGGCCTTTGCTATGGAAGAGTTTAAAAACATGAGAACAGAGACTGACAACTGATCCTTTTAATGTGTCCTAAACCTGAGCTTCAGTGACTGTTTGAACCAGCAGCCTTCTTTGGGCACGGACAAGTGTTACTTGTCAAGTTTGGCCATGCTTATGACCTGTTAAAGTCTGCTGGCAGATTTTTTTCCAATTCTTCTGTCATTCCTTGTGGTGAGGTTTTATTCCTCTGTGAAGAGGAAATCTTTATGATGAGACAGCAAAAAAAGACAGAACCTTAGTAATAACTTTAGATATAATTTACACATACTAGGAAATGTTGGCCTGGTAGTAGCCTGTTCAGACAGAGTGCTGCAAAGAACCTGTATGGAGTACACACAAAATAGTTCATAATTTTAAATTACTTGTTTATGGTTCCAGCAATTGCTTATTTTTATTTTCTTATGTGTTATCAAGATTATGGCAGAGAAATGTTAGAAATGGCTCAAGAAATAAATAACAACCTGAACGAATGATAAAATGGACAGTTTGAGAGGAAAGTGTGAGCCCACCAGTGGTAAGAATGTCACCAGTAGGACTAATTTTGAAAGGTGGCTGCTGCAGTAAAAAAGGGACCTTTTAAAACATTATGCTGAGGCAGTGCTCCAACTCTGGCTCAGAAGGAAGTATGTAACCCGCTGAATTATGAGCAACATCTTGTTCAGCATTGTGTTTAAAGATGGGATTTTCTCTTTGTGCTGCAAAAGAGGGGAACTGAAGCTTTCCAATAAAAAGGATGGCTGCCTTTCAGCTGAATTGCCATTGGTACCCTGTGTTAAAATGGTCTAAAGCATATAATTCTTTAAAGATAATATAATGAATTTTTAAGTTATAGAATATACACAAAAGTACCATGGAATTTGAATTGATACTGACCACTCAGAGTTAAGATGAGATGTCAATGCCATCTTAGGACAGAAGGGAAGGGAAAGGGTATAGATGTGATGGAGAGCTCAGGGGAGCAAAGACTTAGCAGATGGACTTGTGGCCTTTGCCATAACACAAGGAAAAAGGAGTCAGAAGTAGCTGTCATCTGGTTCATCCCACTTCAACCTCTCCTGTCTGCATCTCTGTTCCGCCGAAAACGACTGATAGGGTAGGGACATTTGGTACTCTGAAGTAATATGCTGCAGCGAGCCAGTTCAGCATACAAAACGTGCACATGAAATACATCCTAATGCATTCTGACTCTGTGGAAAAATATATGTAGACGATAGAAAAATATATAGAAATAGTGCTTAAAATGGACTAATACATGACAATATAGTAGCCACTTCACATATGTGAACTAGAAAACTTCATTTGCTACAGAGAAAGTCTGTTCCACATGTAAACTTCCACATTTTTATTTTGAATGCTGCCTGTAGCACATAGCAGCACATTTTATAAATTTATATCGTAACTGGATTATTTTAAACACAGTGTGGTTTTCCTCATTTAGGTTTTCATAAGCTATTTTTTTCAAGTTACATGATATTCAGCCAGTGGCAATTATATTTTCTACAGATTTTTTTTAACTATTGTCACAGTTCTTTATTTTGATTTTATTGGTAATCATGTTAGCTATATTTGTGGTTATGCTGATTCTTCATGTTCTTTAATCCAGCATGTACTGATACTGAATTGCTACTGCAGAGACAAAAATTAAATAGCTAAAATTGCTTCTTTTGGATGACTGTATAAAAGTTATGTGTGCAAAAAAGACATCATAAATGTCCAGACTTTAGCTCTTAAGTACAAGGAATTGTAAAGATGCTGGACTCTCAGAAAATCCCTGTCCAAGGATTACTAAACATTAGAGGTTCGAAATTCAGATCATATACTATATGGTGCTTAGTACAGCCCCAGTTACTGTATAGCAAATCAACAGTAGGGCTGCTGGAACAGAAGTATTTTTTAATGATTTTCCGGTTTTGAAAAGTTTCACCTGGTTATGTTCTTCTATATTTACATGTGGTTAATCCACAACCCATTTTTTTCTCCCACTATTGCATAATTTTGCCGAAAACTGTTCTTCTCCACCAGAGAGAGATATTTTAGTGATGGACTAATTCTGGATAATCTGTCCTCATGTAATACACCATTTAAATGAGCTCAGGGTGGTGAGGGAAGCTGTCCAGAACATGTGGCATATGTTTATAGAACATTAGAAAGTCATAGGTGACAATGTAAGGGGGTTTCATACAGAGATTAAGAGACCAAAACTTTGTGCTGTATTTAGACATCCATGGGAGCAGCACTAGAGATTGAGTTCCACCTGAGGTCATTCAATATGAGTTTCAGACATTGACATATAAATGTCTCTGTGTCAATGGAGATCTAAGCAGAGATCTTAGCCTTTATCCAGTTGGCTCAACACTGATTGCTTTCATCATTTGAGACCTCCTATGATGTTTTGCCTGGCTCCAACAGCTTTTCTGGAAATGAGGACATCCTATAGAATTTGCTAGACCTTAGAGATTTTCTCATATACTCCATGGCATCTCCAATGACATTAAATACTTGCCTTCAGACAACTGAATTGAGTTTCTGGGGCTGACCAGCTGAGTTGTTGTCCAGAAACCACTGCCTGCATCAACTGAAATGACAGGTTAGACACTTACGACACGTGTGAAAACTGTACGAAGAAACCTATGTTAACTTGTTTTATTTTTCAGAATAGTATGAATCTGCAATGTACCCCATTATTCTTGGCAGTGATTTGGAAAAAATCCACAGATTGAAAGGCTCATATTAGAGCACAACTACAAGAAGACTCTTAGATAAGACTGTTTTTGACCTGTTTCTGGTGGGGTAAAGCCCTGACAGGTACCTCTTCTGTAGATTACCTGGCCTGGCCTAAGTAATAATAATGGCACCTCTCTGTGCTGTGTGGATTGTTTGTTCATGTTCTCGGGGAGTTTCAGATGATGGTGTTGATGATGCAGCAAGTCACCTATACAGTCAGAGGCAATGCAAACAGATATAGACATTTAGACCCCCCGCCTGAAATGCAAGTCACAATTTTTCTCACAAAACTGAGTAAGACAGAGTGGGATTAATTTCAGTTAAGTTTTAAATATATAGTGTAGGTCTTTACTGCCTGGCTAGTCACTTCAGGTTCCCTTCAGAGTCAACAAAGAGTAATAGTCACCCCTGGGGTGCAATTCATCTCATCCTATTGTTGACATTTAAAATTAATCATACTCTAGAATTGCCTATAAGTCTTTGTGGTCTATAAAGAAAACATAGCACAATTAAAAAGTAGGTGTCTATATTTCAGATGGCTGAAATTCATTGAAATGAAATAATCTGCAGCAGCTCTCCACTTCCATGGCTGTTTCTGCCTTAGAAAGAATGCCTGAATACTTTCTTTTTCCACAAGCTGTAGTAGTGTCTAGCAGGCTTATGCTTGTTTGTTCGATATTGCAGACACCTTCAGGGCTTTTACAGAGCACTGAATAAATCGTAACTCGCTCTTGAGAGCAAAGCATATTTTTGGCTTGGCTGGAATAGAAAACAAGAGGAGTCACTGGGTCAGAATTAACCTGGGAGAACCGTCACTGGAACTAGAGTGTCCCTGCTGTGCCACAGGGAAGGGGAAAACTCAATCATCCATTCTGATAGAGCTCAAAACAGTAAAGTACTTGGATAGTTGTTCAGAAATGCTTAGCAATGGGTTTGTGTCTGCTGGTACTATTCAACACTGACCCTGGTAATATGTTACTTTGTTCTTTTTTCTACTTTAAAAACAAAGTAGTCTGTGCTATTTCTGTTTTATTCTAATGGAGACATAAATCTGTGTCCCAGCACAACACAGTAAAATGAAGTTTGAATAACTAAACTTGCTGGGGCAGAACACCCTGCATTTCTATAAAGCATTCATTCAATTTTGAACAAGCAACATATTTTCTCTCAGATATGACACATGCAATTTTGTTTTCAGTTTATACATTGTCTGTTCTTTTGACAACTAGCAGACAGTTTACAGTAGGCTGTGCTATTATGTTGTAAAAAAGTTGCCAACTACATATTTAAAGAGACAAAAAACTGGATTTAGACAATATTTTCTATTTCACAAGAATTTCTTAGAATGGAGCTGCGAGGCATTCATTGCAATGGCAATTAAAGTGGTGCCAATTTGCTGTTTTCTGAGATGGACAGCAGCTGTTCTTGTACAACAAGAGCAGCAGGTTAATAACTGGGTCAGTGCTACATTCATGTCACTTTTCTTTTTGAGGGGAAGATTAGTGCTGAAAAAATGACTGCAAAGGATAAAATGCTAGGTTTTGTCTTTGCTGTTTTACAATGAATCTTCAGTAGGTGTGCTTAAGATATTCTAATTGACATGCCTGCAAACCTCCCTGAAGTTACCTTTCTCACTGTAAAATGTAGTAACAGACCTATTGATCAATAAATGTCTTCAGGCATAGTCTCATTCATTATAAATCCTGGAACAAGAGAGACAGGTGAAACCTATTGCTTGCTTATCTGTAACTACCTGGAACATAAAATGCCAATTCTTTTGAAGATCCATAAGGATGTAGAATCTAATTCAGCTCCTTCTTGCTATGTTCTAATTTCAAAGTCTAATAGCAGCAAACGTAGCTTTTCCCTGGAGCGTGCAGGTGTAACACTGAAGACATAGAGGGAAAAGAACTGAGGAGGAAGAAAGTACTATTTTCAAACAGTTTCTATAGGAGTGCTACAGTTCTATACGCACCTGGCATGTGAGTAGCTGTTTGATATCAGGTGTGTGTTCAGATGCAGCAAGTTTCAAAGTCTGGTTTGTTCTCACAGTATACGAGGACTTCTTTTTCACAGTGCATTGGGTAACCTGTGTTCATCTGTGAGGTCTCAGGTTTATTGAATAATGCAGGCTCTTTTAAGTTGATTTTCTATTCTTGCCTCTTAATATTCTTAGCTTTTCTTCAGACATATAATAGTATCACAGAAATCCTTTGACCAAAATCTGGTTTTTGATGTCAGTGCAGTTCAATATCTGGACCCTAGCCTTTTGTGGAGCTGCAACAGAAATGGCCTATATTCTTCCATTTAGCAAAATTTTAATGAAAATGAGAAAGAGACAAAATCACCTACATAATATGAAGGAAAGCACTTTAAGGCATATGGAACTCAGAAAAGAGGAGAAGGGGAAAAAAATAAGTGAGAAAACGATTTATACATGGAAAGATTGAGTTGGAGGTAATAGAGGAAAAGTTAGAAAACAAATGTAGGTCCCAGCTGTTTTAGAAAAGAAAAATAAAAAAGAAAAATTAAGAGACAGAAAATTACTGAATTGCCTCAAATAACACTAGGCTACACTGCTCTGGAAAGAAGCAGCAAGATCACCAGCTTACCCTGGGAAGGCGTAATAGGTGGGAAAGAGAAAGGGGAGAGACTGAGAAGGCAGGAGAATAGTCTGTCTCTGTTTCCCACTCAGAGGGAATCGTCCATATGGTGCACATTAATCTATGCTGCTGCAGTCCACAGCCTGTTGGGGAGTCATTTTTAGTGAGATCAGCCGCTGGAGTAAACTGTTGAGAATTACGGAATCTTTTAATGTGGTTACATACTATAGTAAAATAATTTTGAGGTAGCCAGGAAAAATCTCACCATGAAGAAACAGAAACGGAGGGAAGCAGATAGGAGTATTTCAGTATTGTTGACGGAGGAGGAGTGATAGAGCAGCTTGGTGGGCACCTGGCATCTAGCCAAGGTCAACCCACCACAATGACATAGACAGAACATCCCCAGGGTTGACTTAAGGCTGCAGAGTGAATGCCTGGCGTGTGTCTCTTTGATCTCGTTTCCTCTCTGGTAAATGCATAGCAGGTGTATTAAAAGAGAGGTAAGACTAAAACAGCAAACAAGAAAGCCCACTATTCTGCAAGAGGTCAGTTTGCAGAGAAGATGAAAGAGAAAACGGCTTCTCCAAAATAGATACTTGTTACATGATTTAATTATCTACCTAAAAATTGCTTAAATATTCTGGCATGGGCTAAATGAGAATGAAGATAATAGGCCAAGTTTATGAATTTTCTTTTATCTCACCCCCCGGGGGAAAAAAGCCAGCAATAGTTTGTGGCTCTGTATTTAGGACATAAGGACATGGATTGTGAAAAGCCTATGGAAGGAGCGTGTCAAAGCTTTGTTTAAAGAGCTCCTTGTTTAAAGAGCTAGTCACACACCAGGCATAGCTAGGCTGCGCTACAATTAGAGTAGTGATATTTTTCAGATACAGAAACACAGTAAGTTGGAGCTATAAAGCAGATGTCTACAAGTAAAAGGTCCATTCAGCAGGTATTTGACTTTACTAACCTTGACCTTCACCATAACAGGTACTGTTGCCTTTCTATATTGTGAGCGTGGAAGCCCACCACTAATAAGAAAATACATTGAAATGCTTGTATTATGACTTAGGTATGATATGGCTGATAGATTATTCCCACTCCCACCCCACCCACCCCCCAGTCTCTTTTGAACGAAGCTAAATACTTTTGTAATTTTTAGCTTATTGTAACTCTTACAACTTTGTACTGGTCTGTATGGTCAATGAGTAACCCATTTTGATCGAGTGGCATTAGCAATTTATTTGTTCTCAATACTAAGTGCTATTTAAAGTTTATCTTCCCTCATAGATTACTGTGGACTTGATAAAAAATAAAAATTTTCTTTCTTTTTAAATCAGAGAGTTTAAATTGATCGTGTTTTCTTCCTTAGCTTCCCCTTATTTCTTTGTTCTTATGCAGAAGGAATGTATCATAATGTTTTAACAATAAAAATGTTTTACAGTAAGCAGGATTGACTTCATGCTAAGTAGGTTTTATTCCCTTACATTAGCTTTTGGAAACTAAAACAAACACATCAGTGATTTTATGTCATTCTCTGCAAGACAGGACAGAAATATACAATTAACACTGCAAGCAGCTTTAAAAGCTTCTCTCTTAATAAGAAAAACAAGTAATAAAACCAACAGCTCATTTTCTTACAAAGTAAAGCATTTTTAGACTACATGTTTTCTGACATAATTTTTACTGATTAAAATAATTCTGAAATTGTTGCCATGACCAACTACAGAATATGATATTGTGATACAGCTTTATCTTTCATGCTTCATACAGTAGCGAGAAGAGAGATAGCATGATATTTTGTTTATAGTCACAGATGGATCTTAGTTGCTTTATGCCTCCCCCCCTTCCAAATTCAGTGTATTCTAGTTACATGTGAATAGGACACAGAAGCCTTGATCAGATTTTCTGTATTGTCCAGTTAATAAACTTCCACTGAGAAAGATTTCAGATTGTTTTTAGTGAAGACTTAAGATATGAAATAATTATTGCATGAAGTCAAAACTGCAACCTAAAATAAAACAAAAAGCAAACCACCAGAAACTCTTTAGCACAATTTTTTTTTAGTGTCCCTATCATCATGTGTAAATATGGTGTTTGAAATGAATACTAGAAGTCAAGGTGGCTTCTCGTACAGATGTTCCATTTTAAGAACATAAGAAAAATGAAATCTTCCCTTTTTTTCCTGGAATATGAGCTCTGTTTAACAATTACAAATACTTCACTGAAATATAGTGACATGTTCCATATGCGCTAGGGGAACAGTGTGCTAAAAATGCAGAAATTATACCTGAAAAGAGGGAAATATACCAATACTTGTAAGTAAAAGCTACAGTGATCGTGCTGCGAGAGACAGAAACATGTTGTAACCATCAAAGTTTTGCTGGGACCAAGACTCTGAGCAGAAATGAGGAAACCAGTAAATTTTCAGAAAATGATCAGGAAGGTTTGAACATCAGATGCTCTGTATGAGAAATAGATAGAGAAAAAGGTGGAGGGACATTAACAAAGCCATGGCCATAGTTCTGTGATTGCTGGCTGTACTGTGAGTGTTCTCATAGCACCTGGGTGGCAATAGGTATCTTCTAAGGAAGAGATGTTCCAGGAGGAACAAGATTGCCACAAGAAAAAAGGAATTTGAATAAGTCAAATTAATGTGAAGAGAAGATTCACCGAAGGAAATTATGCAGAAATCATCCTTGGGGCTAAACAGACTTACCGTTTTTCTTATATGACCGAAAAATACTCGCCAAGATAAAACAGCTGCTATGTTAATTCCTTATGTGCTGAGTTAAGGACCTTTCTAACTTTTGTGGTTTAACTGGGCAGGCAGCTAAACACCACACAGCCGTCGCTCACTTTCCCCAGTGGGATGGGGGAGAGAATAGAAAAAAGGTAAAACTCATGGGCTGAGATAAAGACAGTTTAATAGCACGGAAAATGAAGGCGAAATAATAGTGATAATAAAAGAACATACAAAACAAGTGATGCACAGTGCAATTGCTCACCACCCACAGACTGATGCCCAGCCAGTCCCCGAGCAGCAGGACACCACCCCCCAGCCCACTCCCCCCAGTTTTAATGCTCAGCATGATGCCATATGGTATGGAATGTCCCTTTGGCCCGTTTGGGTCAGCTGTCCTGGCTGTGTCTGTCCCCTCCCCCAGCTTCTTGTGCACCCCCAGCCTCCTTGCTGGCAGGGCAGTATGAGAAGTTGGAAAGTCCATGGCTTAGTGCAAGCACTGCTCCGCAACACCTAAAACATCAGTGTGCTATCAACATTATTCTCATCCTAAATCCAAAATACAGCACTGTACCAGCTACTAGGAAGAAAATTAACTCTATCCCAGCCAAAATGAGGATGCTAATCAAAAGAAAAAAAGAGCTCTGCTTATTCTAAAACATTTAAGGTTTGTAGACAGAGACTTTATTACACATTTCTCTGTATTTTCAGAATCAGATATGCCTTTTTTCTTATTTTGACCAGCAAAGCTTTCTGCTAAGCTAAAGCAATAGCTGAAAAATTTATGAACAACATGGGTTCATTTATAAATACTGCAATACAATCTCTTATAAATAGGTTGAATATTCCTATTCTGTTACTATAAGGAAAAATATGAAAATGAAACAATAGCACTGCTTTAGGTCAGCATGAAAAAGGCATTTTAGGTGTTCCTTTGAGAAAGGAAAATGCAAACATTTTGGCCTTTTTATAAAAAAAAGTGTAATTATTTTTACAAATTACATTCTAAGAATTAAATTAATTATGAATAAAAAATCACAAAGATTTTAGTTCAACATTACTTAAACAAAATATTTGGATTTTTTTTTTACTTTCCTCCTCAATGGATCAGAAAGGTGGGCTTTTCTTTTTCTTTCTTTCTGAATTTTAGAAAAAACAGCCTAGATTGTCGATAGTTGTTTTTTGTTGTTGGTTTTGGGGTTTTTTTTATTATTCTTGAAACGTGTATAGATTTACTACTTATCTGGGGGAAAAATAATATAATTCACCTTAACAGAATTATGAGTGGAATGATACCCAAGAGGGTTAACTCAGATGCAAATGTGAGAAACAACTGATTAGGACCTGTATGATCTATCACTGCAATTCACCATGACTAGGCGGTGGTGTCTTATGGAAAAAGTAATCCAGACAGAAAGTGCATGTCACGAAGCAGGCAAATTATCCCAACCATAAATGCATAATGTGCTGGAACTGCATTTCCTAACGGTTTGTAATTTTTGTTTCACATTTTCATTTTTAGGGGCTAATCCCTTATTTTGCAACCATCCCTCTGCATATACATATTTGTATTAACACCTGATCAAGAAAAGAATGTTGTTTCAAATTGAAACACCTTTTAGCCTGAATGAGATTATTTCTGTGTTGTACTTTCACAAAATATTTATAAATAACTTTGAAATAAACTTTGAATCACTGAAATATTAATTAAAACGTTAAATGCTGGAGCAAAATAATTTTTCATAATCTCTTCAAGTGTTTTGCTCTGCTGAAATAGCAGAGGTCAACCCAAGTTTGGTAAACATTTCAGCCAGACCAAAGCTGTACTTTGCTGGTGAAAATAGCTGGGGCTGAAACATTTGTTTCTAAGCATATGCCATTGCTCTTCCACGGTGTGCAGCCAGCCTAGACTGCTGGCTTGCTCTCAAATGTGGGGTCTGCTGGCAGCGAGGAAATCCAGCCAGGCCCTCGTGGAACTGGCTTTGCTCTACAGCAGCCAGTGCAAGACCTACCTTTAAAGGAAAGTCTGATGCAACAGTACTAAACAAGCTGGCTGATGCACAGGCGATCGGCCAGGTCTAGGCAGTCTCCTGACTGAGAAGAGATGTGCCACTTCATGAATTGCAGGTGGAGAGGATGGTGGAGAGGATGCTTTACCTCATTCCTGTGTTTCAGATTAATACACCAGGGATTGCTATGGCTAGGTGGGTTTGGTTATACAGAAGTGACCTGGAGTATCGTTTCCACACTTAGCACCATGGTTAGATGCTTGAGATTATAGCTGGAATGGCTGTAGCCAGCCAGTCCCAACCCTAAGGGCAAGAGCAATGTCAGCAACCAATGAGGCAAGAGGCGAATAGCAGTAAACACCGGGTATCCATGTACTGATGCATCAAAGCATGTCTAAAATACCACCCTACCTGTGATTAGAGACATATCCTCTTCCCAAGCACAGTGCAAACCTTCATGAGGAATTAATAACCTAAAAAAAGCCTTTAACTCAGTCTAGGAAGAGAACTGCTAGAAAGGATCATAAAATTTACCAAACAGCTCAGAAAAAATCCAGTTGGTTGTTTCACAGTAGCTGCACCTTGTACTGCCTTGTCAGGCAGGTTATTTGAATGGTTGAAGGCATTTGTATGAACAAAACTATGAATGCTAACAAATATGCAGAGAAGAATAAAGATGCACATATAACCCCCTGAAATTTATAAATCCCTTTCTTTAAAATACGTGCATTCAACACCATGTGCCACAATATTTTCTTTTTTTTGAAAAAAAGCATAAGAAATGTGAAGTATTGTGATTTCCAGACTCTATACTGCATATTTTAAACAAACTACTATCCAAATGGCAGTTTACTGTTGCTTATTTCCTTCCAATATTCTTTTCAAAATCTGATTAAAAATCAGACGTGTAACAATAAGCTAACACTGTATTTTTAAACATGCGCTTAGTCTCCTCATGTTACTTCACAAAGAGTACTTTGCTTCTGTGAAATATCAAGAAAGTAATTTCAGAAGCATCTTTACTAGAACATTATCTTTCTCAATGACAGAAAACTTTCTAACGCAGGTTACCATGAGCTGCAGTATACCCAGAACAGGCAATATACCTCTCTATTTTTTGTGGAATCTGAAATAAACTACAAAATTGTTATTTCACTGAACCAGCTGTTCAGTTAGTTTAAACTGTCTATGTTTTCCATTTTCTTCCCTTGCTCTGTGTTCCTCTTCCCAGATCTCACAAGGCACTGCTTTCTTTATAATATATATTCCATTATACCATTCCTGTGTCTTTATGTCAGAATCCATCCATGTAGATTGCTATTCTCGTTCACAGACTACTGTACAGCATTGTGGAAGATTTGTTCCCTATTTGTTTGAGCTGTTTTATCCATCAGTGCTAACATATAATGGCTTCTAGCTGTCTGTAAATAGCTTTGCCTTAGGGCTTAGAGGGTGTTTTATTTTTCCTGAAGCACAGCACAAATGTGATGCAATTGAACAGGCATCATAAGGTACACAAAATGCTATAGGGCCTTCACTATGCCAAAATAACGACAATGAAATTTTTTCTTTTGTGCATAAATTGGGCTGATTTTTAATCTTCAGAAGAAAAACTGACTAGAGCAAAGGGAATTATATTGATATTTTCAACAGTCTGAAGAATAATAGCTTTAAAGGATAACATCATTCATCTGTAGCTTTTTATGAAACTGACTTTCTTCCATGATCAGGCTGACAGACTTTTCGATAGCTACTGTGCAACTATGTCAGTGAAACTTTAAATGTAACACAGAAACTGAAAACAGTCCTTCTTAGAGGTAGTTTGCTAAGTTGCTAAGACTTCAAATGTAGGTAAGGAATTTTCAGAGGTGACTGGTACTTCCAAGTTTTAAAATTATTAATTATTCTTCATGTATTTATCAGTTAATATCATGCTTACTCAGTTCCCTTGTGACTTTCTTCATAAGATAATTTGGGTTTACAGTTTTAGTGGCATTTGAATACGGGTGGAACAAGTAGCTCTTGGGCCTCTGAGGGCACACTGCACAAAGATGTTCTGAGTAAATAGTCAGGGATGTAATGTGGATCCAGGCATTAAGCTGAGCAATGTTCTGTTGCTTGTTGTTGTTGGGTATGTTGTTTTATATTATGCTCTTATTCATCATATATGAACAACTTTGCAGCTGTTATTTCCTTTCCGCTTAAGCAAATCAAGCCTGTGATATCCAAGAACAAAATTAGCTCAGTAAAAAGCAAAAGTTATTTTTAAACATAAAATTTATTTTTCTAGAGAAAAAAAATACCTTCCTATGCAACCAGTGTGTTTTTGCCATAATTTGAGAAACAAATTTCTCTGAAGTATATTTCTTTCTGCAGGTATTCCAAACTAACCGTTTGTTGCTATGCTCAGTTAGCCTGAAATACTCCATATATGATTTTGTGTAGGAGAAATGGTTTTGTTCTATATTGTTTTGTTCTTCAGTATTTTTAGTAAGTTATTCAGATGGGGTTTTTTATGTACTGTTGTTACTGTTCATATGATTTTTGTTGCTCCTGAAGGCAAAAGAAAGAAAATCCCAAAATATATTATGAATGTGATCCGATTTATGCAAACTAAGGTGTTAAACACTACAAGAGATTGCTTTCTAGTAACTCATTATAACAGTAACCTTTTTTTTTTTTTTTAGTACGAGGATCTCAAACCACTTTACAAATAGCAATTAGACTTTACAAATAGCAATTAGTTAAACCTTTTGGTTCCTGCAAGTGCACCACAGTACCGAAACATTTAGCATTAGAGCGTACCTCAATGTTGTGTGTAATCAGACAATGAAAACTTCATAGATGAAACTGAAGAACAAAATAGGGAAAATGGGAATGTTTGAAGAGGAATGGAAAATTTAAAGGGTGAAGGTAACATTCCTGATTTTCTTCCTGTAAAGATCGTTGGGTCTTAGTTCCTTTATTTATGGCTCTGTATACTCAGATACAGTTGAAATTGAAAACCATGTGCACTATCTATTTACAGATCTGTAGATGAAAATATCAACATTTTAAATAAAACATATTAAAAGATAATATAATGTCATCTAGGAATGGATACCTCTACATTTGTGTTTGTGAATACAAGAAATCACATTTCCATATTTATTTCTCCATACCTGTTTGCTGTTTGTGCTTGTCGAGGCTGAAATGTGGCTATTCCCCTGTACAAACAGTGGTGGGAAGCCATAGGAAAGCCTTTGCTATGGACTTGTCTTGAGATCCTGCTGGTGATGTGTTGAGCCTTTGTCTTCGTACTTCCACAACCGTTCTGAACAGAGACTTTCTCCCAACTCTTTTCTCAGCCTTTAAGCACTGGAGAAGTCTTTCTTCTGAGTGGTAAGAACAGCCCATCCCATGGTTCTTACACTACATCACGCCCATCTGACCTCTGCCTAACACGTTGCAGGACCTGTAGCTGGTTGATCGCAGGACACAAGATTTAGAATGATATATATGATTTAAGAATATTCCCACTATACCAGCAAGTGTGCCAAGCCCTGGAGGACAGCCCTGTGTTGAACACACAGCTGCTGTAACAGGTTCTTAAAGGCGCTGGGACAACTTTTTCCTGCCTTTTTTCCATGCTATCAACTCACTGCCTCTTGCCTGTTAGCTCCATGCTCTCCACAGAAATCTCAGTCTGCAGGAACGTGAATCCTCTGGTGTGAAAACACTGAGCTGCCACAGTACTTGCTTACCTGCATGCTTTATGTTGCCATGCTCAAGCACAGTGCTCAGAGAGTCCTTTCTTAAAATATTAGAACACTGTTTCATGTATGGTGTCTGACTTACCATAGAAACACTTTAATGTTTATTTTAGATTATTTCTTCTCTAATGCCACACATTAGAAAGAGTAGAGACATGCAAACAGGGCGGCATTAGCTTGTATCCAAGGATGAATTTGAAAATAATTACTTTTGCCATAAATCTTGCAGTCCATATGGATAAGGTACAACACTGGCAGTAATATCTACAGGTCCATCTGCACAAAGCCTCATTTTACTGCACAAGGTAAAGCTTTGTAATTCCAGCCATCTGTTTTCAGTGCTGTTTATTCCCCAAAACCTCCAAGTAAGGCTGGGCAATAAAAGTAAAATGTAAAGAATTCCTCTATATCATATGATTGAATATAAAAAATAATATAAAAGGATTCAAAATAACATTTGAATACTTTATATGATCATTTCTGTCTATAAAATTATTTAAAATAATAAATACATCTTTTTATTATGGTAATGGCATCTGCTAAACGCCATATAGCCATAAAGACCTAATCCTTCTTCACCTTGCTGTAGAGCACAGTTTCTCCACCAAAGCCAATGGAGTGACAACACTACAGAATCAGGCTTATATTTTTTTTTCCCATGGATTTGCTGCCCATGATAATAGTGAGGGGAAATTTTGTTTTGACTCTCCCAGTGATTTCCTTTTGGCATTTGGAGGACCAATGGATGTTTTAAAAAGTATTATCCCTTCCTCCTTTGCTGGGGAACACAGCTTTCTAAACACATTATGTTACTTAATGGCTTGAATACTTTTGATTAATCCTAGACATTTATGTATATGAAAAAATCCATTCTCTGAGATGATTCATGGATCAATAACAGGTTTGATGCATTCCATAAATCCAGTACAGTGTATACTAACACTCTGAAACTGTGAGGTGCTGGAAAATGCTGGAAGGTACTTCTGCTTTGTCTAGCTTGGAATGAAGTGTTCAAAGCTGATGTAATTTTCCATGTGAAGAAGTAATAATAATGTAATCACAGAAGTTCCTCAGGTAGTACTACACCTCAATAATTCCTATTTAGAAAATACTGCGTAGTAAGCTGCACTTCCTGAGGCCGGTTTACTGGAAGTATCTGTATTGTTTTAAGAAAATGAAGTGAAAGCCCTGTTCAGCAAAGGCTGAGGATTCAGTTCTGTTATTTATCCTGGGGAACCTGAATAATTTCATCAGCAGAAGCATGTCCTCAAGCCACCCTGAAGATCACTGAGAGAATATGAGGATCTGCTGTTACTTTGCTTTTGGTTTTGGTTTTGGTTTGCTTCTTTTCTCCATAAAAAATCAGATCAAATACTGAAGAAAAGGAAGCAGGAAGATTCTAATCTGGAGGCAGATCAGACTTGTTGGACTGAAATGTAATAATTAATATGTTACTGGAGAACGGGTAACATGCACTAAGCATTTATCGTTGTTACTATTTTGGAATCAGATTTCACCCAAATTTTCATTTCCTACTGTCTGTATGACTGCTAGTGGTCGCTAGACAACCTGCTTGGACAAAAATTTGTATTTATTCTTTGCCATATTCAACATCTTAAGAGTTTTTACCTATCTAAATGATTATTGTTTGTATATGGAGTGGTAGGAACTAGATAATATTTAAGGTCCTTTCCAACCCAAACCATTCTATGATTCTACAATGTAGCTTAAGAGCATAAACACACTGTGTTTTCATACAAACTTCCAAACCACTGACAGTTTAAGTTAGAAGCTAAAATCTATGGCCATCTTTTTAATGCAGTAAACACATATTCAAAACAGCTGTCTGCCAACTGGTGTCTTAGGGACTTGTGATGTCCTAGTTAAATGTTTAAGCTAATAAAGGTCAAGCCACGTGCCCTGAATAGTTGTTTTAACTTGTGCCCTGAATTATTTTAACTTAAATTACTATAAATACAAGGCTGATGGATAGTTCTTTCATTTAAGTTGTGTGCGTGTTTTGATAAATTTTTGTAAACTGTTGTTTATCTCATATTTAGTAAATAATTCTTTTTACTTCCACCTTGCCCTGGTGTTGGCTAAAGGACTTATCTATCTAATGCTGGAAGTTAACTCAATCTCTGTGGGTATGATAATACTTAACAGAGTTCGTGAGACTCTACAAGAGAAGCTTAGCTCCTCTAGCTTGCTCATGAAACATGCAGCAACACATACATCTACGTAAAATGCATAGCCTTGTTTTGCAAATTGGTGATAAAAGGATTTTCAAGTATCTGGAACTAACCAGGAAAACCTCTTGATGTATAGCATGATATCTGGTAATCATTCTGAAACTCCAAGTGTTGCAAAGGAATGCGTGTGATACACCTGAAAAATTTTGCTTCACAGCTTGGAGCAAAAGTGACTGTCAGCCCTGTCTAAGCCTTTCTCCTATCATAGAACACAGAGGACTCCATAACGAAATGAGTTTTAAGTAGTGGTTTCACTCCCACCTTCTTCTACTTTTGGAACATGATAGTCCAGTGTTTCTTCTGCATTTCAAGTCTTCATTTTGCTCAAGGAGCTCCATTACACAAGTTCCCTTATAAGTGTATGCAAAATTCCTGGTTTTTAAATTGAAATTAAGATGTGTGGAGTAAAAGTTGGATCAATTTAATCCTCGAAGACTTACAAGTAATTTCATGGAAGAGATCAGTTTTGTATAAATAAATGAGTGTCCGTGCTGAACAGCTATGTGTCTGTTTTTATGATGTTCCTAATATTATAGTTTGTAACGTTTCTGCATAAGTATTTACAGATTTAGTAGTTATTATCCTTTGATTGTAGAAATACTAGCTTTTAAAATTTTAATAAATGCTGTTTGATGATCAACAAACTGGAGATGAACTGATCATTTTTTTCATTTAGCTTTATTTGGCATCTCATCTCTATAGCTACCACTACAGTCACCTTCTAAGAAGTCTCATAAGCTACCAAATGGGTTCATCATATCCAAAAGCTAAATAAAGTATTCCATTTTGAAAGATGAACAGGCACATCTTATTGTAGGCAAATACTGTTAACAGTTTTTTTAAGACAGTCCATTCCTGCACCACAAAACAATTGAATAATGGCAGAGCTGAAAAAAGTATGTAAGGATGTTGGACTGTAGTTTATATTTAAAAGGTTCATAATTTAACAGGTGGCTGGTCAAAAGGCATCAACCTTACTTGTAAAGTCAGTGTTGCTGGTTTTAAATAGATGTTATCACAAACTCAGAATGTCTACAACTCTTCATTAATCACTAGGTACTGGGGTGTAATTTCCATATAAAGACCCATCACATCTGTCCACTCATCTGCTCTCTATATGAGTCATTGGTTTTTCACATTTATGAAATGAAGAAAATCCATTAATGTTCTACAGTCAGATAAAAGGTAAATGTTAAAGTCCTTTAAAAACTATCTCAAGTACTTTGACTGGTATAGTCCCATTATTTACAGGTTATTTAAGTGAGGTTGCTGCAGGAGACTCATCAAACTGTCAGCTAAAAAACAATTGTTATGTCAATGGAAAGTGATGAAATCTCCCTGAGGGACTAAGACAATTTAGTAATAGAGTTGCGGTGAATGCTATGAGAGACAAATGAAAAGAAACATCTTCTGTTTTGGCCCATTTCTATGGATAATAGCATCCCAGAATCAAAGTCACATTTAATCAATTAGCACTGATTTTATCAGCAAGTTAATAAGAACAAAATAGTATCTCTTGGAGCTTTATCTACTGAAAATGCCATTACAAAACCACTATTAAAAGCTAATATTCAGTGGCCACTACAAGAATACATTTTAAATCAACATCAATAAAATTATTTCTTGCATTATACATATAAATAAAAACTATTCTAAGGTTTGACATAATGACTGTATATAGTTTAATAACATAATATTTAAATGTTATGGGGGTTAAGTTTCCAAGCAAAATCTATTTTAAAAGATTTTGAAATAAATTTTCTAGAATCACAGGTAGACTGAGTAGAATTTAAAGAATGCATCAGTGCAATTAATAAGTTCAATAAAATATCACAAAATGGGAAAAGGGGAAAAGGATTCTAGGTCAAAAGTCTGCAGGGGTCATTGAGAGAGCTTTAAACTAAATTTGAAGGGGGAAAGGAATAAAATTGGACTCCTTAGAGATGAGCCTGGGGGTGGCATGCCAGCGTTGACACAGCTGGTGTGGGAGCCAGCCAGGGGAGATGCCCTGCTGAACCTGGTGTTTACAAACAGAGAAGGATTGGTATGTGTTGTGGTGGTCAGAGGCCGCCTTGGGCATAGTGATCGTGAGACAATAAAGTTTTCAATTCTAGGAGGAGTAAGGAGGAGGGTCAGCAGAACCACTACCCTGGACTTCCAGAGGGCCATCTTTGGCCTGTTATAAGAGTCTGGTTGACAAGAGTCCTTTGGGAGATAGTTGTGAAGAGCCAAGGGGTCTGGGAAGGCTGGACATTCTTCAAGAAGGAAGGCCTAAAGGGTAGGAACAGGCTGTCCCCATGTGAGGAGAGGTGAGCCAACGGGGAAGAAAACCAGCCTGGCCAGACAGAGAGCTTTGGCTGGAACTCACAAAAAAAGGAGAATTTACCACCTTCAGAAGAAGGGGTAGGCAACTCAGGAGGACTATAAGAATGTCATGAAGTTATACAGGGAGAAAATTAGGCGAAAACCCATCTAGAGCTTAAGTTGACCACTGCTGTAAAAGATAACAAAAAATATTTTTACAAATACATTAGAAACCAAAGGAAGGCCAAGGAAAATCTCCATCTTTTATTGCATGCAGGGGGCAACAATGCCACAAAGGATGAGGAAAAGCCTGAGGTGCTTAATGCCTTCTTGCCTCAGTCTTTAACTGGGTCCTCAGCCCCCTGATCTGGAAGACAGGAATGAGGAGCAGAACGAAGTCTCCGTAGTCCAGGAGGAAACAATTCGTGACCTGCTGCTCCACTTAGACACAGACACGTCTGTGGGGCCAGATGGGATCCACATGAGGGTACTGAGGGAGCTGCAGAAGAGCTCACCAGGCCGCTCTCCACCATTTATCAACAGTCCTGGCAAACTGGAGAGGTTCCAGAAGATCGGAGGTTAGCTAACATGATGCCCATCTACAAGAAGAACAGGAAGGAGGATCTAGGGAACTACAGGCCTGTCAGCCTGACTTTGGTGATGAGGAAGGTTATGGAGCAGATCATCCTCAGCACCATCACATGGCACGTGCAAGACATCAGGGGTATCAGCCAGCATGGATTTGTGAAAGGCAAGTCCAGCTTCATGAACCTGATCTCCTTCTATGACCAGATGACCCACCTAGTGGATGAGGGAAAGGCTGTGAATGTTGTCTGCTTGGACCTTAGTAGGACAAGAAATTTGACACCATTTCCCACAGCATTTTCCTGGAGAAGCTGGGTGCTTGTGGCTTGGATGGGCATACTTTGTGCTGGGTTAAAAGCTGGCTGGCCGGCCAAGCCCAATGAGTGGTAGTGAATGGAGTCACATCCAGCTGGTGGCTGATCACAGGTGGTGTTCCCCAGGGCTCAGTATTGGGGACAGTCCTGTTTTAATATCTTTATCAACGATCTGGATGAGGGGATCAAGTGCACCCTCAATAAGTTTGCAGGCAACACCAAGCTGTGGGAGAGTGTTGATCTGCTTGAAGGCAGGAAGGCACTTCAGAGGGATCTGCGCAGGTTTGACCGCTGAGCCGAGGCCAATTGTATGAGATGCAACAAGGCTCAGTGACAGGCCCTGCACTTGGGTCACACCAACCCCACACAGCGCTACAGGCTTGGGGCAGAGCGGCTGGAAAGGGTCTGGTGGGAAATGGCCTGGGGGTGCTGGTTGACAGCCAGATGAACATGAGCCAGCAGTGTGCCCAGGTGGCCAAGAAGGCCAGAAGCATCCTGGCTTGTTTCTGAAACAGTGTGTCCAGCAGGACCGGGGAAGTGATTGTCCCCCTGTACTGGGCACTGGTGAGGCCACACCTCGAATATTGTTCAGTTCTGGGCCCCTCACTGCAAGAAAGATATTGAGGTGCTGGAGTGTGTCCAGAGACAGGCAACGAATCTGGTGAAGGGTCTAGAGAACAAATCTTATGAAGAGTGGCTGAGGGAACTGGAGTTGTTTAGTCTGGAGAGGAGGGTGCTCAGGGGGGACTTTATCATTCCCTGCAGCTACCTGACAGGAGGCTGCAGGCAGGTGGGGGTTGGTCTCTTCTCCCAGATTACAACAACAGGACAAGAGGAAATGGCTTCAAGTTGCACCAGTGGAGGTTTAGATTTGATAGTAGGAAAAATGTCTTCATGGAAAGGGTGTTGAAGCATTGGAATGGGCTGCCCAGGGAGGTGGTGGAATCACCATCCCTGGAGGTGTTTAAAAAATAGGTATATGCAGTGCTGAGGGACATGGTTTAGTGATGGACTTGCAGTGCTGAGTTAACGTTTGAACTTGATGATCTCAAAGGTCTTTTCCAACCTAAACGATTCTATGATTCCATGTTTCTATGATTCAAATCTTGTACTATATCAGATCTCTCCTTTCACCAAATTAAACGAATGTTTCAAACTACCCTACTGTAAATAGACCTTACTAGAACAGTCCTAGTAGTACTGTATGCAAATGAAATAAATAAATGAGAATAATGCCATAAAAATATTTAAAAATGCATGTATCTTCTTGCCTTTTCCCAAAGCACGGCAGTTTTAAGCTAGATGCTACATCAAAGTCCGTATCCACTGGCTATTGGTGTTTTGTAGAGTAGGAAGTAGACTTAAAATTTGGTGACCATTTTTGGCTCAGAAGTGCTTGAAATAAATCCAAAAAAATCTTCCACAGTCCTTGAGATATAGAAATTAGGATATTTTTAATGAAACTTTTGTGATAAATTGAAGATACCTGGTTTTTTAATTTTTTATTTATTTTAATTAATTTATTATTTATTATTTAAAAATAATTTTTTAAAAGTTATTGGTATTAAACTAGTAAAACTGTGTCATGCATGTAGTTTGGGTCATCTGTAGTCAAATATATTTCTAATTAAAATGTATCTTTCTGTATCTTTAATCTGTCTAAAATGTGATATCAAGTACCTGAAATAATAGCCAGTTAATATCTCTCTAATGTGTACAAGTGGATATTTGAATACTAGGAAATAGTAGGAAAAGTATTTAAACATAGTTTTAATTTGGCTATCATACCTACGGTACTGTGTAGCATTGATATAACAAATTGATACTGTTCTCCAATATTTAGATTTTTAATGATAAAAAACTTGTATGGACATGGCAAATCCCATTTTCATGTGGGAAACAGACACCATTAGATTCTGCTAAAAGTTGGTTTTTTTTGAGGGAGAGATGAAGTATTATAGTATATTCAAAGACTAAAATGTTTTTGTAATCTATGTCTTGGACCCTTAACAGCACAGTACTTATTATAAATCTGGAGTTTTATCTACTCCATATAGAGAAGATTAGAGTATGCTGGGTTATTGTGCGCTGGGGAAACTGTCATCTACAGACTTCATGATGTGAAATTGTAATGGATACATTGTATAAATTGCCATCTGGGGATGAAGGGTCAAGTCTTTCTCCATAACATGAAATAAGATCTCTCATAGTTCCCTTATAGCATGAGTGATTTAATGTATATGAACAAAAGGCTGGATATTATTTTTTGCTTTTTCAGGGGGCAATTAGAGAATGAATCTGTACTGATGAAAAGTTGGCTTATTCTGAAAGTGAAGATTCTCATTTCTTTAAATGATCCTCAAACTTACTTTAATAACATGTTTTCTTATTTATGTACAAAATGTTAGACAAGCTACTTCTGGCAATAACTTTAGCAAATTCTTTGATTTGACTAATGAATCAAACCAATTTTACTATATTGATAGCTTGGGAGTACCCAGAGGAAAGGAAAATGTAGGTGATGTTTGGTTGGGAACTTACAGAAACTAATGGGTTTTCTGCAAAGCTCAGGATCTGTCATGTTGGGTATACGTGTATCAAGTATTTGAATGTTTTGTCAGACTTGCTAGGGAAAATATAAACATTTGTAACAAACAAAAGTGTTCAAAACCTGAATCTAATCGATTTGTCTTATGTACATGTTTCGGGGAAAGTTGAACCCACTTTCCAGATCACACTGATCGTAGTGACGAGCTCCGCTGACTACACCTCAGTGCACATGCGAAACCTGTATGTGGACATCTGTCAAAAACTGTCCTCAGCTCCCATGTTGCTCCACACTAGTGGTATTACTAAGAAGAAGAAAGGAAATTAGCTGTGTTGTGTTACAGCAAAGTATGCTTCCCTTTGGCATACCTATCTTGACAGCTTGAATCCATGGAAAGCACAGATCTGAGACTCAACTCTTTTAAAAGACTTGGCGGGAAAGGAAAACATCGAGTGCAGTTATTCATGCTTCCTGCATTGAAAGGTAGATAAAATCATAACCTAGTCTATTGTGAATTACTATAATGGTATGAAACTATGCTCCTGTCTAAGGTATATTACTAAATTACATTGCTACAATAATGATATTTGCTTTGAAGCAACGTGAAACAGACTCTTCAGTTTTATGTGATTAAAGCATTCCATATCAATAGGAAAGGTGTAGTTTATGGCTATTTTATGTAATCTCTGTCATTGCAGTAATATATTAAGTGGCAAGGCACCAAAAGTAATTGTATACAGGATATCCAGAAAGCAAACCAAAATGATCAGCTATATTAAAAAAAAAAATGTTAAAAATGATTTTTTTATCTTAGAATATCTTAGGAAAAGTTACCTCATGAATAACCTGTTTTGCTGGAAATCTTGTAAAGAAAAAAATTTTGGTCCTACGTACTTGGTTATAATCACCAAATTAACCTTCAGCTGAGTAATTATATTTGTTGCAGTCCTATTTTGGAAAGAGAGAATTTTAATTCATCAAAAATATGCAAAAACTCCCTGTTAATTTATTTGCTATGACAGGACCACTTGATATCACTAGATTTTACACCTACAGAAATATTTCAAACAAACAGTTTTAAGTACCAAAGAACATTTATTTTCTCAGAGGTGCATCAAGCTTCATGTTTTTATTGCAATATATTGCTAGGTAACACAGACTGGGAATTCTCCTTAAAATCAAACATCAATATTAAACTAAATTCCAGGATAAATTTTTCATACTTTAGCTACAGTCAGAGTACTCATGCTGATCTCAGTGCAGGGATCTGTGGGTGATTTTCCGTGTTCTTTTCTATATAACAAATCAAGCAAATAATTCTTTGCTTCCAAATAAATAGATCCTTAACAGCAACAGTAGATTTTTCACTATTTCTTTTTTAATGATTACTTTTACTAGTTTATAACATAATTTTAAGAATCTTTATCTTTCAAGCAGAAATTATAACTTCAGAGCATTAGGTGAGGTTTCCACATTCTTGAAGAACCAAACAACAGCAAACCAAATACCTGATAAACTTTTATTGATGGCTATGGAAGCTGAGATTTGCCTGCAATTTTTTCCATCTATTAAAATAGTATTTCATATGTCTGGTGCACTTGACATAAGATTATAGCAATGTTTAGAAAGAAGGCTGTCCATATGCCTTATCAAAGCTTCTTTTTAGTATAAAATTATGATTCAATAATATTTTTCACTAGGAAGTAATAACGGCTCTGTAGCTTTTTGGAGATGGGTTTACTGTATTGCCTGCTCTGGTGGTTTTTTGTTTATGCATCCTGTTCCAGTGTTCTGGAGTCATGTCTCCATGACTTTGGGATTTGCAAGAGGACATGTCATGTTTCAGAGTTAAAAGCCTGCTGGGGCAGTGCTGAGAAATGCAGGAGATGAGAGGGCCAGACCTGGTGCAATCTCCTCACCACTACCCTGTCAAAATAAACTCACTCATGCAATTGCTTGGTGTTTGTCCAGGCACTGAAACCTAGATGGCACTGAGTGAAAACATGCCAGCAAGAACGTGAACAAAAATCCAGTATATGTAACAAGAGCTGAATAGATCTATGCTTAAGGTCATATCACAATCCCATTTTATTCCACTTTAGAAAGGTATATTTAGACATTAAGTATATTACTTATTCAGACATTAATGATCTAATTGTAGAAATGGCTTTAAGCACACGTTTGTGTTCACCACCAACACTTTTTCACATGCTTAGACTTGAATTTGTGCTTTGATACGCATGATACTGAGGCATATACCTAAAATCAAAGAGGCATATAAATGCCTTTCTAAGGTGGCACTTTCTGAATTTTTGCCTGTTATTTATGTTGTGGTGGGAGTTCCCAAATTCACTTGTGATGCTTTGCAAGTGTAGGTGAATTTTTCTGCAAAACAGGGGCAAGAAGATAAAAAGGCTGACAACTTTCTAAGACAAATAAATCTAGGGCATTAGAGTGAGGACATAAGACTGGCTGAAGACGACTGGTTCTGGAAACAACCAAGTAGAAGAGAACTTGTCTCAACAAGGATGCTTTGTGTAAGAGCACAGGGTCTGACAAATTGATTTAGTAAAAATCTTCGCTTCAGTCTCTGAGCTCTTGTAGGATAAAATCTGCCCATCTCCACAAGTGCGAGAGAGGAGAAGCCTCCTGGGAGGAGGGCAGCGGCTGCTGGGCAGGGCACTGACAGCACAGGTGGTGTGAGCTGTGTGCTGATACACCTGCAGGCATCTTGGCATGTGTCCTATCCAGTCACTGTTTACTGGAGTCCAGGAGTTTACCTCTGGCTTACCTGGAAAAAAGAAAACTTGAATGGTGGTATTCCACCTCTTGCTGTGTAAGCATAACACCCACCACCACCCCCACCCCCCCCCAAAAAAAATCAGCACCCAATCAAAAAACATTATTAATTTATTTAAAATAATTATTGTGAGATTAGACCATGGTATCAGGTTTGTAAATAAAATATTTTATTGTTATATTGACCTATGTTTCTTTTTATTCTCTCCTCCCTATTGATCAAAATTCTAAGCTTCATCCCTTAGTCCTCTTCAGTGAAATATGCGACTCAGATCTAAAATTTAAAAGGTTGCCATGCCAGCTGCTACAAAAAGGTTTTTCTAATCGATCAGAGCTTCCAAATTACTCTACAGTCTGGCATTGCACAGTCCTGCAAATTGCAAGTTCCTATAAGCTGTCTTAGCAGTGGACGTTAGTAAAAATTAAAACAAAAGAACAGACATTTCATCAATGCTTTATTCTGTTCCAACAGTTTTCACATATTTTCATGGGTGGCACAACTATTCATACATTCGAATTGATCATGGTAATGCTTCTGTGCACTGACAATTGATATAAATGAGGTAAAAAGGAACATTCAGTCATCAGATGATAACTTCTCTATTTAAAATTCTCTCCTAAATTAAATGGTACAATAACTGTCAGGAATTAATACTGAAAAGGACTAAATCTGTAGCTGCCATTATGTGTTAAAAATACCCTGCCATTGACATTTTCACTATACATGTCAACTAAATCCACAATTAGTATTAGCTCTGAGGAATGATCTGACATGTGAATTGGCCATAGAATCAGGAAACACACCCCCTAAAAATTTAAGAATCTTCATACTGTGAATACACAATGAAAGACAATTTAAAATAATGGGAAATACAACAAAATACAAGGTTTGGACACAAGTGCAGAGCCTTCTGCTAAGCACTAAACCTGCAAATTGTGTCAGACTAGATTCAGCCTACCACAGTCTGAAGACAATATTCTCTTTTTTGACTTCCACCAAGTAGTCACACACTCTTAGGGCAGGACACAGAAATCTGGGAGTTTGGAGATTAATTGCACTGCTCAGGGAAATACACCAACAATCTGGAGAAGTATGTTCTGGACAAACAGATGAATGTCATATGTGAATTTTCTGAGTTTTGGGTGTATAATACCATTCAATTATTTTTAATGATGAACTTAATTAGTAATTTAATGATTCTGTGATGCAGGATATTGAGTTTCACATGAGATATTATTTATTTCCAGTGGCATGTTTTTACAGATATGTCCTCTGTAATGTTTACACTGTGATTCATTGAAATGTTTTAATCCAGATACTGAAGGAATTGGTCTAGCCTTCTGCTTAGATATGGGTGCTCATTCCTTCCTTTTTTCTCCAGTCATTAATGCTAAGATTGGTAACCATGTAGCTGGACAGTGACCCAGCAAAAAGGAGGGGGAAAAAAAGTTATTTTAACTCAGTCCAGTATGTTGCATGGCTCCATAAGTGCTTTTTCTGGCTTAAGGGAGAGGGAGAAAGGGACTGCTGAGGAATGAAGAGTGAGGATAAGGTTAGAGTACACAAGTTTATACAAGCTTAAAATGTTCACAGAGCCATAGTGTTTGCCTCGGTAATCTATTCTAAGTCCATCACTGCTATGCAGTTTCAGAACAAAAAATGCTTTTAAAACTCCAGACTTTAATTAGAAAATTGCTAGAAGGAAATACAGCGTAGAATGAATCATACTGTGACAATGAAGTTTTGTCTACTATTGTGTGTATTTTTTGTATCCAGCTGCGTTAGCTTACATTAGCTAACTACATCTCCCTCTCCTTAAAAGAAATCATGATGTGCATATCATCTCAGGAAAAAAAGAAGTCATCAGTAAAAGGAAATTTATTTCTCTTAATGCAAAGTATTACTGTTTTATGATAAGAGCTATAGCATTCAGCTCATCATGTATAATACAACCCTTAGAAATAAAATAGTGGCATTCTTTCTGAGATAGACTGTTCACTTATAATTTAAAACATAAATGACTGGGTAATACTGAAAGATGAATCAAAGACCAAATACTGTTCCAACTATTTAAGGCTGTATTCATGCCGCAGGGAGAGACTAAGCATTTTTTCCTACTGTGAAATAACAGTGCATTTTTAAATACTGGAAAAAAGAACATGGGTCTGGGGGAGATCTCTCTGATCCTGAAGTCTCAATGCCTTGTTACAGCAGGCATCATCATCATGTAATCCTATCTGAAAAAGCATCAGGTTCCTACCTCAGCTCCCTGCTTTCCTGCTGGAAAGTCTTTACCAGACTCTCACTCCTTTAATAATCAAAAACCTCAACATTTTCAACTACAGTTAATTCAAGTCACCAATGAACCTCTATGACTAGAGAATCCACATTTGTTTGCCAAAGCCTGGATTACGTAGGATCTTGGGAATCTCATTTTATCCCTGTTTGCCACCTCCAAGACATATTCTTTATAAAGAAAGATAATACAACATGCCGTGATTGCATTAAATGCTAATTCTGGCTTTCCAAAACCAGGCTTTGCTTGGCAAGCTGCAGTAGCAGTCTAAAATGACTAAAGGTTCCCTTCTTTTCACATAGCTTGGTGGGATATATAGGGAGTTCAGTGGAGAAATCAATGTGTGTATTTTCTTTTTCCCCAGCAGAAGCACCTGCAGTTGGCTCTGGGAGTAGACCTGCTTTTTTATATTATGTCTTTTGCAT
Source organism: Falco peregrinus (assembly GCF_023634155.1). Lineage (NCBI taxonomy): Eukaryota > Metazoa > Chordata > Aves > Falconiformes > Falconidae > Falco > Falco peregrinus. Next base: position 12,572,351 of record NC_073726.1, on the reverse strand, counting down.
TCAAGTGGCAGATGAGGTGCTGACAGAAAGAGATCAGAGACTCACCTTTGAATTTTGCTAATTTTTGAATCTGTAAGAAAGACTTACCACGGAGCACTCCCAAAGTCAGTAAAGATGAGGCCACATTGTTTTGGTGGGGGGAGAGAACAGAGCCATGAGGGTATGAGCCACCGTGTGCTGCTTGCTCTCGGGGCCAGCCAACAGTCCATGGTCTGTTTTCTTACCAACTATAAATAATCATAGTCAAAAGGACTAGGCTGTAAATTTTGCTCCTATTCCCAACTAGTGAAATAGTTCACTTAGTGTATGTTTTCTAAACACACTATTCTTTTTATCTTTGATAGGAACTCACATGAGCTCCTGTCAATAGTTTTTGTAATGTTGCACAGTTGCAATACCTGTCACAATAAGAATTGGTTGATGCAGTGGTGTGCTTCATGAAAAATAAATAATTTTTTGCTATGACATCACAGCTATATTTTCTCAAACATTACATGATATTTCATATATTCTGTATTTGTGGAATGACATGCAAAGATCATAGTTTATTTGTTTCTTTAGAAAAGTTAGTTACTCAAAAGGGATATTATTTTAAAAACAAATCTATATTCAGTATTTTGTTAAACTTCCTAGCAGCTTTTTCAGTTGTTGGCTATTAGTCTGATTAAAATATCTAGAATTATTTCTGTCACTTGACTGGATAAAATATTCAAAATTATGTTGTCTAAAGATTTACGGAAGCATATAAGACCTTCTGTTTTTCAAGATGAAAGTTAAAATGTCTCTTTCTGTGAACACACCTGACTACTGCTCTGATGTTTATGAAGAGCAAACAAAGTTGTGGTTGTAATGCAAGTCATACTATATGCAATATACATATAACATTTATCCTATATTTGCAAAACTATCTTTAAATAGTATCTTGCTTGTATGACCTACTTAAATTTCAGGGGAAGCCACATCTTCATTTTCTTATTTGATGGTCTTAGCTTTGTATTACTATGTGACAGTAATCTTATAGGAACATGTTACCTACAGCTCCTAAAGCATTTAATCTGGGTTGAAGAGGTTGTTAGAATTCTCCCCTCTTAGAACAGCAGTGTTTGGTACATTCAAAATCTTGTGCTTTGAACTAGAATACATGCTACTTGCTGTGCAAGCAGCACCATCATCATGAGGAAAAAAATCCTTTCTTTGTCTTCTGTATTTATGTCAGAAGTGGAATTAACAGCAGTAATAACAGCAGGCCTACTCATGATGCTGGGAATTTGATTGAAATTTTGTAGCAGAAATTGAGTATAACACATAGCCAAATTTAGCCAACTGATACTAACTTACTCACACTTCAGCACTTTTCCTCACTTCTTAGATAGACATATTTAATTTCAAAATGGTTTGAAGTGTTCAATCAGAAAAACCAGAGATTCTCAAATAAAACTGTTCCAGCAAAGGTTTTATATTGTAGAAGTCAGAAAGAAAAGAACTTCCAAACTGCCACTCTATGCTTTTTCTTTTAAGCCCCCAATTTATCTTCTTTTTTTTTTTTCTTTTTTTTCTTTTTTTTTTTTTTTAGACAGAAGAAAGTGGAAACATCCTCTGTTTGATTAGTATCTAGAAAGCACATGAGCTGGATGCACATTGACATTGGCTTGACTTTCTGATTGTAGTCTGCAGCTAACTGAAGGGGAGTTAGAAGAATAATGGGCTCAAAACTCTTCTTGGCAGAGGCAGTGGTAGACAGTGCAGCAGCCACAAGTAGTAGTTTGGGAGATTCAGGATGCAGATTAGGAAAAAAAAATTCACTGTGGAGGTACTTCAGCTTTGAAAGAGGTCTTTGAGAGAGGCAAGGAGTCTCCATCCTTGGGACTTTCAAAAATTCACTACACAAATCCATGACTGAACCAATCCAGTTCTGTTAATAATCCAAGCATGCGAAGCAGATGAACTTTTACTTGATCATGGTCCAAAGTAGGCCGTAATCTGAGATAATTTCCAACCAATGTTTCTGTGATTTTACAGAATAGTTGACATCCCATAGCACAACATATAATTTGTAAAGGGATTGTCTAGTCCTATCAAATACCCATTTTGGCCTTTCCAACTCAGTCCATCTAAAGGCAGATTTTGGAATTTCAACAAGTACTTGTATGGAGAGTACTTGAATGTTGCAGGCACAACTTTGTTCTTGATTACTGTTTGATCTAACTGTGTTTAAATCAATTTTAGCAGATATGTTACCAAACATTTCAGATGTTATACAGAGGTACAGAGAGGATGATTTATGATACTGAGAAAAGAACAGGCAGATATTAATTTCCACCTAATTTTAGATTTACAAGAGTTAGACTTTCATGTCTAAGAAAGCCAGAACCATATGTTAATTAATCTGGACAAACAAGCAGCTTGTGAGGGTATGCTGACTTTCCTAAGATGTCTAAGATAGGTACATGAACCACCTTCTGAAAATGCCGATTTCTCTTCGTTATGGAATTTCCAAGATGATTCAGACATAAAGCTTTTAAATGTCTAAACAGGGCACATGAACACAGGGCTTGACACTGTGTGACTGAAAATATTTTTATTATATACAACAAAACATTAGAGGGCATCAAGTAAGCTTACAATTTAGTATTCTAATGCAAACCTTCCTAACATCAATATTATGTTCTGGGATATTTCGTGCTAGTGTGTTACTTTTAAATGCATCAGAAAGGGGCTTTATATTATTACTATGTTTGGAGGTACAAACACTTCAAATCATTTCACCTGCTTTGATCCTGATTTTTTTTTTTATTATTTTTTGCCCCAGGATGAAGGGAAAATTCTAAAGAAAACATACAAAGGGAAAATGAAATGGCTTAAACTGTCATTGCACTATGTAAGCATACATTGTGTAATAATAGCAACAGTGAAAAACAGTAGTGCTGACAACAACTCTGTTTTGTGACAAAGCCTTTTGCATGTTTGTTTGGCTAAATCCAAGTTAAACTTTCCCTTGATCAATTATTCAACAGATTTGGTGAAAGGAAGAATTCTTTGCATATTCTCATTCAACTGTAATGTAAGTAACCTTGATCTTTGTAGTTGTCTTCTGGTGACTTGGTCAGAGACATGGGAATACGTTTAGATTTTGACTGATGTCAATATAAGCATTTTAGTCCTAATATTTTCCTGGTTGTTATGCCCATCAGACTTCCAAGATACAAAAGATGATGTGACATTATCTAGGCTGAAACATACATCATGGAGGCAATGCTGAGTTATGTGACAAACAATGAACATTTGATCTTCATGAAGACAATAACTTGACAGGTCAAGAAGAATTGTGAAAATAAGAGTCACCCAGCCATTTATGCTGTGCTCTAATAAATCCATTCACTGCACTGGAATCAATCACTCTCTTTAAATCAACTACCTGCATCTTAGTACTCATGTGATGCACATCTATAATACAACTATAGAACAGCCAATCTTGGTTTAGCTATTTTCATCTTACAAGTGAAAATAGTATTATTTACTATTTTTAATATTTTTATTGATATTTATTAGCATTTAAATAGTATTTGCTGATTCCTGTGGAGTAAAGTTAATTTTGCTGTGGTAGTGAGGGCATAACTGAAACTGAAATAAATTTCTAGGTATTCTTGCCTGGTCAGTATTGATACAGGGTCCAATTCTAGTTATTATTCTATGCCTATTACACTATACTATTGGAAGTTTTCAAGGATCTTCAGGATTATAAATCCAAACTTGAAGTGAAGAATATATAGGCCCTGGTGCCTAATGAAATCTGTTTTCAGACTGTAAGTACAGGCTTTAGTCCCATTAAGAAAATTTTATTCCAGATCTCACTGTATTGTACTGGCATATCTCATATGTGTTAGATAGACATTTGGCATATATATGCAAGTGTTGCAAAGTAGACAGCTGACAGAGCAAAAGCACCAGAAGGCGACAGTTTGTTTTGATTTCCTGTATCTTAGCCATCTGGGGACTGAGGTACTACTAATAGAAGAAATACAACTATTGCTATTTAAAGAATCTTACGGCAACTAGTGTAAAAGTATAAACCTGTGAGGCACAGCTTTTACTGTTTGCTGATTCCTTACAGAAAGATTTACTCCCAGTACTTCTGAATTTTCTTATTTCCTTTTGAAGAGTTTGGCTTTCGCAATTTTGGCATTTTGGCCGTAATCATAGATTTGGGGGTGATGGATTTCTTATTACGTGGATTATGCTACATTGTTGTTGTTTTTATAGTACGTATGTATATTATTGAATTAGTATTAATTAGTAGTATTGTATGCAGAATCCTATCTAGGCGAGCAGCTCATTCTAAGAGGGACAGTAGGGGATGCTCATAAGCAAAAGATAAATCCTGGTGGAGTTACAGTGCCATAAAAAAAGCAAGAAGCAGAACTTTCTCTACAAATTTGTTCAGGAATATAACATAAATTTTTGATTAAAAAAAAGAAAAAATAAGAGCAGGAAAATAAAAACAGACTTAATGTGTCTGATCTTTTTGTAATAAAGACTTTGCTGAAGTCTACAGTATTTTTGAGATGGGGTAAGCACAGAAGTGCACAGAGTAGTACAGAAGATTCTACAATATCTCTGTCATTACCCCTTGGTCAGAACAGTACATTAAGCTCTTCTAAGATTCAAGGTTGGATAAAATAAGAGGAAAACTATTCAGAACACTAGGAACCTGTGGCAGCTGGCTAAATGGTGCTCTTCAGAAAGGGTATGGCCTTTTTAAGAAGTGAAATAACCTGAGTCTAAAGGATGGAGCAAGTGGGGCACAAGAAAGGCAATTCCACCCAAATAATCCAAACCCCTTTTTTCACGAGGAGGAGACTGTTTCTGAACTTTTTATCATAAAAAATAGGAAGAAGCCAAGGCCTGCTGTAAGAAAAGGATTTAATATGGCTCCATGAAGAAAAGCTAGATCATTCCCCTGGGGGGAAAAAAAAATAATTACCGAGGACAACACCTTCCTGAATAAAGAAAACAAGATTAGTGTATCTTTGTTTCATAAATTCAATCATAAAAACACAGAATTCAATAGGAATTGCATTTTTTTTCATTCTTTGTCTTGCTCAAATAAAATGGTGCCATATGTCTTAACTACAGCCCTTGTTAGTATATAAATCTGCCCTTGTTATATGTTGTAGCTATATACACAGATTAAAATGGTTAATGCACACATATTAGAAAGTGAGAATATTTTCCCTTCCTGCCTTGCAGCTAGCAAAAAGATTTCCTTTAAGTAACTTACTCACCTTCAAGCTTGTGGCTGTGGAGTTCCAATCTGTTTCTAGTGATCTTAACACATACTCTAAATTTAAAATATCAAGGAATTTCATACAAATATGCCTGGTAGAGGTAACTTGCAAGGACTATTTTTGCCTTATCTTACGACTTACTATTCTTTTAGCAAATAACTAGTGCAAACAGGAGGGAAGAGATGGGCCTTTTATGGCCTGTCTGGCTGATTGACTAGTAAGTGCTGTTGAAATGTGCTGTGTTAACTTCATGAGTGAATTGAGCAAAGGGAAAGTGTCAAGTCAATTAACATCTCCTGTTCCCATAGCTCTGACTTTCAGCCACGACAAAGACTGTCACTCTATTGCCTGAGCTTTGCCTTTACCTTTTCCGAGAAAAAGGATTACATATGTTACTCTTGCTCATCTGGTATGCTGTGTCCCTGGTAAGTGAGAGAATTGCTGGTGATGACAGAACACCCTTTGCATCTCTGTGATGGCTTGTGAGTCCAATTTCTTAATTAAACTCCTAACCAAAACTGCAAGTCGCTGCCTATCTGCACAGTGAAAGAGAAAGTGAAGAACTCACAAATCTCACACTTGCATTCAGCACAGGAGTGCCCTGTCACACTAGCAACTCACACTTGCTCTCAGAAAAAGACTTTGCTTTAGAGAAAGGCTGGATGACAGCTATTTCTTCTTCAGAATTAGTTTAACTTGTAGTGTAATCAAAGCTACATTTCCTTAATAATATTGAAGGAGGCATAGTCCCAGGAATTCTAGGAAATTTTGTGCCTTCTGGTATGGTGATTAGTCTGTATTTTTCTGAATGTGAGTTAACATCCTGAAGGGACCGTTTTAGCATTAGTGTGTTCAAGGTTATTGTACCATGTTGTCAGTATAGACCTCTGATAAAAACTTGGAATAAAAAGTTAATCATAAGTATTTGAAAACATAAGTTTGATTAGAAATGTCTGTCCTGAAAACACACACAAAAAAGAGTCAAATCAGAATGTTGAGAAAAATTTCCTATGACTTACGTTTACGTTAATATTTGTTTTACTGGTTTATGTCAGTCTACTTTTATGTGAAAAAGCGTATTTATCCTCCTCCAAAGAGGCCATTTGATTTTATCTAATGAGTTTCCTTCTTGGAGAGAAGCTTTATAAGAGTTGTCTTGATAAAACTAATAATTAACCTAGAGTGGAAGTCAAGAGTCATGTTTAAAAAAGACAGCTTGCGCAATAAATAGAGAAAATAATGGAATATAGATTTCACAGTTAAAGGATCATCTCTTTAATTAGGAAGACTTAGCTCTGTTAGATAATGTGTGGCAAAGAGAAAGTGAACAAACCACATATTATTCAGAAGTAGCCTATAAATCTGTACAGCCAAGCTACTTGGCTGATTAATTTCTTCCTCAGCACTCTGTGTTACACTAAGCAATGCTCAGATTTCCTGCAAACTACAAGCTTTCTTGGAAACTTGGTTTAGTACTGTTCTGGTTTTGCTTTTGTATTACTGCTCAGATATCCTTTAAAAAATTGACTGCCTAACATGTGAACTATAATTGCCACCAGAAAGGTGAGGGTAGTTAAACTGTTCGTGTTCTGAACTACCACCACTGGGTTACCAGAATTACAGATTACTCAGTGTTTCAGTACCATCAGATTCATCTAGCACCCAAAGGAAAATGTAAACACTTTAGGACTGTATTTAAGTGGGATGTTAAAACAACAACAATAACATCTACTGTTTGGTATAGATATGTGAAACTGTAGTAACTATCTTTTTCAGACAATCGGTGTTGGAATGCAGTTATGGCTGAAAAAACCTGTCTGAGCTTGTCTGTAGGTTTGGCTCATTTCAGTCTAGCTACATTGTATCATTTATATGACTAGAAGGGACAGTATCTTGTGAATTATGTGTGACTGAACATACGCTTTCCATACCCCTTCAATGAATATTTGAACCTTTCAATGAAAACAGATTTGCTGTGATCATTTTTGTCATCCAAATAATTGATGAAAATAAATAAAAAAAGTCTAAGAATATAATCACATTCAAATTCACATTATTTTTTAATTAATATTCTTGCTACATATTCTCTGTTCTTCAGGTGTTAATCCGATTGACACATGCAAGAGCTGTTCACATGGGAAGTGACTCCAGTTACAGGTGGTGTGCAGCATGCGTATGCTCCGTTTGGCTCATTTGTTCTTGCATGTTAACCCTTCTACCTGCAATAGCTATCATTTCTCTTGTTTAAATAACCTAAATACTGCACACCACTGTGGCTTAATAATTACCATTGACACACAACTAATTCAGTTTCCCAGTCCTCTTCAGCTACTTGTCTGGCACATTTGCTGTGTTAGACATGCTGCTCTTTGATAGTCATGGCTCAAGTGCAAACTGCTGTGACTGAGTAATTACATGCTAATTTACAATTTAGATGTTGTAGGAGGAGCAATGCAAGACTTTTTAAAAAACAGAATGTTGTTTTTTTTCTAGTTGTAAAGTTCCCATCAGATGATGTTATATCTAGTTCTTATCTATCTCTGTAACAGGTTTTGAATAGGACATGAATAGACACTAGTGGTGTAAAATGGTGATAAATAAGGCAACTGTTGCATTTCCAGGGCAAAATTTGGATTCTCAAAGCTTGTCTGTGTTGTTCTGGTGCAGGTGGGACAGACTTAAAACTTGATAATGTACATTGATCTGCATATGAAGAAGTTTAGTGCTCTTTTTGCATAATTCTACACAGCGCTCTACCATGTATTCAGGACTGATGAAAGGCTGCTCTTTTCCAGTCCTGAATAGCAATATAGGTACAGACCTACAAGAGAAAGGGAATATGTTACTTGGGGGAAAGTGAAAAACTTCAGCATCCTTGGTAGAGTTTAAAAAAATCTTTGGAAGAAATTATTTATTATTCTTTGCTAAGTGTTAGGGTTAATGTTTGAGTAAACATAGACTCTCACTTCCTCCCTAAAAAAAAAAAAAAAAAAAAAAAAAGAAAAAAAGCCTGAAAACAAACAAAGCACCAAATAAACAAAAAATTAGGTCAATGTAATTTGGAGATCAAGGAGCAAAACTGCAAATCTACTTTAATTGCATGATATTGCAATTAACTGCAATAGCAGCAAGACACAGCCAGACTGAAGCAGAAGGCAAGTCTGTTTGGGATGCTGGGTATGTGTGTGTATTGCTAGGTAGTGGAGTCATTCTCAAACACTGTATACATTGAGCTGTGTTGTACATCATTTATTTATTACTAACTTTGGAGATAACTTAGTTGAACAACCTTGTACCTCAGATCTCATAAAGGGAGATATATTTACAGGGGCCACTAAGCTTAAAAGAATAGCAAAGCACACCTAATATATGGTGAATAATGATCACTAAGAAGCCTAAGAGGACAGGGCATTTAAACTCTTTTGGCACCATTAATTTTAATTTGAAGCTTGAGTCTGAAAGGCAAATTCAAATAAGCACATAGGACTTTGTAAAAAGTTCCTTTGAAGCCTGAACCTACTCAGAACAATGAAGAAGGCTGAAATGCTGAACATTTAATAACTTGGAGATGTGAGCTGATGCACCCCCCCGTCATTCAGCTGTATCCTGGCCTGCACCTTCCATTAAGTGCTTGGGAACACTTTTGCTTGACGTGGTGCTTTAGGAGAAATGAAAGATGTTCTATGCCATAGGAGCAGGAAACTCTGGGGCAAGAGAGTCACCACCCTTTTTTAGAAGCACTGCATGAGAGTATATGAGCATATCAGTGTGTGAATTCAATTACTGGACTTGGCTGAATGTAGCCTCTAAGCTGATGAAGCAGCGCCTATGTGTTCCTGGTCAGTTGCTTCCTGCCTTTGATGCTCGACTCTTGCACGCTGCTTGTGTGGACAGGTATAAAGTGGTTTAGGAAAAAGGGAGTAGGACAAAGGAAAAACAATGTCTGTAAAATAGCACCTAGATGTTCAAGTGAATGAAATGGTCAGTTAACAGCTTATGTGTACAGTAAGGATGCAACAATTTATTCAGCCCTATAATAATCCATGTGGATAATTTCATCTATCTGGACACTACAGGATGTAATACCTCAACTGCTAGCATATGACACTAAGATAATTTATCTACCAGCACTTTTATAACAAGAACTTAGACTTCTAGAATTTCATTTTCCTGCCCTGTGAAAGGAGAAAGATGAATCTTGACAGTTTTGACTGATGAGTCAAATAACTCTACTGAATCAAAGTATATTTCTAGCTGCCAGATATAATGTGCTAACTATAATGTTACTGTACAAAACTATTTTGGTAAAATACTGGCAAATGAAGGAACTGGAGCTGCTCTTTTTACCTCTTTGGGCTTACCATCATGAAGAAAGAAAAGCCTAATATGTTTAAATTCACACCATTCTTACTATCTTGACTTGTTCCTCTGTGTGTATGTAGGTGTTTTTGGACTAGCAATAAAAATATTAATTCAAGAGGAGGCATCTATCTTCCCACTTAACTCACTGTGAATGGCCAGCTAAACAATATTCATTTTTGAACTATGCTTTGTTATAAAATTCACCTGGCTTGGATACAGATGAGACTAAAGCATTCATAAAGATAAGCACATGTTTAATGCAACATCATTTTTAGTGTTTAATTTTTCCTGGAAAAAAATAAAATAATTTAGTTTTATATCAAAGTGAATGTATTTTTCTGGTTTTATTGACTAATTCTGTTTGGTGCTTGAACCAAATAATTAGTTGTTAATATATCTCTGCTTCAGTTGTGTTTAAATGTCATATCATGTTGTACAGTGTGGACAGAGAACAACGTCCTGAGCCATTCAAAGTGTTGCAAGTCTGTAATGCCTTCAGAGTAGAGCTGAGGCAGAGGTGTAGATGGATAGTCAGTTCTGAACCACAGTTGCATCTTTGTTGATAAACAACTGTTGAATAGCGTTAATAATCTATGTAACAGCAGCAAGTGTAAATGCAAGTTTTTATTTGCTCATTGGAAGTAGTTACTAAATAGTTTGATGGGTGAAGTGCTGTTATCTTCGACAGATATTTCCCTAAAAATTCTGTACGAATTAAATGAACGCAGCTTTAGCATTGCAGGTGGATCCTAACCCCTCTCCTCCTCCCTCAAGAGGCCCAACAGTTCACATGAGGTTTCATACTCTGACCCAACACACCGGGTGGAAAACAGAAGCATCTAATGAGGTACATCTAGGTGTGGGGGTGTAGCACATGGGTACAAGTGTTTGTTATGATACTTGTGAAAAAGGCACTCAAACTCTTTAAGGCTGAGTTGGGTGTCTGCGTCAAGGTGCCAGCGGTGGGGCTGGGGTGGCCTCTGTGAGGGGTGGCTGGGGCTGCCCTGGGCTGGGCATGGCCGGTTCCAGCTGGTTCCAGCCCACCTGCCACAGAGCACCACTGGGCACCACGGCCACGGTGGTGGCACCTCAGGGAAATGGATTTAAGAAAGGGAAGAAAATGCTTGACAGGGAGAGGAGGAGGGAGCAAAACAGAGTGAGAAACAGCAGAGGAAACACCAAGGTCGGAGGAGTGGAGGAGGTGCTGCAGGGACGGGCTCAGGGATTCCCTGCTGCTTGGGCAAGAGACCATGCTGGGCAGAGGGGAGCGCGAGGAGGGAGGAGCAGCAGCGGGAGGCCTCCATGTACTGATCATAAACCCCATACCCAGCCTCCCCCTGCTGCCTGGGGCAGGGAGAGGAGTTGGGAGTGAGGTTAGGTGTGAACAAGGGCAGAGGAAAGGCATTGGTTTAATATTTGTCTTTTTGTTTCTCATCACCTGAATAATTTATTACATTTTTAATTTAACTGGCAATAACTTAATTTTCCCAAGCTGAGTCTTTTTTTCTATGAAGGCACTTGCTAAGTGATGTCCCTGTTTTTTCCTCAACCCATTAACTTTCCTGTTCTTCCTATTTTCTCCCCCATTCTGCTAGGAAAAGAGTGAGTGAGCAGCTGTGTGGGCTTTCAGCTGATAGCCAAGGCTAACCCACCACAACAATATTCTCTAAAATACCATTGTATAGAGCTAATACAAGATGGAGAAAAAAGGATAGATAATCTTACATACCTTCAGATGCTGAGAATCCCAACCTGAGTGGCATCAGACAGGCCTCCCATCAGGGCATGGCACGCAGTGCAGATCCTGTCTGTGTAGAGATTCACCGGCATTTAGAGCTCTAGTAGGATTTTCTTAGAGGAAAACAGATCTAATAATTTCTGTTGCCAAGCAAAAGGATATTTGCATGAGAGCACGTTGCTTCACTTTTAGATATAGCTAAGGACTCATGGGTAGTGTCCTTGATGGTCCCAGGTGAGAGCTGTCCTCAGGCCCCTCCATTACAGTCAGCCTTCTGAGTTTATCCTGTGCCCAAGGGATTTGTGCAGCACAGGCCTGAAGGCACGACTATTTGTGCAGGACAGAACAGCACAGGACCAGGCCCGCACCTACTTAGATTAACTGTTGTGTGGATCACGAAATCCGCAGTGTACAATGGTCTGGATTGCTACCACTGGTTACTGAAAAAAAGGCAGGTCTGAATGCAGGAGGTACCTGAGTGATGAAGTGTCGTGGGTCAGCCTTGGCTGACAGACAAACACCCAGCCAGCCACTCTCTTACTGCCCCTCCTCAACGGGAAAGGGAGAAAATAAAATGAGAAAGTACATGATAAATCATCAAGTTGAGATAAAGACAGGCAGATTGCTTAATAATTATTGTTGTGGGCAAAACCAACTCAAATTTAGGAAAATTAATTTATTGCCAATTACAGTAGCTTTGGTAGTGAAAAACAACAAAAAACCCCACATTAAACCAATGCTTTTCCTCCTCCATCTCCCAGGCTCAACTTCACTCCCTCATTCTCCTCACTCCTTTCCTCCCATGAGTGGCACAAGAGGGGATGGGGGCTGCAGGTTGTCAGTACACAACAGCTTCTGTCTGCATTCCTTTCTGCTCACACTTTTCCTCTGTTCCAGCATGGACTTCCCCCTGGAGCCACCTTGAACTGATGGTGTCCAGCTCAGGGCTGCCCCTGGCCTCTTCTCACAGAGGCTACCCCTGCAGCCCCGCCTCTGTCAACACTGGGGTGCCATCACCCAATACACAGACTCTGAAGATGCATCTGAGTTTGTCCTCTAGCAGGACTCTGGCTTCTCCATCACACCGCAGCATATTTTTCCTGTGCCTGTCTATGATTACATCAGGACACACAGCTGTTTGTGGTGCATGGGATTGCAGCATGGAAGAAAGGCTCTAGCTCATCTTTACCAGTGAATGGTGAAAAGCCACCACACAGATAATAGGTTGCTGTTTTTCTGTTGCTGCCTGTTACTGTGGATTACACTTCAGCTCTGAATTTCTCTTTACACTTATTGTACAGAATATTTTTTCTTGATTTGTCAAAAGTCTAGATCAAATTAACTTATGATCGTAGCCCTTTTCCATTTCCCATGTGTGCTTGTAGTGTTATTTTTTTGAGAAAATCTGTGAACACACATCAGATTGTTTCTGAAACAAAAAGCTTTTCTCAGTTCATATCATACATAGTCTTAATACACTCTCCAGCAATGAAGTAGCTGTTGATTATTGCCCTGCGCAGTTCCAGCAGCCTCATTAGTTTCACCATGTAGCTTGCAGTAATTTCATGCCAAATTAAAAATACAGGTCAAAGGACCAATGTGAGATCAGCTTGCAGAAATTTGAAGCTCACCTGAATCCAGCAATTTATAAACATACAATGCCACTTCATACTCCATCCAAAAGCAAAAATTCACAATGGGTATAATTAGGAGTGTTGTTCTGTCTTAGCAATTAGGCTGTGGCTGGTAGGTACATGATTATGAAAATGAGAAAGATGCTTTTTATTGTTTGCATGTTATTTAAATATTGAATGCTTATGCAGGGTTACCTTGGTCATGGGAACTGTTAAACAACTTACATTTTCAAAAAATATTACTTACTGGACAATGAGTCTGATTTGAAGACCACTGAAGTCAAGGAGTCCTTTTCATTGTGTGGAATACATTATTTACCATGCTTAGTGTCTAGTTTTGGGTGGGACAGTACAAACAGGCACCCTCACTGTAGTGATATTTTGACGGAATGAGATAGGTCATTCTTATACCCAAAACATGTTAGGACAGTGTTAAAAGTATGGTATCAGGTGCTGATGAGTTTCCCTTTGGAGAACAAATAAGGTGATGAGGAATGAAGAGGCTCTTATGCGAGCTGGTTGACAGAGCTTGGCCTGCTTAACCTAGTGAAGGCTCTCAGAGGAGATTATTCTTCTCTACAGGTAAAACAAAAGTATATATCCTGTATGTGGCCCCTTGTGAGTAGTGCTGAGGTCTCCTTTCACACATGACTCATGCCATGGGGAGGTGAAAGAAGGAGGCGTGATCAGAAGTGATAATAAGCCCCATCTCCTCTCTCCTTTTGCATGAGAGAGTTGCCTGCATGTCAACACGACAACTTTTCTTGGCTTGTAAACCTGGCATATGGGATTAGGGAGATGAGAAGCAGCATCCTGGAGACAAGAGCTAATGGCAAGTTAAAGGTCCCATAATCTTCCCTGATAAATCATCACCTTGGTAAACACCAAGGAGGGAGACCCTCTGCTTATGAGAACAGAAAATATTGGCTGTGGAAAATGTGTGAGAACTGATGAGAAATATTGGATATCAGAATAAGGTTGCTAGTGAGTTGAAAAGTAGAGTTTCTGAGCACTCTGTTGTTAACACAGTTTAACAGGTTTACGGAGGGAACCTAATGAAATTATGAAGAGGATTGTATGATTTGGCTGCAGGGAACTGGTCCACTGCCCGAGATGTTCTTTCCAAGCTTTCACGATCTGTTCTGTAATTTTTCTTTTGATGACTGAAGATTGCCAGTTTTCAAAATTATACTCTAGTTGATGTAACTACTCAAGCTATTTTTGCTTAGCTGTTTACATATTTCTTCTCAGTGTTATGCGTTTATCTTCTTTTCTTTGACTGAGTCTCTTTTTTGCTCTGTCATTTATAAAAAGAAGTTTCTCTAGCATGTAAAAACCTACCATCAAAAGGCTTAAAAATGTTGTTTTTCCAATGATTTTGACGTCCTTAAAAGAAAGTGATTTTTTCCCCATTTGAAATGCACCAAACAACTAAAATGCTAGAACACAAAGGAGTAATTTAGATTTTAATTTGGTCAGATATACACAGACAATACACCTGCCTTATCATCAAGGAGTATTAATAGAAATAAAGGCAAATTTGCACCAAACTCATGATGAATACATTGTAAACAATAGCTGCAAAGTAGTTAATTAGAAATTTCATAATAAAAGATTTTAATGGACATTACATATCTGAAGTTATGTGAAATAGAAAGTACTTACCAGAGGTAATAACTAGTTTAAATAGCTTCCATAACTGTAACAGCCATTCTTTGCAAATTACTGTGCTTAGGAGCTGTGAACTGAGACCACTGAGAGGAAGTCTCTTTTCAGTTTGGAAAACATGTATATGAAAATGTAATTCTGTCCAGGTGTGACCCCAAATCACTGAGATTAACAAGGATGTCCTCATTGACTTCGGTTGCAATGGTGCTTTCCATGAAAATATGTAGGTTTAAAAAATATTAAAGATATAGCACAATATTAAAAGTGATAATAATGCTCATTACCATCACTGTAAAATAGTAAAGTATTGAAATAAAGCAGTGTAAGACTCCATAAAAAAATCTGAGCATCCAACATTTCAATAATGTTATCATCTTCATGTACATAATCAGTCTTCAATAGCATTGCATGAAGAGTGTCCACAGTATCATAAGACAGAAACATATATTTTTCACCTGTTAGAGAGAAGGTATGATTCCATAGGTGTTAAGGATTTTCATAGGGTTACACAAATTTACTTGAGGCCATTATACATTTGAAACCTCAGGTAAACAGGAATGCATTATTAATTACTGGAGCAAATTAAAAAAACCCAACAACTACCTCACAACTTCACTACCCCACTTTAATAAGTTTTAAGCAGCTATATTTAATAAGTATATATTCATGAGGTTATTACATAATAATTAGGTGGTAAAACCTTAAATAAGAGGAAAATGACTGATTTCTATATCAATGTCCATATTAGAGTTCCATGTAATCTCACTATATACAAGACTCTAAAACTGGAACGGAATACACAGCACTCAGATGATACATACATTACAAATCAAAACTGAATAGAAAGAGAAATGCACTATAAAACATCTCTTCCTAAGAAATCCAGGAATATTGAGGTAGTTACATTGTAATGAGAAGGCCAAGTAATACTTCAGGACACATATCTGAAGTTTTGCTCTAGTGGAGAGAGTTTAGCAAAGAAGACTTTGAACTTCTGTCTCTAGACATGACATTCCAATGAGCAAAAAGTGTGATTCAGGTCTTTGTAAACACAATTTCCTTCATCAGGTAATAGATAACTAGTTTAACTGCCTCAACACCTAGACGAAATGAAGTATCAGAGTGAAAGATTTGGCTGCTTTGGTGATTTGTGTCCATGTTACAGGAAAATGATAATTGGAATCCAAAGGACACACTTGCAGACTGCTGACAATAATCCCACTTTCAGGTTATAAAATGGAATCAAGGGATCTGTCAGGTGCTGAAAGAATGGGACAGTCCTTAATTGGACTGGAAAGACTGGATGAAGCCTGGGGGTTCGTTCATTCAGGCTAAAATGTGCTGCTGCCACTCAGCTGTGTGCTTAAAATGCCCACCACATCTGTCTTGCATAGTTCTGTCCTCAAGTTCTGCTATTTCTAGGCAAGGGAATAGGGTTCAGCTACCACTTTCTGTGAATTCACGTTAGGATTGGCTAGATCATAACTTCTCTCATTTTTAAATATGCCCACGGAAACAGAAACCCTGAGATATGATGGTAAGGAATTCAACGTAAGGACATAGATAAGAGAAAGCTTTGGTAAAGAATATTGTCAATGTGCAGACAAACTAAAAATAGCCCACACCCCTCCAAACACCCTTTACTCACTGCACTTTTCCATATCTCATTCAGCTGAGCATTAAAATATTTCTTATATAGGTTGTAAATGATGTGGGAAGCTGAGGTGGCAAGTTTGTTGTTGATAAGCAGCTTGAATATTCAGAAACGAGAGGCCAGCAAGAACTGAAGCTTCATGTTTAACAGAACAAAGTAGTTTGGATGCAGCAGAAGAGCCAGTGAGAGTTGTCTTCACCATGAATTTCTAATTTCTCTGTTACTACTAATGAACTGTTCACCAGTCCTGAGGACAGCAAATTCCATCCCATCAGAGTATTAAAATTATGTAAATGAGATTGGAGATCTAATTACAGTGCAGGAATTGCATGGTTCAAGGAAAAGTTCAGTTATGTATCACTAATTACACAACAGCCCTTTTTCCTAACAGGCTAAACCAACTCCATTTCAGCATAATAAGTATTATAATAAAAAAAAGCTTTTCAAACTAATGATGCATGAAATACATAATAAAAAATGTAAAGTCCAAAGATCTATAAGATTTGTTTAAAAACCCAGGAAGCATGCAAAATAGGAAAAGCATTGCTTAGTGCAGATAATATTATAACCTTTTATTTTTAACAATAGAATGTTAATGTCAAGTGCAAAATTTTCAATGTCAAGGAAGATTCACACTCAGCTACAATATGAATTTAAAATTTTTACTTTGTTCTTGTTCTTAGAAGTAAGGCAGAATGAATTACATAGATATGGATGCTGAAGGAGGGGCCCGGGTAGTTGCAATGGATGTTCAGAATGAAAGGTTTGCAGTGATGAATTAAATTTAATGGTCCAATTCAGTCTTTTCACTCATACTATTAAAGCTAAGTATTGAAATGTATATTTTCTCCTAGGAAGTATTGTTCTCTTTGTATGTTCCTGACTTTTTCTTCACTTATCGGAAGATTTTCTTTCTTCTCTAAAAGATGAAATTGCGGCAGCCTAACAAATTCTAACAAAGCAAAAAGAATTCTGCTTCCTAGAAGGGAAAAATGACGGAACAGCAGGGGTATAAACACTTGGGCGCTGGATTATTTTTACATACATTTAAAGGATACTTTTGGATCACAGAGGTTCAGTATCCTCCACTGTACTCGGAACCTAATGAAAGCTTGATTCTAAAATGTTAAAAGAATGAAGGTTTTTTTCTTAGCTTGCAATGTACCTGGCAGGAATAGACTCTGACGTTATACCACATTTTCTTTCTGTTTTGTTTTGGTTTGGTTTATTCTTGCAAAGCTTTCTTTGTTGACCAGGCCAGTGATACCAATGAGATAAAATGTGTAATGTGATATTGATTTTCTTCAGAGAGGAGAATGCTCTCTGACACCAGAAAAGCTGAAACAAAACAAAAATACCAAGAAAAATGCATATCAATGTTCTTTTCGTCATGCTGGTACATGCTGGGGAAGAAAACTGAGAGAGTAGTTAAAAGTCCAAGATAATATACATATTACCAGATCTTGGGGGGACTTTTTCTTTCTTCTTTTTTTTCCTCCCTAAAGTTTTTTGTGGCTTCCTTGGAGCTTTCACTGCACATCTGACAAGTTCAGGCTGTCTGTGTAACACACAGAGTGAATCTTTAGGGAAAAACATAGCATTAGGCTTCAAGATAAAAGTTTACTCTCAAAGGTTGATGTAAATAATGTATCCAACACATCAGCTTCTTGGGTTTTTTTTGAATCTGAGAGATCTTTCTTTAACTGTGTTGAGTAATTATTGAAATTATAATTATTCAATTATTTCTAAATCTTGGATTATGCATATGAGGAAAAAGACCTGTTTTCTTCCCCTAATACCAATTTAATTGTGTTGAAGATATGCACAATTCAATTATATTTGCTATGAGATGAAAAAATCTTGTGAACCAAAATATTTATGGATCCTAATTGATGAGGCCAAATAATTCTACACCTAATATACCCTTTTTTTTTGCTCCAAGCTGTTTATCATGTGAACTGAACTTCAATGATACATATTGCATTCCTTTCCATTTTGTTCTTCTTTTAAAGAAATTTGTACTTTAAACTTCCACTAGCTGTTTAATGCAACACACCCATCTGCCATAGTTTTGTGCCATCACATCTTTACAGCATATAAATTAGAAAACCTAACCCAAAATTTCTTTTAAAATTAGTGTTTTTAGGATACTGTATGATGATAATTTCCACTCCCCAAATGCCTGTGAACTGGAGGCTTAGGGTAGCAGATGACAGAGTTTATTTCAGTAATTTACTGGTACCATGAGTAATGTTTGAGACCGTGCCATTTACCTAACACTTCTGACATAAAAAGTCAGTTTTGCTGCAAAAGTGTTATACATTTTGGCATAATGGAGTTTATTTCTCCAGGACTATTAACTCCCTAGCTTACCAGACTTGGAAGAAGGAGCAAAGAAGATGCTATTGCACTTTTTTTCACAGAGCTTATTTGTACTTCAGCTACCAAAATATATCTGTAAAGTTCCCTTTGGAATATTTTCAAATAACATGTTTGACAATAAATATATTCCATCTCAATAGAAAATGAAAATACATACAAATGTTTCACAAAAGGCTGTATTTCTGTTTGCACTAATGTATGAATGACCATTAAAAAAATTGCCCATTCAGAGATCTTCCTGAAGATAGAGTGCTAAAAATTAAATAGAAATGTATGACTGGTTTTCAAAAATTGAATCTATACTTCTGTTAGTGTTCTCTGTGCTTTTAATCTGTGAGTGTGAAAGGATCAGCTGCAAGTAACATACACTGCTGTCAGAAATGTAAGGGATATGTGGCATGATTTTAGAGGAAGTTATGCTTTCGCAGAAAAAAAGTGGTCTAATACCATGCTGTTCATTATTCTGTTTCTCAGGTAGTGATTCTTGGTTACTACTCATGAACCTTTAATCCAATTCAGCCTTTTGATGTTAATGGGATCTCCTGTTATTTGACTGCATCAGCTCATTGAAGTTGGTGGTTATTACATATTTTTAAGGATATTTATGTAAAGAAATCATCAAAGATCTTTTTAGATTAAAGAGCTGAAGACTTAGGAGCTGTTGCCCAATGCATATGATAGGTCATCTGTAGCCATGGTTTCTATTTCTGAACTATTGTTCTCTGTGCTCTCTTAGATTATTTTTGTCTCTATTAAGATCCTCACTGAAACATGGTCTACAGGGTAAATTTCTCAAATAACTTGTTTCTCTGTATTTGATCTTTTCTGGTCATCCATGAAATTAGGATGGCACGATTTTCCTTCTCCTACCCTCCAGCTATTTTGTCTTTTCATGTCAAAGGGATGGTTCTGTGTTTTAAATCTTGCAGTAACTTCTATGTAGCTTATGTTTAACCCCTTCCGCTCCAGCTTTCACAACTTTTTTTTTTTTTTTTTTTTTTTGTAATGAATAGCTATCCTATTTTTCTTTTATAAGAAGAGTATTTTCAGATGCCTTCTTGTCTCAAGTGTTTTCTTTCTCAACTCAAAACATTTATTTGCTGAACATTTATTTGCTGGTATGGTGTAATCTTTGGCTTTTGCTTTTTTTTTTTTTTTACTTTTCCTGTATAACTGCTATCAAGAAGTCTGAAATCTTGCATATTACCTACATTATTCCAACATTTCTTGTCTTTATTCTCAGTTCTCTTCTCAGTTTCTCCTTCCCACATTCTAACATTTTATCTTTAGCAAATGAATGTTACATGTGAAAATTTCTTAAGTAAAAATAGGCAACTGGTCATTCCTTACATCCTAAAGTCCCATTCTAAACTGCATCCTTTGATTTTTAAAGTTCTTATATGATTATTTGCCACTTGCTGGGGTTTTCTGGTTTTGTTTCCTCTTTCTGCTTATGGTGACCAGCCTTCTCACACATAGTGCTGCCAACACATTGCTCAGATGCACCTTCTTAAATATAGTGGGATTTTTTTTCCTTCTGCAACAAAGCACACTTCATCATTATTTACTCTTCCATTATTTACTTTACCTTAAAAACTATCCAGATCCATAGTCTGTGTGAGAGTTGTGTAGAAAATAAAGGTAAATCACATTACATTTCGGCCCCACTAAAAAGGTACTTGTCAAATACAGCAGACACTTTTTCCTACTCTGTTCAACCATAGGGATATATCATAAAATGTCAAATACAAGCAAAGGAAAGCAGAGGAAAAAAATTTGAGTGAGAAGTGACTGTTTGCTTTGTAATCTTCTGAATGGATGCTTTTAGTGATTTTTTTTTTTCCACATCTTGCAGTGAGATTATAACCTGAAGCTCAGTATAAGAAAGGCAGAGTGCAAGGCTGTGTTAGTCAATTAGCAAGGCAAGAGCCAGAACAGACCTTACATCACAGCCTGCATGGATCCTGCCTTGCCCACGTCAGGGAACTTTAGCTGCAAACCCTGTACCCAGTCCATCTTCATCCCTGTTTCTGCTGAATAACAGCTGGTGGCTGCTACAGAGTGACCATTTCCATGTCTATCACTGTCTGCTTTTAATTGTTTTGCTTCATGAGCTTAGATGCAGCTACTTTATTTTCAGTTTTCATGCTTTTTATTTGGGAATGTGCAGCTATTCTAGCAAGCGGCTTAAGTCATGTGAATGCTGTTCCAAAAATCTTTTCAGAAGATTCTTCTAAGATGCTATTGCTGTCCTCTGGAGAGAAATAGGAGGGATTCCAACACCATTCTGATTTGGAAAGCATCTAACAGTCCCCAAAGGATATATACTATTGTCACATCTGCACATTTAACTAGTGCCCTCTGACAGTATTATATTTTGTATATGTTAATTAGTGCGTTTCTTCAGCACATCAATCAAAGTACAGTGAAGCCAGAAGGTGTCATTCTTCTGTCTTTAATGGATTAAGCCCATAGCTTCTCCTTTTGCTCTGGCAGTTTAAGTGGAAATGATTCAACAGAAAAGGCATGATGGCTTCTAAAAAAGGAACATTCACATATTGGAAGTTGGTGTGGGTATCTGCTAAAGACCACCTAATCAGGAAGAAGAGTACTTCTTTGGTGCTGCTGAGATAGATGCACCAATGAACGCTGAGAGAGATGACCAATGTCATTGTGAGGCACTGAATTATCTTTGCAAGTTCTTGGTGAAGGTTCCTGAGGACTGGAAGGCAGAAAATATCTCTCCTGTCTTCAAGAAAGGCAAGAAGGAGGAGCAAAACTTGCCAGAAGCTGTTTCCAAAGTTGTTTAAGACAAGAAGGTGACTGGGAGTAGTCAGCATAGATATATAAAGGGCAAAAAATACTTGACCAGCCTGAATACCCATTTGCAACAAGCTGATTGGCTTGGTGGATCAGGGGAGAGCAGTGACTCCTTTTTATCTTGATTTTGGCAGAGCTATCAAGGCTGTTTCCCTGTTTCCTATAATGTCCTCACAGACAAGCTCATGAATACAGGCTAGATAAGCATACATCGAGGTGGGTTGAAAAGTGGCTGAACTCCTCAGCTTGAAAGGGTCGTGATCAGCAGAACACAGTGTAGTTGGAGGCCAGTCACTAGTGGTGCACCAGAGAGGCTGATAATGATGCCAATACTGTTTCATACTTCTGTTGATGAGCTGGATGATGGGATAAAGTGCACCCTCAGAAAGTCTGCAGACCACACAAACTCAGGAGAAGTGTCTGATACACCAGAGCAGGCTGGACAAATGGGCAAGCAGGAATCTCATGAAGTTCAACAAAGAGAAAAGCCAAGTCCTGCATCTGGGAAGGAGTAACTGCATGCACTGCTACGGGCTGGGGACTGACGGTCTGGAAAGCAGCTTTGCAGAGAAAGATCTGGAGGTTCAGGTGGACAGGAAGTTGAATATGAGTGAGCAATGTACGCTAGAGACAAAGTTGATTAACAGTATTCCAGGTTGTGTTAGGAGGAATGTTACCAGCAGGTTGATGGTGTGATCTTTCCCCTCTGTTTAGCATCAGAGAGGCCACAGCTGGACCACTGGCTACTGTTCGGGGCTCCCCTGTAGAAAAGAGCCATGGGCATAACGGAGCAAGTCCAGTGAAGGGTGATGAACATGATGAAGGGCTTGGAGCATGTGAGCTCCATGGTTGCCTGCAGAGAGTGTGGAGTCTCTGTCCTTGGAGATACTCAAAACCTGACTGAATGCAGCGCTGAGCAATTTGCTTCTCTTGGTGACCCTGCTTTGAGCAGGGGGGATGGACTAGACAATCTCCAGAAGTTCTTTTCAGCTGCAGTAGCACTGTGACTTTGACAAATACTTAAGTCCTGATGAAGGACTGGTAGGAGGGGTGTGTGTGTGTGTTTTCAATGGGAAAGAGTGAGAAAGCATATGTGTGGGTATGGATATGGGAGAAGAGATAAAGCGAGCAGCACAGTTTTATTGCCTAAATATCACCTAATTCTTCCAGCGCTGCTGTTCTCTGTTCTGCAAAGTGCCAGCAACCACTCAGTTTAATGTCAAATTTCCACTTCTGTCCCACACTTGTGGGTAACTGAGATTAAAAGAACTCCTTGGAAAGCAAAACAGAATAAATCTGTACAGGATATTTCAGCATGCTGAGCAGCTGCTGCTTAAAATACAGATCAGAACCTGTTCTTTTGGGAGAGTACCCAGTGACAGTTTTCTAGAAGCACAAGCAATATGTTTACTAATCTCTCCTGGCTAGCAGCAGTATGTTTAGCTTCCATAAGCCTGGAGGCCAGTAGTCCTGTGAGAATGTACAGTTGCAGCAGTTCAAGCATAATAATTTTGACTTCGAATGACACAGTAATTCCTCAGCTTTTATACAGTTCCAGCTGCACACTTCAGCTCTACAAGGAATACAAAAGAAGTGACATCATCACTACCTACATAATATTTTTAGCTCATGCTGGAATCTCATACTGTTAAGAGACTAAAAAAAGAAACAAAGTTCTAAATCCTTCAAAATATCAGGCATGCAGCAATCACATCTGCAGTGTCCCATTATTTTATGCTGGATTTCAATGAAATTTCAGAGGACATGTGTGTATCTGACAGTCTTTTTAAATATCTACTGACTATAAAGAATACAAACACCAGAAAAAAAATGTAATGCATTGAAAACAGGATTTTTCAGCTCATTTTCCCTTTTTTCTGGCAGTTTTTTGACCAGTATCTTTTGACTTGATTTTATTCATAGCGTTGCGTTTCTGTGGACACAAATATATACAAAATGCGTCGACATATATTACATATTCATAAATGCACACACACGCTTTGCCCAACACACTAACGTACCACTCGTATTTCTGAATTTGCACTGGGCTTCCCTGGCTGGATGCTGGCATTGAGGGCTGTAGGGCAGCTGCTGTGAGGAGAGGCCGGGGCTGACCTGTGCTGGACATAGGCAATTTCATCCGGCTCTGACCAACCCACCACAGAGTAGCGCTGAGGCCCTCAGCCAAGGTGGTGGTGCCTCTGCGGAAACATGCTTACCAAAGGGACAAAACGGTGGACAGGCAGAGGAGGGAGAAAAAAGAGGGTGAAACGGCAGAGGGAAAACCAAGGTCAGAGAGGGAGGAGGAACAGGAGCAGAGCAGATACTGCTGAAGGACTACAGCTTGTGGAAGACCCATGTTGGAGCAGACGAAAAGGCTGAGGAGGAAGAAGAGGCAGAGGGAAACCACTCTGTCCTGGCTGTAACACGCCCAACCCTGCCACTCCTTGTGCCGACGTTGCTGCACTGAAGGGACTGAGCAGCGATAACAAGGCAGGAGGAGAGCAGAAGTCGAGCAGGGGAATGGGTGAAGGAAAGGCGTTTTCCCAAAGTGTATTTTCCCCAGAAGTTTTAATGTTGGGGTGTTTTGTTTGGTTTTGTTTCCCAGTACCTGAATTAGTAATTAAATATATATATATCTTAACTGGCAATGAATTAATTTCCCTGAAGTTGAGTCTGCTTTTCCTCAGTAATTGGTAAGACATCTCCCTGCCTTTATCTTGACCCACCAGCTTTCTTGCTCCCGTTCTTTCTGTTTTCTCCCCCTGTCCTACTGAGCGGGCAGCAGGTGAGCAAGTGGCTGGATGGGATTTTGGCTGCTACCTAGGGCCTACCCACCACATAATTTTGTGTTTATATTCATACACATATATTTTTAATTTTTTTGCTAGAAGTTTCATGGAGTTTCTTGGAGTACTTTAGAGTAATTTGATTAATACGTGTAGTATCCTAAAAGAGCAATCCCCACAAATAAATTATCAAAAATGTTACTCTTTTTTGGGGTGTGTGTGTGTGTGATTTATTTTGTAATATTTCAAATGGAGAGTTAGTATGCATTCACCAGGCAGATTTCCAAATGGATTTAATTCTAGCCAGGCTTCTCCAGTCACCCCACATTCCTTCGCCCTCCCACTCCTCAGCTTCGGTACAGTCCCTGGCAGTAATTCCTGACCAATATAAAATCTGGGGTAGTTTTGTTTTTTCCTAACCTCCTCCTGCTTGATTCATGTTTGATTTTTATCCTAAACTTTATTTGCTTGAATCTTTTTTCTTGTCAGTCTAGCTACGTTATTTTTTTCACCTTACATGCATCTACGTTTCAGTTCCTTCTCTCTACTGATATAGTGCATCAGAGAGAGGTATTGTGATGACTGATGATCAGGAGTGTTCATTAATATTTCTTTGATCTGTCAGTTTCTCTTTGCTATCATTGTGAAATAATGACAGATTTCTTTCTGGCTCTGGTCAGAGTGCTCTTGTTGACTAAGAAACTCGTGATCCTTTTCTCTCACTGGGAAGTCATGGGATAGTATGTAGTTATAGTCATTTTATCTGCAGATGTTTCAAGCGGGATTTTTACACGGGTCTATCTTTTCTCCATCTTTTTAGTCCAGGACTGTTGGAAAAGACAGTGAGATACAGTGAAATATTATGGTAGCAACCACCGTGTGTCCAGCTGTGCAGTCAAATGTCCTAGTACAGAACATGTATTCAAACATGGATTTAACTTGAAAATGTTTTTTTTCTGAAACTATTGGCCTGTGAAATATATTTGGAGGTCTTACTATGTTGTCTTTGTGAACATAGTATGTCATTTGGGTCTCACCCTACAGTTTCAAGTAGCTTACTAGTGCTGGTCATTAACTGAAAGTAAGATCAGTGAAGACTGGGTGTTAGTGCCAGGAGACAAAGTGTTTACTTGGGTGGGAATCTTGTTTCCATGAACTTCACTCTCAAGACAGAGCTGAACTCATGATTGTCTGAAGGTATATCACTGTGAATAATTTTGGAAACAAAAGCTGTTATATAATATAGCAGCTTATATATTGAAGGGCTTATCTGCATAAAAAGAAATTTCAGCTTATAGCTGTAACGTGCATTGTCAGGTGCTGTTCGAAGTATAACATTGGACGTTCTGAATGACCTGGGCTTACCTTTCAAGGCTTTCACATCTCTGGTGAGAACTAATGTTAACTCAATTCAAAGGAGAAATAAAGTCTTTAAGCAGAACTTTGCTAGATTCTGGAACCAGACTACATACAGTTTGGTTTAATTAAACTTTATGAAACACAATGAAATTCATTTATAAAGGTCTTAAGGATGACAGAAGTGACTAAGAGCTGAAATGCTAAGCTAGATTATGCTTTTCAAGTCAATGTATGTAACTGGTTATACTATTACGCAAGTGGGATGAACTGCTGAATTGTATTGCGTTATGTATGGTATTATGTATTGTATTATGTATGGTTATGGCAGAAAAGGATCTACGATTTTTCTCTTAATTATTTATGCACTTGAATACATAAAAATGAACAAATAATGATATGTTATCAATGTTCCTTTATTAGCATGTGGCTTTCAGTAATTCAAGGAGCTTCATCTGTCATCATTTGCTTGCACTAAAGTGGCCTTCTTCAGCAGTAATGCTGTGGCTGACGGAATACCTATTTTAAAATTTTAAAAATGCTGGTTTGCTCTGGGAGATAACAACTGACTCTACATTTAAAAGAAGAAGCTGACTTTATACAATCCGCAGGCTTCACTATGAGTCTGATTTCATGGATGTATATTTCTTGCTTACACATTTTTGTTAATTTCTGTTCAGTATTTGAGTGAATTTAACCTACATGAAAGATACTAAGATGTGAGCCCTGGATGGCAAAAAAATACATACCAGGGCCGTCAGCAGTCCATGTACCCTTGTCCTGCGTTGTAGTGCTGTTTTGCGAAGTTAACTTTTAAGATTAATTGTTAAAATGCTTCATGCAAAGACGTACACAAAAGAAACCCTGTGCAGTGTACAACAGATTTTACTGATCCTACAAAGACCAAAACTGTGCTATGTACTTGTGTGCCATCTGTTGCACCTCATCTTTCTACTAACGCTAGACATGTACAAATCACAGCTTTGTAGAATGCTCTACAACATGGCAGCTTGCATTTTCTTCTGGAACTACAAGAAAGGTGACAGTAAAGGTGCAAATTGTGATACATGAAACTATACTGTGAACCAAGCAGAAAACACAAGTTTTTTGAAGAGGCTATACAATCTCAAATTTTCTGGCCACTGATCTATGTATTGGAGCTATAGCCATGCCGATATTACTATTCTTATTCTTATTATCACCTCCATGACTAGCTATAAGGTTTGCACAGAATGAATCTAAATAGAAGATATAGGTGAGAATGTGAATAAGAAACATTATTTTCTTCCTTTGCTTTGTAAGTATGTATGGAAAGATGGTATGATTTACCAAAAAAAAGTTATGGCAAAGCTTAGAGAAAAGTTTCTAGTCTGAGTCAAGCTTTTTAATAACAAGGTTAGATTTTCACTCTGACCCTAGAGAGAAAACTCAATATTGCTTTGACGATACCCTGAATGTTGCAATGTCCCTGAACATGACATTTGGAACATACACTAGGAAATGTATTTTTAATAATACATATTTTCTAAGGTTGATAAACAGATAATCTAGTAAATATGCATTCCACAATAAAGAATGGAAAAACATGGAGTAATGAACCTATACAAACCGGAAGGAAACAAGAAATGAATTCTGCTTCATGATTATGCAAGCTGGATTAGCTGCCATTCATCACTGAAGAGTGTATACAAACTGCACCATATCAGTGAGATTAACGATGATTCTTCCAGAAAGGAGGGAGGGATTGGGATTCTTTCCTGCTCTGTGGCTTGTTTAGTAGAGTTATTTCAAACCCACTGAAGGCAGATGTACAGTCTGGTAGTATTCCAATAAGATAGTTAAATTGCTTTGCACAGGTGTGAAGAACTACACATGACGAAGGGGAGGGTAATCTCCCTTCAATAAGGGAGATTATTAATCTCCCTTTAATAAATCTCAGATCCAGAGTATCACTGGGCCAAGGGGGAAGTCTCCATCTCTGGAAACACTCAGAACTCCAGACTTGACTCTGTGCAACCTGCTTTAGGTGAACCTGCTTTACCAGGGGATTGGACCTCTCCAGAGGTCCCTTCCAACCTTGACCATTCTGTGATTCTATGATTTTGTGAAAGTACAGCTCAATGTACGGAAGAGACATTCCTAGGGCCTGGGCACATCTGTACAGAATTTAATGCAAACTAGATAAGCTGACAAGTTGGCTTCCCCTGTGCCAGCTGCCTCTGGGTGTAAGCAAATGTCAGGATAAACTGGAGTTTATCAGAGTGCAAGGAAATTGAAATTGCATGTCCTACCCTGGCTTCTGTGGGACTGGTGTTTAAGAAAGCCTACTACAACAATCCAGATTTATCCAAAGACAACTTTGTGTAGGGGAAAACTCCCTGAATCACTGCAATATTGAAGCAGAGTGAGGACACAGAGCAAGGACCAAGACCAGCGTCCACATCTTCAGAAGAGGAAAAGAGGTGGCCTGTTGTTTCTCTTAGTCTATATTTAGTGTAAAAGTAAACAGATTTTATCTATTTTGTCTAGTATTCCTTGGTGTAGTGTAATGCTGGTAACATAGGAGGCATAAACATGCTTTTTAGCCTCATCTTTTGGGCAAACAAGATCTCTGTGATTGTGTGCTGTGTTTGCTAATTCTTCTGTCTATATATTATTCCTTTTCCTAAAAGGTTTTGAACCAATAGCCTATTTCAACCACCGATACAGAGATCTAGGACTTTCTGACTTTCTATAAACATGGTGAAAAGCAGACAGTGGCTAGAAGATAGAAATGGAAGAACTGAAAATCCCTGCTAGAAAGGCCGTGACATGAGTGTCCCATTCAAGTCACCCCAACAAGTTCCACCCACTCTTCAGCCAGCCATGCAAAACCTCAGTGTTAGCATGTGTGTGTGCCAGCATCGTCCCTCACAGAGCTGCAAGGACAGGCACGCTCAGGGAAGAGAACTGCTGGTAGAGCAGTTCAGGAATGTGGGTAAGAGGAAACATGAAATACTAAAGAAGTGACGTGAAGTTATTGAGGATGCAGATGGCAGAACTTTTGTGGTGGTATAAGGTGTAGGACAGAAATCCGCAGGAAAGCAGCCTTCATTAATCCCGTGTTTGCAGAACAAGGTATTTTCTGTTTGACCAAACATCTCTCAAATCAATAAACATTTCATTCTGTTATGAACTGAACACAGCAGAGAAGTCATCTGTATAAAGCTATTACAAAGCTGATTTCTGGAGATGAAGGTTGTCTGTGTGTTTAACTATTATTTATCTCTTCTCTGCTGGTAATCTTTTTCTGAATTATATTTAGGAAAAATATTTAAAACCAAACCCGCAGTCCTTGTGATATCTCAGATGTGCCATAAACTACTATGGGGAACTGTAAACATGCTATTTTTAACATCTGTGTATTTTATACATTTTCAGTATTAATAGGAAAAACAACTTGTGGCTAGGCAGAAATCTGAAAAGTCACAAGTGATCTTTCCAAATTGGCGAGGGTACACTTCTGGAGAGAAGACAACTTCCTTGAGCAAAACTAGTGGTAGCTTTTTAAGTTACCTCTTTGCTGGTGCACTTTACTGTAATAGTTCTGATTCTGATAAATGCTCAGGCCAACTTTATTTGAGGGAAAATAAGATTTCTTCTTTTAAATACTTACAAAACCGAGACTCTCTAGCCTGTAGCCCTTAGGAGCGGAGAACTGCTCCAATTCCAGGCAGAGCTTTGTTACGGAAATCTCCAAGGTGAACGGAAAGCAGCCCTCACAGGGTATAATCACTGCTTGTGAGTTTCCTTTGTGGGTTATTAAGATTAAAATGATTAGGTTACTGACTGTGTGCTAGAAACAATTGTTCATTTAACTATGCATAAATTATTTTAAAGGTGTGAATAGGTCTCATTGCCGAATCAAACATTTTGCATAAAAATGTCATTAGAAAGACACCCTGGTGTGGTGTTATGGGTTAATAATTTCAGTAATAGAAATGTGAACTCTGTTATAGACAACATAAAAGCTTGTTACCCTGTAGAGTCCACAGAAAGTGAGACTACCACAACTGCCTTGTATATTGTTGCTCTTTTATTGATGGAGAAATACTATAGCTAGAGGTAAGTTCTAAGTCATCCTGTTAGCTCTGCCCCATTATCTTGTACGCTTCATGTTGGAACTGAAAATATCTTAAGTATAAATTTATACAGTAGCATTAAAAAACTTCAAACTCAGTGTGTTTCTTCAAGGATGAACTAACTGTTCATACGTATTTTATATTTAATAGTCTGCAGAAATATACTAAAAAGCCAAAAGTGGCGTGTAGACCATTTATAATTCCTCTATTTGAAATGAAAGCTCTTAGAACAACTGAAAAAAAGTTTTGTTAAATGCACTGCATTATACAATCTAATTTTTTGCAAGCTATATTGATCAAAACTATTCTGGCAGCAGAAATGGAACAACAGAGTAATAGCCAAGCTCCTTCATGCAACCAAATAGCATGGAGTAGTAAATGGAAAGCAAGACAAAGAGGACCAGAGAGATCACATAAAATGTGGTATTGCAGAATATTAAATCCACTGCAGTTAGCCAGTAACATATGAACAAAATTAAAACAGACAGTCTGAAGCTGCAAGCTGGGAAACATAAATTTGTATCTCACTAATGTTTCCCTAATGGATAGCTCCAATGCATGATGGGGATTTATTTTTAAATAATGTTATTTCACTGCTAACTGACCTTCCTGTCCAGTTCAATTTACTTAAGGAACCAAGATGCTTAGAAGGTATGATTTTTGGATGAAAGAGAATTTTTACAAAGTCACTGTGAAAGCCAGAATCAGAACAAGACTTGTTTTATTTTGACTCAGAGAAGTATTATGATAAACAAAATGCTTAAAATAGAAGTGCAGAAACCCAATTCTATTTAAATGTAATTCTGAGACCATACTAGATTCCCAGGCTTGGAGTGAGCTGCATTTTGTCTGAGTATTGTGCTCCTGTGAAGCTTTAGAGGCTTTAATAGGGCTTTGGGCAAATGCAGGCATCCACCCACACAGAGCTTATTTCAAGTCAGGGTCCTAACACTAGATTAACTATATTGGACTATAAATAATGCACCTGTCAATTGCACAAAATAGAACTAAAGAGCAGATGGTTCCTCAGAGTAAGTGATGTGTGGTGAATGCTAGTAATGCCAAAGCTTTGGGCAGTGGTAAGGATAGACCCTGATCTTGTTCAGGTGTAGGTAGTAACTACATTTCAAGTAACTATTGATGTAATTATTACTTCCTGTTTGCTTTAAAGTAGCTCTTGTTTCCTGCAGATGTTGTGCAGGAACCTCTTGTTTAAAAAAAACCCACGTTTATAAGACTATGGCATGTCATGGCAGTGTGCGACTGAACAGACTGTTAATTCTGCTTTGTCCTGGTTCTCATGGTTGGTGTTTGATAACATGAAAACCTTTTCATATATCTGACATTGTAACATATATTAAGTCAGTCTGTACAGTCATGCTATGTTTATACTAATAAATTAAACAGTGTCAGGCAACATTCATTATACCAGTATTATGTTGTCTACATTGCTGAATTATTAGTACAATCCTTTTCTCAGTTTTGGCCTGGGTGCACTAGCTGTCTCCTAAATAATTCTTGGGTATGGTTTGGGAGTTATCACTGTCCAATGACTATTCTCAGTAGTCATTTTGGATATTGTCAGTATGTTCTGCGTAGAAAGACTATTTAACAGTGTGGGTGCCGGCCTTTCTAGGTTAGCTGGCTTCAGTCCTGGAGAAAGGTCAGAAGCATATTTAATTTTTTAGCACTGAAATTGCTTCACAGTAGGGTAGTACATCACAGCTGTAACTTAGCACTTAGTAGCTCTGGGACTGGGGAGAGAAGCAGCTTCCAAGAAAGCTTTTGAGCTGTAAATGACCATGTGAGCAGATTCTATTGTTTCAGGCAAGACTTAAACCAAATTATTCAGAAATGGCTTTCCTTTGCCTTTTCATTTTGCTTTGAAATAGTCCAGGAGGTCTCTTCACAATCTATAATAGCTGAGAAGTATGCATGCAGCTGCTGTATATCTCCTTGTTGTTGCTAGTTAACCTAGTGGGAGATAATTTTAGCTCCTAGACTTCGTCTTAGAGCGCTGGACATCAATTCACACAGCATAAAGTACAGGCTTAGTCAGGCTCTACTTGGCTTCTACCATGGCATTTTACATGTCCTCCACCATGGCCTGATTACAGCAGAATTATTGTTCTGTGGACAAAAAGCACAAATAATGACTGCATGGACATGCTATAGAGACATTTCAGAATTTTGGTTTGTGCTAAACCCTAGGTTGAAGAACATAAAGTTGTAAAATGTATGTATATGCACATATATCAAATAGGGTGAAAACGGTCCCAAAGAATGGGGGGAAGGAGATTTCCCAACTTGAGAAAAGTGTAATAGTGGCCCCTTGTGGGGCTTCAGACAAGGAAGCTTCCAACATCCTTGTGAATGCCAAAGCTTTGGGCAGTGGTAAGGGTAGACCCCGATCTTGCTCAGGTGTAGGTAGTAATTATATTGCAAGTAACTATTGATGCAATTATTACTTCCTGTTTGCTTTGCAGTAGCTCTCCTCTCCTGCAGATGTCATGCAGGAACCTCTTGTTTAAAAACCTTACGTTTATCAGACTATGGCATGTCATCACAGTGGTCTCTCCTGCCATGTTGCTGCCAGTGTGAGTGTTCTGGGAGAGGGACCAAAGCTTCTGATGTGGACAAAGCTTCTGGTTGGAGGGCTGAGGAAGAGCTCTACTGGGAGACCATAGAAAGGCTGAGGAAAGCATGACCCAAGCCCTCCCTGGTAAGTCCACACGTGATGTGCCTTCCTAGTCACATATACATGTTCTGCATCTGTCTGTCTTTCTTTTTCTTGGCCATTATGGAGTCTACTTATTCTGGGAGGTGACCAGCAAAAATCTCAATAGAGAATACTCAATAGAGAAAAAAGATAGAAGGTGTGACTTTGTGTCTGGGGAAATTTTTCTCTGAGAGGCATATCCCTTTTCATATGGCTCCTATATCTCACTATGAAACTGCTGTTAAATAAGACAATGGCTTCTTTCCGCATTAAACAAGAACAAATGGGAAAATATTTTCACAGGAGTTACCTACTGATTAACCACTCTGAAATGTAGGTTCTAAGTCTATTTTCTAGATTTATTATTTTCTGCCAAAATTGATTTGGACAAAAACCATAGTAATTACCTAATATGTAGTTAGCAATTTTCCATCTCATTACACAACCCTTGTATCTTATTACCCATTTAAATGAATACCTGTTAAATGAACAGACCTGTACAATGCAAACAATTTTTCGATCCATCAAGCCAAAACAAATAGAGGACTCCAATAAAGTCTTTACAACAGTGTACCACACTATAGGATGCAATAAAAATAGGATTTATTAGTGTAATATATCAGCTAAATGAATATAAAACTTTGTAACAGAACCAAAATTACTTTTGGGGATGTCACATGATTGTACTATAACCCTAATCTTTCAAAATCCCAAGGAGCTTTTATCTTATCTGAGATAAGATCTTTGAGTATTTGTCACTATAGTGCTCGTAAAGTGACACTATTAATGCTGGCTGCACCTAAACTTGATACTAATTGTGCAATGATCTATCCTGCTGACTTTTGTCACCAAATACGTCATGATTTCCACTAGTGCAGGCCTGAATCTCTATAAAACAAAGACTTAACAACAGCAAGCTGCAGTGAACCTGAACGTGACAGTGGATTAGATTTATCTGTTCTCTCAAAGTGTGATTTAGACACGAGTTCTCAGAGGTGGAAGAAAACGTTCACTCCTGGTTCTCTTCATGACAAAATCTAGATCCAAAACCTCACATCTTAGGAAAATTTTTATATATGTGAGTGGAATTAATTAGGAAACTTACTGACAATGAGAAGGAAGAGGGCATACACTGGCTGATTGTCTCAGAAGCATTTAAAAACAATTTGCTTTTAACAAGGATTAGGACAGGAAACAGAGAATATATATTTTTACTAGGAACCAAATGGAAGGGAAGCAAGATTAAATGAAATGGAAAGGCATACCCTCAGAAAACTATTTTAGAATGACTAAAATGGAGTGAATTTCTTACTTGTAAAAGATACTAAGTAAACAGTTTGTTAAAGTTAATGTCACTTTTTTCCAGGCACAAGCTTGAATGTAGTTGATAATTACTGAGTTATACTGGATGAGCTCTCATGGACCTCCTGTGTCTAGTCCTTTCTGTCTGCAGAAGGATCTAAGGATAACCCTGCACAGATACGTGGCTGCAGTCACACAGCTCACTCATTTCTCATTTACCGGCTTTCCTTTAGGAGGTGTGTGAGTTCTGACAGCAACAATATCAACACTTCTCTGTCTCAATAAAAACTCCTACATTTAAATTATGGAGAATGAAAGATAGATAGCACATCCTGAATCTGCAGAAACAGACCAGGGAGAAAGAACGATGTGCAAAGATCTCAGCAGAAGCTGAGTTGCACTCAAAGCAGTTGTAGCTTTTAAGAGGATCGTCACCTTGAACTGTTCTAGAGGATAATTTGTATTTGTCACCCATGGGATTCCTATCCTTATCTTAATTATTCCAATGTTGTGTGTAGGACAGACTTCTGTATTACGATGACACTGACGTTGTGTGCGTGTTTGTGGTTAGCTTCTGATGGCCGCCTGCTCTGATAATATCTGCTCTCTTCAGAATGATTACATATTCTTTATGCCATGAATGTCCAAAATAGAATTTTACTTCAGAAGAAAAAACACTGTTGAAACAGAGGTGGCAGAGATTTCCCTTATGCTATTTCTTGCTGTAATCATGGCATAGCAGATATAAAACCAGGAACACTTACCACTTCCCAATGATCCAACAAACTAAGGGAGAACAAGAGTCAACAGAGGTGGAAAATGCAGATTCATGTCTTGCCTGCAATGAGTCCTTAACTGAATATAGAGTAGCATAGTTCAAACTGAAAAGCCTAAGGACATTAACCTCATAACAGACAAATATTCATAACCAGTTCCTTTTGTGAAATGGGCGTCTTAGATTCATGGTCCACTTCAAGTCCCCAGCTAGGCCTTGAAGTTGGCTTTCTGTCATGCAAAATGATTATTTATCTGTCTGTTGCTACAACATGAAAAAAACCACCTTTTTCAAAGTTTGACTGTCCTGAGTTTCATGTTGCAGAAAAGGAATAATTTCAAATTAACACATTCTTCTTGAGTTATATTATGCATTTCAGTTCTTCAAACCCTTGACTCATGAGATTTCTGTATTTACCCTTCTTTTATGAAATGCGGCTGTAGTACTGTGCATTAAAATGTTAGAAAAACAGAAACATAGGGGACAGTTCATGTAAACTTTATTTGAAGCCAAAAAAACATGTAACAGGACAAGAATTATATCCAACCTAGAAGAATAAGGAGAGTATCTTGATTTAAAGCAAAACCAAAAAGGATGACCCTGTGCAACAATTAGAAGCATGTATTAGAGATGTCAGAAGCCTGCAACAATTAGAAGCACGTATTAGAGATGTCAGAAGCCTTTTAAAGTGCTTTTTCCTGTGGAAATTACTGTCCTTTGGTATTAAGTAATAGTCTGAAAAATCTATGCTAAAAAGACAAAACCAATGCAGGCTCTGTGGGAAGTTTTTTCTTGCTCTCTATCTTTCTCTTTTTATTTCCTTACAATTTTATTACTCCCTGCCGCGCCCCCCCCCAACCCCCCCCCCCCCCCCCCGGAACAAAATAAAGTATGTTAAAGCACAGAAGCCTTGTTTTCAGAGTTGAGTGAATTTTTATTGCCTTGTGATAAATCTCAAGAAGCAAGGAACTGGGATGGAAACACTGAGATGTTCCTGGCTACATAATACAGTTACTAGGCACTGGGCCATGCATGTATGCACACACATACTTTAAAATAAATGTAGTCAAGTAGAATAAAATAAATTTTCTAAGAGTAAAAGCTGAGCTAAGCTTTTTAATTTGAAAAGTCAGCTTGATTAAGGAATAAGACCACCCACTGCTGGGAGAAAAATGCTTGTACCATATATTATGCATATTTGGTATCCACAGGCTGATATGAAGTATTGCAAGGTGGAACTCTACCGATCGGGTAATGAAAAAAAGATGCATTGAGACAATAAAAGAAAGTAAAAAAGATTTATTAATTCATGAATTTACATTCTGCATAGCCAAAAACTAAATCTTCCAGTACAAAAGTCTACAACAACATATTTGCATTAAGGGTTCAAATCAGGAAGCTACTTGCATATACAATTAACTCTACCCTTATTGATTAAATCAATCTAAACAAGTGCTTAACACTTACAAATGCCTAAAAGCTTTAATGAATTGAGGCCTACATACCTGACCTGAAGTCCTTTGTCATCACTCCGAGTCTTTCTATCAACCAGAAAGACCTTTGCGTTTATGCAGGTGTAATACTTAGAGCATTAGAACAGGCTCCTAAATACCCATCACACCATAAAACTTAGATTAAAACTAACATTTTGAATCCCAAATTGCATTGCTTTGAATTTGTTTGTTAGCTCTTGTTTGCATGTCTCTTTCTTACTAATACTGTTGCTGTATGCCGAGCTTAGGCTCTGATGTGAAATTGAAGTGCTTGCTTGTAGAATGACAAAATATTTGATTTGACTTTGGTATACCTGTTTGTTTGCATAGAGAATGTTAATTTGTTTGATTAAAGAATTACCCCATGAACGTTACTTGAAATCAGCATGACTTATACAAATACTTTCCTTGCCCCAGAAAGGAGGGATGTGTTTTTATCCTATCAGTTGCAAAACCTCACTTATCCTGTGCCATGTAGTAAAGGCTGCTCTTAAAATGGAAGACATTTTCTGAGTAGAAGAAATACCTGAATTTATAATATTTTTTCTTTCTTTCAGTGAACTAAAGTTTCCACCTTGTTTAAGCATAGTTTTCTCTAAGGGAAGGTTCCTTTTTCTTCACAGTGACTTACAACTTCCTCCTCAGTTATTGATAAGGACATCCAACATCTCCTTAAGGCATGGTTTAATACAGATTATTTTCCCTATAAGAGTTATACAGACTCAAAGTTAAAAGTGTAGTTGGAGCACCTGAGCTGAGAAACACAATGGTTAATGTCACCAGAAGTGCTCATTCGCTGAAGTCTTGATCCAAATTTCAGTAAGCCTAGAGTGACCATAGGTTTGATAACTGGAAAGCGTACCCATGTTGTAATTTGACTGAGTTGAAAGCATGAAGCGTAAGAAGTAGTGTCTTCCAAAAGTACGAGGTGTAACAAATATGTCAGGTAGATAGATGCTAGATAATTAAAAAGCCTGTGGGCAGGCAATAAGAACTCTGTAAGAATAAGAGTTAATACAGTTCTTGAAGAAGCACAAATATACTAAAACTTCACTGCATTTGAGATCGTATTACCATTTTCAGGACTTCAGTTGTGAAGAAAAAGAGTGTGTACTGGTGGCTAACAACCACTGTGCACCACAGAAAAGTAGCTGCCACTTCTGGCAGTAACAAGGAACATAGAACTGAAAAGAAAGTATCTTATTTATCTGTTTATATTTTGCAGATAGAGATTCTGGCAAGGATGGGTATGGTCACCACTGAATGGTTAAATTTTAGCTCATTTTTAGTTGGTTGCAGTTTCGTGAAACCCTTAAGCAAGGTTGGTTAATTATCCTTAACTTTCTTCTTCAAGAAGCAAAGACGGTCTGAGGCAACTGGGAAAACCGTGTGACCTAAAGCCACAGCAAATCCCAGAATTCCTGAGCCACCTGGTCCACAGGGACTGCAGAAGCTTTAGAAAAGTTGTTGCAGCAGCGAAGCTCCCCAAGAAAGAGCCTGCCTTAGCCCTTTTTGTTCACAGCTGTCAGCTTTGACAGAAAGAGACTGCTTGCTTCATAGGTGCTGAAGTACCACATGCTCAAGCTCTTCCTCCGTTCACTACTGTTGCCAGTTCATTTCAGCATTCATGATGTCTTTCTAGTTTCCAGAGACCTGCTTTAGTTTGCTACTCTCCTCTCTGGTATCAATCAACCAACCAGACTGAGGTAGTACATTTATCTGGGACCTTATTTTAAGAAAAAAGGGTGCCTTATTCACCCAACTTACTTCCTATTTACACAGCTCCGCTAGAGCTCTGGCCTGTGAACGTAGGATAGCTGTGCCACTGGTTCAGCCCCCGGCTTCATTGCAGCATTGCTACTGTGTTAGTAGTTTGAGGTCCTCACCACGTAAGACTGCACTGGGACAGGAAAATAATCAAGTGATTTGGAAGCTGGTCTGTAATTCTGAAGACCTGGGGTTGGTTTCCTCCCCTGGTTCTTTTCTATTACTGGGGAAGTCATTACTTGTGGTTGATCAACTTGTGTGTAGTCAACAGAAGTTTTGTGTTGATTATTGGTCTCAGCGTCTTATCAACAAGCATTCCTGTTTCTTTTCCAAGCTTCATTGGCTTGTAGGAATTAGTATAATATCGATATAATCAAATAATAAAAATGAAAAAACACTTTTGTAGAAACTGAAGTGGGTTTTGCAGACCCAAAGAGCATACAGGGATACTGTGCATTATGCAGGCAATAGCCTCCTAGCGTAGACATTACTTAGACCAGCAGAACAGTTCTATTGCTGGAATAGCTGATTTCTTGTCACTGTAGAAGGCTCCAAAGAACCCTGGCTGTTCACTAAAACAGGCAAATTATCCCTTTTCCTGGTTGCATAGCACTGTGTTCCTATTTTACGCCTGAAGCTCTTTGCAGCCCATCTCCTTCAGTCTCAGACTGTCCCATTTGTGATGGTAAAGCAGAAACCCAGCTCCACACTTTTTCTTTTGTAAGCTTCCTGTGTAGGAGCTACTTCAGAAGCAGCACTGTGGGCACTGCTGATATGTCTACACAGGAAACGCTTAGATAAGTTAACTGCTGTGAGAAAACTTTTTTTGAGGCATGCACGCAAAATAACTTCAGGTTGCTCGCATTTTAATAGTTGACTGGGTTACTTCTCCTTTGTTACTAGACAGATGCTTCAGAGCAGTTGATAAGTGATAAAATGATGTAGGGAAGTGCTGGAGTAGCTGTACCTCTGGGGTTATTTAAAAGCATGGGGCTTCAAGCGCTCATTCGGACTACTTGTGCCTGAGGCTGTCGCCCACACTCAGCAAAATGATCTATACCAACAGAACCATCCCCATCTTATTAAAAGAGAGTTACTGGCATAGCTGTCAATCTAAGACAACATCATGCCTCTGGCAGATTTGCCAGTGCAAGTTTTTTGTTTGAAACTAGCCAAAGTTTTAAAAGACAAAATGGCATAGGAGTGTTCACTAGGGACCCAATTAGAATTAAATTAATGTTTAATTATGTGCGCTTTTAGAATAGAAAAAATACAACTATTTTATTGTAAAAAATGTATAGCTTTTCCAAGTGGCAAAGTTAATTAGTGTACTTTTTATGTTACCTCTTCAGGCCATTTTTAAATCAACAATCAACAATTATCTTCTGAACCTCTCTTCAGTCCAGAGAGAGGTATATTTAATCATCAAGTGTCAGATCCTGCTTTTTTTTTCTTTTCTGTTTGATAAATTTCCTAGTTATGAATTCAGTTTTGTATTTACAGAACATAATTCTAAAACAAGAAAGCCCATTGAAACCTTTCAAATTGAGTACAAAAACTGTGTCATGTACAGCACCATGGGCCTGAATACAAAGCAAGAGTTTAATGTCTTAATAGGACATAGGGTGTTCTTTGTGACATTTAATTTATACCAGCAGCACTTTTAGCAAATGTATAGCAAATAGTCCAAACCTCAGATAAAGAATTCATCTAAGCCTGTTAAGAGAACAAAGCTTTTGTATGTCAAACACTGACATAACTGTGACTCTGCCCTGGTCTTGCCACCTAATCTCTTGTGCTCCCAGATATATCCTAGTATCTTGCCTGCTTGAATTTTTTTGTTTATTTTTATCAAGGAATCATAGGATAGGAAGGCCTTTGAAAGTCAGAGTAGATTTGGAGATTACAGAGACATCTATAATCCTTATTCAACACCATACAACATTTGAAAATTCCTGTAAGGAAAACTGTTCATGCAGTGATTCCATGCTGTCTGAGGCTAAATAAATTGGACAAAAATGAGAATTATTGCCTTACAGGAATTTCACACCAAAATTTGCCTTATTCTAACTCTTCACACTCTGTGGTCAGAGTATCATAGTAAAGTAATTTAACTCAAAATAATATGACAGGTAACTTCTGGTCTTTGAAATGAGAAAGTATAACTTCTGAAAAAAATAGGGTTTTTTTTTCAGTTTCCTTTCAAGAGTTTATATTAAAAAATATTAGGCTATCACAAAGAAATGGATATCATATTAATGTTCCCATAGAACAATGGAATTACAGCATAACAATTTAAGTGGAAAATACCATTTAAAGGTGCATGAAGAAACACAAATAATTAATTTTTGTCTCATCCTTAAAGTAAGAGTGGTTTCTACAAGGGCCAAACCCAAAGAAAATTTAATCCAACGTGAGATTTTTTTAATGCGTTCAGTGGTTCTTGATTCTAAGTCTTTTCAGGACATCCAGGTTTTTCTCTTTTATGGTAATATTGGTAGAAAAACGTTACTGCTTCTCTCAGTAGCTCGATCTAACAGTTATTTTCAAATAGCATTCATCCTTGTGCAATGTACCCAGAGCCTGAAATGTTACAAATCAAAGTTCAGTCTTGCTGCACAAATTTTGAAACTGTAAAATATTTCAATTCAGAATGACCATTACTTAAGAAGACATTTCCCTACTTAAGAAGATGTTTGCTTAAACTGCAGTGAATTTATTATTCTTTCTGTGTAAATAACGCTACCCTTTCTATCATTTGCGTATGATAGTTGCATAGATGATATACTCTAGAAAAGTAACAATAAATAAAAGACAGTCCCCGAAACACAGAAATCTTACAGTCTGTCAGACAAATGTACAGTGAGATGCACATTGCTGAATAGTGAAACTCATTCATATTTAATACTAGCTTTGTTTCAGCGGGATCAGGATGAGATATTTTTTATCACAAATAAGAGACTCAATTAGTTGTTTAAAAAACGTAGGAAATGAAGAAGCAGAAGATATAGCTTGACATGAGTGGTTTGATTTATGCTGTTATTATATCTCATTTCAATTAATTACTTATGCCTAAATGGAAAGTGAAAATCCATTTTTGTAATTTTGTTTTAAATTTTTATCATGGTTTCTCTCAGATACTGCTACAGCAGTGCTAACTGTATATGTCTCTATTGGCTTTCCCCTAATAAATTGAATTTGTGAGTTTATTCAGTCAAATGTACCAAGGAAGGTTTCAAAAGGGTGGAATGGTTTCAGAGGTGACCGCGTTTCCACCAGTTCTATGAATAAATAAGGCTGAATGTCCATTTTAGTGCCACAGCACTTAAGGCTACAGCATGAGTTTAGTCCCTTAGAAGACATAGTGGTATCCACTTTGCAGAGAAACTCAGTAAATGATCTAGCTTTGGAAGCTGGGAAAAATTCAGTTGGGATTCATCCCTTCTGGACCATCAAAGTCAGTTAATCATAAACCATATAGTGTGGAATTTATCACCTACCTGTAAATGTCTACAGTGTAAACATGTACATCTGAGCTAGTCATGCTTTTTATAGTCAGTGGGGAGTAAAAGGCACTGCAAGGGCACAATTCGTCTGACCTGCTTTAGACTTCTATTTTAAGATGAGATAAATTGTGCCCTAGAAATGCCAACTTCTCTTCATTGGCTGCAAAGGCAGTCTAAGACAACTTACTCAAATACAGATGGTTGTTTAAATCTCGGTCAAAATGCATGGGAGAACAAGGCATTTATTCCTCAGCTACTGAACAGAATTTTAACTCTGAAAAAAATGTTTTCCATGCTCATGACACATCTGAAAAATAATGTGACAATTTTGAATTCAGTAACGTTTTTGTAAAAAGCTGAGTCATCTGTGTATTTCTCACATGGGAACAAGTGCACTTTCTGTTATCTGTTTAGATGTCTGTTATATGTGTGTACGTGCGCACACACGGCCAGCGCATGGTTTTTGAGGCCTCTTTGCTGCCTTGTGCTTTCATTGTGTGATCATGTCAAGGAGAATCTCAGCCTGGGCTATGTGCCACGCAATGAAACTGGAGTGAGGGGGTAAAGACCAGAGCTCAGACTTGCAGCTTGGAGTTATTGCCTTCAACTGAGACTTTCTAAAGCCTGAAACCTTGCCAGGAGACCAGCCTTCCCTAACAGCAGTGAAACTCTCTGGCAACGACCACGTGGGCTCTATAGTGATGGATGAAAGCAAGCAGAGATTAAAGGATATGTGACCAACTGCCTGTAGTCAGGCCACGGAAAGAAGGTGTTCTGGCTCTGCATTGCAAGTACGGGAGCTACCACTCTCATTTCAGGGAAGTGTAAGAGTGTTCTCCATCTCAATGCATAGAGCTGAACTTTCATATCCACAAAGACTGAAGGTGTGTACATAATTATTCGTAGTATCTATGTGTATGTATTCCATACAAATGTATTGCTCCATTCCATTTTGCATATATATCTAGGTCTAGTAAGTACATAATTGTGAGATGTATTATAGTAATATTAGCCAGAATCAGGCTAGGGAAATAATTTATTAGTCAGTACCCTTTTTTTCAAAAGCAGTATAAAAAAAAAATTTATGTTCCCCTTCCTAATAATTTCAGTGTATGATCTTCTCTTGTCGCTGCTGCTTGCCTGCATGAAGTCCCCAAAAGAAAGCAATGGAACCTCTGAAGCAACCTTGTTTTCTGTGTGCTCTCTCAGTCTGTTAGCTCTAAAACACCGAAAGAATGGAAGTGATTGGACTTGGATACCTATAATAATAGGCTTATAAGAAATGCATATATAAAATTTTGTTTGCAATTTAAAAAACTTCTGCATTTCTGAATTGATTTCTCTATCCACTTTTCTTGATCCTCACCTCAGCTTTTCTTTTGCCCTGCTTACCTTTTCATCCCTGCTTTATTAACTTCACAGTGTTTCCCTTCACATTTCATTCTGTTTAGCTTCTCCCAGAATTCATTTGGATTATTTTTTCAAGGATTACAGACATCAAACTTCAAGCTCTGAAGTGTTATGATGTGACCGCTATAATTCTCTTCTGTTTTTTACTCCTGGGAACTGCTCTGTTCATTTAGATTAGATAGAATGTACATTATTTTGGGCTCTAACAGTATCCTCTGTAGATGAATGAATGAATCTTTTTTTTATTTAGGGGGGGCCTTAGATGCTGTAGTAGTAGGTATGACTAGTAGTGCTAATGGTAGTAAAGACACAAACTTCCAGGAGAAAGCTGGAAGCTTTTGCTCTTCAGCAAAATAAGTCATTGAGGTCACTATCAAATCCACAAAGACTGAAGGTGTGTACATAAATATTCGTAGTATCTATGTGTATGTATTCCATACGAATGTATTGCTCCATTCCATTTTGCATATATATGTGCCCATTGAAAGGATTTTAAGCACTATGCCTGAGCAATGTGTTTTTTCGCTGGCACTTGTCTATGCATGTTGAATTCCATGCTTGGCAATTAAGTATATGGTCTAGTTTCCAGCTGTAGGGGTCAAAATATTTATCACCAGGAGCTAAGCAAAGTACTATAGCATTTTAAAGCCAGCATAAGAGAGTTTGGAACAGACATGTGAAAAGATATTATTATGTTAAATGGCCAAGGACTATCTATGAGGGTTCCATGACCTTAGTTAAGTTTCAACTGCACATATAAATCAATTTGGTTTTGAACATTCTCAATTTCTGTATAGATCCTTTCATCAAAATAATGTTGTTGTGTTTATCAGCAAGTCGAGAAGAGACAAAACTTGGGAAAAGCTATGATAACATTATCTGGTGGGAATACTTTGGTCAGTTCAGGAAATTGCAAGTGTGATAAATGTGGGGTTTGTTACTTTGTTGTTTCACATTATGCATGAGAAAGGCTCCTGATTTCAAAATCTAATAGAAACTTTTAAGGAATTAAAATATTCTTTTTAATCCAAAGTGATTTTTTCAATTTAACTTTTGACATTTTT
This sequence comes from Falco peregrinus, assembly GCF_023634155.1. Classification (NCBI taxonomy): domain Eukaryota; kingdom Metazoa; phylum Chordata; class Aves; order Falconiformes; family Falconidae; genus Falco; species Falco peregrinus. Next base: position 12,528,506 of record NC_073726.1, on the reverse strand, counting down.
TAAAAAAAACATTGGTTTTAAATATTAGGTAAATTTCAAAACAAAATCATTGAATTTTACCAAAAGTATTTGGGGAAAAAAAACCCAATTTCATTAACAACTGTCTTCTTTAGTTCTAAGTACAAAATTTTAGGTAACATTTTCATTTCATTTCAAAGCAATAGATATGTTTTATGCGAAAGAAGTGGATGGGATAAAATAATGATTAAACTATAGCGCTTGTTATCCACATGCCTTACTTCCCACATTCATAACTGAAAATATTTTTCTCAAAGATGTGTGGGGAGGAGAGGAGAAGGAAAAGAAACAGCACAAGAGTTTCAAGATTAAAATAAGTTTTTAAAATAATGCTTAGTTATTTTATTTGCTGTGATAGGCAAGAATCAGCCTGTTCACAGCAGCGTGCTGGCTCTTTTACACATAAATGCAGCTTCTTCAACTACTTCACTGTACTTCAGGAACAAATTAAATGATGAATACAGTTTCTGTTAGGCAGAAACCCCAGGAAATTGGTAGTTACAGATTCTAGCAACTAGACTGGTGGAGTGTTAATGATTAGTTATTTTTTACTCTGTATTACTCTGATAAAAAGTATTTTCCCCAGGATTAGTGGCTAAGGTAAGCATCTGTCTTTTTGTTTTCTTTTTAAAGTGTTATTGAAATTATAAAACCAAACTCCAGAAGAACTGCAAATTTAGTGGCTTTTTGCTGTTGTAATTATACGTTGTATTTCTCTGGCAAATGCCTGTAGATAATTGCTGCATTTGTACTTTTACAGGCAGGCTGAAAATATAGAGTACTATTGCTGAAGAAGGTATAACAAAAGATATAAGCAATAAATTACTGTGTTTCTTTCAAGCATGTAAAAGGCAATGCTTTTTCCAGTCGCTTTGCTCATTCAGCAGTTTTCCTGTGAACAAAAGACATTTCTACACAGTCAAAAGTTTTCTTATTTTCTTATTTATTTTTGCACAATGTATGTTGTAGTTTTTGAATCTCCAGTTCAGTGCCAGATTCTTGTTTGGGGAATGAGGAATGGCTTGCCGTTTCTGCAGCTCTAACTTGCTTCCTCAGCAAGTTCTCAGGCATCCACCAGCAGAATCATATTACCAGAGGTCACTGAAGAGGCTGCTCCTGACAGCATGTATTATAACAGAGAGTCATCATTGTTGCAGCCATAATTTTTATTAACATTACTCACAACCTGGAAATGCCAAGCGTAATTCAGACCCAAACCCTTTTCTCACTCTCCTCCCCATGACTACTTCCCTCATTTTCCTGCCAGCTTGCTTATCTCCAGGGTTTCTTTGAAATACTGACCTGCTAAATTAGAACAGCAAATGCAAGTAGATTTATTTAACTTTGAAAGCCTTGTTGGCAGAGTCTTTTCACTTTTTTTGTGAAGTAACTTCTGCATTGGAAGAGCATCTTAATGTGACACTATTCTGTTCATTCCTCTTTATCACAAGCACAGCTTTCTTTCCCATAAACTCCAGAGCTTTATTTCATTAATTGTCAATGTGATTACTTACTCTACAGCATAATGAATGTTATCTGAAACATTTAGTGTGCCTTTCTGCCTGGTGCTCAAAATGTATTACAGTAAGTGCTGAAAAAATAACATTTTGTATGTTAGTACTTTCTTCTGAGTTGCATGAAAAAGTCTTGCTTTGCTAAGTGTATTTACGTTGTTCAGGAATGGCAAGAGGAAGACCCTTACCTACCTCGAAGGAGCATTCCTTGGGCATTTTGCTCATTGGCAGCAGCTAGTTCTGGCACCCTACTCCTTGTTCATCACTGTGTGAGACTCCCAGCTGTCACTGGGCACATCTATGTGGGTGTACTGGCTGCACTGCCCCTCCAGAGCAGCTCTGTCCTGGGAAGCCGGAGCAGAAGGCAGCATGGCAGAGTGGAGCAGCGCTATGGAGCACACTGGTATAGAGGGTTGGTTTACATGGGTAAGAAAGGATAAACACAAGGCATTCGCTGTATCCACTCTGAATTCACTGCAGAAAATGTGGCATCCATCGGGAAGACATGTGGGTGCACTAATGCACACCTGTGACCCAAATAATAGACTGATACCTCTCTAAAGAGTTTGGTAATTTTGGTGTGGTACCATGAGAACATGCTATTAAGCTGGCTTGTTTCTGGCAGATCAATGCATGGTTAAAAACAAACATGCATCTCTGCCCCTGCCTATGTGGAAATGGCAAAAGACATCAGTGGACTTTAAATCAATGATTAAAGCTAAACCCCTCAGGTGAGACAGTAAAGTGTTCAGGATTGGTGAGCACTCAATGCCCCTTACCAATATTGAACAACCAAATCCTAATTCAAAGTGGAAAGCATAAATAGTTAATCCAAGCACAAAATAAAAGGTGCTGTCAGTTAGACCTCAAAGTACCTTAAAGTGTTAACCACTTACCTTTACATGAAAATGTGTGAATTTCAGTGTTTTGATTTCATGATGGCAAATTTGCCTTCACAAGCACATTTCTACACTAGAAAGCTCAAATCATCCTTGAGATAAAAGCAGATGGCTGGATTTGATTCTAATAGCTGACTGAAAGCTTCCACCATGAATTATTTTTGGTTTAAAATGAAGGGATTTTTCCCAATCTCTTTACTGCTACTGCTACAGACACTTCAAGTGTCTTGTTTTTGGACACAAATGATTCTACCTTTCATGATGGCACAACTTCAATCTTCATCAGGTACATTAAGCTTCTGATGATGGGTTTTATAAATCACAAATTACAGCATAATGTAACTTTTGACCTGAAGTGATTGTAATAATTAAAGCCTGGTCTTTTGACCGCGTTATAGCATTAAATTTCCTATAGCAGAAAAATATTTATTGAGGGCATAAAAAGCAAGGATAAACACTCAACCTTTTTGTCATTATAATTTAACTACTCTAGTCACTGAACCTGTCTGGTTCTATTTCTGTAAATACTACCCTATATGACCTACCTTGACCAATATATTTTACAAGCCAGAGTCATCCATTAAACTTGTGAAATGACTTTGCCAATACAGCTTGTACAAAAAGCCAATAAGTAAAAAATGGTTCTCCTATGGGCTGTCTTAGCATTTCTGGCCATGATTAATATAAGCAATTGTCTCAGTTTGGCTCTTCAAGGAACTGGTAACTAAACAGAAATAATAATGCTAATGGAAGGCAAAAATAAGCTTGTATTTTACATCATTGCCTGGAGTTCGCATGCAAAATATGTTTGATATGTGCCAGGTTTACTGTGTTACCAAAAGACAGGAAGGTGATGGCGCGGATACAATGAAAGTGCCAAATGCAAAGTATGCTGTCAGTGCATGATACAACAGTGATGATTTTTTTTGCCAAATATGATAAATAATGGTAGCCTAGTCTTTTTAGTTGTTTTTTTTCCAGTGGCTATGCCTCTACATATGAGCTCAGAAAAATAGAAAAATGGTCTGCCTTCAGAATTAGCATAATCATTATTGTATTTGCTAATTATATATAACAAACCAATATGAATACCACAAACTCCATTGCCTAAAATTGTCCAAGCAATTCTGTGTTACTCTACGTTTTGAAAAGTCTCCCACTAGTCTTTCACAGCCTCAAAACTTTTTGAAAGGACACCTTTCATTAGCATTCAGATGATGTGGTGTTTGTCGGATGCTCCTGGCCAGCATCAGCTTTGTTTAGACGTGTTATTAGAGATTAGTTCTTTTAAAAAAACTTAAGTATCACGGGAGAGACAAGGAGTCTAATAATTAAAACAGTCTCCAACAGAACATCATGCCTATTCCCTGCTAAAAATGGTCTTCCTATTATTAAATACAAACTATTCTGTCTTTCCAATCTAGAATTAATTTGTGCAATGTTTCTATTATTTATAATTTTCTGTGTCATCAGCTGCTCAGCAGATTAACAATACTTCCTTTCTTTCTGAGAGTAATTATAATGGGAGAGCTTTTGTATTCATCAGACTTTTTAATAAGGTTATTAATACTTACATCTCATTACATCTGTTGAATCATAATTTAATTTTTAGTTACTACATGCATTTGTGTTTTGTATATGCACATGCTAATTATTGAAATTGTTTATATCACAGGGGCTAAGAATAATTCATTTTAGACAAGAGAACAGTTATTGTGCCACCGTTTTCAGTAGAATTTATATATTACAGACATTTTGATCTTTTGGCTGTTGATCAGAAAACTCTTTAATTGCTATTCCCTAAATTTAACATTACAGAACCCAATCCAAAACCTGTTGAAGTCAAGGGAGAAACATCCACTGATTTCAATGGCTATTATGTCAGATCATTAACATGTTTTATTACTGCATCTCTATTTCTTAAGAAAAGCAAAATTGTCTTTCAGTATTATTGGAAATGAAGGACAAAAAGGAAGAGTGGATGGTAAGAATGCATAGCTACTTCAAGTGGACTACTCTCAGAAGACGCACAACTTGTATTTGGCAAAGAGAAATGAAATGTGGCCTTTTATTTCCCAAAGCTGAAAGTCCATTCAGCAAAACAGCCACCAGGAAACCTGGAGAATACTTTGGCCTTGATCCAGCAAAGCACTCAGGTTTATCTTTAAGCATGTGAATATTCCCATTTGAGCCAATGGGCAACTCTGCGCCATGTCTGGCTGTTTTCGGCCGGGGTGGATGAAGGGAGTAGGAATTTAATAGTGGATTTATGATTACAGTCACGATTAGGGTCATGGTTAGGGCCAACCACTGGTCACAGGTGCAGCCCGATTTATATCAATTCTAAATTTCTGCTGTCTAAACTTGAAGACTTAATTGGACACTTCGCTTCTTACAACACTGTGTTAAGCCATTGAAAGATCAAAACTGTATGGTCTGAAATAAAGAGGTGACTCGTCATAGGAATTATTTTCACTAACTTCAGCCTTCTGGCATCTAGCCAGATGTTAGGCACAAGAGAGGAGCTCTTCTATGGGAATTCATATCACCTGTAATTATTTTGCTTTTGAATGGGATGAATTATTTTTTCATATTTCCTAATTCTCTCCAGAAGTTACAAAGGAGGCTTAGAGAACTAGCTTACTATGGCATCATCATTTTTTAGATATCTAAAATTAGTGGAGACGATGAAGCTCAACATAAATTTATACCTTTAACAGGTGTTCCACTGGCCAAGCTGAACCTGTAGTGAACTAAAAATGTGTTAAGCAATGAATTAGCTGCTGTGGGTATTTAATGAGTCCCATTTATCCGTATTTACACACAATGCCAAATGATTGTTCATTTAAGTGCCTTCATTTGCTTTACATGTACAGAATTCCTCTGTCTTCTCCCCACTAAAACCAAATATTAATGAATGCACAAATACCTAAGGAATCTATGTGCAAACATGGTATTTATCTTATGTGTAAAGTGATACCATTTTAAAAACATGGAGCTAGATAGTAAATAATTTCTTCAATGACAGGGGAAAACAAATTGAAGTGGATGATTATAGGTTTGTGATAACTCAAATGGCCATGAATGAACACAGCCTGAAGGCAGACAAAGCCTTCTGTTGAAATCAATGCCGTGAGAAAGCATGAAGAAGCAATACAATAAAAAAGATAAATTTGAATAAAAATTTACCAACTGTAAATGAATTGTAGGTAATGCCAAGACAAGTTCCTTGATAAATAATGTAGTCATGCAGTCCTAGTGCCTCTGTTCAAAAACACATAGCTTAAACTACATCCCAGATACCAAAACCAAATTGTATATATTTGTAGTCATTTAATTAAAACTTTATAAATGACTAAATTTTTCCTTTATAAACAGTTTCCTTGGGTTTAAGGTAGGTTACATACCTGTTTTTAAGTTTATAATTTCTTACTCCAGTTTTTATCATTGATATAATTGTCAACCACCAGCTAGCTATGCTGGCTGTGTCGTCCCCCCCCAAGCCTCATGCCCACCCAGAGGCTATTTGCTGATGGAAGAAAGTGAGAAATAGAGAAGGCATTGGCTTTGTGCAAGCACTGTGCAGTCACAGATAAAATATTGCTGTGTTATCAACACTGTTTCAGTCACATATGCAAAACACCGCACTGTACGGGCTGCTGTGATGAAAATTAACTCCTTTCCAACCAGACTCAGTGTAGTCTGTACCGTTAAAATAAAGTTGGTTTTGACAGCTAGGAGACCCATATTAAAGTTGATTTTGACAGCTAGGAGACCCATATTTGCTCTATTCTCTTGGTAGGTCTTATAAAAAAAAAAAAAAAAGAAAAGAAAGTAATTACAAGGTAAGATTATCTAATCTCCTAGGGAAATCTTCTGAAATTGTAATGTAGTAAGTTAGCTGTCTGAGAAGACAAGATTTAGAACAGTACAGAAATGAGAAACTAAATAAAACGGAAGGTCTACAAATAGGAATTACAGATGAATAAGAGTGATATTTTAATTAGAGCCATTATGACCAGAAAATAGATATTTTTTAGTGCACTGTCTTGTAAGTAATGTTACAAAATTCTCTGCAAGTTGTAGCTCAAGTTAGATTGTATCCTAGGCAATTTAGTTTAGAGTAATAAGTTACCTTAAAGTGAATGGAAAGCAAAGCCACAAATAATTAATCTGGTAGTACTGTAACTAGCGTTTGGATCAAATAACTACTGGATAAGCTTTTAAACACTGTGCATTAAGTGATTGCTGTGGTTTTAAAATTATAATTTTATGCAAAATGGAAAGAAATTAACAAGGAGAGTAAAAGTCACAACCAAGTTAATAAGCAGAAGGTACTGAGGTTCCAACCCTCAACCCCTGGATGTAAGTGTCTAATGCTAATTAAAGCTTCCTGATCCACATGTATGTATTTATAGTATCTAGGAACTCCAAAACTCATGTAGCATTTACTAGGAATTACAGATCTGCAACCCTGTAATTTCTCTAAACAATTTCTGCCCTTGCCAGCTGCATGACAAAATTAAACTTGCCAGTTATAATTCTGCAATTGGCTTGACACTACTCAGTTTGTTTAAAGTGAACGTCCAGTTGGGTGATATCTTTTTATGAGAGCATTGGTGGCTTCATCAGTATTTTAGTATGGAGACAAAATATGAATTGACAGAAATAATGAGGATCTTGGAGTCTCTTGCATTGTCAGTTGGGTAGGAAAGGTGATACTGCAAATCTCACTCATGCATAGTCTCATTTATTTTTACCGAAATGCCCTGTTAGAGCGTTTCTCCATATGTTTTTCTGGCACAGGAATAAAAAGTTTAGTGAATGTGAGCTCTGTAATTTTTCAATTAATTGACAGGAAGGCATTTTTTTTACCTACAAGCAAATGCAGATCTATTTATCTTCATATGGGGAAAAAAAATTATACAGTCTATCTATCAGTCAGCCTAACAAGCTACACCCCGTACCCTGAAAGTGCTGTCACACTCCAAGTCTTTTGGGCTTCATTTCCAACATTGCTCACTGACGTCACTCAGGAGCTCCAGCTGTGCTCACCGGCAGCTGCTGCCAGTCCCTTGCTGCTTGACTGCTCCCACATTTTGCTCTTCAGCACAAAGCGGGCCACTTGTGCATGACATGCCAGGGCAGACAAGGAGCGAGGAACCTTGTTGAGTCTGTCTACACAGTGTTTTGCAGACACCTGACCGTGAGCCTTATTTTTCACTCACTTGAGCCTGAGTGAATGGTATTACTGTTCTTGAGCCTGAAGTAGTATGTTGAAATGCAGAGTGTACTACCACTACATTACATTCCATGGAGTTATCTCACATCTATCTAAAAACAGTGCAGATGACTTAAGGCTTTGAGGACTAGGATCTTATGTTGTCACTAGGAGATCCTATTGATTACAGATCTTTTCCCCCAAATATGAGTTGTTCCTTAACTATGTGTAGCAGCGCAATGGAAAAACTTGTATTCCTTTCCCAAAGAGAGAATTCCCCAGTACAGATTACATAGTGATGGAAAGATTGGCTTATAAGAACCTTTCTGAGGAGAAGCCTATTTATAAAATTAGATATTTTGGGGGGGGCGGTTGTTATTAAAATACTGGGGTTTAGCTTGCAGTTTCATTCAGCAGACTGAAAAAAACATATTAAAGAAAAATGACAAGAAATATTTTCTGGCCAGAATAGCTTCTTTTCCCATGTTAGCATGTTTTAGTTGGTTTAAAGATAAACCAAGTGGAGAAAATTGTGTGACTGCCATTTAGAGTGACACATTTACAAAGGATTTTAGTGTTTGTCCAGCTGGTGCTTTTGTCTGTGACTATGTGTAAAGATCTCCTCTCTTTTCTGGGTTATATTCAACGTTTACAATGTTTATGAACACTTAACTTGATTTCCCAGATGAAGAAAATGTAACGTAAAATTCAAGTAAATGGATCATAAACTCCATGATGCAACAGTGAAGCATAGTTGCCCCCCCCCCCCCCCCCCCCCAAACTGGAAGGTAATTCAAAGGATCTTTCTTGTTTTATAGTATATCTTTTGTTCTTATAATGCTGCAGAGTTGAACAAGTATCATCCCCATATTGGATTCTGATTTGTTTGATCTTGTAGATTTGTTCAAAAAGGCTAGATTTGGCATTATCTTCTGCACTGCCTTAGATTAGCTGCCTTTCTTCAAGACCAGTAGTATCTTTACCTCCCAGAAATGTTTATAGGAAGAGAAGAATTATTTATTCTGTGAGACTTTTTGAAGAGGTTTAACACAGAATCTGAGGAAAAGGGATGTGATAACTAGCACAGGGTACCAGAAACCCCTTTCACTCCAGTCCATTCTGATTATTTTCTGGTTTAGAGTCTAGAGTGGCCTATTATGGAAGAATTTGTCCCATCATGTTTTCAAATTTTGGCAGTTCTGCAAGAGAGAAAGGTAAGTTTCATCTTATCAGTTATAACCATGGAAGTGTAAGGTAAATGGTTTTCAGACACCATTTTTCAGGGTTACTCCCAGGTGGGATGAGGTGGTAGGCAACTTTAGAGTTGTCTCCATCCCATAAGCCTTTAAGTGAATCTTCTGCCATGAAGTAGAGGGCACCTCACACCACTGCCTTGAGGTAGGTGTAGATGCATGCCTTTTATGCAGCTAAAAGTGGAAAGGCTGATGCTCATCCAAGCTGTTGCTAATATTTCAGAACATCTAATTTTACAGGTTGTTAAAGACCCAGCAGATTTAATAATCTACCCTGTAAGTGTACCTCTATGCAGATCCACTGCAGAAGAGACCTGGTTTTGACTCCCTGTTGTCAATCAGCCCTGCAGCTGGCAAGAGATCAGCATCAGCGTTAACTGGAGTTCTTTGTGTATGCTCAGAAAATACGAGCTTTGGTGCATTAGCATATGATACTCCCAGGTCAGTATCTTTAGGTATGTATTGAATAGGGGAAGTTTCAGGGATTCCACTTAAAGATAGAAAAATATGGCCAGTATCCTGCCACTGAAAGTCCTTGGAAAGGACTAAGCAAAAGACACAAATATGCCATCTTCTGAATAGTAGCCTGAATTTAATCTTCTAATTGCATAAATTATTTTTGGTACTATTTCATCTGAGGTTTTCATATAATATAATAATCATTATTTCAGGCCCAAACTCTATGAAGGTAAATGCTGTGACAAACTGTTGTTCCTGTTTTCTCAATGGGAAAACTTTTAGGAAACAGTAGTTTGTTATATTAACAGAAAAATAATAGCCAAATATAGGCCTTCTAATTCCTACTTCTGTATTTAATCCAGTAAGACCTCATTGATTAGATTAGGAAGGAGTGAAGGGGAAGCCGACAGAGAAAACTAGGACATTTCCCAACATAAAACCTGCACATTTTTATTATGTATGTTTTTCAAAGTCAAAGGACAGCCTTTAGGGATCCTACTATAATGTTTTATTCTCTGAGGATAAGGTCCAAGGAAAAAATATTGCAAAATACAGCATAGGCTACACTACCTTCCAGCAACCTTTCTGTGCAAAGTGACTAGATTACTTGACTGTCTCTAAGGATCCTGAGAATTAATTAAATCTTGATTGGCTCTTTGAAGGAATAAAGTATGCGCTTCTTACATAGTTAATGCTGTAACTAAGTTTCCTTTTAAAGCATTTTATGGGTTTCTGTGTCCTTTTCTGATTGTGCATCATAAATGCCAGCTGTTCTGGGTGTAAGAAGTGGCACTGATGTGGGGATAGAACTAACATTGTTTCAATGACTTTAAATGTTCATTCCTGTACTGACAGCAATGCTGGGGATTCAGTAAGTGCTCTAAATTAGAACTGTTTGGCACTGGAATACTGTAGTGTAAAAGTTACCATTAAGGGGATTTGATGTAATTTTGTACTTAACCATGTGTCTGGGTTTGATTATGATTCAAAGCACTAGAAGTGCAGCAATCAATATCCTTGTGTTCTACCGCTCACAAGCCCTTAAATGCTGCAAAACTTAACAGATCAAGCTTTTATTTGCAGGGAAGTTTGTTTGTTTGTTTGTTTGTTTATAACTCTCAGTCTCACTTTTCTGCTTCATCATTTGAGCTAAATAGCCTGAAAAGATTCTTTTGAGATGACTGTCTTCATTGCTGTCATTAACAGTTGAAGAAACATGCAGGAAATGAGGTGTGCCCCTCTGGGTAGTGGACACATCGGTGCCTGAAATAGTAAATCTTCTAAAGAGACTTATTCTAAGGGACCTTTTCTCCTTGTTTCAGTTTGTACTAGTGATGCTGTTGTATCACCCACCACCATGTTGTACAATACCTTTGTTTCTATTTCTGTGTCTTCTCATGTCACTCCTTCCAGCCTGTTGAAATTCCTGTACTAGTTGGTATTAAAGGTCACCTTCTTTGATGGCAAGGATCACCCTTTTTCCCATGTGTGCATACCAAAGGAATCTTAAAAATAAATAGATGCGCACAGGTGTTACTGCAACACAAGTAATAACAGCCTTTTGGGTTTTCTACTAAGCCTCTTTCTCGATAAGATATTTGAATCTGTATAAGATGAATTTTAATTGCTCCTTTTTCTTCTGATGTCCTTAGGAGAGTAAAAATTGCTTTCCTTCTATGCAACAGTTGGGGACAACATACTTTTTTATTTTTTTTCCTCGACTGCTGATAGGGTAAATAATTTTCTGAAGGTAGGTTTATACTGTAGTAGATGAAGCATAGACATACCCAGACTAACTCAATTACATTTGATTAAGATACAGATCTTCACATCATAGCAGATGAAAAGTGCCTATGTAAGAATTGCAGAAAATTACTGTTCATTAGCTAGCAAATATGATAGTATAACCTGTTTCCCTTTCATAATACATGACTTATTTTTTAAATAAAGATGTAAATATCTTTGATAGAGAAGTAACAATTGAAAAGTTATTTCTTATAATTTATTAAAGAATTACTTTTCTTAACTGTAGAGAATACATGGGTACTTATTCACAGAGCTGTATTTCCAGTTAATATTTAGTTGGTCATCAGTAACACAGCAATAAAATGAATTTTCTTTTCAAGGAAAAGGACAGAATAAATGCTCGGATTCTCCAACTAAGCTATAATGCATCTTTATTTTCTGAGAAGGAAGCTTAAAGAAATCAGATAGGATTATACAAAGGACAGTAATTAGGACTTACTAAATCTGTCCTGTAGAACTATTAAAGCTTCTCAGAAAAATACCAGCTATTTTTTTTTAAGTGGGAGAAAGCAATTACTGCTCCTTCATCGGGGCAGTTTGGGGGCTGAAGCTTATGTATTTCTTCATTGCATTTCTAGAAAAACAAGCTGAAATTAGTGCAAATACACTGTTTGACATTTTGGTGTTCTGTGGCAAATGTTGGTCGGCAAGTTCAGGCCTGCCATTGCTCCTGTCATGGGACAGGTACTGGAGTAACGGGTTCCAGCTGTGACAGAGAGCACTCAGAGCAGATATGCCTCTGTAGTGTTACGTTATCATGCTAGCTGTAGTCTTGAAACTTGAAGCTTCTTGGAAGGTCGTTTATGGTACATTAATATTCAGAAGGGCTTTGCTGGTTATGTTATCAATAGCCTTAGAAATAACTTGTAGGCCTGAAATATCCATTCACATGAATGTGTCCAGCATTGGTTCTACTAAATTTCAGTGTTAGAAAGAAAAACATCCAGGCCATATATTAGTTCAGATGTTCTGCAGTGGTAAAAGAGTACTTAATTGCACTGTGTGGGAGACACCTCTGTGCAGAATTCAGCCCTCTATCCTCCTTTCTCCTTACTAAATGTTGCATCTTCCCTAAGAATATTTGTTTGGAAAACTCATTTTAGTTATAAGTTATCATCTTCTTCCTTTTATTTTACTTTTTTTTTTTTTTTTTTTAAAGGGATAATTTCTGTAGAAAGATTACTAGCTAGTTCTTAAAAGGACACTGAAATTTTTTAGTTACTGCTCTGATTCCAGTCATTGTAATTGCTCTTAATAGTGTACAGCAAATCTAGTAACTGCATTTATTTCTGCTTCCCTCATGTGAGGTAAGTTATGGGTTGTGTAGAAAATCATATGGCCAGTGGCCAGGTATGACTATATTAAAAGGGGAAAAAAGAGGGAAATGCACCAAGCAAACATTTCTACCATAGTGACAGATTTGATGAGATACCTGAATGATGAAAAATTACTGTAAAAAGTAACACCACTTAAAAGCCCCAGACTGATTTAAAATCAAAACCACCCTGATTAACATCTTGGGTAAACATAAAGCTTGAGTAAGTTTTAAAAAAATGTTGTCAAATATTGAATGTTTTAATTTTAAATTAAACATCTCAAGTAAAAATCCCTTCATAGAAAACACAGAAATACGTTTGTCAGAGCAGGAAAATCAGTATGTCAAGGAGGTGAGAAGTGAAGACTGTCAGGCAACATAAACTTGACAACTGTTGTTTTGACCTAGCTTGTTCATGACAGCCAGAAAACACTGTATGCACTCAGCTGAGGGAGAGAGAGGAAAGCATGTCCATGAGAAACTCAACACAAGAGATACCCTGAACCTAATATGAATCGTAACAGCCTTACTGTGAAGCTGATTCCCTTTGGCTGAGCAAGACCTTTAACTTCGGTATGTCCACAAATTACATGTCTCTCAGGTGATTTGATAAGAGAAATCACATGGAATCAAAAAAAAATCCATTCCTTACTATACACAAAAGCAACTATTTCATGCTAATATATAGTATATCTACTGATTTTCTGCTTTAAATCCACTTCCTACATGACATGTATTCTCAGGGAAACATTCCATTTCAAGATGAGTTTGTAGTTTGTGAAGAGGAACTTCCCTGTAAAATTTTTTGAGTGCTTCTGGAGGTTATTAAATGTGTGCCTACCTTTAGTTTTACAAAAATTATCTCTTTGATTTAATTATTCTGCTGTGCAAATTCATAATTAAAAATATCTTGAGAATGGAGAAAAGGATTTAAATATCAATTGGAAAGTAGAGTAAGCATGTGCACAGCTATAAATTTGCTCCTATCTCCTGAGAAAATGATGGGTTAAACTTGGTGGGGGAGTTATTCTTTGGGTGGGGATGTTTACATATTTCAAGTAGTTAGCCTTACCAGCTAACTGAAATAAAAGCTCTAGAGAGTAAAATGTAAATGGTCTGAAGAACTGTAGGATAATGATCAGCTCTTCACTGCGTGGATATTCTTTAGCATGGACTATTTCCAAAGCCTCCAAAGTTCAGAGGAAATCATCGAGCATTTTATATTTGAACATGGGGAGGTTTTCTGGTGTGGAGGTTTTTTTGTGTGTTTTTGTTTTTAAACACAGGATTGAGGGCGGTATGATGCTAAGAACTGCATGGTATGGTATGGCATGATAGGTAAGAGCAAAATTTAGAGTGCTGCAAGGGAGAATTAGATGTACAATTCATAAAGATGCCAAATCTGTTTACAGTCTTACTCCTAAAAATTTACCCCTGGTTTTCTGAGATGCCTTCTCTACCAAAGGAGCTGCATTAGTGTTTTGAAACACAATACTAAAGGATCATTATGAAGCTGGAAAGTGAAGTGTTAGGAAAGTATAAATCTGTAAAAAAATTTGGAGCTAAACAAAGTAATTAAAAAAAATATTCAGGCAACTTTTTCACATTTTTGTTGCTGTTCTAAACCTGAAACTAGATGGAGGTTACAGCCTGTGCAATATCACTTGTAATACAGGCTCAGCTTTGCTGTACCAGACCATACTTGTGTACCACATTCCGTCTTTCAGCCTATTTCACCTTAAAAATCCTTCAGAACAATGTAGGTAAGACTGCTGACCTAAGAGTGGTGCCTGTAAATGTTTGTGGTATTTTTATTTTAGTTACTTTATTTCCACAGAAAAACTCTTCAGTGGTGATCCATACAGAAGCAAGAGCAAACATTAAAATTGAGGAAATATTTTTTTCCTCCTCTTTTTTGTTCTTTCTTTTGACTAGGGCTGCTAAAAAAAGATCTGCTCTTTAGTAGCTTGATAACGGGGAAATCTGGAGTTTTCATTTCTCTTGCAGTTTCTGTGGAACTTATTTTGGTTAATTTTAATTAACAGTAGTTGAGAGTCAAGTCCAAGTCAGTGTCTTCAGCTTTCAATGTAACTGCTGGAGAAAGACAAGTGCTATCAGATCGCAGTTCATGGTGTCAGAAGAGTTGCTGAAAATAGTTGCACCCATTCTGCTAGTGTGCTTATTTCTCTGTATTGGCAAAGATAACTGGCTTGAGCAAGATACCTAACTCAGGTGACAAGCTGAGTGAGGTGCATCATGTAATATACAGTGAATGAGAGTCACTTAGGCTGTATTTAGACTGTATGAGAGAGGACTGACACAGCTGTTGTAACAACGAAGCAAGGAAATAGAGATTTGAGAAATGTAAATATTGCTGTGGGCTTCCACATCCAGACTTCTGTATAGTAAATGGGTTGAGATGCCTAACTTAGGACTTTCAAATAGGCAGTTTGCAACTATTTTTCTGACTAGGCTACACAATGTAGGTATCAAGTGCTCTGAATTCCTGATAATTTTCCTGAACAGAAAAGCTATGACAAATTCATAATAGGGAGTCAGACAACTACCTTTACAATGCTTAGAGAGATTACTAGTACCTTAAATCCTGATGATATACTATTTGTTCAGGAGCTTCTTTGTCAGTAAACAATACAGCATGTAAAATGAAAAAGGCATTCGGAAGAAAACAGATAAAGGAGTCTGATAGGATTGCTTTACAATAAAGTGTTAACAAGATTTCTGATCTTGGCACATTGCTGAGTCAGTGTGACACAGGTCTAGTCATCTGAATTCCTTATAAATGTAAACGCAAACTGAAACCAAATGCAAATATTCATATTTCATATGTGTCTAAGAACTTCCCTGTTCTACACATATAGCATTATATAGTTTACAGCAGGGTTGCAGAGAAGATACTGGTATTACATAGGTTGCTTTAAATCTACTGATATCTGTTGTCTTCAGGAGAGGATCTTGTCTTTTTGCTTTTCTTCCACTGAACAAACATTATTATTATGTATCTTAGTTCTTATCTTAGTTCTCTGCATCCTAGCACTGTCTTTCCTTCTTCTGTATGTCTTCAGCCTAATTCAGTAACATATCGCCACACTTGAGTTATTAACAGGAGCCAAAGAGACTCATAACTGTAGTTAGAGGACTTAACAAAAGATGGTTTTTTTTGCTTTAGTAAAGAGAAGCTTATTTAAGAGTAGTAACCCTGTAATATTATTCAAGAATTTCTAAGGAATTATTTTCACTCATGCCCAATCCTCACTCTGCAGAACATACATAGTTTTGTTACTCCAAAACCATGTTCTCTGTAGCCAAATTTTTACTTTCAAGCCCACACGCCTCATATGCTTCTTAATGATTCATTTGTTCCAATGTTATCTGTGTTGGTAATGGACCTGCCATCTGGTTCAGCATGTTAGGTCTTTGCTGCCAAATCGTTCCACATGTGCTTGTTGACTTGTTCTATTTCACACATCCTGCTCTATCCTTTTCTACCAGCTATGCTTTCTTCCAGACTTTTGTGTCTTTCCTGCATTATTTCCTGCTGTGAGGAACTCTGCTGGGCTCTGGCTTGGGCTGTGCTTTGGTGGCTGTTGTGTTACACAGTTGTGAGCAATTAAAGTTCTCATACAAAGGAAACTGGCCTCTGTCAAACTCCTGGGCCATAAGCACCCGCTGAACGGTGAAAGCATCACAACTTAATTCACAAGAAGTGAATACGATATGACAATTGAAATCAATATGTAGCTGTAACTAATAAGTATATCTGTTTTTTGAAAACAATTCATTTTGAAATGAATAGTTTTCAGCATATATGTGTGAGGAGCTGTGTTCTTTTTGATTCCTTTGGAAAAAAAAATGATGGTTTGTTTCATTTATTATGTTTGATTTTTACAAAAGGTCTTACCTTGCAAGTTGCCTATAGCAGCAAATTCCTGGTCTCATGCGGAGACACGTTAACATCAGTGCGTCTCTGGCAGAAGCCTACCTACTTGATTTAGCGCAGAAGGGCTCAGCATCATAAAATCTTCAAGCCAAGATCTGTGCCTTTTACTTCCTTTAATAAAGAACCAAGCATATAAATTTTCCTGAATAAATAATAATGTCAATAACTGCGGAGGATTTTCATGAACAAATCTTGCTTTTCCATTTTTAAAAATGTCAGATCTGGCACAACGTTATAGGTAGTAGAGGTTTGATTGAACATGCTAATCTGAGCAGACTATGTTTGGGAGGATAGATTGTCTTTGTATATTGTTCTCCACTTTGCTTAGCATTGTCTCTCCATATGTATTAAACAAGCATTCTCTTTTCCCTCCTTATCTCTTTAATATCACACAGATTGCTAAAATAAATCTCTAATGTTCCTCTATTACATCTCATTTACATCCGTTCTTGACAGATTTCTCACTGTTTTCAGAACTGACAATGTAATGAAAATGATGTGAGTCATGAGAAACTGGAATAGAAGATAAAGGCGAAATTATAAAGAAAACAAAAAAGAGAAAAAGCGGGGATGGGAGGTGGGGGATCTGGTTAGAGATATAAAAGATACATAAAAGTGCTAAATTCATCCAAATAAGATTCAATAGAGCAGATGAACTAAAAACGTCAATGGGCAATTCCTTGTTGTTCGTATGTACCCAGAGCTGGAAGCTAAATAAATCCACAGCAGGCAGAGATGAATGTCTGTTCATTGATGGCAGGTATCTGTGCAGCTGTGTTCACAAAAGACACGGCTGCACACTTGCTAGTGTTTGCCTGTGCTGGCATAGAGCAAGCCGCAGGAATTCCAGCAAAATGTCTGGTGCACAGGTGGGATTAATCTAAGCAGTTCATGGAGCAATAAAATCAGTGCTGCTTTACAGGAAGATACTTCACCATCTTTTTCTCATACAGATTTTTTAAAAAATATTCTAACATTTAACAAGAAGTATCCAAAAAGGATGAATATTGTGAAGAGAATATAAAACTGCATCTTGTCCAGAATGACTGTACACTTAATTATGTGGGGTTTTTTATCTGACAAAAAAAAAAAAATAAAATTGTATCCTGGGAGCTGCTCTGGTTTGCAGAAACTTTCTTATAATGATCAGTGAAATACTCTAGAGGCAAAAATATCTCTTATCTCCTATTCCTATGGCAAGCATCTTGCAAGTGCCATGCCAACAGTGGAACTGCAGTTGCCTCTAGTCTCAAGCTGATGTAATATTGGCCATACCAGCTTAAATCAAAAGCCTATGCAGCCTAGCATCCTGCCTTTGATGGGAACAAATAGCAGATGCCTTGGAAAGAATGTAAGAATAGAATAAAGGTAATCATGGGGCCCTACTGAACACCATAAATGTGGAGGTCAGGAATACCAAATGTATTAGTTTTGTCTTTTTAATGACTTGCTGGATTGCTTTTCCACAAATTCATCTGTGACTAGTGTGCACCTTAGTTGATACGCATATCATTGGGCTGGAGTCTGGTTCAAATGATGTTAAGAGATTCTTGATCAACCACAATTTATTTAGTAGGTTAGAAGAACCTAGAACACCAAGCAGTTTTGTATATTGGTCTGTAATGCAAAAAAACCTACAGGTTGGTTTTTTTCCCAGATAACACAATCTTGGGAAACCTTATCTCCATTTAGTCTTCTGAACAATGTTGTTCTGTGCACAAGTCTGTTAGTCATTTAAATATATCTGTCCCTTACTGGCTCCTAAACGTCTCACTAAGAATTGTGATTAACTTACAGCAAGGAAACTGTTTTGATGTTCCTCAGGTCTGTTTAATCTCTATTTATTCAAAGGTAATTAAACATCTCTTCAAAACTATAATTTTAGTATTTGATAATTTTTTCTTTTTGCTGAGAGATCTTGACATTTTCAGAAAAATAAGCCCCAAGCCATTCTTCTCTGGGGACCATTGGTAATTTAAAGAGGCAATTGCCTCTTTAACCTCATCCTGTGAAAACTGATCCAACAGGGCAGTGGAATCCTTAACTAGAACTCCAGGGAGCTGGATGTTATCCAAACAAGTCTTAATCTGGGCAACATCAATATTTGTTATATTAAACGCTTTTCTCAAATAATGTAATAAGGGAATGAACATATATAGGGTTTGGGGTGATACTGTATTTTCGTTAGTGTATTATTATTGTATCTTAACAGCCAGCTAACTTACTTGCCATAAAGTTTAAAATATAGTAACAGAACTTGGACATATAAGCAGATCTGATTTTTTAAGTATATGCTTCAAAGATCATCTACTATAGTGAAGCATCTTTATTAATGGCTGCATTACTTGTCTACCTCCTTTGCAAATCAGATTAATCCTACTGAGTGCCAAATGTGAAATTTAAATTGCATTCTCTCTTCTCCATATGTGCCCAGCACTGATGTTGCTGCATGGTGTCCTTGATCGGTCGGAATGCCTATCTTTAGATAAGCCATGCTGCTGAAGTGTAAAAATTATATAGTGTCATTTTTCTAGGATTATTCCCAGAATAATATCGCTGCTGACATTGACCATGAAAATAGATTCTAACAGGATAAGTTTACACTGTTGTTGGCATATTTGCAGCTGTTTAATAAAAACCAAGTTAAACTAAGCATAAGATGTAAAACCTGACTGGTTTACTGTTTGCAGTGCCGTGACATAGGAGAAAGAAAGTAGATATCCCATTGTGTTCCGAAGTTACTAAAGTTACTAGAACTTTTGTTCTAGTAATATTTCATTAATGACACGAAACAGTTCAAGCAATGCAAATGATAGCACAGCCTCCCGTTTTATTTTTAGCCTTAAAATATTGTAGTAATAAAACCTGTCATAATAAATTCCAACACTGAATCATAGATAACAGAGACAAAAAAGGCTTTAGAAGAATAAGGTCTTCTGGTCCTCTCTTGAGGTCTATTGTGGAGACTCATTTATGAGGCTAGTTTCATTTTTATTTTTTTTTGTCTCACGAAAGGCAGGTTTTCCTGTCATACATATTTCTCTGATCTGTTGGTTTGTTGGTTTTTTTTATTATTTATTATTATTATTTCTATGTACCATGTCCCAGATTAATGAATTTGGTTCCAAGGAAACAAACTGGATTTGGACCAAAATTGTTTCAATATTTCATCCAGAACTGGAACTGTCCCTGAAATTTTTGCTGACCTCTAATTGGGACCAAAGAGGGACATATTCAGTCACAGACGAAATTAAGTTAGAACTAAAGATACAAGGTTCTAGTTTAACTTCTTGTTCAGTATTTTTCTTTCAGCTAGTGCTCAAGCTTACTTAAATAAACAAATGTTATGCAAAGGAAATCAGTGGCAAAGCTATGGCCAAGGCTATAAAATGTGTTACTAGGAAGTCATGCGCTGTGAGTTTGTAACACATCAGCAATGAGATGGCAAACGTAAGTTCTTGCAGCAGAGAAACGCTGAGGTAGTTCAATATCAAACAAACAGCTGTCTCATGCTCACCATAGTGCTGGACCACCCCGACCACTATCGTAGACCAGCTGACAGAGCACTTGCTCACAGCGTAGCTCACCTGAAGGCTGTGTCATTCACTTGCCTACCTCCTAAAGCACCACTCCCTCAACTTCTTGTTACCAATGTGGGAAAGCTAGGCAAAAACTGTTCCGGACTGAAAACTATTAATTTATATGCATTTTGCTGTCAAAAATTTTTATCTTATAAAAATATTTCATTTTATTCTCCTATGCTGAATTCAATATCTAAAGTATTATGACTGATTGTTGGATGCTGTGTTATGGAAAAGAATCCAGTCCCTCAAACCCTAATGCAATAAAATGCAATAGAACTTTTCTTAGGAAGGGGGATTGTCATCTTTAAAGCTACATCTTTATTGCCTATTTTCTAAGTAATCTAAAATCATTAGATCTTCTTAGTACTACCCTAAATGGTGGATAAAGAAAGCTGTTTTCTTAGAAAAGTTCTGTATGAGACAAGGGCATGCTGATAAAATTTATGATTGGGTGGAAAGGATAATGCTGACCATGATAGAAGCTTTTTTGTTTTAAAAGCAGCTCTACAGATGATTTTGATAACTACTTTCCTGTAACTTATAGTAAAAGCAGAGGCATCAATCACTTGACAAAATTACTCCCTCTACTTTTGTTTTCCTACCTTATTCCATATCATTTTGAAGATAGAATACATCAGCGAATCAAAACAGCCTTTGTGGTTCACACTGCAATTTGGGGAGGGACTGCAGAAACCCAGGTTTTCTTGTGCTGTTCTAACTTACGTTGCCTGCACCGAATAACTTATTTCAAAGAAACTTATGTCCAGGATAATTCCTGAGCACTACAGGCTACCATGGGTATGTGTAAATTGACCTGAATGAAGAAACTTTTTCATCAGTCCTGGTTTTATGAGAGATAAAA
Source organism: Falco peregrinus (assembly GCF_023634155.1). Taxonomy (NCBI): domain Eukaryota; kingdom Metazoa; phylum Chordata; class Aves; order Falconiformes; family Falconidae; genus Falco; species Falco peregrinus. The sequence goes on along the minus strand of NC_073726.1, from coordinate 12,507,617 downwards.
ATCCTGGAAATAAGGTAGATTAGTAGAAGAATTTCAAGCAGCTCTTGTGTTAGTGAGGTGGAAGATAATTTGAACGTGGTTTTATTTTTCATAATAGCATTTACAATAACTGTTTTTTCAAAGTAATTTGTTTTCTTGAACACATTATTCTGCTTGACTTAAATAGAAACTTCATTATTGAAATGTGAACAATATTGCAGTCTAGGTAAAACTAAAACTTCTCGGTTATATATTTTTAACCAGAGAATACAAATAAACCCAGCATTTTAGAAGTTTGTCACAGAAATGTTTTCATAAATCTGTAACCAGGTCAGGAACAAAACCTGAGACTCAAAGTTAACCTTTGGTGAGAAAATTTGAAGCAGCCTTCCATGATTGTTGTTGCTCTGCAAAATCTAACAACATAACAGAAAACATAACAAACATAACAAAACATAACAAAGAACATTAAAACATACATTAAAACATAACAAACACAACAAAACATAACACAACAAACATAGCATAACAAACATAAAAGCAACCATCCATTTTGAAGTAGAACACAACATGAAGTATATAGCTCTGGGGAAAGGTACGAGGACCTCATCTAACATAATCTGGTCAGAGGTGCAAGCATCGAAAAGTACATATAGCATAGACAAAAAGATGTTGATGGCTTTGGTGAATTCCTTCCTATAATCTTTGTGGCAGAAGGTAAATGGACTGTTCATCTGAGAACAAATTGGACATTCAATATTTTAATATGGAAAAAGGTACGTACATGGGTATAGCAGCGAGCACTAACACTGGAAAATGTGAAAATATAGTAAAAAGGCAAAGAGATAAAATTTGGGATTGAGGAGAATGAGCTAACCCTAAGAAAAGAAAAAGCAAAGTAGGCATGTAGCTCATGAAGGTGACTTCAGTAATAGGAGTCGTGAGCTGAGGAAAAAGCCTGATGGTGCCTTTCATAGGATCATAGAATCATTAAGGTTGGAAAAGACCTTTGAGATCAACAAGTTTGACCATTGATGCAGGACTGCCAAGTCCATCACTAAACCATGTCCCTAAGCACCACAGCTACACATTTTTTAAACACCTCCAGGGATGATGATTCCACCACCTCCCTGGGCAGCCTGTTCCAATGCTTGACCACACTTTCAGTGAAGAAATATTTCTTAATATCCATTCTAAACCTCCCCTGGTGCAACCTGAGGCAATTTCCTCTGGTCCTATTTATTGCTTCTTGTCTAGGAGAAGAGACCAACACCCATCCGCCTACAACCTCCTGTCAGGCAGCTGTAGAGAGCAATAAGATCCCCCCCTAAGCCTCTTCTTATCCAGACTAAACAACTCCAGTTCCATCAGCCGCTTCTCATAAAATTTGTCCTCTAGACCCTTTACCAGCTCCAGCCCCTCTGCTCCCTCTTGCAGTGAGGGGCCCAGAGCTGAACACAGGGTTTGAGGTGCGGCATCACCAGTGCCCAGTACAGGGGGGTGATCACTACCCTGGTCCTGCTGGCCACACTGTTTCTCATACAGGCCAGGATGCCATTGGCCTTCTTGGCCACCTGGGCACCCTGCTGGCTCATGCTCATCTGGCTGTCAACCAGCACCCCCAGGTCCTTCCCCACCAGGCAGCTTTCCAGACGCTCTTCCCCAAGCCTGTAGCGCTGTGTGGGGTTGGTGTGACCCGAGTGCAGGACCCGGCACTTCTCCTTGTTGAGTCTTCTACAATTGGCCTCAGCTCAGTGCTCCAGCCTGTCCAGATCCCTCTGCAGAGCCTTCCTGCTCTCAAAGAGATCAACACTACTGCCCAGCTTGGTGTCATCTGCAAACTGACTGAGGGTGCACTTGATCCCATCATCCAGATGGCTGATAAGGATATTAAAACAGGATTGGCCCCAATACTGAGCCCTGGGGAGCACCACTTGTGACAGCCACCAGCTGGATGTAACTCCTTTCACTACCGCTCTTTGGGCTCAGCCATCCAGCCAGCTTTTTACCCAGCACAGACTACACTGTCCAAGACATGAGCAGCCAGTTTCTCTAGGAGAATGCTGTGGGAGATGGTGTCAAAGGCTTTACTAAGGTCCACATAGACAACATCCACAGCCTTTCCCTCATCCACTAGGCTCCATAACCTTCCCCGGCACCAAGGCCAGGCTGAGAGGCCTGTAGTTCCCTGGATCCACCTTCCTGCACCTGTAGTTGGGCATCAATTTAGGCAACCTCCAGTCTTCTGGAACCTCTCCAGTTTCCCAGGACTGTTGATAAATGATGGAGAGAAATTTCTTTCAAGAGAAACTTATGCTGATGATGTGGGAGAAGAGAAGTGGAAGACCCAATTCATTCCATCATCTGTGCATTTAAGCAACCTTCATTTATCCTAAGGGAGAAATTAAAAGATAATAATAACTGAGCTATGACTACAACAGTTATATTGCAAGATTTTTGGTTTTGGTCATTTTAAGAAAAAAGAAACAAAAAAGATAGAAGGAACCATTCACTTACATTGTAGCTAAGGCAATGTACACAAATATTTGAAAACACATTTTACTAACTGCAAGGTGGAAAATGTTACAATATGTGGTTGATGCCAAATATTTTTAATGCTTGATTGATGAGCCATCTGATAGACCCCTAGACAAATAGAGGACACATTTATAAACTTTTATACTTTGAGAAATGTCCTTGAACTGCCATCTGAGCTGAGCTCGCTTCATGTCATGGAAAAATATAATTAATTTTGGTTAAAAATACCACCACAGTTTACATAAATTAACTTTTAGTCCAGAGGGAAAAAGTAGATGAGCATGACCAGAAAAACATGAGGACTAGACTGAACCACAACCGCTTGGTTAAAGATAAACTAACTAAAGCAATGTCCATAAATAGAAAATGATGTAGCTGGAACAGAAGACAATGACATTAAGATATTCAAGTGCATTGCTCTCACTTGCACTGCAGTCACTTAACAGACAAGAAAGGGAAAAAAAAAAAAGATTTGTCAGTAAGAAGACTCAAATAATTGCATTTGTGCTCAATCTAAGTGATGGAATTAGTTTAAAGCACATGTCTATATGAAGATGTTCAATGAGTGTAAGGGCTAAGTACCTAAAAATAAGGACTAAGAAGCTGAGGTTGTTAATTGTGGAGGCCCTATTCCTGAGGCAGGAAAACAGTACGTATAAAAATTATATTGTCCGCAGATACTTTAAAGGTAGATACTAGGTAACTTCTTTCAGGTAACACAAACAAATGTAACACATTGGCTAACACAAGCTAAATATTGGTATGCTCCAGCAAAAAAGGAAACTTCAGCAGTAATGTTTGGATATAAAAAGATCCTTTCTTTAAATATGCTGAAATGCACCACACACAATTTGTTACAGCTGCCAAAAGGAAGCTGGAGTATTCCCTTTCCCAAGAACACAGATTTTATTTTTCTGTATAACTTATGATTTGTAAATTGAATATGAATTTCAGTGCACTTTGCTGATTGCAGCTGCCTACTTTGAAATATTTGTCAAATTTTAATGGCGTACAGGTCAGATCTAGGCGATCAATGTATTGATTTGATTTTCAGAAAGTCTGCTTTTAGGCAAAAGGCAGACTGTATTAGCCAGAGTAGAAGTTCAGGAGGGCATAGAGAAATTTAAACCACAACAGCAAGAGCATATTTTCAGACCCTCTCCCAGACAGGTAGGGAGCTTTCCAATGTAGGAATTTGTTTACAAATATCAGGATAGTGATTCAGAAAAATGTGATAGAAGACACTGCTTCCATTTGGGACCTGAAAAATGTGAGAGTAGAGGAGCTTACACACAAGATTTGAGTTAGCTCTGGCCTACCTGATAGCATTATCTGATAGGAGGGTATAATTCAGTGGGTGTGAGTTTATATAGCTTGCAGAGAAGATGAGTTTCATGGAGACAGTCAGAGAGTAGACGAGGGGTCACATCTGCGACAAGAATTAATAATGAATCAAAGGCATTAATCCTTTGTGTGTGGTTGTGTAACACGTGAGCAGGAGGCTGTAAGTTTTATATTAAATGTATGATTCAATGTATTAAAAACCCTGACTTCTTTGAACACAGTCCTTCCAGGCAGAAGATGGTGGTTTTCCTCACACTAAGCTAATCACTGGAGAATAGTTTGGTTAAGGACTAAGTCAGTCAGAGGCAAAGACAACCAGACCCTTAGTTTTATATTGTCAAAAGAAATCATCTTCTGCGAGCAGTAGTTCTCATGTTTCAGGGGAAACCACAGAGCAAAGCACCAGTGCAAGCCATGCTGGAGGTCAATTAGATAGGTCTTGTCACTTCACTTGTGTTTGAGTGCGTGGAAGAGTGTTGCATATAAAAATAGCTGGAATGGTCTAACAAACTTTGCTTAGGGAAGGATGTCTATCACTAACTAGCTCAGTATTAGAATAGAAGATGCTGGAGCAGGGATGTGAGAAGTTCAAGGTCCCTTAAGCAGCTGAAATCTAAACTGGGTTCTCAGTGAGAAAGCATTAACCAAGCACCCTGATGCCCTATCTGTTACAGCATTAGCCTCCCAACCATTTTTTTTTTTAATTGCCCTAGGAAGGGAATTTTTATTTTAGTTATATGATTAATATTATTCATAGGGAGAGTTTGTCCCCAGAGGAATTATATTTTCTGTGCATTTCACTAATACTCTTCAGTGTGTTACATTCATTTATATATTTCCCCCTTCATTATACTTGCAACTTCTCTTAGTTAATTATCATCTGTAAGAATGAATAATAGACCATCTATCCTTTTCTTTCAGAATATGACTAGAAGTGTTAAAACAGAATGGACCTAATACAAATTTCAGAGGTACAGGAAAGCTTACCTAAAACAATGTTCTTCCATTTAAAATTACTTTGCATTAACCATCTTTGAACCACTACTCATATTACTATATGTTCCTCCAGCATCATTTTTTTAAATTCTGTGTCTAATTTTGTAGACACATTGTCTAAAAAGCTATACCAAACTCAATTTATACTTGGCTCATTTAATTCCCTTTGTTAACTGATAATATAATCTTATTCAAAGTCATTCAAATTTACTTTCCATTTTTATGTTTCAAACGTTTGCACTGGCTATTATTCTTGACTTTGTTGTTAACCTTCGAATGCTTATAAATCTTCTTTTCTAATATTTCTTTCAGTATTTTGTTAGAGAGAGAATTTCTCAATCTCTTCTTTGTCCTGTTCGCTCTCTGCCTGATGCTCTTCCTCTCCCATAGTGACTGTTTAATGCTTTTTGCCCTGTAATGAATTCTGCCTGGAAACAGAGGAATCAAACCTGAGAGCAGACTTTGCACAGCTTCACAGAGTTCAGTGAAAAGTACTGACAAAAACTCCATCATGTGAAGTCCTGGAATGAAGAGTTTCAAAAGATTATACTGAGAAATAGCCTGATTTCTGACCAGGTCACCAGCATCTCTATAATTTGATCAACAAGCCAGCACAGATAGTATGTCCACCTTTCAGAGGGACAGCCTGAGAATGGGCCTTAACCAGTATGATGGGGAAGGAGTGACTTAACCTCTTCCAGAGACTTGGTTTATTGTCAGTCCATGAAAAGGTGCAACTCTAGCACCATCCTCTACAGGGGAATAGGGTATGTAAACCCCGGTCTGTTTTATAAGTAATTTGCAAATACAATTCTCCAAATAACCTTGATTTATTGGGGATTGTGCTGAACGGAAAAGTAAACGCAGTCTTGCTTTCTTACTTGTGTTCACTTCAAGGTTTCTCTTCTATCTCTGTCCCCGAGTCCAGAACACTGTCTCTGTTCTAGTACTGTTTAGAGCATGATGAAGACAAGACAAGAATTGCATTGTGTAGCTCTCCTTTGAATATTCAACATTTCTAAAAGTTAATCTAGGTTTCTAAAAGTTGACGGGTATGTGATTGCATTGTTGTGTCCTTCAAAGACCTTGAGTAACTACTGAGAATAGGGAGGTTAACAGTTTCAATTTTGTTTTAATGAGATACCACAGTCTTGAGAAACTGTAGAGATAAGGAAATAGCTACAAAATAAATGAGAAAAAGCAGAGATGTGACAGAGAACTAGGAGATACAAGAGTCTTTACAAAGGAAAAGCGTGAGAAATATGCTGTGGGAAATAAAATAAGGAACAGTCAAAGGGAAAGATCTCATCTTTGTATTGCGCATTTCTATTTTTGTAAAACACTGATAGTCATAAAAAAGCTGCATTGAGATCACCATCTGGATCTGAGATCAGAGTATGGTAACGCAAAGCATTATGCTCTTCAGCAAGACTGGGTGAATGATTTGAAAATAAGCTGAGCTGTTGCTGCATCACTCTTCAAAGTGAAAGTCAGATTAGAGGTAGAAAGGAGACTGTGCTCTATTTGGTTGTACCAGGGTCACTGCAAAGATCTTTCATAAGACTTTGTCACTACTTTTTGACGGACCTGTGCTCTGAGGTTCCCATTTTGCAAACCAAATAATTGAGGAATGCTGTAGTCTTTTAGTTTGTTTTCCAACAGTTCAAAATAAAGACTAAAGTGCATCGCAATGATATTAATCTTGATTTTTGGAAATGTTTGGGTTTGTCTGTAAGACTGCACTTTTTAAAAGTTGCAGTCTTATTCTGAGATTGATGCTACTTGTGACTGTCCAACACCTGCTTCTGAGGAAACAAACACCACAAAACTTTTGAACAGCTTTTCTCACAGTGCTACAATTCTACAGTAAACTCAGGAGAAAAATCAGAAAAAAAAAAAAGTATTAAAATAACTGAAATTCATTGTCATAGACTTAAAAGAGTCAAGATGATTTCTGAGTTTGTGTTTCTCAGACAGCAAGTATAACTTTATAATGTAAAATGCTTACAGCAGTTCTCAGCACAGAGAACTGTTGTCCTACGTATTTTTTTATGTTAATAAACAAAGTTGGTTTCAATAGAATTATATCATTATTAGATTGTTAGTGCAAAATGTATTTCTGTAGGTGAAAACCTTCTGTTAATAATTTTAACTTTACCCTGGGCAGATTCTTTCTGTTTGTTCTAAAGCTGTAGAAGATTGTGTTTTCTCAAAAGTCAGGTTCTCCCTTGTAAACACTTTTTTAATACAGATTTTTTTCAAAAAAAGGAAATTTTCAAACAAAATAACTTGTTCAGAATGCATAATTTGATAACAATGATAAACGTCCAGCGCTTGAGGATGGATGATCTTACTCTCTGTGTGAAATTGTGTTGAAAATATTCACCAGTTGGTGTGAAGTTTCCTGTTTCAGAGGCAAAATATTTGTTTTTATGAGTCTGCTGTCTAAGTCAAATCTGGTGGAGATGATTTAATAGAAACAGATAGAGGGAGAAAGGGAAACTGCTTAATTGCCTTTTCATTTGGATTGCAGCACTGTAGCAAGAGGCCCTCCAGTGCACGTTGTTTTGTCTCTCTAGGCAAGTGCAACTGTGAACTGGGCTTCCTAGTCCATCTGGAACCGCAATGGGAATAGGAGAAAAAGGTAAGGTTTGCTTTGCTCTTCCTTAGCTTTCTGATGTGCAGCTTCTTCTGTCTCAATCTCCATTGCTCAGGAGACGCTGACTCTGTGCTGTTGCCACCCTTCCGAGGAACTTTAAAAGCTTCTCCTCAGTTGTTACATCTGGGCTGTGTGTTTCTTTATTACACTGATGTCAAGTCTTCCAAAAAAGTGACTAATTTGGAACTAATTTAATTTTTTTTTAAGTATTGGAGTAATGGCCTGCAAATTTTAGATCTGTCATTGACAGTATTTGTTGTCCAGCAGAAGTTGTGCTAAATTGAAAACAGATTAATTTCGCATTTTGTTAGGAAGTTACTCAAATAAAACATCAGCGTGTTTTTTTACAAAAGCATGATTTGCGTTATCTTGTTAACTGTTAACTTGGAAACATGTAGTATAAGGTACTTCTCTGACAATGAAAAAAACCCCAGTCATTACAGAAATTTCAGGAGAAGGAAATAGATTTAAACATCCAAAATTAATAATAAATAAGCAATTAACCCAGAGTAAAAATGAAAAGGTTGAAAGGTAGATGTGGTTAAAGCTGGGTGAAATTAGTTCAGCAAAGAGCAAATTTACTGCAAATACACAGCTGAAAGAGATAGAAGCTATTCACCAATATGAATCCAGATACAGTTTTGTCCCTGAAAAACAGTCAGAAAGCTATGTGAACTACTCATTTCAATAACAGCCTAAGATGTAAAAATGTAAAAGAGGTACTAAGAAATCACACACATAATAAGTCTTGTATTTAACATGAAGATGTATGAAAGTCTTGGGAGAGTCAAAATAAAGCTGGATTCTGGGGGTTTTCATGGCTTAGTTTTTGCTGAAAGAAACAAAGCATCATTTTTCAGTTCAACTTGGAAAAGATTTTTCTTTTTCTCAGTTCTAAGTTGAACAATCCACCTGAAAGTCCATTATTCACATCGCTCTTGTTCCTTTAGAAAGGACTTTTCTACCATGAAAACCTGTTCTGCTGCTCCTTTTTCTGCTACATCTTCCTTCATCTCTGTGAATCCCTTCCACTGATTTTCTTTTTGTCTGATAACTCCCTTAGCAATCTCCTCCAGCGATCAAAGTCTCCTACCTGGTGATCAGTTGCTTAGTTACATCCCCCTAGAATAATGAAGACCCGGATTGCTTTGGCAAAGGGACAGGTGTCTTGCCATTCAAGGCTGCTGCATTTAAATAGATGATCATCAAAGACCCTCATTTTACAGCATTTCTACAGATTTAGAGGTATTTCTTGTCACCTCCTCTGGAATTACCCCTTAATGGAGACAAAAGTCAGTACAGAATGTGTTTAAATCCTATATTCAAAATATCTTTGAGGTCTGCCTCACATTTACAAAGCCAATTTCTAAAGGAAATGGAAGGAATAATCTCCGGATATACAGCCTCTGTAAATTGTCATATAAATTTATACCAAAAGCCCTCCTATACAAGGTTTAAGACACTTTAAATCTTTTTCTCTGTTTTCATTTCCACTCACTAAACATATTCGTTATTTAATACAGAAGATTTGTAGAAATACGGATTTTTCAAATTCTTAAAAAAATAGAGAATGAAATAATCTTTACATCATATAGAAGCACTGTTATACTTATTTTGTTGGGTTTTTTTGTTTTTTGGGTTTTATTTAATCTGTTTATTCTACATGCAGGATTTAATATTTTCAATACAATGTCTTAGGAACCATGCTTTGATAATAAGACATGTCTGTCCATATCTAGCACAGATGACAACAAATCAGTAGAGATGTTTTACGGCATTGTTCCAAAAGGAAAAAAAAAAAAAAAAGACATTTCAAATAGGCTATTCTATCCCCACAGTAATAAATTTTAAAAAAAGGAAATTATTTTACAATTCTAGTACTCTAGAGAGGGTTCTTCCTTTAATCTGCTAGAACTGTTCCTTGCAGATTTGTTTTGTAGATGCTGATATTGTGGTGGCTTTTTTCTTCACAGATATTTTCTGTCATCAACATCGAATTCTCAAAGTCTCTCTCTGATCTGGTAATCCATTGCTTCAGATGCCAATCTTTATGTCCACAAGAGATTTCCAAGGGAGGAATTGGGGCTATATCTATGCTTCACAGCAACTTTATTTGCATCTCAGCAGCATTGGCCAGTTGGTAATTCAACTGAATTTTATGTGCACTGTGGGAGAAGTACGTGAGGGATTATACTTGAAGGAGTCTCACATCCATCTTTGCAACGTTTCATTGGTTTAAATGCAAGATTATTTAAATTAACCTACTTGCCCAGAAAAAGGGAAACACATTCTTTACATGGGCAAACAAGTGTTAATAATTCTGTCCATGAACACCTGGTGGAAATATAAATTCAACTTGACCATAATGTCCCAGCTCTGCCTCAAAATTGCAGAGCAAAAGAGTTTTGAGTGGCTCAGCAGAGCTAATTCAAGTGCATAAATAACTTTGAACAGGTTTGCCTTTACTTTGATGACTCCAGCGTTGAGAAAATCAGAGGAGATCTGCAATGAATGCCCAGGAAAAACTGTGCTAGGCATATGCAGACTGACTATACAGCATTCTGCAGTCATTTTTCTTTTTTAATATGATGTGTATGACAGTGGTGCAATGGAAATCTTATTCCAGCTTTGCTACCTGACATTATTTTCATGCCTTACTTTTGGAAATATGTGGTGGGACAATCACCACTGTTTTTATCTCACATGAATCTCCACGTTGTCATTATTGATGTTTTCAATAAACCCTGCTGGCTGTACAGGACACAGTACAGCAGACTTCCCAGAGGAAAATGTTTAGGCATTTAGATCTGAACACTGAGTGTGTTTTTTGGGTCAGAGTTGATCTAAACGGTACCAAAACAGCTCCGATCACCTTCTTGTTAAGCGCCTTTCATGCTAAAAAAGCAGAAACCCCCTCCATTCTCTGTCATCATTTTAATTCCTGAAAGCAACAAGCTTTACTCCTGATTTTAATGCATTTCTCCTAATTAAGCACAGTTGCACTGGCATCCAGACAGTAACATCTTTGTAAACCATCTGAGATTACAATCGGGAGTTCAGTACTGGGAATCACAGACATTTCTTTAGTTCAGCGGAGGGAGTGTCTTTGAGGAGCCTGCTCATGCCGGGTTTATCTAATCATGAAGATCTGTTCAGGTGATTCCAGACAGCCTGTATGCTCTCACACATTAACTAATTGACTAAAAAAAATACTAAGCATTGTTTTAAATAAAAACCTGTTAGATTACCAGGAAAAAACACCCATCAGTGTATTTAATTAGAAATATTTCTTTGGCCTTCTTGCCATTGAATGTCAAAAGACTTTCTATAAATAATTTCATGGTGTCTAAAACATTTTACATTCAAAAAAGAAATATGATTTTCAATACAGAACTCTTTAGTAACCCTCTCAATTTACAAATTAATATAATTATTTTCCTATTAATTTATTTCTTGAATATTCTGTAAGGGATCCTGTATTTATGTTGCATGCTATCCAACTTAGGTTTAAAATACTTTTCCATCCCTGTGAGGGAGGGATACAGTGTTAGGTTATGTGACAAAAGCTCCTCTTCTGACATCAGAAAGGATGCAGAGAGACGAGGAGGAGGAGGGACACACATAAACTCCTACCCTGCCCTGGCTGATCCCAGGCCCATCATAGGAGCCATCAGTCCATCAAAGGCCCAACTGCACCAGCCCAGGGGAGCAGAGGGGCCCAAGAGCAGGCAGGAACCCAAATTAGGGACTCAGGAGGGAACTTACTGTCCAGGCCACTCCCAGTTCTGTCCCAGGAGATCCTCAGGTCTATGATCTGGGTGTGAAACCATCAAGATAAGTCAGCAGGGGCAGCCCTCTGGAGCATCTTTTGTCCTGAGGGAGGTCACTGCCCAGGGGTATGGGACACAGTATAGGATGCAGGGGAAGAGCATTTTGGGATTGCACAGGACTTACTGAACATTTAGGGGAGGAAGTAGTGTCAGGGAGTGGGATGGATCTTGATACTTTGGAGAGGACCAACTTTGGGAAAATAGTAGGATATGGGAATAAAAATGGCTGGTCTCTTGCAGGCTGGTCGGTACTCTTGGCTGACCATGACCTGCACCTGGTCAGGGCAGTCTGTCCTGTCATCAAACTCCATTGCAAACTCTTCTCCTGTCTGCGGGGCTCTTTCACATGCGCATGTGTGCGCATGTGTGTCTGGGGCTCTAAGTCCAGCCCCTGGAGTGGGACTGGGGCTCCGATGCTCATGTGTCACTGGTGGGGCAGCAGCTGGAGCGGGAGCAGGTGTGCGAGTGCACGTGTGCGCTCTGCTGAGTGGATGAGGCCATGGGTGTTCATGTTTGTGTGAGCACTGAGTCTGTCTGTGCGCACAGACATGTGTGGCCAGCCTTGTGTGTCCATGCATGAGGTGTACAGATGTGTGCCTGTGTGTGCGTGCCTGCCGGGAACACACACAGCCTCGCTGATGGCTGGACTTGAGGGCGCAGGGCTGCAGCAGCCTCACCAGTTTTGTCCCCCTACCTAACAGTTTGTTGATTCACTCTTAGGTTAAAGGAATTCAGTCTCTTGCTCTTACCACCCTCATGCTTTCAGACCAATTATATTTATGTGATTTAATATGACACTTGTTGCACTTGACTGTAGCCATGTAAAAGGCTGTGCACGTAGCCTCTGCTGTCTGTCTGCCCCTCCTGTGGCAGCCATTGAAGAGGGAACATCACCGTGGCATGGAGAGTGCGCCCAAGGTAGATGGGAGGAATCACCCTGAAGGGACTTTATTTTCATTGGTTAGGAGGGCTCTTAAATGATAACCTTAGACTAGATATGGAATTTTTAGATGGCTAGAGTTACATGAATTTAATACTTAGTAACTTGAAGTATAAACAGCATTTTGATGTTATAATCAGTAATTTGAAGTTACGGAACAGGTATTCCCTTTGGTGTCTGCAGACAGAATGAGCTCATATCTGGTTATGACGAAGCCACATGGGCCTTCTTGTCTTGTTCTCCTTGTCTTACAAGTCTCTTGTTCCTGACCATAAATCTTTATTAATGAGTGAAAAGAACAAGGAGACTGTGAAAAGCTAAGAAAAAGGCCAAATTCTGTAACCTCTCACTCTCCTTTATTCACAAAAAAAAAAAAAAAAAAAGTAAAAAATGGATTATACTAATTTTGTAAATTTCTGCTTTCCTGTAGAGGCCTTTATTTTTATTTTGAGAAACAGAAAGTTATGGTAAGTCAGAGACAGATAATGAAAGCAAAGACTATGTAAGAGGCTTGGTACACTGACTTTGTAGGTAAAATCTGTATAAAGACTCAAGGACTTTGCATTTGATGATGCATTGATTTCAGTTTGCCTATTAGAGAGGTATAATCTAGCATCACTGGAGAGTCTAAGGTCAAGAAGTCCTTGGAACAGAGAATTTCAGTGTTTGAACCCTCTTACGAAATAGGGTTGTGTAAACAATGGAGAATATTAGCTGCAATGTCTATAAAGTAGGATTTCTACTTAGGTGTTGTAGCTGTGTAGTTCAGACCCTACAAGAATCACATTCTGGAAGCCCTGGATAGGAAGTAGTCTGATTAACGTTACCACTTTCAGTAATTTAAGCACAATACCTGTTATATTGCTCACATTATATCTCAGTGTCTTGATAGTATGACTTTCTCCTCAGGAAAAATCCATCATGATTGCAGGAAAAATTTGAGCCAGTGTAATACTCTGACATTTCTGAAAAATAAAGAAGCCAAAAAAATGCAAGTCTGAATTTGCTGTAATTTCAGAAACTTACAAAGATCTTTATTAGGCACAAGACATTTCATGATGTTTTTCTCCAAAGCAGATGATTTGTGCACAGATCTATTACTCTCTCTCAATATTTTTGACAGCCTTTTACGGTCAGGATCTTGGAGTTTTGTTGCTTCTATAAAGGCAGCAAAACATAAGAAAGATTTTTTTGTGGGCTCCTTACCCCCCTCCACTATCTCAGTTTCAGAGTGGCTGATCAGTGTCTTTCTTTAACTTTCATTTTATTGCCCAGCTACTGTCTGCTTCATTTCAGACCATAATTTCACTACCTTACTTAATACATTGCCAGAGGAAATGTTCCATTTTGGTAAGTTTTACAGACTGAGTCAAATGAATAATCCTTCCAAAACCATTTTCTTCCATGCTGCAATGTATTAGCTCCTAATACTGTGATCCATGGATCATCATTGGATAGGATATAATGTCCATATAGGTTTCTAAGGTAGGCAGAAAAAATCACTATCCTAAACTATTTTTTATCTCTATTGACGATAAGTAGATCTGAGAAAATGATGCTGGGCTAAAAATTCCAGCTTTTTGATAGCTAACAGAAAGCATAATGAAAGCTATCCCATGTCTAGGCAATCTCTACTGGAAAAATGCAATCACCTTCAAAGTCTTCAGAAGCAAATTTTCTCCACCTATCTCAGATATTTTTTGGTTAGGATGAGCTATCTTCATTAGGAATTCTTCATTTTTCATTCACCAAAGAGTATTGTACTAATTTAGACCAGATAACTAATTTCTGGGTGACTAAATTTAGATGCAATGAGTTCCGTCAAAGCATTTCTACCGTTATTGAAGGGGTGTATGCATGAATCCAGCTTTAGACATTGATTCTTCTTATTATTTTAGTTAGATCTATTTTTTCACTTGCAACATACTTTTAGTGTGACTTTCATAGATGTTACTTCAGTGTAGATTAGATCACAATCACATTCAACAATAATAGTGATATGTGGGGAAAAGCATGCTCTCAAGTGGCTCAGCTGTTTGGGGACTATGACAAATTTAGTTTACAAATGAGTACACTTTACAAGTGAGGAAGCCATCATTGCTAATGCTAGTGCTTAAAGTAAGCAGTAGAATTTGTCCACTGAACTGATTACAGAAAATAAATTTTGTTCCAATAGGTGTACCAGGATCCAAACACAGAAATACAAAGAGGTCTGTACCATGTTAATGAAAGTATGGTCAAGGTATATCTCAATAAACCCATGTGTTATAAGTGCTATTCTAAACCTTATTATGGTGCAGAAAACAGCAAATATTAGAAGTTAAAGCTGCTGCTCTTGGTGTCTGACATTCAATATTTCTAGCAAACACTAGAAGGTTAGATAATTAGGTAACTTGTATGTCTTGCATTAAGAGCATATGCTTTAATAACTCTATTCTGTTTTCCTTAGATCTTGTATATTCATGATGATGAATCAAGTCTTTACCAAAAGGACAATGGTGATGTTCATGCTAGTTAATACACTAGGATCTATTCTCAGTAAAACCTACAATCCTGTACAGTTTTGCATAAAATCTGTGCACCTGCAAAACACAAAAGCACATCAACCTTGTTGTTTTCTACATATTTTGCCTTAACAGATGCTTAGGAAATGTATTTACAAGGACTGAAACAAGGAAGTTATAAAAGGACTTAGAATATGATGATTTCTATGAGTAGATGATAGAAATGTCAATGTTCAGAAGTTTATTTTTGGGGTTCCATTCAGTGTCTTCTGTAGAAAGTCTGTCAATTCACCTATAAATATTAGAAAAATAGATCAACTCATATTAGAGGAGTGTTAGAGAAGCAAGATAATTTTTACTTGATCATCATATCTCATAGCATATTCACAATCTGAATTACAATTTGAAGAACAATTGTTCTAATTTGTGAGATATATCCATATGTTTTTACTGAACATTAAAATTAACAAGGCATGTCTTACACACCCCTCTTTTAATCTTCTGATTATCTTGAGCTGGCAAGATCTGAACTACAAGGTGGGAAACCCCAGAAGACTTTTAGATATATTGTTTGTATCATATTGTTATTTTGTTATCGAATGAGGAGTGAAAACAACTTGGAACATAGTAGACTGGATTTCTTTCGTGTGTCATATTGATCTCTTATGACAAAATGACAATTTCACTAAAATCATACAGAACTGACACTTTCCAGACTGCTCTGGCGGGCCTTGTTCACAATGCTCAGTGGAGCTCTGAAGAATGAGTTGGCCTCAAGACTTTTTTACAAAAAGTTCCCAAACCACAGCCTGGGAAACATGGAGTAATAACAACACATGTTGAAAACCTATTAGCAAATGTTGTAATTGGTGTATCACTGCTGGGACAATGAGACAGTCACTCAAAGAAAAGTCATTCTCCATAGTGATAGCCTTGTCATCATAGGACATGGAAACATGAATTGTCCTCATCTCTCAACATGTGAGGTACTGGGAGCAGTCTGCCTTCTGTGTGACTCTTCTGGCTTTCGCTGTTGCTCTGTAAAGCATAGCCTGCTGTCCTCCGTCTGGAAATAGATGCTGGATTTGAAATATCCATTTGGTTTCTATATATTCAACTACTGGTTAAAAAGATCAGATTATATCATCAGCTAACCTTATAATCTCTTTTTCAAGGAAAACTAAAACCCAAATAGATTTGGTCTCCCAGAATTTACTCCTCAGTTTACACCCTAGAAGACAGTGCTTTCACTTATAACAGTACTCAAAATTTCCCAAATATATTTCAGATTCCATCCATGTTTCTTGAACCCATAAATCTGTTTGGGAGAGGCAATTACTCACCCACCCATCCCATTCACACATATACATGAAAAATTCTTTCCTTACCTTCTCCACTAAACTTTGCGCAAATCTATTGTTAATCTATGGGATCGCTTGTACACCAATGCATGCGTATGAGAAACAAACAGGATGAACTGGAAGTGTTGGTCCATTCCCAGAGCTGTGATGTCATTGGTATTAGTGAGACTCGGTGGAAGGAGTTTCACAACTGGAGTGCTGGGATGGAGGGCTATAGGCTGTTGAGGAGGGATAAGCAGGGCAGGTGAGGTGGAGGAGTTGTATGTGTGGGAGAGGTTTGGCTGTACAGCCCTTACAGTTAGGGATAATGTAGTTGAGAGCCTCTGGGTGAGGATTAGGGAGATGTAAAACAAAGCAGATGTCACTGAGGGTGTCCACAATCCATCACGCAGCCGGGATGATAGCACTGATGACTTATGCTATGGGCAATTAGAAATCTCTGGATCAGTAGTCTTTGTCCTTATGGTAGATTTGAATCTCCCAGACATCATCTGGGAATACTGTACTGCTGTGTGCAACAAGCAAGCCTGGGAAATTCCTGAAGCGTGTTCCAGATAATTTCTTGTCACAAGTACTCAGTGAGCCAACAAGGAAAGGTGCTCTCGTAAACTTGTTATTTGTGAATAGAGGACTCATGGGAGATATAATAGTAGGTGGCTCCCTTGCCTGCAGTGATAACAAAATGGTTGCGTTTAAATTTTTTTGGTGTAATGAGGAAAAAGTTCAGCAGATTTGCCATGTTGGATTTCAAGAATAAACTTTAAACTACTCAATGAGCTACTTAGCAGTGTACCTGGGAATCTGCTTTTAAAGACCTTAGGGGTTCAAAAATGCCAGTCAGTTTTTAAGAATCAACTTTTAAAAACACAGGAGCAGTCAATCCCATTGTGTTGTAAGTCAAACACGGGGCAAAAGACCAGCTTGCCTAAATAGGGAACTCCTCTTGGAACTCAGGAGGGAAAAAAAAAAAAAAAGTGTCATCTCTGGAAGCAAGGTGAGGCTTCACAGTAAAATTACAGAGCTGTGATTTACATATGCAGGGAGAAACCACAAAAAGCCAAAGCTCAATTAGAGTTGAAACTGACCAGTGTTGAGTCAGACAATAAAAAAGGCTTTTTAAAGTACATTAATGACAAGAAGTCGTCTAAGGAAAACATTGGTCTGATGCTTGATGAAAGTGATCATCTGAAAATAAGGCTAAAGAAAAAGTGGAGACATTCAATGCTTCTTTACAGAATCACAGAATGGTTGGGGTTGGAAGGGGCCCCTGGACATCATCTAGTCCATCCCCCCTGCTAAAGCAGCTTCACCTACAGCAGGTTGCACAGGATGGCGTCCACGCAGGCTTTGAATATCTTCAGAGAAGGAGACTCCACAGCCTCTCTGGGCAGCCTGTTCCAGTGATCTGTCACCCTCAAGGTAAGGAATTTTTTTCCCCTAATCAGATGGAACTTCTTGTTTCGGTTTGTGCCTGTTGCCCCTTGTCCTGCTGCTGAGCACTACTGAAGAGTCTGACCCCATCCTTTTGAAACTTGCCCTTAAGATATTTATATTCGCTGATAAGATCCCCTCTCAGTCTTCTTTTCCCCAGGTTACACAGGCCCAGCTCCCTCAGCCCTCCCTCATGAGGGAGATGCTCCAGTCCCCTCACCATTCTTGTAGCCCTCTGCGGGACCCTCTCCAGTATTTCCCTGTCTCTCTTGAACTGGGCAGCCCAGCACTGGACACAGCACTACTGATGAGGCCTCACCAGGGCAAAGTAGAGGGGAAGGGTAACCCTCGACTTGCTGGCCACACTCCTCCTCATGCACGTCAGGATCCCACTGGCCTTCTCAGCCACCAGGGCACACTGCTGGCTCATGGGCACCTTGCTGCCCACCAGCACTCCCAGGCCTTTCTCTGCAGAGCTGCCTCCCAGCAGGTCAGCCCCAGCCTGTACTGGTGTATGGGGTTGTCCCTCCCCAGGTGCAGGACCCTACACTTGCCTTTGCTGAACTTCATTAGGTTCCTTTTCACTCAACTCTCCGGCCTGTCCAGGTCTGGCTGAATGGCAGTGCAGCCTCCTGAGGGATCAGCCACTCCTCCCCATTCTGTATCATCAGCAAATTTGCTGAGGGTATGTTCAGTCCCCTCATCCAGGTCATTGATAAAAGTTGAATTTTAAAGCCCCCTTCACCAGGATGACCAGCGTGCTGCCAAAGATTCCCTTGCCTCTTTAAGCAGATGTATCCCATCCCTCCTTACCAGGATATAGTCATCAAAGAATATCTCATTGTTGTAGAAGCCAAAACCTTCACAGCACCAGCCATGAAACCAGAAGGCTGGAAGCTTGCCAATGTTCTAATTTAGAAAGGTATGAGGTAAGACCCAGGAAACTACAGACCTGTTAGTCTAACCTCAATTCCTGGAGAAATTATGGACAAATTTGTACTGGGTGCTATTAAAAGGCATTTAAAAGACAATGCATTCATCATGCACAGGCAACATGGATTCACAAAGGGGAGCCTTGTTTAACAGATTTGATATCCTTCTACAATAAGGTCACCCACCTAGTGGATGAAGGGAAGGCAGTGGATGTAGTTTTCTGGATTTTAGTAAGGTTTTTGATACTGTCTCTCACAGCATCCTTCTGGACACATTGTGCAACTGTCAGATGAACAGGTACATGGTGCACTGGGTGAAGAAATGTTTGAACAGCAGGGCTCAAAGAGTTGTAGTGAATGGTTACATCTGGCCAGGGTCCAGTCATCAGTAGCCAGTCACCAGTTCTTTTCCTCAGGATTCAATTCTAGGGCAAGTTCTGTTCAATATTTTTATCAGTGATGCAGGATGCAGGAGTTGAATGCACCATTAATAACTTTGCTGATGATACTGAACTGGGAGATGCTGTTGACTCTTTTGAGGGACAAGAGGCCTTGCAGAGGGATCTAGAGAGCTTGGACCACTGGACAATCAGCAGTGGCATGAAATTTAACAAGAATAAGTGCCAGATTCTGCACTTGGTATGGATCAACACTGAGCACAAGCATAAATTCTAAGAGGAGTGGCTGGAGAACAGCCCTGCAGAAAGGGATCTTGGGGGGTGCTGGTTGACAGCAGGCTCTGTGAGTCACCAGTGTGCCCTGGCAACCAAGAGGGGAAACCACATTCTGGGATGCTTTAAGCACAGCATAACTAGCTAATCAAAACAAGTGATTATCTGGCTGTATTGGTGCAGCCTCACCTTGAATATGCAGTTATGGGCCCAACTATTTAAGAAGGATATTAAGGTACTTGGATGCATCCAGAGGAGAACAACACGGCTGGTAAAAGGGCTGGAAGGAATGTCATATGAAGAGTGGATAAGGAATCTGGGTTTGTCTAGTTTGCAGCAAAGAAGGCTGAGAGGTAACAGCTCTCTACAGCTCCCTGAGGAGAAGCAAAGGAAAGGGAGGTGCTGATCTCTTCTCCCTGGTATCCAGTGATGGGACATGTGGGAATGGCTCAACGCTGCGCCAGGGGAGGATCAGACTAGATATTTGGAAACATTTCTTTACAAAGGGAGTAGTCGAACACTGGAACAGGCTTCCTAGAGAGGTAGTCAATACCCTAAGCCTGCCAGTGTTTAAAAGCCATTTGGAAAACACTCTTAATAACATGCTATATTTTAATCAGCCCTGAATTGGTCAGGTAGTTGGACTAGATGATCACTGTAGGTCCCTTTCAATGGGAACTCCTATTCTATTCTATCCTATTCTTTTCTATTCTATTCTATTCTATTCTATTCTATTCTATTCTATTCTATTCTATTCTATTCTATTCTATTCTATTCTATTCTATTCTATTCTATTCTATTCTATTCTATTCTATTCTATTCTATTCTATTCTATTCTATTCTATTCTATTCTATTCTATTCTATTCTATTCTATTCTATTCTATTCTATTCTATTCTATTCTATTCTATTCTATTCTATTCTATTCTATTCTATTCTATTCTATTCTATTCTATCCTATCTTATCCTATCCTATCCTTTTCTATCCTTTTCTATTCTATTCTATTCTATTCTATTCTATTCTATTCTATTCTATTCTATTCTATTCACAGTATAATTACAAATTAGCATTTTGACATTAACAGAATATCATGAAATTCAAGAAAGCAAACAAGTTCCTATTTGGGGAATACTAAATAATGATTTCTGTATTAATTGTGATAAATATACCAACCCCCACACTGATGCATGGCTTGAATGCATTTCTTAAAGCTCTGCATCAATCATTTTTATGAGCTCAGTGCAGAAACATTTTGCAAAATATAGTGGTCAGTGTGGCTCATGAGGTCAGATTCAATGTTTGTAACAATTTCATCTGACCTTAAAAATGTGAAATAGCTTTATTTTGAAATCTAGTATGTAGAAAGTGTTTGACTTACATTCTGTACAATATTGCAAGTCTCTCTTTGAAAGCATACAAGATACACTTACATTAATAAGCTTCTTCAATTACTCCTCAAACAGCAAAGCTATAACAAAGGCTTAAACACCTTAAAGAGCAATTTATTAGTTTAAAGTTTTTTTTTAAATTTTTCTTCACATTAGAAGAGTTCCAAAATGCTAGGTTGTATACTCATCTTTGGAGGGCAGTAATATTGTGTCACACAATAAATGATGTATGTATGAAAGAGTTCAGACTTATGTAGCATTAATTATGTTAAACTCTATTGTATTCAAGTTTTTATACCATTGCTAGGTTATCTACAGCTTCAAGATTTTCATTTAGCGAGGTGACTTAACACTTGTCATTTAGCCGTGACCTGAACAGCTCATTTAGTCTTCTATTTTTCTGATTTTTGTTGAAGGTACTAGATGCTGTCATGATACCAAAACAGTATATTACTTTTTGTTTAATATCTTTGAGAACATAAACAAGTGAATGGCATTTCTACTTAAGACTACTTTCATATACTAGAATCACTCTCAATTTATCAAATTAATCAAAGTCTGGTATGAGTCCTTTGCTGTGCTTGACAACTATTCTGCTGCATCTGACACATTTTTTCTGCAGGATTCAGCCCTACTACTGGTACTTCAGTATTTTATCTTGTTAATGAAATCCTTTCTCAGGCTGAGAATACGTAAAGCATTCATGTAAATATCTTATGAACAATAAACTACAAATGATCTAGGGAAATATTTAGCTACTGGCTCAGAGGATGTCTTAAAAAAATATTAGTAAATAGTTAAGCTGTGTGTGCAAAAAGAGTGAATGTTTAAATTGGCTTTTTGTCAAATAATTTCTAGAACTGGTTTACAAAATTTACAAACTCACTTTTCATAAATGTATTTCTATAATCTTTCCTGTAAGGCCATTTATTCAAAGCATAATCATATACTCTGCTAACCTATGTGTATATGTGAAATAAACAGTGATTGTAGATTAAAAAGAATAATTTTCCTCTAAGGTGGTGTTGTTTAACCCTTGCCGGCAACCAAGACCCCGTAGCTGCTCATTCATTTCTCCTCCTGGTGGGATGAGGGAGAGGATTGGAGGAGTAAAAGTGAGAAAATTTGTGGGTTGCGATAAAGGCAGTTTAATAGGGAAAGCAAAAGCCATGCACACAAGCAAAGCAAAACAAGGAATTCATTCACCACTTCCCATGGGCAGGCAGGTGCTCAGCCATCTCCAGGACAGCCGGGCTCCATCACACATAACAGTTACTCGGGAAGACAAACACCATAGCACAGGATGTGTCGTTTTCCCCCCCACCCCCCCACCCCCCTTCTTCCCCAGCTTATATATACTCAGCATAACATCAAATGGTATGGAATATCCCTTTGGTCAGTTGGGGTCACCTGTCCTGGCTGTGTCCCCTCCCAATTTCCTGTGCCCCTCCACCCCTCTTGATGGCAGGGCCCGAGAAACTGAGAAGTCCGTGACTTAATCTAAACATTACCCAGCAGCTAAAACCATCAGTGTGCTACCAACATGGTTCTCACACCAAATCCAAAACACAGCCCTGCACCAGCTACAAAGAAAGTTGACTCTGTCCCAGCCAAAACCAGCTTTGAATATGTGCCTACATAGATACAAACTCAGGTACCCACAGAGTGACACAGAAAAATTATTCCCAATCTCAAAGTAGCATGAATATACACAGCTCAAGGTGTGTATTACATACAAAGAAAAAAATCTGTTGTTGCTTCTTACATATCATGAGAAAAACTTCTACAAGGAGAATAAAAATATGTACGTAAACAAATTTGGCATAGCTGATATTTGTTTGGTTGATGGTTTTCTTTCACATGTCCCAAATGTAGAAATCACTGCTTAGTTAGACTAGGTCGAGCAGGTGGAAAGCAAGCAAGGTGGTATTTCTGTTAAAACTACAATTATATACACTTTTTATTTAGTGGCTACATATATACTGCTTTAATGCAGTGTAATACATATATGTCCCTATTAACATTTAATGATATGACAAAGGTAGCCAAAGCAATCTAGCTGTGACAGAACAGACCTGAGAAAAGGCTGGTTTACTCTGTTGAGAGTAAGGTGTAGCAGGCAGGCAGCTGAGCGAGAGGAGGAGATAGGGAGGTAATTTAAGATCAGAAGTTTACATTTTTTTGTAGGAAGCATGGCAAGGGACAGACTTAGCGAGTAACTTTACCATGAGGCAGGCATGCAGATGTTTGCGCTGAGCTTTTCCCAAGTGAAAGGCACACAGAAGATGACTAAGGGTGAGGTTTATTTTTTTTGTTGTTGCTGTTTTGTTTTTGTTTGTTTGTTTGTTTGTTTTTTTAATGTAGTTAGTGATGGAGACTGGAATCACTGTCTGAGGAAAGCGGGGAATCAGCCAGCCAGCTGATGATAGCTGATACAAGATGCTAAAGAAACTTGGTCTTTTTAGTCCACTGAAGGGAAAATTATGGGAACCACACACATGTATAAAGACACCCATATAAAATAGATTTTTGGAAAGTAAACTTATTGAGAAAGGTATAGAGAAGTTCAGTGCCTTGGAATTGAATATGTATGCAGTCAAGGCTAGAGAAAAAAGAGGTACATTTTTAATTGTGAGAAGAATTAACAACTGACATTGGATTGTAGGCTCCATCATAGACTGGAATCCAGTTAAGGGTTTATCTGCATAGGTGTAAACATGCTCTTTCCTCCTGCTGCCCACAGACTGTAAGACAGGCAGCAGAGAGTTGCAGGACAGTATGACCTGTTGGTACAAAGCTAAGCTAGATACAATGTAGACTAACTTGCACTAGGAAGATCCATTCTTAGTTTTGGTACAAGGTCACGTTAATGTAGCTATAGAGCTTCAGGTTGAAAACTGGCTGGTATTTAACAGCTTGGGAAATGAGCAGAATGAGTATCTGACTTCCCACGTACACATATGCTTGAAGGAGTACCATAATGAAAAGGCAGATGTCATTGATGGCCCACTAGAATAAGTGGATGAAGTTCCTTGAGTTGTGCTATTTAGTAGATAAGCCCACATTAACAACATCCCTCTGGCCACAAGATCTATTACTCTAAGTGAAAACATATCAAAAATGGAAGAGATCAAATAATGAGTAATGAATGCAATGTTATTATTTAAATGGATACATCTGCTATTCATTACAGTATTTAAAATTATTTCCACCAGCAGAATGATCACTATGCCTTGTGTAAGCTGTTTGTTTGTTTCAGTTTTATCATGTTGTGATTTGTGGTGTGATCTGCATGGAAATAAGGAAATCTGTTATTGTCAGTTTGACAGCGTGTGACAAAATGAAATGCCATAAATTATGTATCCCTTATTCATTATTCTTAGATCCATCTCATTTTATGAATATTTGCTCTCTATAAATTTTAATTCATTTATTCATTTAAATGAATCTCTCCAGAAATGTTTTAGGATTGAAAAAATGAAGATTATGCAAAGCTGGAGTAGCTCTCTCTGGAGAAGTTGAACAAAGGGGCAGAGAGCAGTATAATGAAATTTAGCTGCATTAAGTATAATCCTTCATGGAATCTACTAAGGTTTGTGAATACAATCCATACTTCTATTTTTCTGTGTTATTTCATCTTTGATGCTATTGAATCAATCCTTATTTACCTTTCTTGGAACAGGCACTGATATACTTATTTCAAAGTGGTTTAAACAAAGTTTGTGGTACTATATGGACACTCTCATGTATGTTATCACACAGCTGCCAGTATTTCTGGGGTTTATGAAGAAAGTGCTGCTTGTTGCTGCCAGACGTCTTACAGAGATTTCACTGAATGCCTTGAAAATACATAGGAAGATTTAAAATTAAGATGAAAACTCTGAACTGCTTGCTTTTAAATTATATTAGAAGTGACAAGCCTGGAAACCTTCATGAAAGCAAAAAAATATTTATTGTATTTTGGATTTTTCAGTAAAATTATGAAAAGATTTTTAGGCATT
The DNA here is from genome assembly GCF_023634155.1 of Falco peregrinus. NCBI lineage: Eukaryota > Metazoa > Chordata > Aves > Falconiformes > Falconidae > Falco > Falco peregrinus. Next base: position 12,483,043 of record NC_073726.1, on the reverse strand, counting down.
TTGTACCTAGAAGTCTCCATAGTAGATCATCAATTTCTTTACTGTTGATGGAGTGAATAGCCAACAGCAGAAACACTGGGATAATTCCTTTTCCCATGTTGTAATTCTAAGTCCTAATTAAGATAGCATGAGGGTAATTGACTCCCTTAAAACAAGATCACATAGACAAATGATTATTCAAGAATCATGCTACTGTGTTGTACTCTAGTTGCTGGGACGCATTTTGGAGGCAAGCATTTAGCATTTTAGCACAGATTTCTATTTGTTTTTGTGGTTATTCTGAGATCTAAGCAGACTTAAGGACTACTTCTGGTTTGAGCACAGGTTGCTGCTTGTGTTGGTTTGAGAAGTCTTTCCTTCACTTACTGCTGTAGTCCAACAAGGTAGGAAAAATGCAAATTCAAAGTTGCTGAATATAATCTGATTGTGCTCTGCAGGTGTCTGCCTGTTTATTCTCTCTTGCTTTGCCTCCCACCCCTCCATGAATATGGAAATAGGTCATGGAAAGCAGAACAACTTGAGGAGGAGAGTTTAACATCCCCCCACTGGAGATATTTTGATCACTTTGGTGACATAGATACTTCTAAATTTATTTCGGAAGGTAAAAGGTTCCTCAGTTATGTTTTGGGAAGAATTAAATGGCTTCTAAATTTTTCCATTATATTTTTTTTTCTTATTAATGGTGTTATACAAAAAATACTACTTCCTTTATTTGAATCAGGACTTAAGGTGACTTATGGCAACTCTGTTAATATTAATAACTTACTGTTATGCTCCATTTATTAGGAGATAATACACAACTAGTCAGTGGATCCAAAGGAAAAAAAGCTCCACATTTAGTCCAGCAGCATGGGTTATTCAGCTGAGGGAACAATGGAGAATTGTGCTGCTTTTTAAATTGTTGAGTAATTTATGAGTATTTTATTGCTGAGAACCCCAAGAGTTAGCTTTTTTAATATGTCTCTGTATTGGGTCTGGTTGGGATGCAGTTAATTTTCTTCATAGCAGTCTATGTGGTTCTGTGTTTTGGATTTGTGGCTAAAACAGTGTTGATAATATTTTGGCTATAGCTGAACAGTGTTTGCACAGGGTCAAGTCTCTCTCCCACTCTATCCATCCTCCCCCACCAAGTATGCTGAAGGTGATCAAGAAGTTGTTAAGTGGCACAGCTGGGAGAGCGGATCCCAATCAGTCAAAGGAACATTCCTACCATATAATGTCATGCTCAGCAATACAACTGTAGTACAGGAAGAATGGGGTGAGGTGGTTTTTTTTTTGTTTTCCAAGGTGGCTTTTCCTTGGGGACTGGTTGGGCTTCAGCCTGCTGGTGAGAGCTGGTGTGTGATTGTTTTTAGCAAGGAGCATTTTCTTCTTGATAATGTTCAGGCTCTGTTCAGGAGATAGCTGGGATTTAGAAAATATATCCTGTTTTGGGGGCAGAAAATAATCTAGGTTATGGGTGTAAGCTATTTTTATGTAGATACAGCCCTTTGGGTGATTTGCTTCTCTCCGGCCCAATGAATATTTAGATGGGTTATGCAAAAAGGAACAAATTCAAGGTAAGCATTTGACAACCTCTCTCCCAATTTAGTGACTCAGTTCCTGGTTGCTACTTTTGCCTGGAAAACAAGTCCAGCTGAATACCTTAAGGAAAGAGAAATTGTATTCATTTTTTTTACAAACTGTAGCAACTTTCAATGATGGAAGAGCTAGATAGAGAAAAAAACAAATATGGAGGGACATAAACATTGTCTCAGAGTAAAATAGTGAATGAAAGGCAGAAAAACCCATTTCCAAAACAGAAGAATGTGAATTCTGAGTGGAAAGAGACATTTTCAGTGACAATAAATAAGGTATCTCAAGTGGAAGTTCAGACATATGTCTGAATTCCACCTCTACTTCACTTGCTGAAGGTAATTCCTCTATCAGTGTGTTGACAATTATCAGGCAGGTTATGAGGCCTCTAGATTTCTGCATAGGTAGTAGAACAGATACTTAGAGCTACTTGCACCATTTTTAAGGTTAATATTTTTCTGACTGAAAGTTCAATGTTTTTGTACTTATTTTGTGCATGAGCATACACAAAATACACACAGTTAGGAATAATCCCTTTTTAAAACTGGATCACATAGAAATATGTCTTTTAATATATATGTCCTATTTTTTTTTTCTTTAAAGATTGCTTTATATCACCTCAGTTATGGGATTTACACTATGGTTTCTGAATGATGTTTAACTTTTCAGAAGTGTGACTCAGCTGCATCACACCCAGTGAGCAATTATTTTTTTCTGCTCTCAGCTTTCAGACCCTTATGACCAGTCTTTCAGATATAGCCCCCAGGTTTACTGTGCCATAGAAATTTTGAAATTCTCATATTTGTCTTTTAATGCCTCTCATCCTGCAGTAACAGGAACTGATGGAGGCTGGTTTACTGAATCAAACCAAGCTGGTAATTAATGGGCAGATGGTGAAGTACAGCAGCGTCACTTGGATCCTGGTACTGAAAATCAGCATCTTTTCTCCCACACGAATAAGGTGTGGTTGGCAGCTTTACTCAGATGCAGAGGGCAGGGATGTGGTGCACAGGCATTGCCATGTGCAGGGCAGAAATTTCTGCCTGTGCCCTATCAGTTATCAGATTTCCAGGGTTAATGGAGGGAGGGGGGGGGGGAAGATATTTTCCACTCATTTTTACGTAAGAGTAACTGAGAGTGTCTTTCTCTTTGGGGAACGCTTGGAATTGTTTTCCCCAAAGCTTCGGCTGTGGCAAACGTGGGCTGTGCCATATTTGAACAGAACCCTGAGTGTTATTTATAACCAATTTACCCCTGGCTTCAAGGGCACACCTCAAAGTGAACAACAGCAATAGGTTTTATTCATAAATGGTCCCCTGACCTGTTACCTAGTGTTTGTATTTCATTTTGCAGTCATTTTAAATGCATTTATCTAGTGACTAAAGAAAAAAATTACAGTATTTTTTTTTTCTTGCTGCTCCATTGGTATGTTTGTTTCTTTCTCACCCAAGACAAATAATTTTAGATAACATATTCCAAATATTCTGGAAGTGTTTCTTATATCAGAGTGTCAAGGTGCAATTTCCATAATAATACTTGCATTTTGTGGGGAGATCCAGTCTGATGTCAGCCTGTGAGACAGACAGGTTCATTTGCTGCAGTGTTTGTTCCATCTCCATTATCTGCAGAACCCCAGGCAAATAGTTTACAGCGTGGATAGTATCCCAGAGCCAAGCAAAGGCTGTCATGTCTGGTGATGTTTGACAGTTTGCAGAAATTGCTCGGGGAGCAGGGCCTTTTTCTTATAGCTAATAAGGCCAGCATGTTCTCAGATTATCAGATTCACACTTTCTAATGATTTCTTCTCAGTTTTGCTATACCACAACGGCAGGCTGGAAAGTAGTTTGATGAACACCAGCTAAACATATATAGCAAAGCCATTTGACACGTGCAATTTTAATGCATGCTGACTGCTCCGACTGACATAATCCAAAAGCGACATCTGTTTTGGGACTTCATGTTTTGGCTTTCAGTCAGGTGTGAAATGAAAGTTCTTCGATATGATGAAATATTGCTGTCTTGCATTGACATGGAGAGCCAAAGAATCCTTGGGTCAGCTCACCATATCTGTTAGCAGTCCTCGGTTTGCACTGAATTTCTGTGAAAACACATACCAAAAATGCATTGCTAACTCAGCGTGGCATTTTGCTTTCTGCTGCTGTGCCATGGCTAAGGTTCTGAAACTGCCAAACCAGCAGTAAAACAGGTTTTCCTTTGGTTCCTCCCTACTTAATTATCAGTGACTCACGAATTGCCTTTCATTTTCACTGTGTCAATCCTGGCAGTCCCAGTGCTCCAAATGACCAATTAGTGACACAGCAGCAAAGGCACTTCAGCTGTCTTGGTTTAGAGCTGAGCTTAGCTTCTACTTAGGAGTGTTAACAGCCTCATAATTAGATTTCTTTCTAAACTTAAACTGGATTCTGTAAAAGATCCCAGAGGTTTATGACCAAGCAATCATTTTGCTAGAATTGCAACCATGTCCTTTTATCCTACCCAGCTTTTAACTGCCATCTTTTTTACTGTGCTGCTTCTTCATCTTTGCTTTCGTTCATGGAGTGCTGGAGACTGAGGGCTGTGGTTTAACTCAGATCATGCATTGCTTCCCACCAATTTGCTGCACTCACCCTTCCTAGGCAGCAAAATGGGTAAGCCTGAGTATTTCCAACCCTCATGGGACAGCAGGGAAAGCAAATGGGCTAAACGGAGCAGTGTGATGAAAGGACAAAGGGAGAGTGGCAGTGAGGTGAAATGCTTTTCTCCCTTGTCTCACCAGCCAGTCTTCCATGTGCAGTTAGCTCCAGCCAGTTTGTCCTGAGCCAGATGAGCTGTGCAGCAATAACCTGTAAATGACCAGTGTGCAGTTAAGGAGATGTTTCCATAAGGAACTGGTGCAATATGAGGCAAGAACACTGACATAAGTGACAGCAGCTTATGTCACAACATTCAAGTGGAGATGCGTTCTTGGCACATGAGAGTTGTGAAGTACCGAGGCATTACATTTTGCAGCCTATCCAAGGACTAGTCAGCCTTCAGCTTGACCTATTTAATCCATGCTAAGAGCACATTGTGTAACAGCTGCTGCTGTGGCTACTGTAGCCTCAGGACTGAAGCAGCTCCCATCATTCTCTTTCTTCCAGCTTGTGAAGGCTAATGGACTGAATCCATTGCCCTCCTGCAAAGAAATTATATTCATTTCTATGTATGCACATCATGACTTATGGAAATCCAAGCATAAACATGCATAAGCCTCTGTCTACAAAATTTCACCTTTGGGAATGTAAGGTCATATATTTATAAAAGCTTAAGTAATCTTGAAATAATCCCCATACACTAGAGAAAGTAAAGCAAGGAAGACAGCAATGAAATGAAAAAATGCATGTATTTAAAAATATATGCAGTCATTGTATCTGGCTATGAAGAACCATAAATCACAATATAATTTATGTCTGAAGCATAATAATAAACCAAATCAAATAGTTTCTATCTCAGCAGTTTTGCAAGGCAAATAAAGACAGAGGATTTGGGGACCTTTAAGTACCTGTTATTTTTTGCTAATGGTTTATTTAATAAATTTGTTCCAAAACATTTGTTCAATTAAGCAAAACCTTATCTTAAACTTTTGAAATAGTAATAAACCCCCCCACTCTAAAATTCTCAAATTTGTCAACTAGTTTCTTATGCTTAATTTGTGTCATAAGACTTAGGGTTTAGCAGCTAGACACAATTTTTTGATTCTTATATCATATAGAATTTATATATATATAATATATATATACATAGTACAGAATTCTTGCTATATAAAATCCAATTTATTTTCCTGGGATTCAGATTCCTAAAGGCAACTCACTGTCTTGCAGAATAGAAGATGATGAGAAAGTTCTAATCTATGCAGAGCATGCCTTTGTTTTCTTTACACCAAGCGTCGCTCCTTCCTTCTGTTTGGAGCTTCTCCAAGTTAGGTTGTTCATAATTCTTGTTCTCACTACTCATAAATACTGGCGAGGAGTAAATCAAGTGCTACAAACCCCCTTATTTTAAAATTCTAAGCAGGATTTCACAACCTAAAGAGAAACTATAGTAGAATTTATATGCTTAAATACGGATATAAAACACTTGGGCAGCAGAGAGACCAGAGGTACTTAAGTAGGCCTATAATATTACTTATACCCTTAAAATTCTACCATTGTATATACCCAGGGAGAGACATGCCAACTGAAAAAATGACAGACTGATGGGAGCATATCCAAAAGGGGGCAAATATCTAGTCCGTAGTGACTGTTTCAAGTCTGCTTATACATTCATTGCTAAACTATCACCGGTTAATAAAGAAACAAACAGTGCCTCTTTCTCCAAACCTTGGCACCAGGAATTTCTCCCATGCCTCCTTTCTTCACCAAGGGTCTTCACATATAGTTTTCTGCTGTGTGTTGTTCTCCATCTTTGTTAGAAAAAATTCTCTTCTGCCCGATATTAAAACTGCAACACAGTCTGTAACACTGTCATGTGGGCACTGGAAGGGGACAATTATGCAGAGCAGATTTATCCAGAAAACATAATTGGCAACATCTTTTAATCCCCCTTGTTACAGCTATGTCTATTTGTGTGTTTAAGGTTTTTGCTAAACATTTTAACTGATATTCTGAACGGAGAGATCATGTTTAGTTGTTTATAACCACAGTTTCAATGTCCCTTTTTCTCATTATTGCACTATAGTTTTGAATACAGCTACATTCCAATTAGAGAGGGAAAATAATATTTTCCTCATGGAAAATTTCCCAGGAGCCTGAATATGTTACAATTCCTGTGCCATGTAAACCTGACTTCCATTTCAAATAATGTGGATCACACAGGACAGTAGCTCTATAAATTTGGATACACGGTTATTGACCAAAGAACTGGCCACAAATCATCCAGCACAAACAGGATTTATGTAGGGTCTTATGCTGGTTAGTTACTCTGCTATAAGTAATTTTTCACTGCAACATTGCTGTATAGAAAACATAACCAGTGAAGCAGTGAAAATCATAAGGAAAGGTTTTTAAATTATAGAATCCCTACTATTACTGAGGCTGAGAAACTTTTATTATTATAAAAAAAAAAAAAAGATGGCTTTTAAAATACTTTAAAATCCCTTAGCTTGTTTAGGTTGCTGGGACATTAGAGATACTGGATGAGATTTCAGTGGGGCATTGTCAGAAAAAAAGGTGTGAACCCTCCTTTCTCAACATGCATATATATTCCCACCTGCCATTCTATCTTTTTGAGCTCATTCATCCCCAATTCTTTTGTGCAAGTTAGCCATTCCTGTGGTTGTTCCTAGGTGGTTCCTCTGACTGATCTTAGTCGCACAGCATTTATCCCAGATGATGCCCTCAGTTTCTTTGGGAAAGCAGTATTAGAAACATTATGAAAGGAAGAGTTCAGCTCCATGAAATACTTATTGCTGAAATCAAGGACCTGTTCACACTTAGGGTGAGAAAGGTTTCTATCTCCACAGGCTGCGGTGGCTCTGAGGGACACCTGGCTATAAACCTGGCCTCTAGCTAAACACATCATCCACCCCTTAGCAGAAGTCCTGATGGGACTTGCAGAAGTGTTGGTACCATCCCCTCATAAAGGAGGATGTCATGGATGGGGAGGGGCGGGGGGGGAGGGGGGAAGCTATTATGCAATTTGTGGGTGTCAGCGTCTTCTCTCAAGTAACAAGCAATAGGACAAAAGGGAGAAAAGTAAATGGCCAGGGGAGGTTTAGTTTGGGTACTAGGAAATATTTATTCACTGAAAGGGTGGTCAAGCATTAGAACAGGCTGCCCAGGGAAGCGGTTGAGTCACCATCCCTGGAGGTATTTAAAAGACTTGTAGATGTGGTGCTCAGGGACATGGTTCAGTGGTGGACTTGGCAGTGGTGGGTTAATGGTTGGACGTGATGAACTTAAAGGTCTTTTTCAACATAAATGATTCTATGATTCTATGATAAATTTTAAATATGTGTGTTTTGGAAACAGTAATTGTTCATTTGACATGAAAGTGATTAAAGGGCAAGAGAATTAAGCGAACGGAAACAGTTTGGGTCATAGCAAGGGAGGCAGGAGAATGAAAACAGAATGGGAGGTACATGGAGATGAATGGGAAGTGAGTGGTGAGGGGTCTGAGGGCTCAGGCCCGAAAGTATACCTAGGAGATATCAACTTGACAGAATGCATTGATAAATTATAACCAGTATGATAAACAGTGTATTGTATCATAATCTTCAGAAGGGCTGGGAGTAGAAATCGAATGATTCAGTGTGGGTGATGTAAATGGAGTAAGCAGGAACGGTGGATAGCTATTTTTAAGCACCCCTGGTCCTGACACCCCTGGTCCTGACCATAGAGCCAATGCATCCTAATGCCTTGCATCCTAATGCAAATAGTATTAAAAAAAAAAATAGTATCAATGGAACAGAAAAGTAGAGTGGAAAAAGGGATCCAATACAAGCTTTACCGGTTGTTGGTAAGGAAAATAAAGCCCACCATAGAATGAAGCACAGGGACAAATAAGTAGCAGCAGACTGATCTCATTGTTACAGATTTGCTAATAAATTAAGATTGATTGACTTTATTTGATTTTATAAAATATTTTTAATAGAAAATATAGAGGGATAAGAAATATATTTTAGTGAAATTTATAGTTGCACAGTAAAAGCTGTTATGAAATCCTTTGTACAGTCTCGTACCAAAGCCAGAAGAATGGGCTAGAATCATTGTTTAAAACTTAGGTAATAAATTTAGGGTTTGAAAGGTTTCTTTGTATTTGACTAGTCTTCTGTATGTAGAAAGTGTATTGAAATGTCAGAATATAGGATTAATGGGAACTGGGGAGAGTCGACTGGAACAGCTTGTAGTTACCTGCCAAGAAACTGTGAATTTTAGTAAAAGGTAATTCCGGCAGGGGGAGATCGTGACCACTGACTCACATACCACCCACCCAAATCGTACCCCAGACCCATTTCTGGACCTTTCTAACCTTTACTGCACAGAATCGGATATGGGAGGAGAATATGTTAATGATTTTCGGGAAATATTATGTTTATGCATGAATACTTAATGAATATGTATGAATAAGTTCTATATATGGTGTCTGATTTTGAAACTTGGTGTGCATTGATTGTGAGAAGACTCACTCCTGCACCTGGCTGTCAGTAAAGAAGTGTCTGCCTATCTACATCACATTGGTGTCGATAAGTTCTTCATTCCGAGATTTCGGTACCATCATGGTAGAGTTAAGATCAAAAAGCCTTTCCAAGCTGGAAAAATGTGACATGGAATCATAGATGCAAAGGGAAGATACTAACTAATAAAACAAAGAGAAGGTAAGAGTCATAGGTTTAAAATTAAGATACTGAAAGATTACAGCAAATAAGGAATGCCAGAAACACCTACTGTATTTCGAGGGTATCCAAAGGGTCATCATATGTGTGAGGACACAAAGAAATGGAAGCAGGGTCCTCAGTCACTAGCAGTGCTTGACTGAACTCCTTTATCTTGATACTGTATACCCGAAAGGTTACTGAGGTCCACAGCTCAGTCTTTCTGTCTGACTTGGTGACATTTGCAAGGACTGCCCTCCAATTTACCATGGAACTGCTTGTCACCTGCAACTAAATGTAAGGATTATTTGAGGAGGACCACAGTGAAGGGTTGCTCCAAATTGTCAAATATGACAGCATCTGTACCAGGTCTCCTGAGAGAAGCCCTACCTTGCTGTGTCAGAAGAAAGGGCTGATAGTGAAGGACAAAGGATGTTCTTAACTCTTTACCAAGGCTTTTTTAGACCACTGATTCTGTGGCCCCCTAAAGACCACTGAGTCTGTGTGCTGCTGTAGTGCTGAGTTGCAGCAAGGTCTGCAGAGCCTGTCATAAAGGAAATTTCTCTGTGAGGAGAAAGGAAGTATTAAACTCCGAATTTGTGTGTACTGCACTTTATCCTGGGACAACTACTCAACTGCTGGAGAGGTAGAAGACATGGGGTACCTGAAGAGCAACAATGGGCAGAAAGGAAGCAGGGGGGACATCAACAGAAGATAATGATCTCTTCCTGATATGGGCCTTCTTCTGTACCAAAATGGATCATACCACTTCTCTCCCTGTGCATCTTCCACTTGGGTTACGGGCATGGCAGGGATGTTTGTGTGATGCTCTGCAGCCTCTGTGGTGCTCTTATGGAGAAACAGAGACATCCGACAAATGCCGGTCTCAGCAGCTATGCTGCTTCTGGACCTAATGGACAAGCACTCCAGACAGACTGGAAGAAGAAATGCTCAGCCTTCCCACTGGCATTATACACCTGATCGAGGGACCCTAGGTGCTGAATAACTAAGGAATCACCTAGTTTACCCATGCCACATACTACTGTCAACATTTTGAAGCCATTCAGCGTGAGCTGAAGTGTGGCACAAAGTTGTTAAAGCCCAGTAAGTAAATGGGATTGGAAGACACCAGATTTCCAAGGACTGGGTACGGAAATAGGAATTCAGCACTGGGGAGAAAAAACAAACCAAAGTGCCTACAAGCCATATGCCTGTATTTTTCAAAGGCAGAAGAGAGATGAAGGCAACTCTAAGATCCCCTTTTCCACTGCATAGGGAGTGAAGAACAGATAGGGGTCCTGATTAGATAGAACATATGGAAGAAGTTGGTTGGAATATATGGAAGTTCTGTGGTGCTGTAGTGAAAAACTGCTTAATAACATGGTTTAAGTCAGACCAGCATTCAAATCAAGTGGGTTATTGATTTATTTACTGCACGTAATTAACCAGCAATCAGCAAACTATGCATCCGGGATCAATATCACCAATACAACTGATAAACCACAGTAATAGACACTTAAAAATGTTAACAAACACGTACAACATTTTCAAACTCTTTTCTGTCATTAATTCCACAAAGTTCTAACCTCACCACCAATTTGCATCCCTAGCTCCCCTTTGTCCCTCGCTCCTGGAAAAGTGGGTTATAAGCATGTACACCTTCTCTGGAAGTGCCCATTCCCCTGTTTACACACTGGTGGCCAAGATGGGACTGCTCTAGCATTGTGTATAACCTGCTGGCTATGCTTTGTTAATTATTATGCCATGGAGAAAGTTCTTCATGAGGTCACATAAGCACACTCTGTGTGTGCGTCCCTGCATGTTGTTCCCCTGCTGTCAGTCCTCTAGTTGGATGCATGCTCCTGATGGTACCTGATGGGTAGATCACTCTGGTTGGCCCAGAAGGAGACCATGACTTCTGGCAGTATGAGAACTGGTTTTCACAGCTGCTCTGTCACTTTCTTCTCCCTCTGTGGTTTCACAATTTTTCATCCTTCTTGGACACTTCTTTTCAACTCCTTACTTTCTCAAGAATCTCACTGCAGTTCGGCAATTACTGTTTAAAGATGGCTGTCTTAAACTTCATTATTGGGAATTTCCTTACGGTGTTACCATTTTTTCTTGGCAATTATCCTCTCAGCGGATGGTTTTGGACAGTCTATTCACACACCCCATTTACGCTCACATTCTACCATTAGTTGTTGTCTGGGGCATGTCAGCAAGAAGAAGCCATGTGCACTCCCCCACAGTGTGGGAAAGGAGAAAGGGGTGTGTGTTCCATAGTGAATGGATGTAGACGTGAAAATGAGAGACACAAAATCCCAGTTTTTGAAAATGTTTGATGAGTAAAGGCTGAAGTGCTGTTTCCTCCTTTCCTCGAAAAGGAGGGGTCAGTTTCCAGACTGTGACATGAGCTTCAGGTCTCAGGTGAGGACAGAAGCCTTGTCTTTTAATTTTCCCCTCTCTGTTTTTCCACTATACCCAATATTAAAGAGCAAAAAATGAAGGATAACTGCAAAAGAACTTTCTTCAGTCATCAGACATCTGACAGAGTTTTCATTAGGTATGAGGTTATTTCTCATTCTCTCCCTCAAGACATACGCAATCGGCCTGGCTGAAGCCCACAGAAGGTAGGATTGACCTTATCCATAGCTATTACCAAGAGGTACAAACCTGAGCTAGAGGAACCTTCATTTTGACCCAGCATGTCTGGGTCATGCCTGTCATATAAGTCAAGCATAAATTAGCATAATTTATATTATGTTACTCTCATAAGGCAATTTGCCAGTAAACATACCCGTGAAAGAAGATTTCTACATACTGATATTGAGAGAAATTTCAGCATGTTACTAAAACTGAGGGACTCTTGATCTTACCTATAACAAGCACAATAATTGTGCTTAATTACACAGCAGTCAGCAATCACATTTATGGGGACAAGGAAGGCCCCAGATTCTCCTAGGGGTGACATACTGCTACAAACAAATCTCCGCCATGCAGGTCTTACTGCCCCTTTCATTATAGAGTTATAGCTTAAGAAGGATGTCTGGGTAAAGGCAGAGATCTTTTGTGAATGTCCCAGCTCCAAATGAGCACAGCTAAATATGTCTTAATACATTCTTTTTGTTATTATTTTTTTCCAGTTCAGTTTGCTAAGACCACAAAATACTGCAAGTCTTTGTTAAAAAATTTTAAGTGAATTTTCAGTGCTTGATGACAGACCATCAGCTGGCAGAGAGCCACCCTACATTTTAGAGAGTACCATACTGATTTTTCCTTGCACCGGTTAAATATGCCATTATACAACTGTAATACTATTACATGAATTCATTTCTTCTTGAGAAACAACAGATCTGACCCCGAGGGCAGGTAAAGGTACTATTTTCAAACATTCACTGCTTTGTAAGTAGAGCTGCAGTCCAATATTTTAGAATTTAATCTGGGCAGATTACATTAGTACCTCAAATTGAAAGCTTCTTAACTAAGTACGCATTGCTAGTAGAACTGCCACAGAAGACATTAGAAAGAAAACAATGTAAGCTATGCTGTGACACAATTTCTCTAATTAAATACAATTTCAAGGATGGCTGTAAGACATTCTGTTCAGTGTTTGACTTTTTACAATTACATCTAGGAACAGCAGATGAATTACAGGGGGGAAAAATCACAGATGTTCTATTGATTTATGTCCCTGCCACTTCCTCTTTATGATAGATACAATAGCTTTTGATTTGATCAAAGTAAAATATTGCTATACATTCCAAACTTTTGGTTTTATTACTGGACAATAATTTGAAATAATTTTAGTGAAAAAAAGTTGCACAATTAAAAATTTTAAAAAGATAATTTAGGGATGAAGACAGCAATATGTGAAAACTTATGCTCCACTAAACTTCTCTTCAATATTTATGTATCTCTGGGGAGTAATAGCATTGACCTGTTTGAAAAAATTAGAAATAAATGGTCCACTGCACTAAATCTAAAGTAGGACATGAGTTACAAAACAAAACCAGTGTCCTACAGTATCAAATGTTAATGATGTGCTATAACTTTCTATATCTGTTATATCACAGACTTTTATAAGAAGAGCATGACCAAATTGTCAGTCTTCTACAACAAACGAAGGTATTCACTCACAGAGATATTTTTCTAAATAGAAGTGTAGTAGGCTGTGAATAAGTAATTGATAAAGTAAATATAAGGAAATATCAGTCATTGATGACATAAACTCTGCAGGTCTTTACTTAGGTAAAGGACCCATTGCCTTGAGATGACTCACATAAAGCATGTTCAAGAACACATCCAGGTCATTCCACCATCAGGACAACCTGCTGATAAGGGGGATCCATGATATAAATCTCTTAATAAGCATTTTCACAGCTTTACTATTTCTCAACGTTCTCCTCGAAGACCTGATTTTTTTTAATTCCCTTGTCTAGTTTGACTCTGATTTGGAGTTCATGCCTTCTAATGTTAATATCCATTTCTGATTAAACTAATTATATAGTGGAATGCCACCCATCAATACTGTGTTTTATAATACTGCAAGTAAAACCACCAACACTTTTGTTTTTACTGTATGAATACTTCCAAAGGGTCAATTAGGTAAAAATTAGGAAGCAAAATTGCTGACAGATCAGACCTCTGGCAGGTCAGATGTAAATAGGAAATCAAGAGTGCTGAAGAATTTGAACACTTTTCAAAGAATGCTTGAGCTAACAGTAAAGTTTCCTTAAAAACAATCAAAGCAGGAAGTCAGATAGGAAATGGTGGAGCTACCTAATGACAGAAATATAAGGGGAGCACTCAGAGATGGTACTATCATAGCAAAGAAACTCAGCAAATTATTTGCTTTTTTCATTGAAGCAGTCTGGGGAAAACCCCACATCTGACCCTTTTTTTTTTTTTTTTTTTTTTTTTTTTTTTAACAGGTCAGAAGAGTTGTATTAGTTTGAAATAAATATGCAGAAAGCATGAGACCAAACAGATTTTTCTTGTAAGATCTTAGCAAATCAGCAGGATTGGATGGTATTTATCAGGATGACACTCATATGTGAAATTACAGAGCAGCTAGCCAAGAGTGCAACATGTCATCACAAGCAGCAACTGCATCGGAGTATTGGTGAGCTGCCAGTATAACTCCACGGAAAGTACTCTAGAGGGAGTATTGCAGACTACATCCTGGTAAGTCTGACTTTTGCCTCTGGTTGGATGATATAGTCTATAATAAAGAAAATGGTAGGTGAATGCATGGACAAATGTGGTGTCTGGGGAAAGAAGCAGCATGGCCAAGTTAACAGGTAGAAGGAAATCTTGCCTTACTGATCTGCTGGAGTTCTTTGAAAGTATCACAGAATGTGGACAAAAAATAAGGTACACTATTTATCTGGATTTTCAAAAAGTCTTTGACAAAGTTATATATACCAAAGGTTATTAAAGACACTAAGATGTCAAAACGTTGGAGCATGTCTGAAGGTAATAAAACAAGGCACATAGTTTGGGATGATCAGCACAGAGCTAAAATTAGCCATTTGACTAAGTAGATTGCAAGGTTGAATTAAACACCTGAGCTACCTCTGTAGTAAGTGTGTAGAATTAGGTACCACAGAATTTATATCTGCCAGCACAAAGAAAGAATAAGAAAAAGGAAACTTATTGCTATAGAGTGGGAGTCAGGGTCTTCATGTGAAAGAGGAGAGGCAAGGAATTTGTCCCTTTCAAGTATTCATGCATTTAGCAGAAGGACTCACTCAGATTAAAATATTGGAGAAACATTGCTGGAGAGAGAACATAGCTTCTAATCACAGATATTTCTCATAATATAGTGAGAATTTGCAAAACCGAATTTCTAACACACACTCTACAATAACATTTGAACCAAAATAAAAATCCAGGGTTTTGCAGATTTACTTGCATACATAGAAATCATTCAGCAACTGAAAGACTGAAATGGAAGGCTAAAAAACCAGAAAGAAAGTGGTCTTCCTAAACTCTTTTCCTACTTTGAGCATTAGTGGTAGCACTGAATGCTGTATAAAGGACAAGAACATGTGTATATTGAGTCTACAAGATTTTTTTTTAACATATATGATTGTTCATATACAAAATTATAAGAAAAAAAACGCTAACAAAGGTAAAAAGTCAAACTGTCATGAGTTCCATCTCATCCAGAGAGTTACTCTAAGGTACCTGAAGCCTACTTTTCAGAACACTTAGTGCCTGGTGTACTTTATGCCAGCTGGATTTAAGTGTGCTTGGTATGTTTGCAAAGCAGAGACCAAGTGCCTTAGCTACAGGAAGATGCAGAAATCTGGAGGTGAGTGCAGAAACATGCATGAACTCGGTGTGAGAGGCAGAGATAGAACACATCACTCTCTGGCAGCCATCAACTTCAAAATCTTAACCCCACCCCCCACTCCCATATTCCCTGTTTCACCCACTATCTACCCTACAGATTTTTGTAATAATTGACATAGAAATTCTGCAGAAGAAAAAAGCTTCCTTTAGTTTTATTAAAAGTTTCATTCAGTCTAAAATTCCCATTTGAAATGACCCCTTGCTGCAATATGCCAAGGACAAAGTTAAGAAAGCTGTACATATTAAGAAAGAAAAATGCCTGTATGCAGCTGTTACAGAAGGAAGACCTGTTAATGTTTTTCAAGGTAGTATCAGAGACAATCAAATCAAAATTCTTCCTGGACTTACTGACTTGCAGACTCATTCAGGTGAAAAATACCTTTGACTATTTGTGTGTCTAAAGCTCAGAAATAAACTTCACGGGTATGTTTGTGAAACTAAGCCAGGGACAACGCTCAGAAATGGAATTGCAGAACTCATACTCAATGGTTTACAAAGTTGATAAGTGAATCCATGCTTTGGTACTCTTCACACTCCAACTAGCTCTCTCCAACACAAGTTTGCTGCAGTAGGTGCTAGATCTGAGCTATTTAAGCCACGATGCACTGCTTGATTTCAGCATCTGCTTCATTCCCACCTCTCTACTATTGAACAGGTATGGTCCAGGGTTGTATAGGATTTGAAAAATCTATAAAAATCCTGTATGTTGGAAATAGGATCATAATTTTACAAGACACCCAAAGATAAAGCTTGACCAAGTGGAATGACAGGTACTTTTCCTTAAGGCAGTGTGAAACACATCTAGGAGTAACTTAGCAATAAATAACAAGAACTGTACTTTTTGAGTGTGTCTGAAAGTGCAGGTAAGGCCTGGCTCTTAATTAAATGTGTAGTTCATGCACTGAAGAGAGATATCCAACACTATTTGAGGAAAGACGATACCTTGCTCAAACGGTAGAGATCCCAGATTTCGTATTAATATCAAACCCCACGACATCTACCACATTTTTGTTGCAAGTGGGCTGATATTGCCAGGGTTGTTGAAATAATGTGGGACTGACAGTTCAGGGTTGAGACATTGAGCTACCGTTCCAAAACTTTAATGATCCATAGCAAAACTGTCTTTGGAGGAATGATACTGTACTTGCCTTTAAAAATCCTCCTTATCCTAAATTGTGTGGTATTTTTAAATACCACTGTGACCTTAGTGTCCTGTGCCCATTCATTGCTGCTTAGTAGACTGCTGCATGCAAGCTTCATAAATTAGGATGTTTTTCCCTCAGACATTGACTGAGATGGATAGCAAGTGTGTACAAATCATAACTGTATAGTCCAGGTTCATTAGCTTGCTAAACTCCTCATGGCTTCTGCTTAAGCAATTATTTAACACAAATATAAAAAGTTCAATAAATTCCTGTTAAGACACAGATATAATCACCACTGTCAGTCATAAAATAAATTACAGAAACCAGTTAAAAGACCCAAGGAATAATTGCTTGATAGTTGATTGGCTGAATGTGTTATGGCTAAAAAATTCTCTGACCTTTCTCACGTTACCTGTGAGTGATCAAACAACGGAGCAAGGGGATGTTGTCATTAGGGCACTGTGACCATGTGAGTGACAAATGCTCCATGCAGCACACACATGCAGGACCTGACAGTTTTCCCAGCACCAATAATTGTCTATCATTTTTCTTTTATGCTTTAACAGCTCCTTAAATATGTCAGGACTAGACATGTTTACCCTGAGTGAACATTTCCCTGAAGTGATGGATGTAAAACATATACAACACACTGGCACTTGAAACTTTGCAGATTTCCTAAAGCAACAAAGCTGTTAAAGGTAGGGCAAAGTTGATTAAGTGCGGAAGCATTAAACTTTTAATGATGTCTCATTGATACCCTGCATAATTGTTGCTGTATTCACTGGCTGTCTCCATAAGTGCTCCTTCATTATTCAACAGGCTAAGGCACTTTGTGAATGCCATCAAAATCAATTACAGTTTGGCTACTTTGGGGGGCCAATGAGGCAAAGAATTAACCTCCAACTAATTTCCAAAGTCATTTACTTACTGATAGCTTAGCACATTTACTTCCACAGGCTCTGTATGTTATGAAGCATTTACAAAAATAGAGTATGAAATAAAGTATGGGAAGAAAATCATCTGAACAATAATAGGGAGACTGTTGGGGCAATTGTTAATACATGAACAGTCCAAATAAATTGAATGGACTTCAATTGCAGATTGAAGATTTTAGGGCAAGAGGTTATACATGAAAATTAATCTGCCAGATACATTTTCATTCAGTCTTTAAAAATCGGCACACTGGTTGGCTTAGCTGAAAACATTCATAATTACTTACAAGACATGGTCATCCAGCTATCTAATTGAATCCATTACTGTTGAATATCATAACTAGACTAATTAAGGTTATAGTATGGAAGGAGAGAGACTGAATTAGAGAATGGCTTAGAAGATGCTTTGTTTCCACTAGGCTTCGAAGGGCTTTCTTAGGCAATAATTTCATTCATCTTAATGTGAGCATCTTAGAGAAAGGGCAAGATGATAATCCAAAAAGGCAATCTTCTTTTTCATCCCTGAAGAAGCTGACTATACAATCTCTGGAACATCTATGACATTTAGACAAATGACTCTGTAATACTTTCAGGAAACCTCTTTTCATTAAGTTCTTCTATTAAAAACACACCTGAAGTCAGGGGTCTACTGCTTTTCTGACAGAAGCAAAGCATGGAACAAGTGCCTAGGTCTAGGCTTGGTAGATTGACTTTATATACCAGATAAATGCAGCATAAAGACACTGTATATGCCACCTAGACTTTCAAGGAAATACAAGTTATTTCTTCTCATACTCAGGCATACTTTCTATATTGACTCTGGCAATAAACTTTGTGAAGACTCTATGTCAGCACTAATATCTAAGCCACAACAACAGGCATTACGTTTCTCCACAGGAAGTGCAGAAGGAACAGAGATGGAACAGTCTCAACCGATGTCTTTGCACTAAAAATACAGTCACTATCGTGTGGCCAGTGCTGACTGCAGGAAAAGATGGCTTCTCATATTGTGTACAATGTTGTTGCCACAGGCACTAGCCTGAGACTACTAGCCTTCTCTGTAGCCACTGTCTACCTCATGAAAAGCAAACAAAGATCCTATAGTCTGTTGTCACTCTCAGAATCACTGTACCAAGGCTCTCTGGTCCTCCCGTGACCATCTTGCTGGTGAAGCCATCCTGACTGCCAGATGTAACAGAGGTCATATTTGTCTTTGACACAATTTTTTGTTGCAACACAAAGAGACCGCATCTCAAACATTTCTCGGTGCAGAAGCAGGTGGAAGTCAGATTTCAGACTGAACACAACTATGCCATATTTCAGCACATGTGAGTCCTTTGTAATGTACCATGTACAAAATACTATGTAGTTAGGTCACCACAAACTGGCTGCACTTTGCCACACCTGCAAAGCACAGTGGTCTTCAGAAGGAATGACATACCCAAATATTCCAGTCCTTCTGATGCAGATCTCAATCTGTACTCCATTGGCTAGAGTTTAGGAATATTATAGTCAGAGAAAATATTTTTCCATAATACTGCAAGATCTCATTCATCACCATGGGATCTTCATGAACACAAGTCAGCCTGACTATGTGTGATACTTGCATGTTTCAGAACTCCAGTAACTTCCCCATGGAAGATTTGTCACCTATGTTCATCAGCATGACAAAGGCATCACCAGTATGTTGACGTTATCTACTCTACCATCCTCCCCTTGCTGTGGTGACTTAGGCAGTACGGAGCCTCTGAATGTATTCTCAGCTGCTGCTAGGTGTCCATTGACTCTTCTTTCCACATGCTGAAACTCTTTGTCTCCATTTCCTTAATATTGGAGCAGCTCAACCTTGATGGCCTGGATGTGCCAGATTGTTCTTCTCTTTTACAGTTTCAAACATGGAGAGAAATGTTTTTTCAAGAAATTGAAACAGACTCAGTTTTTCATATGGGCCAATATGTAAAGTATCTAAACCCTATGCATGTGAATTCCTCAGGTCTTTATTGCTTCCTTAAGGGCCTGTTAGTAATGGTGTGTGGAACCCAAAAGTCAAAGAGTGCAACTACACTTCAGGCCTCCCAGTGCCTGCCCTGGGGTTTAGTTCCATGTGCTCTCTTAGCCCTGCAAATTCTAGGGCTAGATCAAGAGCCCAGCACCATATTCCTCTTTCATCATCAACAATATGACGAATTGTAGCTTTTTTATCCCTCTTTCTTCACCGGAGGCTACAGGCTTGTATGAGAATGAGAAAATATCCCCTTCATTCAAATGAAGTTTCCTTTTATCCACTGCCCTGTGTGCTAAAAACACAAGTTCAGAAGGAACTTGTGACCTAAAGGCTTCTACAAAGAAAAGAAGATTTAGACACAAATTCAAGAGCAAAAATACTCTGCAACTGGCAAATGAAAACATTTTTGTTATTGAGTGTGAAAAGCTATCATCTTCTGCTAAAAGGGCAGTTGGTAAAGAAGTCTTGAAAGGAAACTTACAACTAGCTCCCTGGGAATTGCTTTTTCAAGAGGAATAGAAAAAGATTTTCTTTTTTTTTTTCTTACAGTAATAGACTATTCCTAACTTACAAGACCTTATCAGGTTTCTTGCAGCTCATACCTGAAATGTAACTCAGAGGAAAGTTCAGATAAGTCACAATCCTTGTACTGATAGAGAGTTTTCTCCATTTTTAGATAAGTGATCTTTTTTTTTCAGAAATCATTCAAAAACACTAATTAGAAACTTTTTCCCAGCTAGGTTTTAGGCAAAAAAGTTGAGAAAGACAAAGAATATTTCAATTCTTGTTCTACCTTTAGGCTTTAAGACAGATTAAAAAAAAAAAAAAGAAAGAAAAAAAAAAAAAGAGAAAGAAAGATACTGCTGTTACCTCAAAAAAAGTTTGCAAAATAGACAAACATCAAACCCAAGTCTGTTAGGCATTCCTGCACCTCAGTTTAGGGCCTCATAATCAGACTATGCACTTCCTTGTACTCAACACTGTGGGCCCAGTAACACTGTTTTTTAAAGCATAGAGCTGTCAGAAGCCCTTTAATTAAAAACAAACAAACAAAAAAAAAAACCAAACCCACCCAAACAATAAAACCCCAACACTTTGATATTCTAAGAAGAATATTAAAGCATAGGCTTATGTCCACAATTAAGGACAGATTGTAAGAAACAGTGCAGATCTGCTTAGTTGAATACCTAGGTACATCAACATTATCTGCTCCACTCCTACTGTATAGTCTTATCCTGGATGAAGTTGTTGCAGGCTTATCTGGCTCTGCAGAGTACCTCCTAGCATAATTTTTGTTCCATGTTTGTTTGGCTGAGTTTACAGCCCTACAGATACAAGGAATTTAGAGAGCCAGTCAGTGGGCTCAGTGTTAAAACTATGGCCTATGGCCATTTGGAATAATTACTTCTAAACTCGGGGTCTCCAAGTGGAGGTGTTCCCAATGCAGCTAATTCAAAGCATCAGTTCTGTTACAGCAATGCACTGTACAGCTTTACAGACTCAGTAATGTCTCCTTTTGATGTCCCAAGGCCACACCTGTAATTTATCAGTGTGGGCAATCAGGAAATTTGGCACTTCAATGGAACACATTTCTTGGAAACAGTCTCTAGATTGAAGTCAACATGTAGCCAAAAAGAAGCTTAAACATTTAATTTAAATTAGCTACTTCATAGATTACATTAGGAACAAAATTTCTTACCCACAGCTATAATCTTAATGGAAGTGTTGTGTGAAGTACACATTTGGCAATGTATCACTTCTACAACATGCAGAGATGGCAAAACAAATAAAAACGTTTTTTACAAGTAGTAAATACAAAATGAATTGGGTTGTAGAAATACAAAAACTTTTTGAAATAGGGAAATCTTTCATACCTATTGTCTTTGAGAACAAGTTCATATTTGTATGGTCTGCTAGCAAGTGTATATATAGAAATAAACTATTACAGACAGACTTGGTCTAATAGGCCATACTATCTAAATAAGCAGGACACAGGACAGAAGAACAATTATGGTCTAGCTGGTCTCGAACCTCCATGTTTTTGACTATGTGAAAAATTAGATCAGAAGACAGAAAGGTATTGTCTAGCCATAGTAAAAAACTTTGATTTAAATTTCAGCAGAAGACTTATGGAACTGGAACCTTTTAGGGAAAAAGCCAGAAAAAACTTTCACTGTTGAATAGAAAAGCTTTGCACAATTTAGATTATTTGTGCTTTGCTTTGTACGGCTGTGACAGAACTTCTGATAGAGCTTCTACCAAGAAATGAGCATCCTATAACCTCCAGAGGCATTTGAAGGGGATGACATGCACCATATATGGTTTTTAAAGTTTGTATGGCTTGTTTGGGCAAAGTTATGACTCAAAAGAATGAAGTAGAGTTTTTGACAGCAGTCTCAACTAGGAGATGAGCAACCTCAATTTTCATTGTATTCACTTAAAAGTGAAGGAACTCAAAATTCACAGAAGCATTTGATGTGCTTAAAGTAGGGCATGGTGGAATTTACATTGACATATATATATAAAATATGTATTTTTTATATTTATATTTAAGAGCTTATACTTTATAGTTATACAATTATATTTCAGGATATTTTAGATATATATAAAACTATTATCAATAGGATAACATGGGAACAGAGAAAGAGGAAGACTGTATAATTAGTTAATAAGGGCAGTCAGCTCTGAATTCCCTGCTTCTAGGCCTGCTAAGGCATTTTGTATAAACCTTTATTGAACAGCATTCATAAACAAGCCAATGACTGCTGTCTCCTAGATGAGTGCCCTCATCACTCATGTACAGACTCAATTTTGTTTTCTTTCTCTCTGTGAAACCTGAATGCTTAGCTTCATCCTTCTTAGAGGATGGATGTCATCTTTGGCATAGTAGATTAGATCTTTCTTTCTATTTTTTTTTTTTTTTTCCTTTTCTTCTTTTTGGAAGAGAGGGTTGGGTTTTATATACTTCAAAGTCTTACCCTAAGTGGATGATTTATGTTTCTATACCCAGGAGAGGCTTTAGGCTAAGAATCTCAATCTCAGATAGGCTTGTAAACCTGTGAGAAGCAGATCTGTAGAGAAGTGTCTCTCTATTGGCTACCTTCTTACCCAGCCTTCTGGTGTCTGTGAATCCAAGTTCTACATGTCCAGCTCTCTCCTTGAATAACATCAGGATCTCAGGATTCCACCTTGCAATGACAAGCGAATTCCGCTCCTGAAGATGACTGGCTAAAAGTTCTCTTTGGGAACAACCAGCATTACTACAGTTAAGTGCTTTTGTGGAGCTGAACTTTTGCCATTGTATGCTAAAAAATGAGAAATTTTATTGGTATTTCTGCCGGAAGTCAATAAGTGAAATAAAATCATATGAAGCTTTGTAGAATGATTTCTGTAAAAAAAAAAAAAATAAAATAATCCATTGAATTAATGTAGCATATTTCATGAAAGCCTTCCAAAGAGTATCACTGCTCTTTTTCCTTGAGGCAGGACTGAGGTTTGCTAAACGAACCTGATCTATTTAGTTTATCTAAGAAAAGGTTAAAAGGTGACTTCATTATGCTATTTAAGTAACTATATAAGAAAGAAATTTCTGATGGTAGATGCCTTTTTAATCTAATAGGGAAAGGTGTAATGAGATCCAGTGGTTAGTAAATGAGGCTAGACACATTTGAATTAGAAATATAGCAGAAATTTCAACAGTGAGAGTAATTAATCACTGGGAAAACTCAGAAAGGAATGAGGTGGGTTTTTCATCATTTGAAGAACTAAGATTGGATGACTTTCTTAAAAATATGGTGTAAGTCAAACAGAGATTATTAATATAGAAATTGCCCAGTGCAGTTCCTTGCCCTGTGTCATTTAAGAGGTCAGGCTAAATCATCATTGTTATACTTTTATCCTTAAAATATATGAATTAATAGATAAGGAAAGTAAGAAGTAAAATTCAAGTCTCCTTACTTACCTGAAGTTACCCCAACTACTTCTTCTATGTAGCCTGATTTGATGACTGAGCATGATTTTCCTCAATAGTCTCAACATCTGCTGCCTTACTACCAGGCAAACCTAAGAGCCCCAGGTTTCTTTCTGCATATCTGTTACTTCAGACCTCTTACTCCCTACACTCACTATTTACATGATTTGAAGACAGCAGCCAGGACAGAAACTATTGCCCAAACTCAAAAGATTGAAATCTGACAGAGCAGGAGACTTTTTAGAGGTACAGATGTAAAGGTACTGAACCGTGTCCATCCACAGACTTTGGGAAATATTTTGACAGGTATTTAAAACCTCTGACTATTCCAATTCAGGTAAAAATGTTCATGCTTACATGTTTTAAAAATTTAAGCTGAAGTATCTGCCAGCTCTCATTTCCCCCCCTCCCCCACTCCTAATGAAGAAAAAATATACAGGGAATAATAACAATCCATGTGTGGGCTAGAACAAAAGCACAGACTACCTTATCAGTACATCTCCCAAAATGTGGAGAATATTCTATCAGCACATCTTCTTCATTTAGACAATCTACAGGGAGGCTGAAAATATCCTGAGCTCTGCAGAAGATGTAGCTGTGGCTGTATTAACCAGAAAGGGATATTACTGACAAGATACATTAATATTAGGTGGTGTGATATGGCTTCTGGAAATAACCATTTCTTATTTCATTAGTCCAGAAAAAGCCAGATGAATTCTTCCAGTCTTCAAACCTGATAAAAGGGCATATTTAAAATAGGTTAATCCTTTTCCATTTGCAAATACTGAATCCAAAGTTTTATGTGAAGAGAAATTTAAGGGGATAGAGGACAGACGAATAAAGAGAAACAATAAAGTTGGAAAAAAGACTGCAATTTCTACATTACCAATGTATATAACAAAAGATCCCGCCAGGTGTCTTGGTGAGGATCTAAACTTAATTCTTGTTGCTGTCAGTACCTATTAAAGCTGTCCATTCTAGGATACCCACTTCCTTTTCTTTTTAGCTTAATTTTTTTTTAGTCTTCTGAGCTGACCCATCCCATCTACCCTTAAAGCTGTGCTGTTTCAGGAGCAAGAAGAGATGAGAATTGCATGTATGTAATGCAGCTCTAGCATTTCAGGTCTCTTCACTGGTGCTGCACTTCCCCGTTCATAAAGCCTATCTCCTGCTTCCATACTGTTCATTCCTGCTCATTGCCTTTTTGCTGCCGCACTGCGTAAAATGTACAATAGGGAATGAATGGGCTGCTCAGACCAATGGACAAAATATTTTGTTGCCCACAAGTTGAAAACTTAACCACCATTTAACACAGAGGCCCAGGCCATGGTGTTACTGAAATGCACACGGGGCCCTGAGCTCTCTCTCAGCTTTTCACCAGCACGTGACAGCCAGTTCGGTCCTTTACGGCATCTGGCCATTCAGGGTTCTTGTGCTGCTCAGAGATAACCCCATTATTCTTCATGAGCAGGGGTTGCTTGAGAGTGTTTCTAGGTTACAGGCCTTACACTCAAATATGTTATTTCATTAAAAGGGCCAAAGAACTGCAGTGTATCACTGAACAGCTTTACAGTGTCATACGGGCAAGGGGGATTTTTTAGCTAAGGTGCCCTGCTGATGCAAGAAAAATCATTACATTCTTCATATCTGTGCAGAAACAATGCAATTTAGTGACTAATCTTTGGTTAGGAAGAATTTTCTCTTGCTCTGCAGAAGTGTCATATCCACATGATTATATGTGTGTTTGTAGTCTAGCTTTTTACTTTGCTGACAAGCAGGTAGCTTTTGTGGCTCTTGATAGGGAAATAATAAGAATGTGAAATAGATTTCATTCCTTCTTGCAAATCATCTATGCCACAATTATTTAATAAAAGCCAGTTAAAGAAGAAATCACTAGTAGCAGCACACATTTAGAACCCAGCGATTCTCAAATTCCAAAGTGAGTGACATGACTGGTTATTTGACAAACAAATACATCTCCTGGTTTTCATTTTTACAAAGTTTATTTTATATGGATTGTATGTGCACCAGTGAAACACAAAAATCCACAGAATCCCACAAGGCTGCTTCAGCAGAGGAAGCCTCTAATATAACAAACTGCAGAGACATCAATTTGATTATGTGAAAACTCCCTGCTGCACTTTGAAACTCTGACTTGAGGGATACCAGGACCTGCAGCCTGGCTTTTATGTCATCTAACCATTTTCTACAGCTGGGATGCTTTTATTGGATGGTAGATGTGCATCAAACAATGAGTAGACAGCCCTGGGTGCCTTGAATATAGTCACTGATGATGATGAATTTCCTCTGTAACAGAGCTTTTTTTAAGGGATTGATTGGACCATTTTTCTGAAATAATCCTTTATACTAGCTAATCTCAGAAATGACATTTTTTTGCTTTAGGAACTAAAGGTAGCTATTTTGCACCTAAAAATTGAAGAGCTTTTTCCAACATCCTCGAGTACTTTTACTGATGAATAAAATTGTTTGCTGCCAGATGATATCGAATGGATCCATTCATTATTCCTATCATTTTGTCAGATTTATAATGACAGAAGTCAAGAACAGGATCTAATATTTTTATCCTTTCAAAGTTTTTCTAGTATCTTTTTTTCCAATTAAAAACAATCAGAATTGAAAAAGTCTAATTGATTTAGCCAAAGCACCATGTAGTGACATTTTTGGCACAGAATCACCTGGTTTTGAAACTTTGTTAAATGTGAAAATAGCTTTCACTGAATAAGAGGAAATAAAGGGACATTAGAATATTTATACAGAGAACAGCAAAGATGTTATGGAAAATAAGTCAAAGCTCAGAACATTTGTATTGTAATAAAGCAGCAACTTCTAATTGAGTATGGTTGCTTAAGTGAAGGTATGAAGATAAACTTGAAATGTTCAGATTCTCACCTTATAATTTTCTTTGTCGCTTTTAAGACAATCTCTGGAGTGTTGGTGTAATTTTGTTATTAGCTATCATTCAGAGTACGGCAGGCAGCCAGAGAAGCACTCAATAGTATTTCCTGTTCACCTGTCCATCCTCTTACAAAGTGAAGAGCTGATATACATAAAACTAGAAAATTAATCATCCACACAGTCCGTTTGTTCTGAATTTGCATGTCACTCTACAGCTCCAAATGGTAAACAAAACTATCTTTGGGACTGCTGTGTTTTGGATGCTGTCTATCTGTAGCTTTGAAATTAGCAATCTCTCTCTCTTCTGCCTTCGCATTCACTGCATTTTTAAGTCATTAAATTTCCTCCTTAAGGATAATTTAGACCACAACAGTTTTTTATTCTGAACAACACAATATTCTTACCTTAATTAGTAATATTTCTAAAGTACTATTCTTTCAAAAATGTTATTTATGATGCCTGGGGTTATATGCAAATTTTAGTAATAACACTGCCAAGTACAGATACATAGTGTCTGCTGGACCGTTAAAATTATAGAATCATAAAAAATCATTGTTCTGGATATTTATTGCAGATATAACACATACGGTACTGCCTTGAAACAAAGCTTGGTATCCAGGGGACATGACAAATTTTGCAGAAAGTTTTACACAGGTGTCTTTTTGGATTAAACTATTTACTTTTTGAAGTAATTATTTTTCTTCTGGTTTTTCTATTTATACTTATAAATGTTTCATGTAGAGCTGATAAAAGCTTCCTTTTATACTTTAGCACTGTTTAGCTAGCAGCACGTTATTCTATGAACAAATTAATGGAACATTTGGAATGTGTAGTCAGCTGACTATGTTTCATCATTGCAGTGATTTCTTACTGAATGAGCTCTTCAGGGACAAATGATCCTCTACAGGATTCCTGCAGGCCTTGAGCAAGGCATTTCGTTTCTCAGGTTCTTTTCTGTAAAGTACTCATTGTAGTGCTTCTTTTCCTTAGTCTGCTGGAGGTCTTTGTGACAATATTTGCACCCACAGTATGTACTGCTATGAGGCCCTGCATGAGCAGGGCTTGGTTTTGACCAAGGCCTCAAAGTGTTGCTGCAATAAATGAACAACAATGTCTGTACACACAGATAAATATAGACAGGTAACATAAAAATAACATAGCTGTTCAATTGTAAAATACATCCTGGGATGAATCCAGGACATCATTAGGGAAAATTACTTCTTTTAATCATGGGTTCCCACCTCCTTTGTATTTGCCCCACCTTTTGAACTTCTCCATTAGTCACGGTCAGCAGGTGGAAACACCTCCATGGGGGGCCATGTCTACTCCACAGATCCTGTCAGCCATCCTCAGCAGACTCTGTGCCCAAACCACCACCTCACAGGTGAAAGGAAGCCTAGTGCACACATTAGAAGAAAGAGAAAGTGTTTAGAAGAGAAAAAAGCTCTTCAAGTAGCTGAAAAGAGCTTTTGGATGGGGAAAGTTGTCCAGGAGCAAGGCAGGAGAGAGGCTTAAATGAGAGTCACTGGGAAAATTCTGAGACTGGTTCTTAATTTTTGTGATTCATCCACTAGAGGCTTATGTTTTGGGGCTAGGTAGGTGCACACTGCTCTGGATCAAGGGGGATGAACAAGCATTTGTTTAAGACTAGGGTTAAACCTTTCACTTGGTTCCACAAAATTTCCAATTTCAGCTGGTTTAGAGGCAGGCTATCATACCAGTGAACACTACATTAAAGATATCATTCAAATTTACAGTCTGGTCCCTCTGGACATTGGCTTGATAGTTTAACTTACTGTCAAATTTTGTGCATCTACTCCAATTCCTAGAATATATAATTCTTTCACTTGAATGATGATAACATTGCCTGAATATAAAATAGCCGCTTTAGCTAGAAGTTATCACTACCTTAAATGGACCCAGGAGCATTTTTCACAAAAGGTTACAGGGAAAGATGTCCATTTACATTTTTTGCACCACCTATTAACTTGTTTTAGTTTCACTTCATTCATTTATATGGCAAACCACAGTGTACTGTAACTCTATCACATAGCTGGATGTAAAATTTTTTGTGGTTAACAAAATTCTAGGATTTATAGCATGCTATTTTGTATTTGTGTGTGTCTTTTAACAGGTGGTACAATTATTGATGGAAAGAAATAGAATATAAAGGTTCAAGATCTACTTCCACTGCTTTTTGCTTATCAGGTAAATATGTACTTGTCTTTTCTGGAAAAAAAAAAGTCTCTAATTGTGACAAGTGTTCTTTTTTTGCAAGCCTTAAAACCAATACAAAGTCACTTAAAAGGAAGTGTTCATCCTTTCCTATAGAAACATAAGTATAGTTGACATTTTGAATAGCTTGTATAAAGTGTCGCTATAAGTCATAAAGAAAATAAAACAAAGTATGATGTTTTATTTAACCTTCCAGGCACTACAGTTCTTGAATTACCAAGAGTTCAAGTAGGTAGATCTTCACAAATATTGTGCCTTATGAAACTGTACATTTTTATATAAATTTCTTCTTTAAAAATAAGAAGAAAGCTCTTTAATCAGCATTCTGGTATTCTGAGGGACAAGAAACATTTTGGAGTGAGGGAATGCACTCACACTGTACATTTAAGACAGTGACAGATTGTAAGAATTTGTTGCTTCCTGCAGATACTGTATAGGGTGTTCCAATTCAATCAAAAAATTATTTGGAATGGTAGAGATAAGAAAAAGCCCAAGAACCAGGTATTTTTGGTGTTTTTCCAGAACGTAAGGAGGAGGAGGGAAGAAGCAAAGAGATAAGTGAATGTTAATCTAAGCAAAGAAAACAAAATGGCTTGGGGGAAAACTACTTGGGATAACCCTCACTTCAGCACATATCTAATATGTCATCAAAGTTTAAGTTTTTTTCTCAGTTATTGTATGTAAAAACCGAACAAATGCCTTCATTTGCATGCATCAAGTTGCCATAGCAAGGCCTACAAAAGCAGTGGATACATTAACAAATTACCTTAATATTTTCTTTTTTTTTTTTTTTCTTAGTTTAGTGTACATTAACATTCTACCTTAATATTTTCATTTTTTTCTTAGTCTATTTGAGTGTACCACAGGACTGTTTGTACAATTCTAAAGGCATAGATGTATCTGTTATGTCTTTATGACCACTTCCCCATGTAGCCAGTGAATATGGCTGAGTTGTTTGTGGGAGGCTGAGCTATAGCACAGTCCTTTCTATTCTGGAAAGCCCTGTGCTTCTGGAAAATAAGGAAGACATCCAAACAATTGAGTTGTTTGAGTGCTGAGGTGAAATATCAAGGAAGGAAGAAGAGGTAAGAACATGTGTACACCTTTCCAACACTGTGCAGACAACCATACATTTTTTCCATCTTCCTCTTGTTCCAGATCAGATCGGCTGAGCTTTCTGAAAGCCTACGTTGATAGAATTTCCTGGGTGGAAATCAGCTCATCTAAATTGATCTGTCTAAAATGACACATCTAGTTTAAGGTGGTCCTGCAGATGATAGAGGATGTGCTTGACCTACATTTAGCCTACATTTATCCCAAGTCCGATTATATTTTAAGCATACGATTAATTGCCATTCAAAAGATGGATTCCTATGCGTATGAAATGGTTGCATATCTGCTTTTCAGCCTCTTCCTGTCAAATGTCGGTGCCTCTGTTGCCTGATATTCAGGTCCATTTGAGTCATTAATTTTTTCTTCTCTTACCTAGGTTGCTTTATGCAGCTGAAAACCTTTCCAGAAGCTGTTCTTGGTGAAAACACAGAACTTTTAGTGAAAATACCTCTAATAAATGTTAGTAACATGCAACCAAAAGCTATAAGAAGAAGAAACTTTTCCAGGTTTTTGGAGGTATTAGCCTTCTTCAGTAAATACCTTATTTATTTACTGTCAGCCCTTTAAATTGTGTTAGATGCCCTTTCAAAAGGTTCTCCTGCAATTCCAATTTAAATGTAGGACAAGGTATAATAAATACGAGTGCCAAATAATAAATCATGGAGATTAGGAAGAAGGAAGGCGGTTGTTATTACGGGAGGTGGCTGTGCATACATCAGATTTGTTAAAACACGTTGTTACTGCTGAAATCACTAGATGGCAATGTTACATACGCACTTAACAGGCTTTTCCCTGAATGCAAGCAAGCTTTCAGTCTCTGAAGAAATGCTCTATGGTTGCTACTGTTGTGCAGTTATTTTTGAAAAGTACCCAAGTTTGCTTTTTTCCACTTTAACCTCTGTATTTGTTAATGAGAAACAAACATGATTTGTCAGCTCGTATTTCTGGAAAAAGACAGGGTTGAATGCTTTTTAGAGCTGGCTGCACTCCATACAGGTGGAGGGCATGAGGGAAACAAGCACACTTCAAACATCCCCAGGCAAATTTCTGCTCAGCTGGATAAACTGACCTATAACAATTCTACTATCACATTGCAGGGACCAGTATCAAAAGCAAGATACTGTTCTGAAAAAAAAAAAACCAACCACTATTATGTATCTCTTTATCTCTCAGTCTGTGATTTACCTATAAATGAGACCAGATTCCTCCTAGCTAGCCAAGGCATTGCCAGAAGCACTATGTTACTGCACGATCACCCTCAACGTTCTCACTATGGTAAACAGAAAGTGAAGTAGCTCCAGAGAGTGAATCACATTACTTATGGGCTCTCAAAGTGCCCCTCTCTGCTCTTTGGTTATACAGAGATTTTCTGAAGAAACATCCTAACTGAAGCATGACATAGAAGTGCACAAGGGTGGTTCTGGTCTATGATATATATGTTTGTGCAGAAGCGCATGATTTGAAAATGACTTCATTTTCCATTAACTTGTGATTACAGAACCACCTTTTTAGTGATAAAGAGAACAAAAGTTGGGAGTTTAAGAGGAGGAGAAGGAATGCAAGACTGTCTTTGCAGAAAAGCAAACACAAGACAGATCAGTGAGAAAGCAAAAAAGCTGAAGTAGATTGAAGGCTATGAAGAAACACACGAAGAAGAAGGTAAACCACAGCAGTGAGCCTGCCAGTGTGCTGTGTTTGAGCTCTTTGTTTGCTCTAAGCAGTAATGGTTACCTCTTCAGTCTGTGAAATTTTGAAAGGACACCAGAGAACAGGTGGGAAAAAAAGAAGTTAAAACCGAGAAGCGTATGCATGTGAGAGCTCATGAGGAAGCGTAGACCACTGATGCACTAGTAGAAGAAAAATTATGATATTCTGAATATGAAGAAGCAATAAATAGAGGTAAATGGGTTCCAGAATACAATAATCCAGCTCTCAGTTTCCTCCTAAGGGGGAGAGGGATGATTGTATCTCTTGGCTTCTCTAACTACAAGTCTTCTGCAGCCAATATATTTTCAGGGCCATGCTGCCCAGGTGTTGGCACCTTGGAAAACATCTTTTACATGCATTAGCTGTGGCTCGCCAGCAGATTTTTATTGCCAAAGTGTTGGATCTAGGTCCTGTGACAGCAGAAACCAGACTAGCGCAAAGCCTGAGTGAATCTGACACTAGAGATGAAAAGGCAGAAGACGTTATCTAGACGTAATAACATGGGTAAAACAATCAGGACATCCGAGTCTAGTTCCTGCTTCTGCAACTATGATGATGGATGATCCTGAGTGGGTCATTTACCTGCTTCTTTTGTTATGTAGTTACACTTTACTCAAGTTGTAGAATTGAACACTCAATCTCTTGCTTAGTTCTTTCTGAAGTTAAGGCCATGTGACCTGATGGGCAATACTCAGTTCCTATCATCTTGGGAATTTAGGATGCCAGATCAAGCTGTAAATTATTGTTTGTCTATTGACTGAGTGTCCCTTAGTGATATATTAAAGTAAATTAGGTCTTTCTGTAATGGACTACAGTATGTATTGCCTCCAAATGAGGCATAAGAAATTTCACTTGTTTGGAACAACTTAATCGTAGAATCATAGAATCATTTAGGTTGAAAAAGACTGTTAAAATCATCAAGTCCAACCATTAATGCAGGACTGCCAAGTCCACCACTAAACCATGTCCCTAAGCACCACATCTACACATTTTTTAAACACCTCCAGGGATGGTGATTCCACTGCCTCCCTGGGCAGCCTGTTCCAACACTTGACCACACTTTCAGTGAAGAAAGTATTCCTAATATCCATTCTAAACCTCCACTGGTGCAACCTGAGGCCATTTCCTCTGGTCTTATTGCTTGCTGTCTAGGAGAAGAGACCTACCTCAACTGCCTACAGCCTCCTTTCACGTAGTTGTAGAGAGTGATAAAGTCCCCCTTGAGATTCCATTACTCCAGGTACAAGACCCTCGGCCCCCTCAGCTGCTCCTCAGAAGGTTTGTGCTCCAGACCCTTCACCAGCTTCATTGCCCTTCTCTGGACACGCTCCAGCACCTCTACATCCCTCTTGAAGTGAGGGGTCCAAAACTGAACGCAGTTTGAGATGTGGTGTCACCAGTGCTGAGTACAGGGGACAATCACTTCCCTGGTCCTGCTGCCCAACTGTTTTGCATACAGGCCAGGATGCTGTTGCCTTCTTGGTCATCTGGACACACTGCTGGCTCATGTTCATCTGGCTGTCAACCAGCACCCCCAGGTCCTTTTTCTCCAAGCAGCTTTCCAGCCACTCTGCCCCAAGCCTGTAGTGTTACCTGTTGTTGTGTCCCAAGTGCAGGACCCGGCACTGAGCCTTATTGAATCCCATACAATTGGCCTCAGCGCATCAGTCCAGCTGGTCCAGATCCCTCTGCGGAGCCTTCCTGCCCTCAAAGAGGTCAACACTCCCTCCCAACTTGGTGTCATCTGCAAAATTACTGAGGTTGCAGATATCTCCTTGTTCAGATAGAGGATAAAGGTATTAACGTTATGTTTACTTTCTGTAGACCTATGCAGCCACTTCAGTAACACATGATTTTCAAGGTGTGTTTCTGTAATTATAATGAAATAGAGATAGGAAATGAGTGGAGATGTTTAAAGGACTGGTGTAAGGTTGTAGCTTAGAGGTATTCCACTGGGTGAGAATATTCACATCATGTCTTAAAGCCTATATCTTTCCAAAGAATATCTGAGTTTATTTATTATTTAAACAGCCACGTTTCTGAGTGGTGGAACAAATTTTATTGTTGCTACTGGAATATGAAAAAAGTAAGACAAGATAGCCTCTTTAGTTTTGATCCAATGATGCCTAAGAAAAAATGGAGGTAAGCATATTACAAACACTGGAGACTATGACAGCATTGTCAGTGTTTCTAAAGGGCTAATCAAATGACTACTACAAGCATTTTGCATTTATTTAGAAAGACATTAATTTAAGGTATCTGATGGTTTATATTTTATATAAGCAGTGCTGTGAAGAAAAGCTATGCCTATACTTGAAATTATTGAGAAAACACTGTAGCATTTCTATTTAGTCCTATTATTTAGTAGGTGTTTGACATTTTTTCGGCTTGTCAGAAAAAGTCCGATTTGCTTTCGGAGTTGTGAAATCATGGTTTCATATCCAGAATATTTTAATGGCTTCATGCTACAAATTAGCTCAGGAGGATTCCCAAATAATTTATTTTTTTATTGTTACTATTTTGCATCTGATTTGCGTAAGATCTCCACTTAATGATTGAAAGAATTTTGAATGAGCTTGAAACCATGTTGAACAACAAACACCAAAGTTCAGATTCTGTTGCAACTTCCATTTGTTCTCTGGCTACTGTTGCTCTAGCACTCTGAAAAGCTTACTGTAATAGCTGAAGTTTTCCATGTTTATTTTTTTCTCCTCTGTGATCCATTTGGAAGGTTATAGAAAAAAGCCCAGTTTTATAAATAAAGACAATGAAGCTTAAAATTTAAAAGTTGCTTACTTTAACTTGAAAATTTCCACATAGCTTGTCTCATGATGTGCTAGTTTCTTAAGCAGTACGCACAGCAACAACAAAAATGCACCAACATTAAAAAATGGCAAAGATTCACTGCAAACTGTTCAGGTATTTCAGAAAAATTGTGGGTGGTATATATGTGTCTAAATGCATGGACAAATACTATCAAATCTATCAATATATGCTATATCCACGCTGCCTAAAGTGTACTTATTGCAGATAACAACAACCTCCGCTATTTTGAGTGACTGCTTTAGAATGTTAAGAGCATCAAACCTGACAGCGGCAGCTACTTAGTTGAGGATAATAATACTTCTAATTGTATGTGCTCACAGCTAATTACACTGTCACTGCAAAATGGTACAGAAATACATTATTTTAGCAGCGAATCCTACTTTTCAGGCATTCCACCTGTTCTCTTTGAGACTTCTATGCTCCAGCTCTGCTGTACAATCAATCCCATTGCTTATGTATGGCTTGCTGCCAAACACAAATAGTTCTTCTGACTACAAGAACAAAAGCTTAATCTAAAAGGCTAAATTCTTCTTTGGCTCACACTATCTGTAAATACCCTTGGTTGCATACATTGTCAGCATATGTTTTATTCTGTTAAAGACTTATTAGATCCAGGCAAAATTTTTCATGTAAACTTAAAAGTTAAAATGCTAATTTAACAGTACTAAAATAATGGTTTAAAACTTATTTGCTTGAAAATATTATCTGATTTTATTTAATAATGAATAGAAATATTTTGTTTCATTTATAATTTTTAATTTTGACAAAAATGGTGAAGATGATGATGATGATGATGATAATGTTTCAGGAAAATAAACCAAATCAATTTTATACAATGAAACTTTGTATCTATTTTGAGCTTATGCAAAAACTTATATTTTAATAAGTTTAATGTGAAGCATTTTTCCTTTTAATAACTCTTTCTCTGCTTCATTTCTCTCCAAAAGTTAACCATTGGCATAAATGGGAAGAAATTTGGTTTTGCTTAGCTTTACTATATGTGTCAATAATTAGTATGACAGTCTGAGGTAAACCTCTGCATTTCAGGGAATTTGTAAATTAAGAGTGAGAGCTGGTACTGTATGATGAAGTGTTTTGTGGTTGTCTATTATTTTTGTTTTTTTAAAAGATGGTAAACTGATTTGCTACTATCAGACCATGTGAAAGATTTGCTCAGACAAGAAGTCTTGCTTATGGAGGAAGCTGTTGACACCAGATCACTCTTTTTTTCATGGGAGATATTATTGTAAAAAGAAAACTTAATGTTTTCTGTCCAAGTACATGTGTTTTGAAGGATGCCTAGTAAGTTAGATCAGCATTTGAGCAGCTGTAACACCATTAGTGTTTGCAGCGAGAGCCTTACTGGAACACGATGTGCTCTGGTGATATCCAATGCAGCAAGCAAAGTGGCAGTCCAGGATTTGAATACAGTATGCTAAAACTCATCTTTTTACCCCTTTCTTCACTATTTAGAGAATGGTCAACTCTAACCCTACAATAAAGTGGCATTTGGACTCTCCTTGGCAGTTGACAACTGCACTTCAGTAGTGAAGATATGATAATTAGTTTATGAAACGCTGCATAAAAGTCTATTACATCAACCTAAATTTCAAGCAGGACTTTGCAACACTGTAAAGTTGACATCCTTGAAGGATTAAATAATTAGAGCTGTTATTTACAGGAATAAAACCACTCAGATGTAAATGACAGTTGTGACTATAATGTTTGATCAAAAACATTCCAAATACAACTTAAAAAAGAAACTTTGAAGAATACTGGTTCAGACACATAGTTGTACAACAGCAGTAAAACCAAACCTGTTTAAAGATAATTAACAGCTTTAAAAACTAGGGCTTAAAAAATATTAGAGCTCACTTGATTCTTCAGCATTCTGAGCTATGAACTTCTGGATACTGAGAAATGTCCTGCTTTCAGCGGGAATACAGTTAATTTTCTCCTTAGTAGCTGGTGCAGGGCTGTTTTGGATTTGGTGTGAGAACAATGGTGATAACACACTGATGGTTGTAGTTGTTGTTAAGGTAACATTTACACTAAGTCAAGGACTTTTTGGTTTCTCAGACCCTGCCAGCAGGATGGCTGGAGTGGCACAAGAAGCTGGGAGGGAGCACAGCCAGGAGAGGTGACCCGAACTAGCCAAAGCGATAATCCATACCATAGAGTGTCATGCTCAGTATATAAACTAGGAGGAGTTGGGCAAGGCCGGCCAATGCATGCTGGGGGGCTGGCTGGGCATTGCTCAGTGGGTGGTAAGCAATTCTATTGTGCATCACTTGTCTTTTCTTCCTTCCCTTTGGATTTTATTCCTCTCCTCTTCGCCCTCCCTTTCATTATAATTGCTGCTGTTATTATTACTAGTACTATTATTGCTATTATTATTATTATTATTGCTTTTTTTCTTTTTTTTGTTTTATTCTATTTATTAAATTGTTCTTATCCTAACCCTTGAGTTTTACATTCCTTCCCGATTCTCCTCCTCAGCTCTCTGGTGAGAGGGGAGTGAGCAAGCGGCTGAGTGGTACTTAGCTACTGTCTGGAGTTAAACCATGTCAAGAAAGTAAAAAAGCTTATCTGAGTTATTTAACTGCCTGGATTATTTAAATAATACTTCTTAAATAGTGATTATTTTGTTTATTAATTTTTATTTTGCAGAACTTGTTTCAGACAAGTACAGTTTCATTCTAGGTTAGAAAAAAAACACCCAAACATCTTGGGCCACAGAACTTATATTTGGATTTGTAACCTGAAGCAAGTTTTTGGTACTGATCTAATTATAAACCCCTTGTATTTTAACCAAAATGAGAAAACCAGCTGATACCACAACCCACAGCATAATGACAAACAAAGACTGTTATTTTCATAACTTCTTTTTGTAATCCAAGCATAGAATACAAATATAGTTTGTTACATTGTAGTAATAATTTCTGACATTGTTAACACATTGAAGAATTTAAATGTCAAGTTCTTTATATCTGGAATTGGTTCTTCAATGTAATCCAGCTAGATAAGTCTAAGCCATTTTGTTTTCTGCAGGACTGTATGCTCACATGTTGGCATGATGATGTTGTACTAGCCTGTCAATGTAAATAAAATAAAGATATTGTTCAGCTAGAAGATCTCCTAAATGTAAATCAGCCTTTCACATAATAAATTTTAGACCTGAGGTAGGAGAACCAGAGGAAAGAGGAACAAAACACAATTCAGTCTCATAATTAAGTCACTCATCCTTTACCTTTTGGTAGACAACACCCCATGTTTTTAGCTAATATAATTTATTTAAGGCAGTGAAAGACTGTTGGACAGCCTTTGCTCTTTATTCTTTTGTACACAGCACAACTGCATAGCCCAACCCCAGAGAAGGCTAACCAAGACATCTGGAAGCGACACGAACTCTGACTTTTTCAGACTGGAAAAACGTTGGTCATGTAATCTAGTCACCTCCACAGAGATTATTTAGCTGATATCTGCTTCTCAGCCTGTCCTGTAGCCCATAATAGTGCCAAGCCTCTGAATGTCTTCTTGGCATGTCCCTCTCAGAAGTGCCTTTCATACAAGCGTTTACTAGAGCGGATTATGGGGCGAGCATAGAGAAGTGAATTGCGTCTTGGCATGACGTGTGATCTTACAAGCCCTGTCAAACTGCTTCAGCCTTTTCAAGAAGCATGAAGAAGGGAAAATGTAAAGGAGATTCACATCTTCAATGAATGTAAAACACCCCAAAGAACAGTGATGCCTGATCTGTAGTGGTTTTAACTTCATTACTGTTACTGTGATATCTATTAAAAATGATGGGAAAGAACAAGAATTTGGAAGACCAAACACATCCCATGAGGATCAGTGAAAGGACCAAATTTAGGTTTTCTGACTATTATCACTAACATAGTAATATTCTGTACATAAATTCAAATCCAGCATAACTATTT
The DNA here is from genome assembly GCF_023634155.1 of Falco peregrinus. Lineage (NCBI taxonomy): Eukaryota > Metazoa > Chordata > Aves > Falconiformes > Falconidae > Falco > Falco peregrinus. The sequence goes on along the minus strand of NC_073726.1, from coordinate 12,444,970 downwards.
GATGGAGAAGGCTTTAGTTTTGTGGTTCACTGAGATAAATGTATTTTTAGAAGAATTTGAATTAACAGAAGGTAGAGCTTTGGCTTGAGATCAAGGGAAGTCATTTCATGCAATTTATGAGCATGGAAGAAAGTACAAAAATGAGGGGAAATAAATTTTCCAGGCTGGCATCTTAGTAACAAACAGATGTGATAGGTACATGACATCACTTATAAGGTGGGGTTTTTTTGTTTATGGACTTTTTTAACAAATTACTTTATTTCTCTGAACAGATGTGTTAACTACTACAATAAATGACTACACAAAAATGAAACTTTTAATTAATTCTTACCTGGTCCTATCCAAAACCGTTGTGTGCACTGTCAACAGAAAACCTGAGCTATGTTTGAGAGACACATCACATTTATTAGTACTGCATACTGGCGATCAAAAGTAAAATTTACATATGTGAATTGCCTATATCCAGTCTTCTTTTACAAAAGAAAATTGAATCTTACACTGAAAAAAAATCTTTAATAGACAAATGTCTATTTTTCTGAGAGAGAAGTTAAATTAATATGCAATAGCAAAAATATCTGTCCTTCCAATGGCTAAAAATTGGCAATCAGAAAAAGAACAAAAATTTTTCATATTAGATGTTTTGACCTGATTTGGATATTGTAATGAACAAGGGATCCAGAAAATGTAAATATTTACTTTGGAGAACAAATAATTGTAAAATCAAAATTGCATTACATACCCCGTCACCTTCTATTCTATGCTTTTTATTTTGTGTGTGAATTTTGTATGTTGCTTCTTTACTTCTCATAGGCATTCTTTAAAATTTCTCTTGGATACAAGGACATGTCCAGTTATTGCTGACTGAAATACAAGTGTCTACTTTCAATCAGATTACAAGCATCTATTATTACTTCTAGTCTCTCAGAATCTACCTCCTCTGTGAAACATTTCAACACAAGTCTCACTGTGAAATGTCCAGTGAGTTGAATTTATATCCTTTCTTGTCCCTAATACAAAGGCAGAAAAATACCTAATACGGAGATAGAAGATTAAATAGAAATTACATACAAGCCAGAAAAAAACATTACTAACAAGAACACCTTGAATAGCTTCACCATTTCACGCTGGCAGTACATCTCAAATCAACACATGAAACTCTTGTACTCAGTTGTTTCTTTAGTAGTAGGACTTCTTTTGTACTCATTTAACATTTTGTTTCTGTGGTATGCCTTTTGGGAACAAAAGTAACTCAATGCAAAGCTAGAATAACACTTGTGCAGTTCTGTGCAGGAATATGAAATGCCAAAAGCCAGTAGAGTATTAAGCCTTCCATGATAGCATACCCTTTCTAAATGTCCCAGGAATCCACCCAGTTTAATTGGAGCCAGACAGCCTTTAGTCTGCTTCAACCTCAGGTGTTTCAGGTGCCTATTACTTGCCATTCTTAATATTCCAAGAAGGTGAGCTAATAATGAGTGTTCATAATATGATGTTAACCAGAAAAAGTCAACTGTCTTCTTTATCTGCAGATGCCTACAACATCAAAGGTTTTACTCCGCAGGTACAACAGATGAAATCTTGAACCTACTGAATGTAGTAGAAGAGCTCATGTTGAGTCCATAATTTTTTTACATATACAATACATAACAGGTCAATGTACAGCAAAACAGTAATTCATCTGATTCCTTCTTAAGTAGAGTAAATGTATAAAATAATAAAAAGCCTGAATTCAGTACATGGCTGAAAGGAAATCAGAGGTTCCTAGTTTTTCTCATTTTACTGTCTTTACATGAGCAATTTCTTATGTATGTCACGTATGGGGTTTTAAATAATTTTGTATCATTAAGACAAGAAGACATTTTATATGACCCATGAAGTCCTTTTTATTTGTGCAACTAGGTATATTTTTATTCAATCCTGGGCAAGACTGGCATGCTTAAATTAAGTGACAATGTTTTTGCTTGTTGTGAAATAGTAAAGATGTATAGTTTTTTCCCTATGCAAAACACTTCCCTTAAGACATTTCACAAGTTTTCATTTAAAACAGCAACAGTCATTTTGCTTGTCTCCTTGGAGTTCATGAATATTATTTTTTCTCATTGTTCAATAAATGGGATAATCCAAAGCAGTTGGAATACATTAATATTAATAAACTGTCAACTTGTAGACATTCTGAAGTAACATTTTGTACATAAATCATAGACAAAGTAACGTCTTGTGAATAAATCATAAATACATATGTGCACATATTTCCACACACCTGGGATTTATCTTATACATAAATACATGTCTGCATACAGATGTATACTTAAAAACATATTGATTAAAAAGAATGTTTGGTGTTTTCAAAATAGAAAGAAATGCTGTCAAAAATGGTGGCAGAAATAAATAATCCCACCATCTGCTCCTTCTCTTGATCTTTCTAGATGAAGTGTGACTAGCATATTCTAGCAAAAGTATTAAAAAACCTAGCACTAACATAATTAAATTTTGACATGCCAAATACTACAATTCAGTAGTGTTTTTTAAAGTGTCTTAGATGTTTTTAACTCCTAGAGGTGCTTTAGAAAATCCAGTTAAAAGACTGAGTCCATAGTGCTTAACATCAATTATGGATACACAAAGGATATTCTTACTTCATTTTTGAATAATTGGATTGAGTGTACATTGTCTTTAGAAGCCTTGGCCAAACACCAAACAGGTAGGCTTCCTGACTTCTCTGAATACATCCATATCTGAACACCTGCAAGGTGCTGTCTATACAGCAGGAAAGCGGGCAGATTTTAAGCTACCTACATCTTCCATCTGCCAGTCCTTTGAACAACATCACATGTCCTCATCTGACATCTGTACCAAGACAGATGGGATATATTGTGCTTTGGCTGGCCTACACACCCTGCAGGCAGGCTGGATCCATGCTGACAAGCACATGAGGTCCAATTTTTCTCCCTCAGAATACCCTGGAAGTTTCTTCAAACCTGCCTCTGATCTTGATCCAAGGGCAAGAAACAACCCTGAGCATGAACGAAGGCATGGACTTGTGCTCAAAACGGAGAGCAGGCATTTCTGTTGTGTGACCCAACACTACACTGAGCTGCCAGAGGTATTCTGTTTCTTCCGCAAGGTGGGAGACAACCTCATTCCATAGGAGCCCTGGATGCAGGATTTATATCTCACTATCTAAACTGCATGTGCAAGTACTTCATGTGTCAGCTGCTTTTCCACTGGCAACTGCAGCAACTGCAATTCATTCAGCATCTGCAGATGTAACCAGCAACTTTAATTTGTCAACGCAAAGTGACCTGACTTATGAAATCCGAAGCAAAATGTTCATTAGCACTCAATAAATATAGACCACTAAGACGAGTCTCCTTCTGGCACTTCCGACAGGATGACTTTAATCCAAGATGTTCATGCTCTGCCAAAACATCTATAGATAGCATAAAAATACACATACAAATGAAAAAAACATAAAACAATATCTCTTGAACTATAGAAATCATTATATGTATTTAAAGATTTAATTATTTACAATTCATAATTTCATTTATACAAAATATTTATTGAATATAATTAAGCATTCTGGTTATAGTTCTCTATGAAAAGGATAAATTCTGTAATAATTTCTTGTTCTGTCTTCAGAAAGGTAGGATTTTGCTGTGATCTGAAGAATCCATTACTCTTCTTCACAAATACTTACAAATGTGCTAAAAGTAGTGAAAATATTGTAGACAGAGCTTCTGCCTAAATTTCATATAAAGCCACTACAAATAATAAGTCAATTTTAAAAAAAATATATTTCCATTAGCATATCTTTTGTTTTTCTTAAAGATCAATACAATTACTGTGCACAGTGGTATCTGGAGCGTTAATTTTGCTACTGACTGTTTATCACCTTTTCCTTTCTGGTGGTCTTCAGCAAGCTCTCTGTCCCCATTCCCCCCCCCCCCCCCCCCCCCCCCCCATATGTTTTTGCACTGAAGCCAGAAAGGAGGTGTACTTGGCAGTTATATGATCCATATGTGAAGGCCTGGAACTTTTAATTTTTTTTTTGTTAAGCAACAGGCTATGTCTAAGTACCTGAAAATCCTATTTTCATCACTTACCAAATATTTTGCCTGACTAAAAGGAAAGCTAAGCACCTGACTACATACTGAGCATGGGATCTGCTTCCTAATTGTTGTCTCTGCTGTCAGAGAAAAAAAAATCTTTTTTAAATGTCTTTTTTTGGGGGGGGCAGTTTATTTCCTTGTGCATTTTGTAAATAAAGCCTTTCACTAGTTCCTAACAAGATCCATATGAAAGTCGATCAAGGGGTTATATGCCCATGGCCACACGTGATTCAAAGCACACACTGGCCAAAGATCCGTTCACAGAGCATTAATCAGACATTAGAAGTAAACTCAAGCCTCTTTGCTACATAAAGGCAGTGAAATATTATTGGCCACTATTCAGCAAAGAGCAGGATTATATTACTCTTGACAGAGATTGCCTATCCATCTGGCCACATGCATGCCTGCTGCCTGATGAGTGCTTTGGTGAGAGTTTTGATTTTGTCACAGTAACAGAAAGCGTACAGTTCTCTCTCTCCATTTTAAGTTAGAGTCATCTCCCTCAAGCATATCAATATTCAGTAATGGTTGGGAATTTAGTTGCTACTGGTTCCTCTAGACAGGGCACAGACCAAAGCCTGTATTTTGTTTTGCTTGCTATGATCTTGCAGACTTCATTCCCTTTTTACCCCAAGGCTTCACCTAACCTTATTTCATAAACAGGATGTACTAGCAACTCTTCTTAACCCATCTCAAAAACTAAGATAAAACAGTATTTTGTTACTAACCATTTATTTGAAATCTCAATTTTATATGTTAAATTTATAGGGAAAAATTGAAACTGATATAGGTAAAACAAAACGCACATTAGCGATATTGCAATGTTTAAGGCTTGATGCAGAAAAAAAAAATAATCCTAGTAAGAATAGCATTAGTCATCATCACAACTTTTTCTGCTTTCTAGTTTCCCTGGATGCTTCTTCCCAAGTACTTTACATACCATCTTGACATATCTATTCTTTCTGTATATTATTTTAGATGTATTCTTTCTACTCGGATACAAGCATTAAGTCAACACCAGATAATTAAAATGCACGGCAATAACTGGGCTCAGGCATCCACCGGATCACCTCTAGGCTTCTGTGACTCAGGGTGAATGGCATTATGTAGACTGAAGAAAGAGAGCACTGAGTACTATTTTATTTAATCCTACTCCAAAACAAAGAATGTTAGGAAGAGTACATACATAAAACAGAATTATTTATTTCAACCCAAGGAGTTTAAACACAAGACATTAAAATAGTCAGCAAAATATACCAATTGTGTCTAATGGCTATTTCTGGCCCGTTAGGCTCACTTATGGAGACATACGCAGAATTGCACAAAATAATTGGATCAAATAACAGCTCTTTGGGAATTTGAGCTTTCTTTCCATGACACACCAGGACCCTCTTTTGAATTGGATGAGAAAAGAGTTCAGCTATCATCTCCTTTGGAATGCAGGGGCATATGTAGTCCCTGTTTGTGACAGTTTGTCCTCCAGTGAGTGTTTCGTCAATCTTTGTTCCCTTTCAGAAAATCTATTTTCTTTAAAAGACAGATAAAAAGAGCAAAGAAACAAGAAAGACCTTTATCCTGTTATTGCCTTCCAGTAAGTGGTCCAGTCAGTGTTTCTCCCAGACCCAATTCAGGACTAGAAATGACAGATAACATGTGCATGAAAAGTGTGGCACTACTAGTATTAGTCCAGATGATTTTTAGCCCAGAATTGCATAACTTTTTTTTTTTTCCTTAGGATGTATATACAAAAGTCTCCTCTTAGCTGCAGTGAACTGGTCCCTATAGATGATTTATCTTTATTAATTAGAGTTTGACAGGTTGTCTTGCAAACAGCATCAATATATTGCAATCCTTTTCATGTGACTGTGGAGGCTGCAGTTAAATGACTTATTATCAGTGGAAGACTCAGTTCCATTGCCCATACGTAGGGGCAAGTAATGGGCTTCATATAATAAAGATAAAAGTATAATATAGATCTTGTAACAAACACTATTGACTACCTACAAAGCATAAAAGTGACAAGCATATCACAGTGATTATGAAAGAATTTTACAACTTGCTATTTACAAATGCCCTCCTCTTGCAGAAAATTAAACCCTTTACAGACAAAAGGCGGCAGTGATTTCGGTAATGATTCTCAAGCATCTACACACAGTTGTAGGAGACCACAGAACCTCAGAAGTTCTTCTAGTCTATCCTCTCTCTCAAGGGTAGAAGAAAGGCAACTTAATCACTGACATCACATGTCTCTGTTCTTAAAAGCATCCTGAGTTAGACTCCCAGTCAAGCTAGTCTCCCGCTTATCCGTTCTTACTGTGACAAAGCTTTGCTTGTGTAAAATCAAATGTCTCCAGCTGCTCTTTAAGCCTTTATGTTCTATGCCCAGTGAACAAAGAGAGCAGTTCCTTGTTTGTTTTTCATATATTCAGAGCCCATTGCCAAACCTTTCTATAGATTTGCCTCTAGATTAAATACACCACTTCCTTTTTCTTCTCTGCGAGAATTTTTTAAGCAGAACATGTAAAAGTGTGCACTTCTGTCTTGCTGAAAGTCTCATAATACCGATTGTAAGACTATCCCTGTAGGCTGATTTTTCTGGTTTTATTTGGAAATATTTCAACTGCTGCCTCCAGTTGAAATGTCTTCTCTTGGTTCAGATAAATTTCTTTCTACTTGTTCTCTTTTTATCTTTTAAAGTATATGCTGATCTTTATGCTGATATTAATAACCATGCATGCAATTCTATTATAAACATTACCCAGATGTGAGCTGTAATATGCTGTATTTTGGTCTAGTTGTGTACTTAGACCTTGGATGCTTTTCAAAGTATCTGTTACTATGAAGAAAATATTCCAACTATTTAAATTAAGAAACAGAGAGGCAGAAAACATGATCTGTTTAGAAACTGAAATTGTGTGTGTTTTGATGCTCTGTGATGCTTACTAATATCACAATACATCCCTAATTGTAATAGGGACAAGACAAGCTTATCACTGATATAATTGGAAATGTTGCTGGGTCATGTCACAGTTCAGGGAAACTTTGGCTTAGTAGTTTTAGGAGATGAGGTAAGCAAAGCCAAACACTATTTAGAACATTCTCTTAAGTAAATACAGATGGACAGGTGGCAACGTGCACTGCCCTTGATAATAATGGTCAACAGATTCCCATTCCAAGTGATAAAAATGTGAATAGTTCTGAGCTGAATGATGTGTACACAGTTTTACAGTTTTAATAATCCCAGAATAATCACAAACGCAAAAGAGGACAAATGTAAAAGTAGCTCAAGATAAAATGGAAATAAGAATTCTATGTAACATTTCACTTACATGTCCTTAAAATTCTCTCCCAACTTTGCACTTAGACCAGTTTCTGTCATAGTAGAAGAGAGGCTTAAATAAAGTTTGAAAGTCAGGAAATATCAAAGGCCATCAGAGATGTGCTTCAAAGCTGTTCTCAAAATATAAATGTGCAAAGAATATGCATGTATATTTGGTGTATACATGAATTAAAGTGTATTTTAAATTAATTCAAATAAATGAAACAATCTCATTTTTAAGAACACAATCTCATGAAACTGAAAGCCTACTTAAATGATACAATGGTTTTCTGAATTAGGTTAATTTCGAGCAAGTATTTCTCTGATGTGAAAACTGTTTTGGATCTGTGATAGTTTCTCCTACATACATTAGTGTCACTGCTATAAAATTCACTATCGGGCTAATCTCCAAAGATAAAATATAAGCTGTAGGTACTATATAGTAAAATGCAAAAAAGCAGGCAATAATTTAATGCGTCGGTGAAAATGAACATGGGGTACAAAATCACAGCTAGGCAGGATAAAACAGATTAGAAATCTGTAGAGAAGAGTGTTTTCAGAATTCAGTCTCATGGAACACTTTAAGCCAACTGTGGTAGAGCTAAACTGAAAATATTTTGGAAATCAAGTCAAATGTAGATAGATCCAGTAAATACATATATTTAAAACGCTTTCTCTTGAGAACTAGCAGAGTCAAACCAAAAAGCTTCAGTGAAAAAAAAAATATTAAATTTTACTACATAAATAACAGCTTTTCCCAAGGAAAAGAGGAAAATATTAACCATTAACCAGACACCATTCTCTGGCCCTGCAGCCAAATGGCACAGCGTGGCTCACACTCATGCACCCTAATTCTCTTCTCCCATGTCTGCATTAACAGGTAGATGGTAAATACAATATATGACCTTATTTCAGCGGGCAGTTTGTTTGCACAGCCCAAAGTAGCACCAGGGAGGCTACTAAGTCAGGGCAGATGACCATGGGCTGCTGCCTGAGCCCAGGCCTTGGTTCTGTTTTATTCAGTGCTACACACGTAGCCTTCCAGATCAAAGAAAGTCTGCTTCAATATTATAAATACTGACCAGTAAGCCTTGGCTTACTCGAGCACATCCAAAGTTAGAGAAATCATCAGGCACAAGAAAACCCAAAGCTTAAATACAAAGCAACTCATGGATTTCACAAAGAGCTATTGCTTTCATAAAACTGTAGATACCATCTTCCCTCCCATTATCGGTTCTCAGTCCAAGTTCTAGCAGTATTAAATAAAATAGTCCTCTGCTTTTTTTGTGTGAAGTGTAAATAGTCCAATTTATGAGTCCATTGGTTGACAGATTTAATTGAACTACAGCTATTTAGCATCCATGAAGAAAAAAATCTTGGAAAATTTTCCAAGAAAAAGTTCTTGGAAACCATGGGGTCAAGTCATAGGAAGCTAATTTCCTCAAGGTAAAAAACAGTAAGAGTGAGGCAACAGGCAGCTCTCTGCACTTCTGACATCACAAACACTTCTGACAAGGGTTAATTTCATGTCTGTCATGATAGCTAGTAATTGAGCATCAAGGTAATTGGAAGTAAATGGCTTGTGTCAACAGCACTTCTCAGAAATGCAGACTTATATGGTAAGATCCCTTGGTATGTACAGAGTTTAATCAAGTAATGACTGTAAAAGAAGCTGAATAATGTAGGTGTTGTGCTGCCTACTAAAGACCCCATTACTAAAATTACTCTGAAGAATCAATTACAAAATTATTTTCATATTAATTTGTAAATCAGGGCAGAAATAACATAATTTCTTGACTACTGTGATGACCTTTTGTTGTGTGAACTCATAGATCTGTGTGATAATGTAACATGTGATGTGTACATGAAATAGGTTCATTGATTCAGCCCTTTGTTTCTGGGACAAATAAGGCCACAAGGCAACTTAAATAAGATTATTTTTTTTTATACTGAGGATATATTTGAATCATTTGCTAAATTATAACCTTGATGTCATATGCAAACATGCTATCAACAAACCTATATACGTAATTTTTTTCTTTAGTCATCACAAAAGCACCAAATCTTTCTACTTTTGTCATCCTTGGGAACAATGAGCATGAGAAGTTTCATCATGTAGAAACTGGAGTTCGAAAATAAACTTTTTATAGAATTGCAACAGATACAGACATAGACACAGAGCATTGAACTTTGCCAATTATGGCCAATACTTTTCTTCATAAAGTATTTACACTTCACTGTTGTGTATTTAGGTCTAATTTTGTTATATCTAAAACAGAGATGGAAGTAGAAAAAAATCATTAGATTTGTAATTTGTTGTGAATTTTCAGCTGCAGGTTAGTCAGCCAGAACATGGGTATAAAACTGTGTGTGATCATGAAAAAGCAAATGAAATCCTAGAATGGGTGAAGGAAAGTATTACTGTTAGAGATAAGGAAGTATTAGTGCAATTAGACAAGGCACTGGTAAGACTTCCTCTGCAATACTGCATACAGTGTTCTGATAGCCCGTGTTTAAGAAAGATTAATTAAACTGCAATAGTTGCAGAGAAGGACTGCTAAGATGATCAGGGAAAAAAGAGCTTATCTTGTAAGAGGAGACTAAAATAACTTAATAGAGTTTGATAGGGTATATCATTCTTCTCTATAAATACTTCAGAGGTAGATAAATGCTAAAGAAGGAGAAAGCTATTTAAACTAAACGACAAGGTTGACACAAGAACAAATGGGTATAAATGGGAAAACTTAGGCTGGAAATTAGAAGAATGAGTGAGGTTCTGTAAGGTCTTAAAGAACAAATCTAACTAGTTGAAAAGGGAGACAGGATAAGTTCAGGAGCAGAAGACAGGTCTGTGTAAGAATAAGAAACAGCTTGGCATGATGGCTAAGAAAAACCTTTCTGTTCTCTTTGAAGATCCCCAGTATGACCACCTTCATCTTCCACTTTAGGAACTCAGGAAAGCAAACAGAATAGTGTTGATGGATTGGTAAAGGACAGAGGATTCACTATTAATTAGCTTGGTTCAAAATGCAATGTATTTCAAACTCCAGCTTAATGATACATAGAAAACATACCAAGGCTGGGGTCAATGCTTAACGTGAACCCTTTATCTCCAGAAAAACAGGAGAGAAAGGAGAGGACTTCAAGGGCTATTCTTTCTTTGTGCTTGTGTGGACACAGAATTGTGTAAGCAGGAATGCTGAGGAAACAGGAAGGGGAGCCAGAAGGCAGAAAATTTCTTTCTTCCATTTAAGGAAAATTTTACAAAAGGCGGCAGAAAGAGACTTAACATTCGGTACAGGCTGCAGAGCCAACAAAAGAGGAAAGTCCAATTCCTGTGGACTTTCATTGTTCTATTCTGACTTGGTTTTAATTTCATCCTTTTTCCTTATACCATTCACAATCTTTTTATCTTAGTTTCTTTCTATACACACTCCTTGCCCAGCCCACTTCTTTCTTTCCAGCTAATTAATTTCCTTTTATTTTTATTTCCTGTATTCCTTTCTTTTTTAACTCTAAAGCAAATTTTGGAACTAGCACTCACCTTTTTCCCACCTGCCTGTTCAACAGCTTTTCTGCCTGAAACAATTTTGTTTGGTTAGACTTAATTCCTTAGGATAAGTACAGTCTACTGTTGTAAGTGTTGTATTATCTAACACAAAGTTGTTTAAGTTCCCCTGATTATCAAACTTGACAGTACTCCAGTTGTTTACATGAGATCCCAAAATATTGTGGAGAAGATCAGCTGATTGAAATCAGCTCATTTATTTCTCATCTGCTGGGTTTCTACCTACCTTGGTCATAAATGTTTTGGTATCTTCTGCTGAAATTGAAGAATATCCTGTATCTCAAGGCCTCTAACATGTACAAGTGAGATTCTGAGCATCTGCAAAATATCGAGCACAAACTTAATGCTTTAAAACCAGCTTCACTGCAGTCATGAGAAAAAGTAAATAATTGTGATGTGCAGGCCCAGTTGACAGTCCAAATAACATGATTTGCTTTTCTAATTATACATTTTGAAACAAGACCTTTAAGAAATTCTGTACCAGTTGTCCAGCTTTGCTTTTATGATCCAATTTGTTATTGTGACCAATTGTTGTTGTCGGTTGATCTTGGCTGGCCACCAGGTGCCCACCAAGCTGCTCTATCACTCCCCTTCCATCAACAAGACAGGGAGAGAAAAAATATGACAAAAAGCTCATTGATCAAGATAAGGATAGGGAGACCACTTACCAATTACCATCAATATCAAAACAAACCTGACTTGAGGAGAATTACTTTAACAGCAATTAAGCAGAGTAGGATAATAAGAAATATGAACAAATCTAAGAACAACTTCCTCCCACCCCACCCTTCTTCCCAGGCTAACCTACTGTCCTGGTTTCAGCTGGGATAGGGTCAATTTTCTTAGTAGCTGGTGCAGGGCTGTGTTTTGGATTTGGTGTGAGAACAATGTTGATAGGACACTGATCCAGCACTATGGTGTTTGTCTTTCTGAGTAACCATTATGTGTTATGGAGCCCTTCTGTCCTGGAGATGGCTGAACACCTGCCTGCCCGTGAGAAGTGGTGAATGAATTCCTCGTTTTGCTTTGCTTGTGTGCATGGCTTTTGCTTTCCCTATTAAACTGCCTTTATCTCAACCCACAAGTTTTCTCACTTTTATTCTTCCAGTCCTCTCTCCCATCCCACCAGGGTGGGGGAGTGAATGAGCAGCTACGTGGTGCTTTGTTGCTGGCTAGGGTTAAACCACACCACCTTCACTTCCAGCTTGTCTATTATCTCCTCCTCCACCTGAGTGGTGCAGGAGGATGAGGAATGACAGTTGTGGTCACTTCTTTGTACCTTTTCTCTGCCACTCCTTCCTCCTCATACTCTTCCACTTCTCCAGCATGGGGTCCCTCCCATAGGATACTGTTGTCCATATACCTTTTCTAACAAGGGTGCTTTCTACAGGCTGCGGTTCTTAATGAACTGTTCCAGCATGGATTCTTTCCACAGGACACAGCCCTTCAGAAATGGAATGCTCCAGCATGTGTCCCACACAGGGTCACAGATCCTTCCAGAAAACCTGCTCCTTGCATGGGCTCCTCTCCACAGACCACAGTTCCTCTCAGGATCCTGCTCCAGCATAGGCTTTCCTTGGACTGCAGCTTCATGCAGGGCACATCCTTCAATACTCTGGTGTGGGGTCATCCACAGGCCACTATGTGGATATCTACTCCACTGGGGATGTCCATGAGCTGCAGGGGGACAACACGCCTCACCCCAGTCCTCACCACAGGCTACAGGGGAACCTGTGCTCTAGTGCCTGGAGCACCTCCTCCCCTTCTTCTCTGCAAAGTTGTTCCTCTCATATGTTCTCCCTTCTCTCACAGCTGATGATTTTTACCCTTCTTAAATGTGTTATCACACAGGTGCTACCAATGTCACTGACTAGCTCAGCTTTGGCCAGTGGTGTGTCCATCTTAGAGCCAGCTGGAACTGGCTCTGTCCAACACAGTGGCCGCTTCTGGTGTCTTCCCAGAAAAGCCAACCCTGCAGCCCCCAACTACTAAAACCTTGCCACATAAACCCAATATATTAATGCATAAAAAAAATTAATATATTTATTATGTCTCAGGACGTACACTTAATAGTGTACTTTCAGATGCCAAGCTCCTTTGTTTCTTCTAACATTTGAAGCATATCTATTTGCAATTTAACATATTGATAAAGTAGCCTCACTACACTACAGCTTATACTTTGTAAGGCTAAGCATTTAACGTTTATAAAAAAAAATTGAAATAGAAGACAGGCCACTAGTGGTCAGATCATGGGGCTATCTGGCATGTTATTTAGTCTCCAGTCAGTCCAGTCCAGTCTCAACCCAGCAGACATAAATGGACTTCTGGAAGAGAACAAGAACAGTGCAAGTGTATGTGACACTTCCCTGTAGCACTCTCCTGGTTGGTCTCTGCTGTGTCAGCTCAGGGACTTTCCTGAGCCAGGTGATTTGCCTGCTCTGTAACCCTCAAAATATCCCTCTTTCATGTACTTTCCCAATCTTCCCTTGACCTACACACACTTTTTGTATACATACTGTCCTTTGACATTCTAGCACAGGTCTGCACTCTGTCACACCTCATTTGTTTGCTTTCAACCTGACTCTTATTAAAAACTTTCTTTGATAGCCCCTAGATTTTGTACTACAAGAAACCATTTACCCACTTCATACCAGTCATGATTTTACAGACCTCTATTACATGGTGCAAGGTTGTCCTTTTTCCATGTTGATGAGTCCTGCCTGCCCAAGACTTTCTCCTAGCTGTTGCATGCTTTTTTAATTTCTGCCCATCTCTAAATATTTTTTCAGGCCATTTTTCCCATGTTGAACAGTAGAGCTCCTAGCATTGTTCCCTGCAGAACTTCCCTGGTCATTCTACCAAAAGAACCACATTGAAAGTCCACATACTCTTACCTCTTACTACCTATCCTTCAAACAATGTTATGCATAGGAAAGGGTATTCCTACTTTATGCCATTCTGATTAACTTCCAAAGCCATTATAAAGGACTTTGTCAAAAGCCTGTAAGAAATCCAGGAAGACTATGCTAGCCTTCATCCACATGTTGGTTGACTCCTGGGCTCCAGAACAGGACTTTCCTCTGCAATTGAAGAACAGAATCATATCCCCCTTCTGTTTTTCTGAAGGAAAGAAAGAGGTAAGCTGGGGGTTTTGTGCCTACTGTGCGATATAATACTTTACTTAGTCTTTTGGATGTCAGTATCACTTCTCAAGTTACACTACCAATATTTGACATTTTTAAAAAGTAATTACTTAATTACATCCATACGTTCACATTAAAAAAATACTTCGGAAATAGTTTATGCTCATCAGAATGTGCTGGAGTAAATTAGGTTGTAGTCTACTCTGACATTTTGTCCCCAGATATCTTCCAGCTCTGCTCTGGTCAAGAATGAGGAACTTGCTTGTTCTTTGTTGCTGTCCTTTTAACAGAAGAATTCAATCTCCATTGTTGTAATCTGTCATCTCTAATTAACATTAAATCACTCAAAACTTTTTAAAAAAATACTAATTATGAGCCACTCTATTATGATAAACTTTCCTATCTTCAATAAACAGTCCTTCATAAATCTATACTGAGTAGTAAGTTAAATTACCTAGATCAGAAAGTCACTTTAGAATGAAAATTCATTAAAAACAGTGACAGCTTAGTAGGAGTTAGTGCAATACTCATTTCAAAAGGTATGGAGAAAGCCTCCCTTGATCAAAACCTCTGTTTACTTGGGGAAAGGGTAATTCAATCATCTATGTTCCTGACAAAAGGCATCCTTGTTGACTTAGGAGGTAGATATTAGCATATAGGGTATTTATTGTTTCACTTAATCTAACAGACCGACATCAAAGAGACTTTTCCCTATAAGTGAGCACTGAAAAGTCAAAAAAACCCAAACATGCAAACAGGCAAAGGTTGAAAGAGAAAAGAGGACAAGCTGCTGAAAGTCTAATTTTCCTGGCATCAATTTTGCTGAAGTGTAGCCTACCTCCACTGTGCTGAAGGAAAGTACCTACCTTTGTAATACCCTGTTTCAAGTATATAGTAATATTATTGGAAGCTTTAAAGAAGACAATATAAGTTATCCCATCTTGGCTCAAGAGAATTTCTTCTTTGTCTTTGATGGTGCAGTTGCCTATATCCCACCACCTGGTAGCCACCTCCTTAGTGAGCAGAGGACTGCTGCCAACTGCTCCAACTCTGGAAACTGAGCTATTTCCTGATTATTTATGACCAGTCCCCAAAGCGCTCTCGCCTGAACTGTAGCTGAAGGAGCCGTGGTGAATCATTTGGGGACAGCCTTGCCTCAACAGGTATCCCATCTTCCCAGTCAAATCTTCCATTGATAACAATGTGGGGACATCACTGAGAAGAGCAATATCACAAAATGCAGCAAGGAAAGTTTTGGAGAAGGCAAAATAATGGTTATGTGAAAGACAGACTGGAAATATGCTGTGTTCAAATGCATAGAGTGGAGGTAAACTTAAATGGTGGGCAGAGGGAGTCGGGAGTTCTCAAGTAAGTAAAATCAGTCTGGGGTATGGAAAATATTAAAGAATTCTGAACTCAAATAATGCGAGGAGAGGACTGAAAATTCTTTTGCAAGATATTCACAGAAGGAGAAAAGCCAGGAACCTTTAGTGGAATTTAGGTCATAAGTAGCTTTTGCAAAAGTGAAATAATTTAAACATAAATTGAGAAGGAAGGAAGGAAGAAAATTATGAGAGGAAAAAGTGTGTTCTTTCTGGGATCTCCGCTGAAAATATTCAGTAGCCTTAAGCTTAAGTTTAAGTGGAGTACTTTACTACTTTTCCTGCTATGTGTCTGTCAGGATTACTCATCCTTTGCCTTTATAATCAAAAGGGCTTGTCTGAGATAATTTCTGATGTTTTGAAGCCAAACCAGCCAGCTCACTATTCTAGTTGGATTCTGAACTGATTAGTAGAAATTGCGATCTGTTCTTGTTCTGTGGAGGGACCCAAGAAGTGGCTTGGAGGTGCACATACATCACACAAATGACAGTGTTCCCTCATATAGTGGAACGTATATATCCCTCATATATAGCTCATATATGGCTCTAACTGGCACAGCTAAGGAAGAGGGCATTTGGTCCACTTGCAAAGGGAGCAGTTTTACACAGACTGTGGATTCTGCCAAGGAATACTTCACATTTGGAATGCCAACATAAATTTGAAAGTCACCGAGCAAGTACTTCTGCAGTTCAACTAATTAATTATTTGGATCAAAGGTCATAAAATAAGTATATAAGCAAACAGAAACTCTGCGTTTAAATCAACATATGATGGCTTTAAAAATAATAGTAGAAGCATCAAAATATTATTAAATTACATCTAGCGTAGATGAATATAGCAAAATACAGATAAAAGCAGTCACCACATAATGCTCATCATATTTGATAAGGGGAGAAACATAGCACAATCTCATTTACAGACTTTTTTTTAATCTGGGAGGGTTTTGTGCAAAATTGGTCAATATTTTATTTTTGTTTGTTCAGCATATGAAGAAGATAGCTTTGAAAATAACACCAGTATCAGCAATCATTTGATTTTTCAATGATCTTTTTTTCACTTCAGTCTCCACAATGAAAGTTGCTTAAGGGAGTGATCCAGAAAACATAAATAACAAGTCATTTTGTGCAAACACAGCATTTATACTTTCTGCATAATCTAAACACTAACTTATGGTAGACACATTTTAACATAATTCTAATATCTTCTAAACCTTTTTTTTCTTTCTTTCTTTCTCTTTTTTTTTTCCCAGAATATTAGACTTTTAGTAACTGTTTAGTTCTGAAACAGTGCAAGACAGAATATTGTTTTGGGAAATAAAGATTAGAAAATCTAGTCTGCACTTAAAGAAGACACTATATGCTGATTATAGAGGTTGATTAGAAATAATGACATACAAGTGCAAAAGAAATGTTTAGTAATAGACTGTGCATGGTAGGAAGGACAAAGATTGACCATTGAGGGCAGTAAAGATGGGCCTAAGGCCAAAGCTTTGTTGCTTCTTTGCTTTGGTATTTCTTTCTTTATATATTTTTCCAATTTATACTTCTGTTAACAGCTCTGCAAACAACTGCTGGCATGATAACAGGCTTAGCTGTAGTTTACTGGTGCAAGGGCGAACACTGCTATCCTTTACCTCAGTAATCAGCATAGCCTCCTTAAAGAGAACTTTCAGTAGGTTTGGGGTTTGATCTGTTTTATGAAGTCACAGCATGATTAGGAAAATCACAAACTGTGATTAAAAATATTCACCATATTTGCAGAGCTCCTTATGTCAGTCTCTTTCCCTGTTTTTTTTATATATGACAATATATGAAAAGAAATTACAATATATATATGTATTTAGCACTGACATGTTTGTCCTCTTGTTGGTTTGGGTTTTTTTTGTGTGTGTGTGTTTTGGGTTTTTTTGTTGTTGTTTGTTTGGGTTTGGGGTTTTTTTTGTTATTTTGGGGGGGGGGGGTTAGTAAGGATGTGTGTGTTTGAGAGAGAGAGATGCACAGTAAGATGCAGTCTTGGTAAAGTTAATATTAACTGTTATTCTGAAGGGATGAAGCAAATACCTGAAAATGCTTTACATTCCAAAACTGCCATGTACTACACTGCAATTAAATTCCCATCATAAATATGATAATTTCTATTACTGCTTTAAAGTTATTTAAGACTCTATCACCTTCTACTCTTTATTGCAAAGAAGAAATTTTCTCCCAATAGACCAAATGGGATCTTTGAGGGTGAACCAGATCTGAGCTACAGCCTTCTTACTGCAGACACAGTCATTATTGCACTTATTGTGCACCAATGTTATAAAAGTGCAGTTGCTTAATAAGGCGACTGGTTACATAAAAAGCCAAATTCCAAACTTAGAAGCACATGTCATTTCCATTGATTTAATTTATTGGAAACATTTATTCCACAATCATTCCTACTAATTAGCGTAAGAGTCTAATTTCATTTACAAATGTGCAAAGATATTGTGTTGTCTTGCAGACCCCTGTTACACTGTGGTAGTGTGATAGTGACATTATCAATTCTGGGGTTTGAATATTGAAATTAAATTCAATGAAAATTGAAAGAATACCTTTCCAAATGAATGGATTTCATGACAAACAAACTAATGCATAAGAATGAAGTCACTATATAAATTTTGCTTTAAAACATGGTTTTCATAAAGTAGAGCCCCTGAAGTTGAGCTGATTGGAGATGACCATCTGGGCCATTAACAAGCGGTATCAACCAACAATGAAATAAGGAAGTTATAGTTTAGTCTATATTTCTGGGCCAGAGCAGGGCAAGAAAAAATTACTTGTGCAGTCTATATTGAAAGTCCACTGCCAGAACTGGAGTAGGGATGTTGGGCAAAGAAAGGATAGTTTATTTTATTTTATTTTTTTTTTACAGGGTCAGATAATCACAGAATTTTCTTTCTTGAAATCATGTTTATGTATTGACTGACTGTGTGTTGTATTTCAACTGGGCAGGCAGCTAAACACCAAACAGCCGCTCGCACACTTCCCCACAGTGGGATGGGGGAGAGAATAGGAAAAAGAGTAAAACTTGTGGGCTGAGGTAAAGACAGTCTAACAGGACAGAAAAGGAAGGGAAAATAACAATATTGAGAAAAGAGAAAAAAATATAACAAAAGTGATGCACAATGCAATTGCTTACCACCTGCAGACCAAAGCCTAGTCAGTTCTGAGCAGCAGGACACCACCCCCCGGCCACCTCCCCCCACTTTGACTGTTCAGCATGATGCCATATGGTACGGGGTGTCCCTTTGGCCTGTGTGTGTCTCCCGGCTGTTCCCACTCCAGGCTTCTTGTGCACCCCCAGCCCCTTATTGGCAGGGCAGTACAAGAAGCTGGAAAGTCCTTGGCTTAGTGCAAGCACTGCTCAGCAACAACTAAAACATCAGCGTGTTATCAACATTATTATCATCCTAAATCCAAAACTCAGCATTGTACCAGCTACTAGGAAGAAAATTAATTCTATCCCAGCTAAAGCCAGAACACAGTAGTATAGATTTAGTCCAGGATGAACAAGGTGTCCAGGAAAAAAATAAACTTATTTGTGGTAGAATTTATGTAATAATGAAATGTATTAACATTGTTTTCTCAGAGTCCTTTTTCAGAGTTTTACAGTTTAGTTATTATAAATTCTGTCCATTTGTTTGGTCCAGCAATTACGAGGTTTAGAAAATGTGAGGTATTCCTCCCCAGTATGCAGAATACATTAAATTTGGAATTGTAACTAGTACCTCTGAACTTTCTGCCGCAATTATTTTACTGATAATATTTGTGAAAACCACGGTTTGGAATTGTGGTTATGATGTAGTCTCAATTCTCATTAAAGCTTTGTAGGAAAAGAAAAAAAATTACCCTGAAGACAAGAATGTAAAATGTCAATTCAAGAAATAGGGCAACAATACTTTCGTTACCTAGCTCAAACACAGACTAGAAAAATCATAACAGACAGTACAGTCCTTGTGTACAAGAAATGTACACAAAGGGATTGTGTCAAAACATACACGATATTCACGCAGTGTGGCTTGATTTGCTTACCACTCTACCTTCATTTTTCCATCGAAGCTGATGCTGTAATCTGTACAAGTTTTGTAAGGGAATAAACCCTGTGCCAGAGTAAAATTGGGAAGGTATTAAACAGCACTTTCAGCACTGGATATATTCTGTCTTGTATTCACAGGGGTACAGTCCGATGCTATTGTGAATTCCTGAGTCGCATTCAAAGTGCGTTCCTGGCCAGGCTGCTCACACCCGCCTAGGTTTATTTGGGGTGTAACTGTTTTTATGAACAATATAATCTAGGTAAGGAAATGGGGGCAGTGGGAGCCTGGAAGTCAATAGTTTTGTTGATAAACACAGCAAGTGTGAATTTAATATAATTTTAGTAGCCCAGCCAGCTAAAATTCCATTTTTAAAGTGGGGTGCTTCAGAGGCAGCACCATCTTTCATTGTAATAAATCTCTTTCTTAATTTTTTTCAGAGATCCTAGAGGACTAAAAGTCATCAAATTGAAATATGCCTTTTTCTCTCTTTAAAATGTAGAGTTCACATCCTTTCCGCTCCCCCCCCCCCATTGTTGAACTCACCATCTTTTTTACTGGTGCACTCATTTAGTAGGGTCTTACCTCAGTTTGGCATGTCTACATTCCAAAAGCCATTTTGGTGATTTTATTTCTAATTTATTCCTTCCTCAAGAAGGGACTGGGGTCATTCCTTTGCTGCTTCAGAATCAACTATAGCCAAGCCTATGGTGCTACAGCATTATATATATACAGTGCTATAGTGAAAGTTGTCATTAAGACATTTTTAGGAATATATATTCAAGCAGAAAAAGAAAGGATTTGGTTTGTTTCCTTTTGCCTTAATGCTTTAAACACAGGCTTTGCAGTCTGTCTAGCAGAGTTGTTATACTTTCTTGTGCATACTATAAATACATCATTCAATATGTGGTAGAAAATGTAGAAGACAGCTGGATGTGTTTAGTAAGATATGCAAATTTAAGTTTAACCTTTCAACTGATCTAGAAAGGAAATAAGACTTTTTGCCTTCTTGCAGATGGGTGTTTGCATTTTGTTTGGGTTTTGTAAATTGACTGAATTTGTCCAACTGAGTGGAAAATAAGTACATAGAGAGGTAGTGGATGTCTTTCTCAAAAGTAAACCAATCCCTGTGGCTCTGATATATGTAATTTTTGGCTAAGCAGCAGAAAATGCCTGGACATGCAGGTAAGACTGTCTGTCCATCCTTTATGAAGACAAATTCTATATTTCATCCCCTAGAGAATTCTAATCTCACCATTTCTTAAAAGATCATTTCTCAGTGCAGCTGACCTTTGCAAGGACTGATCAATACCTAACTATGCAGTTGATAAACCAAGATTCAGGCAGCATATGAAATATTCAGACAAGTCTTTTATTGGTGATAAATCAGTGAAATGAAAATAAGCAGAATATTATTTCTCTTCAGACAGTATTTGGAGCAGTGACATTTTTTTTTGCAGAGGTTTAAAACAGAACTTTTGATTGTTTTGCTTTTCTATTTCTCCAGCAGACTTTTTTAGGAAACCCAAGTGCTCAAGTCTTTTTTTTTATTTTTTTTTGAAAACTATATTTCTGGAACTGCAAATTTCACACTTACATTTTTACATTAATTGCAGCAGTGTTTCGTCTGCCCAGACCTTGCAAATAACTTGCTAGTCTTTTAAAGTTTGTTGGAAGGTATTAGAAGGGTTTGGGGGCCCATGGCATGTGGTATTACATAGGGTGTATATCCTCTGCACCTTGATGAATCTCTGTTGTGTAAGAATTCTGGACTTGTCAGTCTTCCAGTCTGTGATTCTGTGAAGAAGCTTCTTTTTCCATGATCTATGCCCTCAGAGCACATCCATATAAACCAAAATTGATCAAAAATCCCATGAGAAAAAGCATCACTGAATGGGTTCACAGCTAAAATTCTATATTCACAGACACCTACTTATATTCTGCAAATCTACCTCCCTGCAAGTCTGTATTCACATTCCACCTACAGGTGGAATTATACAACAGATTATTTTCATAAATTAGCCAAATAGTTAATGTTACTCTTTCTTGTTTGATTAATCTCACCTTTCTCTAAGCCATGTTTTGACTCATTCATACTTACCATGATTCACACAGTACCGGTTTCACTTACACTGACTGACACCTCACCTCAGTGATAACACCCCTGGCTTTGATGAAACAATTTTGGGAATAATTTTATTTTTGCAGGAAACAGACTGGGAGCTGGCTGCACTGAATCATGCAAACTCTGTAAACGTGCTAATAGCTTGTGATGGATTCATTTCAGCCAAGTATAGTTATATCAGTATAGACTTTTCCAAAGACAAATAATTAGTTTTTTTCTGAAGGGTCTAATTGAAAATGTAGGGTCTGTTTGAGGAAATAAAATAATAATAGTTAGGAGAACTCTTATACACTATATTTCTTTCCTTTTCTGTTCTCAGCAGTCATCTAAGTTACCAGCAGTTTCTACTCCATGATTTAATGATTAAAAACACAAAGGGGAGAAATAAAGTTTCCTTATTTTAAGTATTTTCTGTTTGTCTTCCAAATTATCAATGCTATGATTAAAATCCTTCCTGAGCATGTCTTGAGATGCTTGGGAATTATTGTTCTTGAAAAAGATGTGTTAACAGGAATATTCACTACTCTTTATGCAGCATTTTCTCTGTGTTATTCATATGGACCCATTTCAAGTACTTCAGTATTGCAAAGGGGAAAAAGAAATAAATATTTAATTTAGTATAGAATTCAGCCCTTTGACAAGGATTATACTTAACACTGACCTGAGTGCTTTCACAGTAAAGCAGAAATTATTTATTAGCATTAAAAACACTGAACTGAAATTTGAAAGGAAAATTAGTTTCTAAAATATTTTTTAAATGCCCCCAAACCTACAGCCCCCAAAATACTCTGTAATAGTATGAAAATCATAAACACCTCCAGGTGCTTTACCCCTCCTCAAAATTAAATCTCAATGAAAAAATTTACCTTAGTGAACACGCATCTGTCAAGCTGCAGGATTTGACAAACTGACAATTTGCAACCTGTATTGTACCAGTTTGTGTGCAAATTACAACCTGTTTGTACAAGTGTGGAGTCATTACTGCTGTTCACACTGCCAGCTCCAAACCTGTCCTGTACTATCACTGAAAGCCTGGCTTTCAAAAAAATGCAAAAGATGATAATTAAAAAAAAATAAAATTCAAAAGATGATAATTTTTAAAAAATTCAAAGGATGATTATTTTGGAGCATAGGAAACACCATTTCAGATAAAGCAGACACAGAAATGCTCTCAGGCTGTAAGAATCTAAGTGCATCAGCCAATATAATTAAATTTGATGGTCATGGTAACACCCTGCTGAGAAACTCTTTAGGATGGTATCGTTTCATTCTTTTGTCTGCCAGCCATGACTGCTGCCCAACAGTTAGGCTAGCTTAGTACATTTCTGGCCAAAAATAGCCCAGGCTAGCTGTCAATCTTATGCTATATGGGATTCAAAATAACAGAATTCTAAAGGCTGGACTTCAGCGACCATTGCATATTACGCTCCTATTTTAAAGTGTGTAGAAATTAAAGAGAGTGAAAAGCTAGTTTTTATTATTGATACAAAAATGCAAGATTCTTTGGCCAAATTATTTATCCCAATCCAAACCTGTGTAAGGAAGAAATCTCACTTACTTACATAAGACCACTGTATATCTAGAAACCTTAAAACTCCTTGGATCCTGTATTTTTGAGTATCAAATAACAAATGACATGATAATTCATGTGAGCTTTGCAGAAAAACAAGGCAGAATCAACTCAAGAAACAGAACAAATCTAACACTTCCCAGAGTCAACGCATATAACAACCCTATTTCTTGTTGGTTATTCAGGACTGTAATAATAAAAAAGCAATAAAATGTCTTAGAAATTAAGAAAGAGTACCATTTTCAGCTGGTTCTAGCCTGGTTTAAAGGGTATGACCACATCCTGCAGGCCAGGTGAAAGGAACTTAACTCTATTAAGAACATTACCTGCTCTAAATAAGAGTCCTTGTTTGGTAAGCTTCAGGACTCAATGCTGTCATCTTTATTTAAACAATAAATTGAGACAGTTATTATTAAAACAATACTTTTACAAGCACTACAGACATTATAATTTTTTACTGTGCTTAGAGAAAATATTTGTTTTCCTAAAAATATTGTATTAGTAAATAAAGACAGGATATTTTTAAAAACCCATAGCAAAATATAAAAGGCAAAACTCTCATTTCATTCTACCAAAGACTACTTTAGAAGGAAAAAATTCCCCATGATTTTCTAATATATGATAAAAGGTATATATATAGGTATTAAAAAAATACACTACCTTTCTAAAGGTTTGGTTGCAGGATGGCATATAGATTACGTCTTCCTTTTTCACTTTATTTTTTCTATCCATTGTTTCTATCTACTCTTAAAAATCTGCTTCCCCAACTGTACTGCTGAAGTCCGTAGGAGTTGTCATTCATGTCAACGGGAGTATGATCAGGGACAGCTTTACACTTAAACAAGATTTCAAAATTTTAAATGCAGGAGTACTGCAAATAAAGATAGTTAATAAATAGCAATAAAAGAAATTTTGAAATAAGACCACTATGCATCTGCAAATTTACCCAGATGTAGTCTGTTGTTATTTCATTTCCACACAAGATTTCACAAATTACTTCAAGTTAAATAACTTTTCATAACAGCTCTAAATAGATTTAAAATAATTTTTAAGACATTATTTGTGATGCTTTTGAGACAGAGTATTGATAATGATGTTATTTAGTTTTACCACCTCCAGCTGCATATATTTGCCAAAATCAAAAGGAATAATACATTTTATTGTTAAGTTCCTTCGACTTTGATTGTTGAAGTAGAATTTATGGAATTCACTTACAAGTATTCACTTATATAGATTACAGCAATTTTCTTTTTCTCATGTTTTACCTATTTGTGTCTCAACCTTCACTCTTCTGTTAACTTCCTCCTATTTTTAGATTAGGTCTTCTAATTTTACTGTTAATTTTTCTACTTTTCAGTCTTCTATTAATTTGTAAGAAAGCACCCAAGACTGATTAACTAATGCAATTTAATAGCTAACAGATCTTAATGGAGCATATTGCTGTTACTCTATACTACCAGTGCAGAGCTGGAGGTTTGCCGTCCCCAGTGTCATCATAACAGCATAGTTTATTGAAATTGCAGGGGTTTTTTATATACATATATATGCTGGTGGCATTTGTACTTCTATATAAATATTATAGTCTCAGTTTGCTATGTTTTTGTTTCAATTCTTTATAACAACTATTAACACTTCAGCTGACCAGGAGTTCTGATCATCTGATATTCAAGAGAACCATAAAAACCACTAGAACTCACTTGAAAGCAGACAATAAGATAATGCATTCAGTTTGTCTTGGGGATGACTAATGCAGGGGTGCCCAGGGTAGAGTTTATACATGGAATCATAGAATGCCAGGTTGGAAGGGACCTCCAACATCATCTGGTTCAACCTTCCTTGGCAAAAGCACGGTCGAGACAAGATGGCCCAATACCCCGTCCAGCTGAATCTTACATGTCCAATGTTGGGGAGTCCACCACTTCCCTGGGGAGATTATTCCAATGGCTGGTTATTTTCACTGTGAAAAATTTTCCTCCCATGTCAAATTAGAATCTCTGCAGGAGTAACTTTTACTCATTACTCTTCACATTTTCCATGTGACTCCTTGTAAAAAGGAAGTCTCCATCTTCTTTGTAGCCATCCTTTAAATACTGGAACATGGTGATAAGGTCTCACCTAAGCCTTCTTGTCTCAAGGCTGAAAAAATTCAGTTCTTTCAGCCTTTCCTCATATGGCAGGCTTCCCAGTCCTTTGACCATTTTTGTGGCATTTTTTGGACCCTCTCCAGCCTGTCCACATCTTTTTTGCATAGCAGGCACCAAAACTGAACATGGTATTACAGGTGTGGCCTGACAAATCCCGAGTAAAGTGGAGTAATGACTACTTTATCTCTGCTGCTGATGCCCTTGTTAATGCAGCCCAGCATCCTGTTGGCTTGCTTGGCTGCAGCAGCACGCTGTTCACTCATACGGAGCTTCTCATACCAGCAGCATGCTGTCCACTCATACCAGGACGCCCAGGTCCCTTTCCACAGAGCTGCTCCCCAGCCAGGTAGATCCCAGCCTGTGCTGCACTCCTGGGTTATGATTTCCCAGGTGCAAGACCTTACACTGGTCCTTGCTGAACTTCATAAGGTTCTCATTAACTTACTCTTCCCTCCAATCCAGGTCTTCCTGCAGGGTGTCTTTGCCTTCTGAAGTGTTCACTTCCCCACTCAGTTTGATATCATCAGCAAACATCATCAGGGTACGCTTGATCCCATCATCCAAATCACTTATGAAGAGACTAAACAGCACTGGGCCCAGTATTGATGGGTGGGAGACACCACTTGTGACAGGTTGCCCATCTGAAAAGGAGCTATTTACCACCAGCCTCTGGGTGCAGCCTGTCAGCCAGTTCCCCACCAACACACAGATCACTTGTCTAGACTCCAGCGCATCAATTTCTCAAGGAGCAGACTGTGACAAACCATATCAAAAGCCTTGTAGAACTTCAGGTAGACAATATCCAGCACTCACCCCACATCCATTGAGCAGGTTACTTTGTCATAGAAGGCAATCGGGTTTGTCAAGCCAGATTTGCCCTTGGTGAATCCATGCCGGCTTTTCCCTATCACTTGCTTCATTTGACTTGTGGTAGCCCCCAAGAGGATTCATTCCATAACTTTCCCAGGAGCTGAAGTAAGTCAGATGGGCCTATAATTGCCTGGATTCTCCTTTAAGCCCTTCTGGTAGATGGGGGTGACATTAGCCTTCTTCCAGTCTTCTGGGACATCCCCAGATCTCCATGACTTCTCAAAGATTATGGAGAGCTGCCTTGCAATGTCAGCCAGCAACCTTGGCACCCACAGGTGCATATCATCAGGGCCTTCAATTTGTAGGAGTCAAGTTCCTGTAATAGTTCGCATACATGACTGTGAGTCTGCGTTTGTATCAACCTGTTTTTTTGTTCCCAAGGCCTGGGGCCCAACAGTGCCAGTAAAGGCAGAGGTGAAGAAAGTGTTGAGAACCTCTGCCTTTTCAGTGTTTTTGGTGACTAATTCACCTCTCCTGTTTAACAGTGGGGCAATATTTTCCTTCTGTTTCTGCTTGTCATTTACATACCTGAAGAACCCTTTCTTGTAGTTACTGACATCTCTGGCCATTTTCGTTTTGAGCCGAGTTTTTGCTTTTCTAACTGCACCTCTGCATGCCCTGGCAATGCCCTTGTAGTTCTCAACGGGTGCTCATCTGCTTTCCTGTCTCTGGTACACTTCTCTTTTGGTTTTGAGCAGACTCAGAAGCAAGGTTCATAGTTAAGCCAAGGGGGTCTCTAGCTCTGCCTACTTCCCTTACCTTTAAAGGGGGTGAACTAGTTTTGTGCTTCCAGAAAAGCGCTCTTGAAAACTGTTAGGAGATAGCAGGGGTTAAGCTGAGACTGTGGAATTATATCTGGTAATGCAAGAAAGCAAACAGTAAGAAAAAAGTAAATAATTTTCTCAAAGGAAAATGTAGGTAAATATTAGAAAAACATTTATTTTTTTACCGTCAACTTCCCTGGGTACTATCTCTGGAAAAAAAAAAAAATCTGATCTGACAATGCTAAGAGAAGAATGAAAAAAATATGCTGCAGGAAGCAATTTGGATACGGTTGCAGCTGCTGCCTTCTTCACTTTTGGTTTTCATAGTGTACTGTCCAGGGTCCTATGTGACTCTCACCTTTAACCAGGGAATCTGGACAAACATACTTATATTATTATAAACTTAATCCTACAGTTAGTGTTCAGTATAGTTTTCACTGTGAGACAGATGCTCACTTGATGCTTGCCACCACAATTTCCTTTACCAGATTTCCAAAGAGGCTGAAAAAGGTTGTGGAGGAAATACTCTGACAGATCTCATTACACACTGTTGCTTGCCAGCATACCTCTGACAGTCTTTAGTAACAACTCCTGAGTCCTACTAGTCTGAGAAAAGATAATTAAACTAATTTAGCACCAACTCCTGCTTCTACTAGAGATAGTACAGAAGCTTTTTATAGCGAAGTAACAGCTGACAGTAAGACTGAGAAGCCCTTGATGCAAGAAGCCCACAATATGTATGCAATTACATGAATTGCTTTGACACTTACTATATATTACAGTGGTAAGAAATACTATTACTCATCTAAATATGGTGTTGGAAACAATATGGCTGAAAGATAAGAAACAAAAGAAGCTGTTCTGCTTGGTGTGATCTACTACTTTCTTGTGTATATGTATGCACACCATTGAGGTTCAGGCTACTGTTCTGATATCTTCTTGACATAACATCATCAACTCAAACGGGTTTTGCAATTGCACTTAGTCCATTCAGCTGTATTCAGCTTATTTTAGGCTTAACACAGTCCAAAAATGCATGTATACAAAGAAAACCCTGTTTTGAAAAGTTTTGTAAGTGACCCAAAGGCCATGATGCTGTTACTTTGTTGGTGCTATTTCCTAGCAATGCAAGTTTGAACCTGACTTTTGCAGAATGTGAGGGAAGTATGGAAATGTGTTACTATTCTCATCCCTAGGGAAGAGCAGGTTTATTTTAGGAAAATAAATTGTAGGGAAAACAATAATCTGATATATATATATATATATACACACACAAAAAAGAAATCTCAGATGAAGCAAAATGCTGGGAAACTTGAAGGAGGGATTGCATCTATGATTATGGGATAAATAGAAGAGTTAATAGAGTAGCAGGGGAGCTCATGTGGCTCCTGAGAGCCACAGTCATAGGAAAAATTATTTGAGGAAGAGATAAGAAGAAGGATGTGAGGATCTTTAACACCAGTTTTGAGGAACAGTGGAGAGCGAGCTCTTAGATTTTCTTCCTCTTTTCTGTGTATACTGGGATCAGGCACCTCTTTTCCTGTCAATTTGTGTACTGCTCTCTCTGTGGAATTCCTTCTACTTTAGGGATTCTTGCCCCTTGGAAGAGGCCTGTAGCTCCTGATTGGACAGATGGCATGTCCTTTGTGCTTCAGAGGGATGTAAAAATCCCCTTCCTTCCATCCTCTCTGTACATTCATAATAAGCCTTACAGTCTAGGCTAAACTTTTGCTGAAGATCACTATTATTACATGGTAGATGCAGCAGATTAATCTCGGGCAATATTATAGTGGAGCTCCAAGAATAATTAAGGTCATTGCTGACAAGCCCTTGCTATTTAAAGATGAATCTTTTAAATGATCTGAATGCATGCGTGCTTACTCAGATTGTCTTGGACTTTAAGTCTGCCTTGTGGTTCATAAAGCAAAGCTGGTAATACAACTTGGGGATCATTTGAGTGAGACATTTGAGGGATACAATCCCCAGGTCCCTTACATAATTAATTTTGTGAATTCTGCTATATTTACTGTACACCCATAGGGCTAAAGCCATGAGTTTCTTCATAGCTCCAGTTGCGCTTAGTCACTTGATTTTATTCTGGCAGATGAATAGAAATTGCTGCTCCTTTGGAGAATTAACACTCGCATTCAGTCTTTAATGGTGATTTGGGTTCAGATGTTTGGGATTTTTAAAGAATCTTAGAGGGTTTTTTAGGCTTTTTAGACTTTAAGGTAAAGTAGAGTTTAAGATACCTCATGCTGTCTGCTCACAAACACAGAATGCAATGTTCAGAAAATCTATCAAATATGAAGTTGTAACCACTTATTTTTTATTGAACTGAGAAGGACAAGATAATAAGTATTTCATACTTACATAGCTAAAACCCAGCGGCTACAGGGCTAAATGTTCATCTAGAAAGATCAGCAGAAAGCATCTAGAATTCTGCATTAAAAATGCTTTTGTTTTGTTTGTCATTGACAAGATAATAATATTAAGACTTTAGATGCTCTGTTCTACTAAGGTTATAATTTTACAGATAATTACGCTACAAAACTGGTTCTGGGATAGCATACGTGTGTGGATAAGAGATAGCTTAGTTTTTCACAGATTTTGAACCAAATGTTTTGCTTTTCTCATTTCAAATAACATTAACTTTTTGAAGAAATATCTTTTTCTCTCTTTTTCAGTTTTTGACCTTTTATGACCTGTTTTTGTGACTGCTCTTTCGTTGGGATTTGGGTTCATTTCATTTGATTTTATTGGAATTACTGGGTTTTAATTTACTTTGCAGTTAGTAATCCTTAACTTCTCCAGAAACTGTAGTATATTTTCTATTTCAGTTCAGCATATGAAGCTTTAGTAGTTCTGTTATACTTTATTAATTAACTCAGGATTTGTTTGTAAAAGATCTCTCAGTTCCACAGTGGCTTTATGGGGGAAAAAAATTTTAAAAAAGTTTTATTTCATTTTGTCTTGCAGGTTTGA
Source organism: Falco peregrinus (assembly GCF_023634155.1). Classification (NCBI taxonomy): domain Eukaryota; kingdom Metazoa; phylum Chordata; class Aves; order Falconiformes; family Falconidae; genus Falco; species Falco peregrinus. The sequence goes on along the minus strand of NC_073726.1, from coordinate 12,414,928 downwards.
CCAGCTGTCATATTCTGCATTTCAGATCTCATCTTTTCTGTAGACTCCATTTTCCATTTGCTTATTGTTAGGAAGTTCATTCTTCAGAAACAGTTCTGCTATTATAATATGCATAGACCACAAGTTTATATTTTTTTTAACTGAAGTTTGTTTTAAGTACAGAAATGAAAAAGCTTGATTCTGTAAATACTGATCTTCCTCAGTTCCTATGTTCTTCAGACTTCCTTCAGAGGAATAAGGACATTCAGCCATTTGCAGTCCCAGGTATCCAGGACAGAAAATTATTTAAGGTCAGGGTTCTTCCTGAAAAACTGTAAACTAGCTTTAATCAAATTTTGAACAATTTATGCAGTGCTAGAAATCTATTCATTAATCTTTTCCAATTCTTACCTTGAATTCAGCACATTGATATGCTCAGTATATTTTGACATCTGAAAATGTCATTATTATTTAGTTGTGTGAAATAGCAAAATGACAAGTGATTCAGTCTTTCATTTGTGACACAATTCATTAAGAGTTTTTTCTATTTTTAAATATTTTCAGTGTTTACATATGTTTTGTATCAGTGTAGAATAATATTTTTTCCTTTAATTAGAGACTTTCATCCCATAAAGGTTATAATTGCAAGAAAAAGAAGAAAAGCATGGAACCCTATATGATGAAAAGACATTTAATAATAGAATAAACAGGTTGGAAGAAATCTTGACAGGTAATGTAATCTGTCACCAACCGAAAGACTAATCGTACCCTCTATTTTATTAACATAACCAGCTCCTAAAACCTGCCAGTGATAGATGCTTCACTGCTCACCCAGATAATCTGTTCCTGTGCTCAACCCTTCTCAGTTTTAAAATGCTTCTACTCAATGCATCCCCTACCTCCTCCTTGCTTCGGTTAAAGCTTGTTACTCTTCACTATATCCACAGAGAATAAGAAGGATGTTTTTTCCTTTTCTTCCTGCCACCTTTTTTTTGTTGTTTTGGAAGATGGTTTCTATGTGTTCCCTCAACCTTGTTTTTTCTAGACTAAAAAGCCTCAAATCCTCTTTCACAGGTTATTTTTTATGGAGTTCTGATCATTCTCAGTGCAATACCATTGACGGTGATATGTGCCACTTTGACACATATTGACAATGCAGCAATAATCAACTTCCAAAAGATGATCCTGCCTCACTGCTCACTGGCTAGCTTTCACAGATAAAAGCTCCTAAATATAACAGTGATAAAAATAACAGTACTGCCTCATGCTTTTGTGCTCTATCAGGATAATGTATTTATTCATATCATAATGTTATCTAAAAAAGACAGAAGATGTAGAGATAAAGATAATGCGATCAATATGAACATAATTCTTATCACTTGCTTTGCCTCCTGAAAGCAAAAAAAAAAAAAAAAAAAAAAAAAGCAGAAGTTGATTTCTTTACATTTTTTATCAAATCATTTCAGAAGATACTCCCTAATTTTTTTTTTCATATTTTACATTTATAAAAATAAAACAGCTGGAACAGATTAAGTTTAATGGGGTGACAGAAATCTAAAGCCACAGAATAAATATCCCCATCAAGGGTGCAGTACACCTTCATAAAAGGTTGTCCTTGGAAAACCAAGTTTATTTTGACAGTTCAAGATTAAGTCTTCTGTTTTAAAATAATTCAGTAAGTATTGTCCCCAAGTGGGGACACATAAAGCATAAATCTCTGAATAGAGACACAGTCACCATAGACAATAATTTTCTCAGTGGTCCCTCACCCACAATTATGAGCAAAAATAGACTTCCTGTTTAACAGATCCTGATTTCAAAAACCCTTGTTACAATTTTATTGGTTGCCATTAAAACAGGAAGAAAGTACAATTTAGAGTTCAATGTAATAAAACTCTTTAGGAAAAGCATACCAAAGTTTTAAGCCACTGGTATAAGGAGTTGTGTTTTCAGATTTTTCATTCGAAAGGATCAATCTATTCAACTGCTTATCTATGAGTCTACCTACGAAAAATTCTGCTGCACTGGTGAGAAGGCTGCTTGTCTGAAAAAGAAAAAAAAAATAATAATTTGTGTGAGAGACAGGAGTTGCAGGTCATGAGAAATGTGTTTCCTAGTAGCCATGACAACCTGAAGGAAGTTTACTTAGACTTTTAAATTTTATTGCTCTATCTCAAAATTAATCTGATCCACTGGAGCAGAAACACTTTACTTGGAGACACAAGCTATTCTGGGACATTCAGAGCTGCATCTCTGAGCAGCAGCAGTGATGACTTATGCCTGTAACAACAGGTTCAGAAGCTTTACACTAAGGGCTGTTTCAGGATTTCTGCCCATCCTAATCAAAATTGATGCACATAACTCGTCCACTAGTATCTCCATCTGTTAGTGTGGCATACTGCCCACACAAAAGGTATTATGCCAATTTCAATGTTCCAGCCTAAGATGGATTTAGAAGGCAACAAACAGAGAAAACAACGCATTAAGAATGACAAAGAGCAGTCTATCCTTAGGGAAACCTGCAGCACGGGCTTGCAAAGTGTGTCTGATGCCTTAGCAATTTATTTTAAAATGCATGTCTCCTGCCCTAAACTGGAGAGAATACCAAAAGAGCTTCAGAAAGTGTTGGCAGCTTGCTGTGCTACCATATAGCCAGTAGATCAAGGGAAGTTATTTCCCCCTTCAACTCAGTGCTCATGAGACTACATCTATAGTACACATTTAGTGTCCATATTGGGCTTCCCAGCTGATCAACCAGCCCGCAAAGCTGATCAGAGGCAAGAACACTTGCCCTGTGAGGAGAAACTTAGGGAAGTGGGCTTGTTCAGGCTAGAGAAGAGGTGGCTTGAGCGAGACCTAACAGCAGCCTTCCAATACTGCTTGAGATTATGAGGAAGACAAGGCCTGGCACTACCTGGGAATATGAGCATCAGGGAGCATAAATAAGAACAGAGAAGGTTCTGACTGGGTCTGGGGAGAAACACTGTGCCCATGAGGATGGTCAAACAGTGGAACAGGTTGCCCCAGAAAGCTGTGCAGCCTCCATCCTTTGAGGTTATGAAAACTAGGCTAGACAGAGCGCTGAACAGCCTGGTCTGACCTCAGAGCAGACCTTGTTTTGTGAAGGGTGCTGCCCTAGAAGCCTTCCGAGATCCCTTCCAATCTGGACTATCCTGGAATCCTATGTGTAGTCAATAAAGAAGGTGATGTCTTTCAGAAGATTCTTTAGAGCATCACATTCTATACTTTTGTGTCTCTTCTGTCACAACCTACAAGTTCCATGTAAATAGAAGAAAAATGTTTTTTCACAGAACTTCCTGCAAACATGATGAATAAGGAATTCAGGGTCCAGCTTCATTTGTGTTAATGTAAAGGGGGAGGGCCTGGCTGGCTGAGATTTGTGTTCTGTGAAAGAGCAAAGACAGCTCCTGACAAATCAGATTTCTGTCTGATTCCTATACATAAGCAGTGATTGCTACTGAGACTGAAGAAACGCACTGACGTTGCGTGGTGTAAAAATACCCATGAAGAGGACACAGCTGTAGCTGAAGCATACACAGGATTGATTTGCTACTGTTAGTCTATGGTACAGATAAATCTCTATTAGATTCTCATTATATAATAGCTAAAAATTTAGCAAGAAATCATACCTCTATTCAGTGATTCACTATCACTCTAGAGATGTATTATTGTAAACATACACAAATATCATACACACAATAAAAGAGAGGTAATTATCTAAATTGCATCTTGTTTTAAAAAAACTAATTTCTGTGCTGTTTGCACATTTTTCTTTAAATTGGATATGAGAAATTAGATAGAAATTTCAATTGCAAAGAATAAATTGATTTTATTGTATTTTTTAAAATCAGTATTATTGGGAAGTAAAATTGAGGTCATTAGAAAACAGCCAACAGAGTAATACAATGATCTTATAAAGAAAAATATATCAACAAAGTAGTTCTCAAATAATTTGAAATCTCTGAACTACTTGATAAGAAAATTTTTCCAGTAATCCAGTTCTGGCTATGAAGATGTTTAACCATACAGAGCATTAAGTGCTTCAGAGTTCAAAGTCAACTGGTAGGGTTCAGGATGCAAGTCAATCTTGTATATTCCAGCAAAAAAAAATAATATAGATACCTCATAGATGTTATACTGTGTCTATCTCACAGGTTAACTGTACTGTCTTGCTTTTGTTTTATTTTAGTGACTTAAATAAATTTGCCTTCAATAGCATCCACACAAGATTATTTATACACTATTCTTTATTTTTAGAAAGAATTTCAGTATTGTAGACTGACATATTATTCCAATCCCAATAACAGAGCTGAAGCTTAAAAGATTAATTTCAAATACATATTAAGTTCCCCCAGACTAAGGTTTCAGCTGAAAGCCAGTGACCTTAAGATACACATCTTTATTCTTGCAAAAACTTCTAGCCTTGACTACAAAAACCCAATTTATCAGAACAGTAAAAGTTTTGAACTGCAGCTTCATTAACTATTGCAAGACTGGACCATATTGTACCCTAAAGGATCTCATGAAATCTCCAATATCTTTCTTTCTTCTGCTTGTTATCTTTCTGATTAGTATTTGGATCACCACAAAATAAATGATTTCATGATCTATATGAGTTCATGGAACTAAGTGACATATTTTACAGCTAAATATATAAAAAAAGTTATACTTAATCATCTTTCTGTTTTGCTAAAAATCAGTTTAATCATTCATGGAATGCAGTAGAGTAGGACATCAATTTTATTCAAATAAATGCAAAATCACCTGTTTAATTTTTTAAAAAATCATCAGAACTGTATGATGCAATAAACACCACCAGGACTAAAAATCTCCAACTCTTTCTGCAGCCATTATTTAGATCGTTATCTTCCATTAGAAACCCCACTGTTTACTTATATACATTATAGCTAAGTTTCCAAACACGAAGAAATAAACCTTAGCCTGTGAAAACTTTCAGGAATCCTTTCTATATGTAGTCATTCAGTTAGTTTTAAAATACATTTGAAAGAACAAATAATGACTAGGAAGTTCCTTTCCCTTTCTTCTGAGAATCTGAGCCTGACTCTTTAGACAGTTTTCCAGGGTGTTGAAACCAGATATCTGAAAGTAACAGAAGACACGCAGCAACTACCATCATCATAACCACAATGTCTATGTATTTTAACTAGTGAAGAGGGAAGCAAGTATGTCATGCTGTCGTTACCTGAGTATGAGTGAACCGAGATCTGAATCAGAAACATAGAAACATAGAATCATTTAGGTTGGAAAAGACCTTTGACATCCTCAAGTCTAAACATTAAAGTCCTTCACTAAGTCATGTCTCTAAGCACCACATCTACCTATTTTTAAAACACCTCCAGGTAGCATGTCTTTCACATGCAAAGTTTTTTACCGCAGTCTTTCATAAGCACAGCTGAAATACAGCAATTAGTTTTATAGCCCTTCCTGTCTCAAAAAAGATTATGAAAAAGCAAGCTACTGTGTATGATAGTCTACAAATATTCAAAGGACAGAGCTACCAAGGAAGGGAAGTAATTACCTGGAATAATAAAAGGATGGATGATTGTAAATTATGGAATGAAATTAAGGAAGATTAAGTCTCATTTTGAAGAAATATTGGTTTGCTTCTCCTTTAAAAAAGCAATAGAGAGTTCAACAGCTATACTGGGAACGTAACAGCAATAAATGTGCAATCTGAGACTACCAAAAGTCCTAGTAGGCTCAAACTGTCGCTTCCTTTGTATTTTTTGTAATATTCTGGTTTCACATATAACAGTACAACTTTAAATAAGGTCTTTATCACTGGCAATTACCTTTTAAATTGATGGTTTGTAAAAGATCATCTCTATAGTGTGACCAAATCTATTTCTTCTCTTCCCTAAAAAGGGTGAAACTACAGTTTGGAATCCGAAACTTAGATCTCAATTTTACATGTTTAGTTGTATTGACATCTGAATTGCTGCAGACATTTAATTGCCTGCTACACATTAATGACTAAAATAAACAAGCAATGTTAAAATTATTGTGTAAACTTAACTTAATAAAAATTATTGTCAGTTTGAATTGTCCTGGATTATAACTTGCTTGAGAGCTTGTTGACACTGTAAATGTCTTATTCCAAAATATTCACTTTCTTAATCACTGAGGGGTTTAATGTGGAATGAAAGTCTAGGCATCTTGGGGATCATAGTCATCAAGTGAAACATCAAATGGACAGAGAGAAAACAGAATCAGAGTATCACAGCTTTGTGTGCTACATGCATGGCACAAATACTGGGAGCACTGGTACAATGTTGATTAAACTCGTGGAACAATGATTTCTATAGCTCCTCTTTTCATCATCTGTCATCCTGGGTCTGAAGAATGGGGCTAGAGGCTTAATTAAACTGCAGTACAACACCAGAAAATCCTTGGAGGTCTTCTATGAATCTTGAAATAGAATTTCAGAGATTCTAAATGAAATAATATCCATAAGAAAAATGAGATGTAAGGATGGGCTTGAGCAGGGGGGCTGGAGAAGGTGACAGCCAGACACTCCTTCCAACCTTAACCATCCTGTGATTTTGTGAGTCCCATTAATGAAGATGTATGTTTGCATATACATTAACTATTCCAAAAACTTTTTTGCCCTTTATTTTTTTGTTAGCAACTGTGATGCCTGGTCTCATATTTTAACCATTAAATACTGATGTTATTCTCTTAACAGTATCCCTGGAAATGTCTGTGAAGCCTTCTACTGGCTGAGTAGGAGCCCTGCAGAAAATTATTTCAAACTTATTGTGAATGTACTTTGAATAGTCATAAAATGTCTGTTACAACTAAGGCAAGCTGCACGTTAAATACATACTAAATTCTAGACCAGTAGATAAGAGGAAGTTATTATTCCCTTCTGACTCATGCTGGTGAGGGGAATAATGTTCCTGTTGTCCCCAGTTCAAGAGGGATATAGAGAAAACGATGCAGGTCTAGCAGGCGGCTATCCAGATACAGAGCACATCTGTAATAAGAAACTGTGAGAGTTAAGCTTGTTCATGCAGGTAAAGAGAAGGATAAAAAGTAACCTAATGATTCTCTACAGTTGCTTGAAAGGGTGTTACAAAGATAAGGGAACTAAACCTTAGTAGTCAGACAAAATAACAAGTTGAATAACTGCAAAACTAGGCATGGGACTTTCAGTTTAACATTAGGGGGGGAAAATGTCAATGGCACAAAGGACTGTCAGTGTTCAGCACTGGAGAAAGACATTCAGAGAGGCTGTGGGAATTCCAGCCCTGCAGATATTCATGACTTGGGTAGACAAAACCATGACTAACCTGATCTAATTCTGACAAAGATCCTGCTTTCAGCAGGACTGTCAACCAAATGATTCCTGGAAGGCCTTCCAACCAATATGTCAATTGTTGTATGCCCTTCTTGTCATAGTCCTCCAAGCTATTGATATTCAATCACCTTTTTGCCATGTTCAGTTTTTATCACAGTAAGCAATGTTGCTCACCTTTCTGTAATGCATTCCATAGTTAATTTTCTCTGCCTGAGACAAACTGAATTTAATTTGCATTTGCCTCCTTATTTCCAGAGAACTTTTCCTCTGACATGCCTTGTAACACCTCCAAAATCCTTCCACTGTATTTTCATAGTTCATTTTACTTTTGGTTGTTCAGTATTCATTCAGAAACAAGGACTTTAATTCAGCTGTCATAACTTCAAAGATCTACACTTTGCACACATACAGAAGTTGAGAACTAGGCATATATAGAATAACTGTATTGCATCTATTTTAGATATCTATGACTCTACAAAATGAAGCACTCCTAGAAATATCAGTTTATCTCCAATGACTGAACAAAAAGGTCTAGACAGCTAGTGCAGATGTAAACATCGAAATCTGATCACATGAAGCCAGTGCAGGAGTGGCAAGTAGTTTCTGAGCTCTCCTTGAGCTCAAACAATAGAATGAACGTCTGTGTAAATAGCTAATATTGACCAAGCAGTTCATATTATATCCTCCTAAAGCTAAAATTCCCTACCTCAACAAAGCAGACATTATATTGTGTTAACCTGCTATTAAATGACTGTTTTTAATGGCTGGGACATCGTGCTATGAGCAATAGTGACATAAGCCAATATCAAACTATATTCATCAAAACTTAAGATGGAGAAATTAACTACTTTTTGATCAGGTCATGTTCCTTAAAAGAAACATTTCATAGGCAGCAGTTAAAATTGAGGTGTAAAGTATATTAGCGCAGCTGATCATATCAAGAAAGAAGGTACATACCATGAAATGTAGGATCATGAAGGAGGGGTTGCTAGCATATTTTTCCTTCTTATAGGTGTCTTGGAATGTGCACATTATGAGTAATCCATTAATCAGTAGCATTAACTCCATGCATGTGGAATTCCTCCTCCTAATTAAAAAAAGTAAGGAAGAAGTTTGTTTCCAAGGTTACCTGAAAGTGTAGAGGAATGAAGCTGGGTTAGTTATCATTGATAACATACAGCTGTGGGTTGGCTTCAGGGTCAGCGGGTTGGCTGATGTAGATAAGGTGCAGCTGTGGCTGGGTAAGTTAAGTGGTTGAGAGCCAATGAAGGGAGAGCAGCTGAGGAAAAAGCAAAAGGAAAGAGAACACGTGCTCTGGATGAGGTGTATGCTGGTATGAGGTGGTGAAAGACCTTGTTGCAGTCTGATACTTTGGGGAGTGCTGCGACATGAAAGAACACTTTGTATGGGAATACACTTTGAAGACAGCTAAGAGCTGGTTGCTCAGAACTGAATCCAGGTAGTGTTTGAGTATCTTTGCAGACAGAGTGTCTGTGCCAGTGTTCTGTCACCTTACCAGTAAAAAGGTGTTTTCTGGTGTTCAGAGGGAATCACCTGTATTTCAGTTTGTGCCTTCTGGATCTTGTCCTGTCACTGAAAAAACTTGGCTCCAACTTCTTTGCACCCTCTCTTCAGATATTTGTACATACAGATGACCCAGATACCATACACACAGCCTGCCAGGACTTCCCCAGGCTCAACAGTCCCAGCTCTTTCAGCCTGTCCTCCGAGTTGAGATGCTCCAGTCCCTTAACTATCTTAGTGGCCTTTTGCTGGACTCTCTCCAGTAGCTGTAAGTCTCTCCTGTACTGAGGAGCCTAGAACTGGACACTGCACTCTAGGTGTGGCCTCATCAGTGTTTGTTAGAGGGGAGCAATCACCTCCCTCAACCTGCTGGCAATACTTCAATGCAGACCAAGGTACCATTAGCCACCTTTGCAGAAAGGGCACATTGCTTGTTCATATTCAACTTGTCCTTGTTGACCAGGATGCCCTGGTCCTTTTCTACAAAGCTGCTTTCCCAAACAGTCAGCTCCCACATACTGACGTATGGAGTTATTCCTCCCCAGGTGCAGGACTTTATACTTCCTTTTGTTGAACTTCAGGAGGCACCTGTCAGCCTATTTCTGCAGCCTGTCAGGGTCCCTCTGGATGGTAGCATAACCATCTGCTGTATCAGCCACTCCTCCCAGTTTTGAGTAATCAGCAAACTTGCTGAGGGTGCACACTGCCCCATCATCCAGATCATTAATGAAGGTGTTAAACAGGATCGGGCCCGGCGTTGACCCCTGGGGTACACTGCCTATTACTGGCCTCCAGCTAGACTTTGGATGAGTGCCCAGGCCCAGAGGGTGGTGATCAGTGGCAGTTTTCAATCCACTTCACTGTCTATGCATCCAACCAATACTTCATCGGCTCCTCTGTGAATACCTTACAGAAGACAGTGTCAAAAGCCTTACTGAAATCTTGAGAGACCCTACCCACTGCTCTCCTCTCATCTACCAAACCAGTCATTTAATCATAAAAGTTATCAAGTAGGTCAAGCATGACTTCCCCTTGGTGAACCCATGCTGATTGCTCCTGATGACTTTCTTGTCCATCAAATGCTTGGAAATGATGTCTAAGATTAGCTGCTCTGTTACCTTCCCAGGGATCAAGGTGAAGGCTGATCAGCCTGTAGTTCCCTGCATCCTCCCTGATGCCTTCTTGAAAGTAGATGTGGCATTTCCCTTCCTCCAGTCCTTAGGCACTTCTCCCAGTTGCTATGATCAATCAAAGATTACTAAAGCAGCCTTGCAATGACATCAGCCAGCTCTCTCATCACTTTTGGGTGTACTTCCTCAGGGCCTATGGATTTATATATGCCCAATTTGCCTAAATAGTCCCTAATCCTCTTCCCCCAAGGCTATATCTTCCTGGTTCCAGCCCTTCCTCTCAGTCTCTGTGGCCTGCGATTCCTGATGGCTGCCCTTGCTAGCAAAGACTGAGGCACAGAGAGCATTATCTCAGCCTTTTCCACATCTGGTGTTACCACCCCTGCCCCTCTCAGCAGTGGGCCCACATTTTCTCTCAACTCCTTCCTTTTATCACCTAGGTACTTAGAGAGGCCCATTGCAAGATTCAGCTCCAGCTGGGCTTTGTCTTTCCTAACCACACTTCTACATGTTCATTGTCTCTGTATTCCTCCCAGGTTACTTGTTCCTGCTTCCAGCTTGTGTATACTTCGTTTTTATGCTTTAGTTTGGCCAGGAGCTCAATGTTCATCCATGTAGGCCTCCTGGCATTTTTGCCTGGCCCTGTTTGTTGTTCACTCTTGAACTTGGAGGAGTTGATCCTTGAATATTAAATAGCTCACTTGGGTCTTTCTTTCCTCTAAGCCCTTATCCCATAGTTTACTCCAGAGATTACTAAAACTGACTCTCAACCATTAATACTAAATTTATCTTTTTTTTTTTTTTTTTAAAAAAAAATGTACATAGGCATTCTCCAAGGGTGTAGACATTGTATATATTTTCTCAATTAAAAACAGAAGACAGACTGGAAGGCCGACAAAACTGCAAATGAATCATGTATGTGTCAGTTAAATAACAAAAAAACCCACATACATCAAAAATGCTGCCCAAACTCAGAGAAAATGTGACCTGCAAGAAACCACAGACACTGCGGAAGATACTTTAGAAAGAATAACTATGAAATTAACCAAGGGCAACCAAGACAGAATAATTCCAAATCCTATTATTGTTTTAAAGGCTGGTCTCAGTATTAGGTGTGATTTTCATTGAAAGCATGTGGACAACCTTTCTCAAATGTTACAGATAACTACATTAAAATTTCCTGAAAGTTAATTAGAAAAGTAACAACTAAAGAGTCTAAGAAGTGTTTCATACTCCTTCTCTGCCAACCAGGTGCATCTAATTACTATATATATATTTGTAAAGTAGAATAAAATAAGGCTTGGAACAAAGTCTGCATATATCTGCGAGTGAACACAGGATTGCTTTTCACTATTGTTCTTAATAAAGCTTTACAGCTAAATAAGTATGCAACCTTACTTCTAAAATTCCTTTTTGTCACACTTTGTACATCAGATAGCAATGTTTGACCATGGACTGTAGCTCAATGGACAAAAATACAAGTGTCTTTCGTAAAACACAGTAAATGCTTGTCCCTGTCTCACCTAATATAATGGGTTCTAGAAATAACATAAATTCTTTAGAAGGAATAAATAACTGTTTTACTAAAGAAATCCACTGAACTCAGACATTAGCCCATATTTAGTAATTTAAAATTATAGAATGACATCAAGAATGCAAAGGTTGTTACCTGATGACATTTTGTTCTGTTTCATAGAAAGCTGAAGACAAGACAGTTACAAACCGAGGTCAGTCAGGAGGAATTTGCACATATGTAAAAAGGAAAAGAAACCTAATAAAAAATCTACCTTAATTTGGAATCTTAAGAGATACAGTCATTTTGTAAAAGTGACAGTGTCTGTATCCACAGGCAGAAAAAAATGGTCACAAGGGGTCACAAAAAATCAGGTCTACATATCAATCTGCTAGAGTATGCATGGGCTGCAGGAAAGACACAGCCAGGAATGGCAGTCAGAGGGGCTGGAGACACTGGTGGAAGAAATTTTCCCCTAGAGAACTCTCTGCTTGTGAGCACCTGGGTGTTTTTTGCAAGGCTCAGCCCAGCACTTGGATGAAGATGAGAGTTAGAGTTGGGAGAAGACAGAAGAGTTCTTGTTTTCAGCCCTTATTTTCTTCAGAAGCAGGTTTCTAACCCACTGCAGCTTTTGCTCTGGGCTACCTTATTCTTTCAGCCCTAACCCTGACACTAATCATAGTTTAAACATGACACCCCAAACTGGTCCTAGAGGAAAAAGTGATCCGAAGAGAACTCTTTTGGTAACCTTAAATTTCCCTGAACAGCCATTTATAGTCCCTTTCCAAGTACACCTGTGAGCTCAGAAAACCCAGAAACTGAAGGCTTTGCAGAGACTTTGCCTCAAGGCAGAATCATATGCCTGAAGGAATTTGCTTTTGGCAAAAACTTTCTCAGACACCCTAAAATGAAGCCGTTGGTTTTCTCTTTCTTTCAAACATAACTTTAACCCTATCTATAACCCTAATCTGGTCCATACACACAACATCCCTGGTCTTTGCTTAGATGAAGAATTGCTGGGAGCAAAATTCTTCTGGCAGTCCTCAGTTTGATTTTTTAGCCTCTTTCTAACAGAGGTCCAGATGGATCTCTGGGTTTCTTTCTGACAAACCAAACCTGAGTTTACTGTGATCCTAACCATAACTCTAACCCTAGGCTGAGTCACAGACCAAGGGAACCTAGACCTTTCAAATAGTAAATGTCCTTCAGGGGAGAAAGTTTTGGCCATCACATTTTACCTCTGGTGGAAGTCTTCCAGTTCTACTGCAATGGGAGCCCAGGGCTTGCTCTTCCTCTAAGTTGTAATTTTACCTTCAACACTAGGCTCAGCCTCACAGAAGACATTCCTGAATTCTCACAGGTAAAGAATTATTTAAGGAGAATATTTTTGTAGCTAGAAGTTTCTTTTGGTAGCTGTTTCCAGCCCAAATCCAACTGCAGTTCTTGGCTTTCTTTTTTCCACAACCCAAACCCTAGCCGTAATTCTTACCCTTGCCTTAACTAAAATGTTAGCCTATGGCTGATCTGTAGGCATGGACCTTACAACAATGAAATATTCCTTAGGAAAAAAAGTCATTCATTATTCCTCACCTTATTTTGGTAGCCTCCTTTTAGTCCTACTCTCACTGGAGCTCTGGGCTTCCTTCTACACACCCCAGATTTTCCCCAGACTCTAGATTCTTTGTGGTAGGACTCCCCTGGCAGCAGTGCATTTGCTTTGACGTTGCATTTTCAGACCCATTCCAAGCTGAACTCCAAGCTTTCTATTTCTCCTAATCCTAACCAAATCCCTGATATAACACTACATGCAATTCTGGGAACTGTGAATCCATGAAGTTCCTATTGTAAAGGTTGCTTTGGCAGCTCTAGCTTTCTTTCAGCATCCCCACTACAGATGGATTTACCTTACTCAGAGAGCCAGCAAAATTTTGAGATTAAGGTTAGGGCTGACAAAAGAGAAAGGACAGAACTCCAGCAGGAATAGGTAAGGTAGGAAAGAGGCTCCTAAATAACAAATGGCAAAATGCTAGACTCTGGGTGAAGTTAGGATAAGGTTGCCAGAAACAGAAAGCTATGCTATATTTGGATGTAGTTCTGGCTGGGAAGTGATTCTTTGGACTGCTATACTGGTAAGAGGTTCAGACATAAGCTATGTAAGACAGGTTGTCTGTTATTCAGAAATTTCCTCCTGCAAAGTTCTGAATAAATAGATTTCAGATGGTGAACAAAACAGATTTCAATCTGTTCTCACAGTTGTGTAGATGGAATTAGTGTAGACACTTTTTAACAGCTATAACAAAATAAACACAGGAGACAGAATGATTAACTGTGCTCAGTATTGTACCTTCATTGTTTATTCCTTATTTTAAGTATATTGTTTTCCTAAAGCTCAGATTTCCCAAGATTAAGATCCTTATAGTTCTTATTTACTAATGCATGTTTATGACTCTTTATTAATGTTTGACTTCTAATAGCGGATTTTCTTGTAAAAGGTTAAGTGATGGGAAGGCATTTAATCAGTATCTGTGGTTAAATTAGTAATTCATATAAAAACAATTTTATCCAAAGGAAGAACAATATGACTAAATAATATCACTATTTAACAACTTTAAACTTCTAGACTGTGTGTTAGATTTAGGACATTTTTTCATCAATACATACTTTGCAAAGATAGGCTGTGCATGATGTGAAAAATACCCATTCTTTTAACTAATTTAACATAAACTCTCTCAGGATTTTCCAGCTCACTTAAGTGGCTAAATATGTTCCTCTGATACACAAATTGCATACTTTTTGCTATAGTTTCAGGAATTCAGAGTTTCATTATTTCCAGTTTCCTTTTTTACAAAGGATTGATTATTTTCAAAGGTGTTTGTTTTTTTTTCCCCCCGAATTAGTCTTTATTTCAGGCAGATTATTTCTCTAGAGTGTATTAAAGAGTTGTACTATGAATTTTTGCATTTTATTTTCTGCTCCATGGGGAAATGTTTTGTTGGTCCTTTTTTTTTTTAATATTAAATGATTTTACTATGTCACATTGAATAACAAGTATACTTTGAATATATGAGAGACTAGCTAAAGTTACAATATATGCAGAGAACTATAGTATATTCAGAGAGAGGAGAAACAGACTTGTGGAAAACCATTCCTCTACCTTTGGTATCTGGGAACAGCAGGCCTGATCTAAAAGGTCACTGCCATTAAGATTTTCCATTTACTTCAGTGGGATCAGTCACAAACCGCTGTGTGTAACAAGTATTTCCTTGTTGTCACGGTCCAGATTTCAGCCTGGGCTCCATTGTTCCATGCCCAGACTTTCCAGTTCTGTGCTGGTGGTTACATACTCCCTTGTAACTCAGTGTTGAATACTCTACATACACCATGACATGCCACTGTTACAATACTGCTTTCACGTTTTTTATAGAAGTTTCTGTGTCCTGGGTTTGGCTGGGATAGTTAATTTTCTTCTTAGTGCCTAGTGCAGTGCTGTGTTTTGGATTTGGTGTGGAAACAGTGTGGGTGCGGACTTTTTGGTTTCTCAGGCTTTGCCAGTGGGAGGGCTGAAGGGGCACAGGACTTGGGAGAGGACACAGCCAGGACAGCTGACCCAAACTAGCCAAAGAGGTATTCCATACCATGGGACATCATGCTGAGTATATAACCTAGAAAGGGACTTGGCTGGGGTGGGCCAATGGCTGCTGGGGGGGGGCCTGGCTGGGCATTGGTCAGCGGGTGGTGAGTGTTGTGCGTCACTTGTGATTTTTCTCCCTTCCTTTCAGATTTCATTCCTCTCCCCTTCTCCCTCCTTTTCATTATACCTGTTATTGTTGTTATTATTATTGCTCTTTCATTTTTATTTTATTTTAATTACTAAACTGTTCTTATCTCAACCCTCGAGTTTTACGTTCCTTTCCAATTCTCCTCTCCACCCCTCCGAGTGAGGAGGGAATGAGTGAGTGGCTGCGTGGCACTTAGTTACCGGCTGGGGTTAAAGCATGCCGCTGTGTTACAAATAAAAGTTTCTCCTTGACCGTCTCCCAGAAGAGTTTGCACAAAGCAGTATAACATCTCTTGGTTTAGGTTGGGAGTAGCTAATGAAAATGAGAGCATTTTTGTGTACTCCATCACATATATTAGTGATGCAACACACCCTGAGATAGATTGTATTTATCTCTACATATCTGCAGCAGAAAGGAAGGTATTCCATGTAATTTTCTTTTTTCCCCATTCATTCACCTCCACAAAGTATCAGGCCAATTTTGAACTTTAGGGCCAGCACAATGTTGGCCTTTCCACAGCAATTTAGCTAACTGCCCAAGAACAAAATCTCTTCTGGTTCTTCATGCCTTCCTACTTCTTTATAACTTCAACTTACAACTACCTATGGGGTATATGACTAATTTTACCTACTTTCACACAATTATGAGAGATTAATCTAAGCTTCTAGTCACGGAAAGGGACTTCTTCCATCTCAGACAGATTAATTTCCCTCTGGAGGTGTCTATCTTTCCCCACTGGTTATAGAAGGAGCCAGCATTCCTAGACAAGCAGAATGATCCTGGACTCAACTGTAAATGCACAGCCACTCTTCGTCTATTGTTTTCCCACAAAGGCAACTGCCTAAGTCACTATCCTGCTGAATGATTTTATACTTTCATAATGGATATTGACATAATAAACATCTGTTTATTAGCTGGTGTCCTGTTCATGTCATCTTTTACTTTGCAGTTCATGTTTAAAATATAAAGTACCAAGAACAGTATAAGAGGGCTAAGAATTTATTCAAGGGCACATGGCACATGCTTTGCTGTTATCATGCAGAAGAGGAAGGAGAGTTTTGGTGTGTTTGACTGAGAAAAGGGTGGGGGAAAATATTAGCATTTCAGATATTGCAGAAAGGAAAGAAAAGAAAGAATTAATGGAATTAGCCTATGGAACATTTCCAGGGAATAATATGTTGTGTAAAGACACTGCATACGTATGCATGTTTTATGGAAGACAAAAAGAACAACAAAAGGAATGCAGAGATATAAAGGAAAACAAAACTCTGAAGGGATAACAGGGAGGAAAAATAAGTAGCAATAGAGCTAAGGCCTCACACCTTTTATTTGTTGCAAATTTAAGAGCGAAAAAGAAAAGAAATGTACATTTCAGGAGCTCAAAGACTGCAGCCTATATTGAACAAAGTATCTTCTCTTTTACCTTCCAGCAGTAAGTCAAAATATAAAGTAATAGAAAATCTCTACCATTGCTCCTATCTCTAAATAGTACTTCCATTTTTGCCAGTGAGCAGCTTATGCTGAGAAGTGAAGTAGCATACTGCTGATGCTACTTTTTTCCTGCTGAAGTACTGTGCATCTGCTAGAAAAGCTAAATTTAATGTGAGTACTGCCCAAGTTCTAGAAATATATTCTTTTATGTATATATACACACACAGACACATACACACACACACTGAGCACCGAGGTCCAGAAAAAAATATTAAAGCCCAGAGTGTACAGCCTAAAGGATACTTTATTTTCAACATCAGTACTATGTTAGCACCAAAAATCAAATCTAAAACAATGGTTCACAATTGAGAAGGAACTCTATTAAAATAGCATTTAAGAAAGGTACATGCCACTGTATCTTTCCAAAGACTTTAAGAAATGGGAAGTGAGAGATAAATTGGCTTCTACTCCTGTCAATGAAATATCTGTACTGAAAGTAGTGACTCAGGGAACGTCAATCTTGCTTAGCAAGTAGAACCATAAAGGAATCCCCCAGAGTGACAATTTTCCCATTAACATTAAAGATCATCTGGAATCCCATTAGTAACACACTCATGTCTAGAGCATATAGAAGGTACAACAGTAATGAAGCTAACTAAAATGTGAAAGGAATGAGGCAAAAGTCTGTTTTATTCTCTTTTGGAACTGATTCCTAAAATATAGCTTTGAGGACAGGCATGACAAGAGAGATGAAATGAAGATATAGTCAAATATGCAAAAGGGGGTAGTGGCTCATGAAAAGACATTACAAGCATGGCAGTTGGAAGGAATGACTTCAATAAAATATCCCTAAACCCTTGAAGTGGGCCTTTTTCTGTCTAAATTTTCCTGGGTTAGCTACAATTACATGGGGATAAATCTGAAAGGTGATTGGAAAACAGCAGTCTGATACAGAAACTTTGATAAGAAAAAGTGACATGAAGGTGACTGTACTTTAACATCCACCAACCGGTCTTCCATCTTCTGATCCTCAGATTAAAATGACTGAACTGTCCAAAAGAATAGAATAAAAATTACTTCAATCAACATGAATGCAGGGTATCTAGGAAGCAGAAGCGTATGGTCTCATCATTTCACAATTATCTGTCACATTAACTTATGTTCTGCTTATATAAAGCAGATATGCCACATGCTATGCCCCAATGCTGTGAGCATAAGAAATCCATCTGAACAGGCTCCTGTGTCTTGGTATCACAAAAGAGTTTCTGTAAAAACAGCATTTACAGAGGTTGTTTATTTTATCCTATTTTTATTTTATGTTTGTGAAGTTTTCTACCTTGGTTTCCTTACTTTAGGGAGTTTTCACATGCTGCTTTCATCTGTCCTTTCACAAAGTTTCAGAAGTATGATAGTCTTCAATTCTCACAGCATTTAGAGGAAGTTTTTTAAACACACTTCTAAAATAACTTCCTACTATCTAGCTTGGTGGGTGTCACTGTGGATACGGAAATCTCAGTCCTTTTCAAATGTGTTAGTATGTCTTTAATTAAGAGAGGAAATGCACCCAAAAATTAAAAGAGGACAACAAGTCACTCAGATCTAAAAACCAGGATGAAAGAAAGCTCAAAGAACAAGCTGAATCAATCTACAGAAACAGGTATCTGATACATTTCACTATTATGATGTGATCAAAACAGCTCTCAATCTTTAATGAATTTACTGACATAGCACATGTAATGGAGGTAGCTACAAGAAAGACTGAGACACGCTTAGATAATAAGGTGAAAGGAAGGCAAGGAAGTACGCCTAAGGTACAGGGAGAAACATTAAGACCCAACTGAACTTGAAATATCCAAATAAACCTAGACATGAAAGGGTGTATTCCTCACTTATCTATAATTGTTATAGATTTTCTTTTGCAATATAAGCATAGAAGAAAAATTGCTCACAAAAATGAGCCATATTCATTCCCACTAAGAATTATTTAACTTCAATAGATTTGCCCAAGTGATTAATTTTTCCCAGTCTATCTATGTAACATTCAAGGCTAACTCTTGCTCATTTAATGAACACAAAACACTTCTAATTATTCATTGCCAATTATCCATTATAATTCTTTACACTTTCAGTGGCAACTTTAATGCTAGAATTTCCTAACTTTTCAGAGGTTTTTCTTTAACATTGGAAATTTTTGAGTGCTTTACCAAAAAGCTTACTATATTTCAGAAACAGTGTAGTGAAAAAAGAAAAAAAACTTCCATCACACGTAGCGTGTGAACTCTTGCTATTAATGGGTTGACAATTTTTAGACTACAATCCCTTCTTAATTTAACCCCAAAGCTGTATAACATCATCAGTGAAGTTGTCAGTCTCCAAAGACATCAGGGGAAAAAGAGATATCTGCTTACCAGTGGGTTTACCTAGCTATTAGTATGTTGTCTTTCTTTAAGATGCAACAGTTATGAATCTTTTCCTGAAATGACAGTAGACTGTAGTACTGAGTGACTTCTTGTTGTTTTCTTTGTCATGATTCTCAGCCTCCTGGATTTCTCAGGCTCAGGTTCTGCTTTCTCCCTTTTTCTTGAAATGTCCGATTCCACATTTCAGCTTTGTTTCTACAATTATTCTCAGTTTCAAAATCCAATTACTACTTTTGATCCAAGGTAACATCTCGATCCCTCTGGATTATTCAAATCAAGTATCTTCCCACCCATTTTGCCTATTATCCTAAAGGTTAGAATTAAAAGCACCTCTGTTTTCAGGTCCCTCCACAAGCACCATGGTGGTAGCCGGAGAGTGGGAGTTCTGCTTACTTGCAACAGCTCACTACTTACTTGAAGTGGAGATCATACACAACATTCTTCATGTGCAGTAAAGGGTGGCTGTTCAAGACAGAAGTATTTGAGCATATTCTTTTCACATCGATCCTTCAAAAGAATTTAGTATTAATCTAACCAACTCTGAAGTGAGCATGAGAGGATCACAGTTCTTAAAAAAATTAATAGATTGTCTGAATTGGGATTGACTTTTCTTTTTCTGCAAAAGTTTTATTTCTGTCATCACAAATAAATTATACCTACTACAAAATCTAGGAATGTTAGTGCTGCTTCATGAAAGAAACCATAAAAAGGTGACATGACTGTGCAATCTGCTTTAGGTGAACTTGCTTTAACAGGGGGATTGGACTAGATGATTTCCAGAAGTCTCTTCCACCCCTGACCATTCTGCAATTCTGTTATTCTGTGACACAATCAAATCAGTTTATCTAGTCTGAGAAACAATGTCCACTCCACTGAAAGTTAGTTTAAGTTTAATAACAGCAACAGTTTGACAAAGTTATAAGTAGCTGAAAGCACGTCTTTATAATGGAAAATGTCTAATGACATTAAATATAATAGCAAATGTAATACTATGGATATCAAAAGAGAATACATATGGGAAATACTGACATGGTTTACATTGGAAAGACTGTTTTATTTAATTCCCAGTTCCCTGCAAGATCCGCTTTCCACTGATTCAACACCTAAATGGAGGCTCTACTCTACCTGTCCAAAAAGCAATGAAGTCTACAATGGTTCTGCTAATGCATTAATGCAGGGACCTGCTTCTTCATCTTTCTAACTTATGTAAAGTGTACATCAAATTAAGCCAGTGGTGTCCCATTCATAATGCTGAGAGACTAATTTTACAGAAACCTTCCACATCAAGATTTTACACAATAGTAAAATTCACTGTGAAGCTCAATGGAATTGTACTAGTAACTTTAAACTGTTTACAAAGGAAAAATAGAATCAAGCTTCCATTTCACCAGAATAGTAGTGAATTCACTAATTACTTTTCATAGGTCAATCTTTTTTGGTTTTACGTGTATATGGAAATAATTGAAGATAAAAATTCTAGTAATTTCCCATTTAAGATTTCCTCTTTTAAAAATACTTAAATGCAGGTATCATGCTTTTCATCCTTCTTTTATTCAGCTCATGAGAAACTTATATTAATATTTCTTTTTTAGAAGATTCCTACAACTCCATTTATGAACTTGAGTATGCACCTGCTCATATCACATCTATTTAGTATTTTATTTAGTATTTAGAGATATTGTCAAAACAATGTCCTTCAAGACATTAGATTTCTAAATATGGAAAATTTAACTGTTATTCCTGACTATGTGCTGTCTTAAAACTCCCCATTTTGATCCTGTTACTATCAATGTCAGGAGACAATTCTTCAGCTGATGCAAACTGTCATCATTCTATTAACTTCAAAAAAATTATCATAATTCACACTGTCCGAATGTTATTTCTAGGCTGTCATCCATGTCATGCACTAAATAGCATTTTCAGCAGCATATTGGACTGCAGAGAGCTCCATACCTGTTTGTTATTCCATCACAGTAAGCCACAAGTTTACTTCTTTTTGCCATTGCAGGAAAAAGAACAAACAAACAAACAAACAAAAACAAACCAAAAAAGCAGCTGATGAAGTATTCTGCGGAAACTTTGGAAACCCTGAGACATTTCCTATGGTTCAAGCTGTTCATTACATTCTTCAGAATGATCCTACCTGATTTCTAATTTACAAGTTTCAGAGATGCTTTAAATACATAGTGCATTGATAGCTTTGGGATGTTCCTATTGGTCAAGTAATACCATGGAAAATGTGCCAGCCACCAGGAGATTCACTGAAGCATGTTCTGAAAAAGGTACATGTTAACTTCTGAAAATACCATTGTGGAAAATGCTATTCAGGTGAAGGAATGGCATGTCGAGGTAGATTTATTCTCTGAAATATGTTAAGTAATGTTCACAATTAAAATTTCAAATAAATCTCTTTAATTCATGAATTTATGTTGAAGACAGACAAAAAACTTTGCAATGCAGTGGAATTCCAACTTTTGTCAAGTTTAAGAGCTATTATAACAGAACCATTCACTTAATGCCAAGCAAGTGGAATAAGATGGCATTGATAGATGTTTGAAACTGCTTTTTTCTATGACTATATAAAAGAGCAGTGAAGGTGTTTAGTAGGAAATTTTTGCCTCAGCCCGCTACTCAATGATAACACTTTTGATGGTGATACCTGACGAAGAAAGTCACCTTTCCAGTACTGGTTTTTCTTTATACTTTTACACATATTTTTTCAATAGTATATACCTAGAATGTCACAGTCAATGGTAGCTGAAAAATGTCTAGATATTAAAGATGTGGCTTTTGAAGCACAACACAAACATTTTCCCAAATGTCCATCTGTGTTAGAAAGACAATGTTGTCAAAAGGTAGGTCTGAGATAAACTTTTTACAGAAATCATCGTCTTACAAACTATACTATATATTTTTGCAAGTGTTAAGAAAATTTCTACCAAACATATACATATAGGAACATATGCATGCAAAGACATTAAGACATTATAGAAGTTCTGTCAAGACACTACTACACAAAATGTAAGAACTTTTTTTTTCTAAAGAGGGATGAGCCATCCACAACAAACACACTGAAGGCAGTTAATACACTACTAAACATTCTGATTATCATGATTTTGTGAGAACACATGAATAGAATACAAACTCAGAAAACCTCTCCCTCTTGAATTAAGTAAAATAGCTCTAGTGAAATTGGGAAAAGACTGAATAGGGCCTTTGGAAAACTTCCTCATAGGTCTATATCTATAGAGATAGTGAGGACCATCCAATGGAAGTTCAGAGATTTTAAGTACTTTTATACCCTCCCGAGGTAGGCTACTGTAGCAGGCAGGTCTCTGCAACCATTACCTCTATTTACAAATATAGCAAAGCCAGGGTATGAGCTCAAGCACTAGCCAAAACTCATCAATGCCTAGTAGCTAGAATGCAGCCAGGTTTGTTTTTGGCTTATGTCAGCTAAGAACCTCATATGGTGTCTGAACCTTTAGCTGGGCTGATAGCAAATGCCAGAAAGTGTTTCTTGGGGGCAATTTGTTAAGGTCCATCTTTTGGGGAGGTAGAGGAAACAAAATTAAGGAACATATAAATGCTGCAGCATGCAACTTGGCCCCAAAGCACTGTTAAAATTGTAGCATAGATGATATCTGGATTACACTCATCTGACTGCAGAGTAACTAAAGACTGCAGAAAGGACCCAAAGGTGAATGCTTTCTTTGCCTTAGCTCTCCCAGATCTTGGGTCTGTTGCTTCCAGAAAAGTTTTTTAAAGCTTCCACAAGAAATTTTATTCCGATCCCTTCTATTTAAAGTCAAATCATGCCTCTAAAAATGCCTAGATTCATGCATATCGTAAGATTTCAAAACAGTTACAGTTGGATTTGCAACTGTATAGCTGAAACTATCAGTTCTGTAATAGTACAGTCAGCGCTTCCACTGACAGCAATGGGAGTGAGGCCATGCCTTAAAATAGGAAAACCAGAAATCTATGAGACACCTCCACTGTTTTCCTCTGCTATTCTAATATTGCTAAATTTTATGTTAGAAACACTGCTAGCCAGTTGGCAAATATATTGAGTTTGATATCGTCAGTATGTATATTTTTCTTAGCTAGCGGATATGGGAAACATTGGGCCAGTCTGTCAGTGGGTTCAAATGACAATGAACTTGTAGGATTCACAAAACAACAACATGACAATGCCATTTTCTTGTGCCAGACTCCAATTTGCTCCTGAAATAGTTACTTGCATTCCTTCCACACTGAAGATGTCTAGAAAAAGGATTCACAGCAACCAATACAGCAGGTGATGGAACATCCCTAATTTTTATTTATTTTTTTTTTTAAAAGAGTCATAAGAAGGTAGATGAGAGAAGAGATGTGTTAAAATCATGGAGTGTCATTTTTTGGGGGGTTTTGGAACTTGAACTGATATGGAACTGCCTTCATTAAATCTTACATTTCCTTTGAAAGCAAAGCTTTTGTACAACATGACATTTATACAACATGCAAGTCCATATTGCCTCTCAGAAATGAGAAATTTGAAAGGATTTTTTTTTTTTTTAAATCTAAATGGTTTCAAATGCTTCCTTCTCTGCAGAATATCCTGAACACCTTACTCCAGGCAGCTGAAGCAGAAGCTTAAGTTTTAGTGCATTTTCTATGAAGGAATCTTCAGCCAAAAGTGCAAGATTCAAGAATCTGGGAATAAACAGAAAATTAAATTGCTCAACACAGTAATTTAGCAATTCCTGCATTAAATTGTGAAGGACAGTTCTGGGCTCTAGCATCTGGTTTAATGGTCATGTATTTTTCACAAGTATTAATAACGAATGCAGAAAAATAAAATCATTATTTTAACAAGAACCAAACCCCAGAAATTCTATGGATTCTTCAAATGGAACCCAATAGTGTAGGTTCACTCAAACAAGCTCCCTGGATGAGGACTCTTTGGGTTTACAGTCACAAAAGTACTTAATTGTGACTTGCAATTAAATTCAGGTCTCTTTTAGGTGTTGAGAAACTCGGCTCATCTGGGATGCACAATACCTTCATTTTAGTACCATTTAGTACCACAGTAACATTCATATGCAGAAAGGGTCTATGGTTCTTCAGACACATGAGAGGTTAAAATATTTTTAGAGAATTTTTGTCTTATACTTCAAAAGTGCGTTATATCTAAGCTGAGTGCCTAAGCTCCTTGAATTAATAGGAAATGCCAGCATTTCCTCAACTGAACTAAGCAAGCAACAGATACAGCCAGATTCTGAATTTTGATTCTAAGAAAAGTTAATCCTCAATAAATGTATTACTCAAAAATAATTGAAATAGAATATAAAGGAATATAGAACATACTTCTCACTTTAAAATGTACTGTCTGTGATCTGACGAAAAAGGAAAAACATCAACTAGAATTAATAGTTTTATCAATGAAAATGGAGTGTATTCATTGCCTTTTTCTTCTAGTAATTGACAATAAATTGCTCCAAGGGCCTAGATAACACCCAAATCCTGATGCACAACAATATGATGTAAATTGCTGTATTTAACCCCTTTGACACTCTGAATAAGAGTCTCTGGTGTAAGATGCTAATGCAACATTTATTATTGTTTGGTGACAGCACCTTCTTCACTAAAGATTTATTACTTATTCATGTGACCAATTTGTGCTTAGAAAACTGACAAAAATGACAAGGCAAATACTTAGTTTGATCCCACATATGATTCCTCCTGATGTGTATTTTGATTGTAAGTGTGAAAAGATGACATGTTTGAGATGGCCTTTTTTCCAGCATCACAACTTCCTGTTGTTTTGTTGCATCTAGGTAAAGCAAAAGCAATATTCTAGCTGTTTGTCTGGCTTTTTAAAAATCTGGTTACTGTAAGAAACAGACTAGAATAATACAAAAATTAAGGGTAAAACTCATTTTAAGTCCCTTCTTATACCTTTTTTTCTCAGAATTATTCCTTACTAGTATAACACAGCAGAGCACAAATTGGAATAACTAGCAAACCAGGTAACTCATAGATAAAAAAAAAAAGTCTTAACAGTTCTCCCTAAAGGTCTATTAACTATTGACACATCTGAGTAAGACACAGGTCATAGTATAGTATCTGTAACATCCTTCTCTGTATGTGGATAGCTGTTGTCATCTGTGGATGCTGAAGCATCACTCCGGAAATATCTTCTTAAGAGAGAAACATGATTGACACTTCCATTTAAAAAAAAAGTCAAAAAAATTTCTCCCCAATTTTCTCCTCAACTTTTCTTACTTCTTTTGTTTACTTTTTCTGATGCATTTAATCCTTCTGAAAGTTCCTGGATCACCAGCACTTAGTTATAAAATTCTGCTCTAATCAAGTATAACACAAGTAAAAGCTTCAGTCTATACCATTTATATTTTAATCTTCCCTGAAAAAAATGACAACACATTCCAAACGTAGAAGTCCATTCCCTGAGCCTATATATTTTGTAGGTATGATAATCACTAATAAATAAGGATTTGTGGAATTTGGCACCATGTTAGCAGCAGAATATACTTTGGTCATTTGCTATAATCTCATTATTTCTACTCACTATACTACTCCATCCTCAATTGATAGAAAGACTTCTTTCATATTAGGAGTTTGACATTTGGAGTAAGAATATGTAATAGGAAGTAAAAGGCTTTTCTAACTTCAAACAGCGTTTCTATAATGTACATGGAAACAAAAGACTGTATTTTCTCAGCACTTAAATGGGTTAGGTGTCCAACATCAAAATGAAATCTGAAAATCATTTTGAAAATTACAGCCTATAGATCTATTAAATGCTCTAAAGGAAGATAAATAACAGCAATCCAAATTGAAACCATAATTGGATTTTAAGCATGGAATGTAAATTAAGAACCATAAGCTTGTTCTTCACATGGATAAGTAAATCAATCAGATTTTCTCGATTTTTTTTGAAAGTAGTAGAGTGAATAAATGAAAAACTAATATAATTTCTGAATTACTAGACACATAACTGAAATCTATCAATTTAAGATTCTTTATTTGTAAAATGAGCATAATCACAATTATACACTTTGTATTGCCACATACCATTAGACATTATTGGTAAGTTTGTTGGGCTGTATGAAAGAATTTGCATTGTGTTTGTGAACTTTGTCTCAAAAAAATTGCTTAATCATCTACTATTTTAATTTTTGAAAAAGATAAAAGATATGGATGCATAACATTTAATTAAGAAAAAAAAGACAATTAATTTATCAAGATGTACTGCTTTAAGTTTATTAGTTGTCCTTACTTAATCTGAAGAAAACAATTTAGAAATACTTCAACATAATCACAGAATGACAAACCTGTTGGAAGCAGCCTCAGAAGATCTAGCCCAACATCACTGCTCAAAGCAGTTTCAACAGCAGGTTGCACGGGGCTGTGTCCAGAACGTATCTCCAAGGATACCTTTAAGTATCTCCAAGAATGGAGACTACACACCCTCTCCAGACAACATGTTCAGTGTTCAATCACCCTCACAGTTAAGAAAGTTTTTAGTTGTATTTAAGTGGAACTTTCTGTATTTCAGTTTATGCCCATTGCCTCTTTGCATTTCACAAGGCATCACTGAGAAGTCTTTATCTTCTTTACTCCTTCCCCACAACGATCAGGTATTTATACATATGGATAAGATACCCCTGCACCTTCTCGTCTCCAGGCTAAGTAGTCCCAGTGCTCTCAGCCTCTCTACATAGCTTACATGCTCCAAGCCCTTCAGCATCTTCATGGACCTGTGCTGGATTCCAGTGTTTCCATGTCCCTCACATGAGGGAGCTCTGGACTGGACACAGCACTGCAGCTGTGGCCTCCTCAGTGATGTGGAGAAGTCCTTTTCTACAAATTATTCAGAAAAGAACTCCAATTCTCCTTATGCTTCTCTTAAGCTCCATTGTTAAAAGTACAAGATTATATTTTCTGACTTGAACAAGATTTCTGTTGAAGGCTACTTGACCCCATATGTTCTAATTACAACAATAGGTGAATCAAATGTTAACAAGAATAAAATTAGCTTAAAATACAAGGAAAAGTCAGTATGGTCTCCTGGGTTGAGTTTTTCCTCCAAAGCATACTAAGTCAAGCAATGTAAATAGAACATTGACAGCACAAGGCTTGTGTGACAGGAATTTCTGAGAAGTCACGGCAAATTATCAGCCTACTTAATATGAAGCATCACAAAGACTGATTACACTCGTTTACTTGCCCTGCTCTACATTTGTCTGTGTCTTCTTTTGACTGCACAGCTTGTTTATGGGTTTATCATTACAGTTCCAGAACACTTGATCTATCTTTTTCAGTTAGTACAGAGTAGCTGCTAAGCAAAATATTGTCATACAATTAATGAAAATTTGAAAGTAGTCTTGCTTCTTGTTCAGCTGTAACCTGAGCTGGACATATTGTTTACATTCCATGAGACTGTGCTTGATAAACAGAAAATTATTTCTTTTACCAACCTTAGTAGGAAATGGATAGTGAAAATAAAGAAAATCAACTATCTCAAAATACGTAGCTAAACTTTAGTCAATACATTCGAGGGGTTATGCAGTATGTACGAAAACAGTTCTCCAAATCCTCCTTTCATCTCTGCATCTATAAGCCAACCAACATCAATGAGATTAGATTAATGTGGAAGAATGTTCTTCCTTTAAGCCTTCAAAATGTTCAGATTAGTAGTCAGGTTAACTAGGAGAGTTTGTACTTTTATAATAAACCCACAGCTCTTTGGTGAGAATGTCAAATGAAAATATTAAACGGAGTTAATGTGTGACTGGATTGTGTACCTCAGTTTTTAGCAAAGAGATGACAGAACACAAACTTAGAGATATGCAAGAAAATAGGGAGAAGAACTGAAAATGAGTCAGCATAGCAACAAATGTCAAAGTTAATAATGGGTAAAAATTAGGAAAGCTTTTAGAAAATGTTCAGCTTTGGCCTTGTGCAAAATGAGCGGCACAGTATCCTTCTGTAAATATAGAGGGAAGACAATGCAGAATAAGATGAATAAAGACAAGGTAGAAGCATAAAGTAAACGAATGGTTGACAGAGAAATCATAGTTGAAGTCATGAGTGGCTAAAAGGAATCAAAAAGTGTGTAGAAAGAGTTGAGAGTGGATCATGTGGGAAGAAAGAGGAAAGGACAATCCAAATAAAAGAACTACTTAAAAAAGAAACAAAGTCATGCATGTGACTATTTGAACTGTGCTATTACTCACAGTGTGCTTATATGCTTGCTTATCCAGAGAAGCTGACAAGCAGAGAAAGTAAGCAGTATAAAGAAGATAAAGGAGAATAAAGCTTTTACATATATATATATACACACACACACATATATATGTATATATATATGTTTATATAAAAGCTAAACGTATCCATTGATCTTCAGTCTAATGATGCGCTATGGTGGTTAGGATGGCACTTTACTGGAGAAATAGAGCAGGAGGAGAATCAGAGAGAGAGAGAAACAACTTATTCAACATGTTTAATAAGAAAAATAGGTTCACGTCAGCTCTGATCATCTATGGATTCCCATTATCTGAAGATGACTCATCTGGATGACTTGAGAGAACAATTGGGTTGCTACAACACAAGATTTTATGTAAAATAGGAAAGTAAAAAGTGAGAAAGTAGCGAAACCAGAATCTTCTTGTCTGTAGAAAATGGTGTGGACTGCAAGTTTATATTTCTGTTCTCATTACAATCACTGTCACAAGGACAGATTCCTGTTGTGACATGCTATGTTCTCATTATAACCTTTGCCGAAGAAATAAAATCGATACCTCATGCATTTTTCAAAGCAAGTTTACCTGTTGATGGCTGGAATACATAGCTAATCTATGCATGCAGAGCTAAACACACTACTAGGTATATTAGACCACTGTCTTGTATACTCGAGCAGTTATTAAAATTGTACTACCTTGTTCTCATAATAACAATTACAGTAAAGATGAGGTATAATGTACTGTACCTTGAATTAATTTTTATAATATTTCATTATAATTGGGAAGAAGAAAGTTTGGACTCTGTCCCAGATGGCTCACAACAATCTTCTAGTAAAAAAAAGACACAGTTGCAATAGTTATCCTTTGTGAATCACTTTAGGAAGCCACTGTGAGTTTTGTTATGCACTTCTGAAGGCTGAAAATTAACAATTAATGTAAAATTAAAAAAATAATAATGAACACAGAATGCTGGAATGACAAAGCTGTGACATCCACAAAAGAAAACCTGCAGAAACATGGAATTATTACAATATGGACTTTTTTTCCCATCTAAATTATTTAATTTCCATCTAAAGTCAGAAAAAAACCCTGTCATTGATTTTCATGAAGGCAAGATTTAACTAATTGATCCTGTAGTGTGAGATCAATAAGATGCCTTTTCATGTGCTGTCCATGTTGATCTGGTTCTGTTAAACTCTTTCACTTCTAAAGTAATTCATAGTTAATGACTGAACTGGGAGATTATCTCTGACCAATCTAGATGCTGAATCCTCTGGCAAGCTAAATGCTATCACTAGAACTCAGCCACATCTACCAAGAACTAGGAGGCAAGTGTCAATACTTAAACTGACAACCTCCAAATCTATTGTCTGGTAGCAGTAGATAGCATAAACCCATGGTTTACTAATACTACTAGTAGAAGTAGTAGTAGTAGTAGTAGCAGCAGCATAAACCTTTAATGGCAGAGATCAAACAAACAAAGCAAAACAAACCCCTATTTGGGCTGACAAGATACATTGCAAATACCCCTTTACTTTTAGGATGTAACTGTCTTAAATCATACTTAGTAAAACCAAATATGACCAAAAGCAGACCCTTCCCTGTTGTTATCCTGATTTGTTTGGCAACAACTGTGAAAAGCCTGTTCTACAATACTTCTAAGACCTTTCATACTACCTGTCTCATAAACCAAAACTTGAATACTAGGGTGTTTCATATTCTCAAGGCATCTGGCCTGATTTCAACCAACTGACTAACCGCCACATGCCTGTCCATCTCACCAAGTGGCAGGCTGAGTGGAGTAAAGCACTATGGTAACAACAAAAGAGGATAAGACAAAGAGTATGTCTTGTCTTCCAAATTCACGATGATATCCCTAATACTTTGCTCTGCAATCACTTATGCAGCACCCTAAAATAGTTTCACATGCTCAGAAACAAAGACAAAGCTCATATGCTGACAAACAGCTTTCTAACTAATTAGTACATATTATTCTAGAGTCACTTAGATTGTCTGTATCACTGTTTTTTCCTTGTAGCTAGAAAAGCAATATATTTATGAACAGATCGTAAGTAATTTAAAATTTTAACAATCACTGCTGTTCCTTCCTTCTTACTTATTTTAAACCATACAGCTTACATTTTAATGGCAACAAAAACTGTGTGTTGGTGTTTTACCAACAAGTCAGCCTCACCTCCTTGCTTGGTAAGATCATGGAACAGATTCCATATGTTGGAACATATGGGAGACAGGGAGGTAATTAGAGAGCCAACGTGGCTTCACCAAGGGCAAATCATGCCTGAGGAATCAAGTGGCATTCTACAACAGAGTGACTGCATCAGTGGACAAGGGAAGAGCTACAGATGCATCTACCTAGATTTCTACAAGGTCTTTGATAAGGTCCCTGACAATATTCTTGCCATTAAATTGGAGAGAAAGGGGTATGACGGACGGACTGTTAGATGAATAAGGAATGGGATGGATGGCTGCATCCAAAATGCTGTAGTCAATGGCTCAATGACCAAGCTGAAACCAGTAACAAGAGGTTTCCTTCAAGGGTCTGTAGTGGTACCAATACTATTTAATATATTCATCAATGAGAGACAGTGGGGTTGAGTCAGCAAGTTTGCAGATGACAATAACTGAGTGGTGTAGTTGATGTTCGTGAGGGAAGGGATGTCATCCAGAAAAACCTTGGCAGCTTTGAGGAGTGGGTGCATACAACCCTCGAAGTGCAACAAGGCCAAATGCAAAGTCCTGCCGTGGGGTCGGGGCACTCCACAATATCATTACAGACTGGAGGATGAATGGGTTGAAAGCAGCCCTGACAAGAAGGACTTGGGCATAATGGTGGATGAAAAATTAGACTTGAGCTGGTAATGTGCACTTGCAGCCCAGAAAACCAGTTGTATCAGAAGCATGGCCAGCAGGACAAGGAAGGTAATTTTTCCCCTCTACTCTACTCTTATGAGACCCCACCTGGAGTACTGCATCTTGCTCTGGCATCCACAGTACAAGAAAGACAGGAGGAGGGCCCCAAAAATGGTCAGAGGGCTAGAACAGCTCTTCTATGAAGGAAGGCTGAGAGAGTTGGGGTTGTTTAGCCTAGAGAAGAGAAGGCTCCGGGGAGAACTTATTGCAGTCTTTCAATGTATAAAGGGGTCTTAAAAGAAAGATGGATAAAGACTTTTTACCAGGATCTGTAATTACAGAACAAGGGGCAATAGTTTTAAAGTGGAAGAGGGCATGTTTAGATTGCGCATAAGGAAGAAAATTTTTCACAATGAGGATGGTCAGGCATCCATTTTAAAAATGCAACACATTGCCCAAAGAAGTTATGGATGCCTCATCACTGGAAATGTTCAAGGCCAGAGTGAGCGGTTCTTTGTGCGACCTTATCTAGTAAAGGAGTCCCTGCCCATGGCAGGGAGGTTGGACTAGATGATCTTTAAAGGTCATTTCTAACACAAACAATTTTATGATTTTGTTTCTATATTAAATTGCTACAATTGTCCTGCCCACCCTAAAGATAACTCAGACTTATTTTGCAAATGAGAAACACACTGAGTTCAGGCGAGATTCTTGTTCTCCTCTTTTTCTGCTTTGACAGTTATTCCACTGTAAAACACAACCAATTTCTCAGGTGTACCTGCCTCTCATGACAGAATATATTTGCTCACAAACCTCTAGCAAACCTAAACATTATGCTGGATTCTGGGTATAATAATAATAATAACAACAGTAATGCTTATTCCTGCATATAATTGAGTGGAATACTTATCTGCATGCAGACAAATAGACCAGACTGCAATGCAAGCACAGCTGACACCAAATCTTCTGGGTCTTTAACATGTAATTTTTAACACTGCCATTCACTGTCAATGAAAGAGTGATACCCAGTCTAATTATATTGGCTTACATTGTCTTAGCCAAAGATTGCTCAGGAGACCTTGAGAAATGTTTAAAGCAGCTCTGAAATAAAACATCTATGGTCATATTTCAGTAATAAAAGACTTCAAGCTACTGAGCAGAAAGGGGGAATTTGTAGTTAGAGAAGTACATCTGCCTTCCATTATGCAAGGCACCTGTCACAAAACCAGTGACAAAAAGTCAATATCCTATTTACTTCTTACTTCAGAGTATTTGCAATCTGAATCATCAGTTTCATCTATGATAAAAAATGGCAATTGATGGCAATCATCTTTTAATCATTATTTTTCCTTGCAAGTCAAACAGAAAAACAATGAAATACTCCATTTATGTGAATGTCATTTACTTATTTAGACATCAAAGATAAATTGCCTTTTTAGCACAAAATTAAAAGTGGGAATTATTATTTAATCAAAAGTAGTATCCACAAAAAAACACACAAGCGTATCTTTTCACAATAATTTTCATATTAGTTTTTCACATTAATTTTCTTAATTTTCAAATGTATTTCTGTCAATTTGTTTTTCCCAGGTATTGCTGAAAATGTGGTAACACCACAGTAAAGGATACTCCCTTCTTGAAATAATGTATTAAAAGTAAGCAGTAATATTAAAAAGAAGCAGAGAAACATCTTGGCTTTAGTCTTTGACAAGAAATTAAATGAGAGAAGGTAAGAAATCTTTAGATTGGCATCTCTGCTTAGACTGGATCTCAAAAGGTATGATTTTTTTCTTTCTTCTTATCGAGTTGTCAGCCTTCTGTGCTTTGCCAATGAATGCCAACTGTTTGCCTTCAGACACTTACTCAAATGAAAAAACACTGACCATTTTATTCTGAAAGCTGCTTATCTTCATTTCCCTGGCTATAGTAATACCAAGAAAACTCAGAACCTTGCAGGAATACCTAAAACTTTCAGAATTAAATACAGACAAATGGTATGGGACTTTTTAAATTAATTTGTTAAGTCTAGCTGAAGTTCACATCCCAAGATATCTTCCAGAAGAACAGACACTTTTCTCTGCCTTAATGGTAGTGTCCTGGTGGAAAGATTAGACAAGCCCAAAGAACCCCCATGACTATTTAACACACTCCTGAAGAAGAAAACCTGTCTCAGGAAATCCCTAACTTGCTGATTGCCAGAAAATGGGACATAATATAAAAAAGTTATTCATATTTAACCTGTTTCTCATAGTTTGGGGGTTTTGTTTGTTTGTTTGTAATAAAACACCAAATACTGGCTTGGCTTGGAGGGAGGCCTGAACACAGTGTTTTGATCTGGTCAACCAGAATAATTTTTGTGTGCTCCCACTGTCACATTTTGGTCTTATATACTAAGGGTCATAGAAGATTGAAACCAGATGAAAAGTATAAATAGATCCTAAAGAAAAAAGCATAATATGGTAAAAAAAATAATTGAAAGCATATTTAATATAATTCTGTGTAAATATTCAGAATACTTCCAGCAAAAGTAGAAGTATTACAATCCAGGAAGAATCCTGAAAGCAAGACTTACAAAGCAAAAACAGATGGTAACTATAGTTTACAAGATTCAGCATTAAAGTATGTTTCACAGACTTAGAGTCTTTGAACTTCTGCTTATCACCAAATTTCATCAATTTACTAAACATTTGATTATTAACATAAACATTTCTTTCATTCCTACAGTTCTCCACTGTACCAGCACCAGCAGCAGTTTCACCTGGCTGGCTAGATAGACATACCTCCAAAATAA
This sequence comes from Falco peregrinus, assembly GCF_023634155.1. NCBI lineage: Eukaryota > Metazoa > Chordata > Aves > Falconiformes > Falconidae > Falco > Falco peregrinus. The sequence continues at coordinate 12,380,900 of NC_073726.1, read as the reverse complement.
ATCCTTCTGGCATCCAGGAGCAAAACAAAGCCATTAGCTCATATGTAGACACTGAAAAGCAGACATGCACATCTATATGTTTTAATATGTAAGTTAAATCCCACTCCAAGTGAATAAAAATTTGGTACTGTTGCACCAACCACAATTTTCCAAGTCTTAAATGAAAAATCTGCAAGCAAAGAAAATGTTTTTAAAATATGCCTTTTCAGCAAGAAAGTAATAAATTTCATAGGTTTTGAGCGTATTGGTCTGTTTTCCTTGGGGCAAAAAAATAATATCTTGAAACACTAAGCAGCTTTTAAAAACACTGTGATTCCAGTGGACTTTAATCTCCTTACCATATACTATAAGCAGACAATGAGGGAAAAACGCTAAATAGACTATACTTTAGAAACCTTTTAATTTTAAAGTATTAACTTTTCAACTGAATAGCATTCCAAGGTGAATTGGCTTGTTTTACCATGACGTTTTCTCTTACAAAACTGTGAGAGAACAATGTAGGAACAAGTAATACAGGAACATTTATTATTTATTATTTGTATAGCTAGAGCTTGAACATGAGGAATCAGGGCCCCACTGAGCAAACATATCATAACAAAAGTAATTCCTCCTTACAAAGTGTAGAGTCCAAAAGCCAATATTGCAATCTATGTATCCTGTCATATGTAAGAGAGCTTATTAAAAAAGTCAGGATACCCATCGAATAGTTTAATACTTTTGGATTCTTTCTAAATTCAGGGCAAAAAGCCACATCATGCATATATATATGCCTACCAGAGAGGTTTTTACAAATAAATAAGAGCTTTTCCGTCTTCTACTAAAATCAAGCATACCTTTATACTACACAGGCTATGCTTAGATTTGCTGAACCAGACTTTCAGAATTCATCATTCATATGTTACCTTCCACCTTATTTTTCCTAACAGCTTATTTACCACATCAGAATATATGTAAAAAGTCCTTATCTAAGAGCATGTCTCCCCAAACAATACTCACATTGTGAACATGGCTAATATTCTTATTTATTTGTATGTGTAAATTTGTAGTATTATCAATTATTCTTTTTTATGTTATCCACCAACCTGTTTTGAAATGAAGAATTTTAGTTGTCAGTTTTCATGCAGATAGACTTTCCAGTGCCTTTGGTTACATATTCCTCAGTATAATCATATCTGTAAGAAATGTTTCAAAATCTAGCTGTCACTCAACTGAACACCTCACTAGGTATCACGGAAGATGTCATTTCCACTATTAATGCAGAGCATTTTTATAAAACTCTTTGCATACACAAGAGGTCACTCTACAGAAATAAGTGTCACTCTACAGAAATAAGTGCAAAATAAAACAGAATAATTTTTTACGTTGTTTTGAAATCTTAGAATGACATTTTCTAAAATATCCAGAGAGGTTTGTGTTCCAGAATCTGAATGTTTAATCCGAAAGAACTTTAGGTGTATGCACATAAAGACAGGGCTGAAGCAAAACCCTTGAAATGTAGTTTTCAGGTTAGACACCCAGAAGCGAACACTTCTTTTCTTTTATCGTTTTATTATCTTCTGCATTTAACTTACCTATTTGCAGAAGTGAAACATAACTTTCATTAAATCCATTAAATAAGAAAAAGCTAAGTGTTGGGAGACTGTGTCGTGAGCTATTGACTTACTGCACTAATACAGAAAGAGGGGCACATTACTTCTATAGACATATTTTTTTTTGTTCTGACAAAAAAAAAGATCAACCTTGATAGACAAGAATGTAAATAATTAAAATCTCAGAAACATGACAGAGGAATTAATATGTTGTGTAAGTGTATGGCTGAGTTAAAGATCAGAAAATGTGACGAAGTGAATTAAGGCCTTTGAAATGTTGCTTAAAAATTGTTTTGGTCTACAAGCAGAGTTACTCTGACATACATTCCATTGGGATGAGAAGAAACTTACTTTTTATTATTCTTAAATCACTTACAGTATTTTTTAATCACTTTCAGATTAATGTTACTTTTATGTAATACCAAACATCTGGTGCGCATTGTTATGGATTAAAGTCTAAACCAAGGTCAGCACACATGGTCAAAGATTCCTGGTAAGTACTAAGTGTTTGCTTCAAATATGAACTGCCTATGCACTGATGGAGCTGTGTTTCAAGGATGCAAACTCACTGATTAAATGAGACATACCTCTCAGGTCACTGGATGTCCTCAGGAGTTTTATTTATGAAGTAGCTTTGCTGGATTTTGAAGCTGGACACCAGGACAAGATTGCTGGTCATGCAGAATTGAAATAAAATGGCAATTTCTCCTTAATTATTAGCTAAAGGCTGTTAAGGTCATGTTTTATTTATACATAGACTCACTCTGTGACCAAATCAGAGCCCTCCCAGCACAAAAGCTTAGTCTAAAAAAGAAAAATATAGCAAATATTTTTGCTACACTTCTCATGTTCTCTGGCAGGTGAGTTGTTCTGGATAGGATAAAATTGCTAATTTGTCCTGCAAATGACTTTTTAATGGCACCTTCCAAAAAATCAAATGAATGATACGACACATAAAAATGTGGGATTTTTCTAAGTAATGAAAAGAAAATCTAAATGGATATGATGAGCAAAGCTCAGTAGAAAATAGGCTTGCAACAAATAACTGTTCAAGGTTCAAAGAGTTTACTACCATTTGTAGCTAGAGCTCCTGCTCTGGATTTTTTTCTCCTGTGTTTCAACATTCATACTATTTGGAGGTCTACACGCAGTTTAAAATCATATGTGTTGGATTGTGATCGGGGAAGAAAGCTAAAACCACATTGTAATGTGGCATTCCAGGAGATGAATATTATTAACTGTGAAAAAGTTCACACAAAGACTGACTTTGCTGATTACATTTTGGCTTCGGTTAAATTAAAAAAAAAAATAATCTCATATTTCAGGCCTGGAAATATCTCTTCCATTTTCTGGATGTCATTTAACTACTAACATCAAAGATCTTTCCATTTTGACATGAATGCTTTCTAGATCCATAAAGTTCTGCTTGTGTGCATACCAAGAATTATCTCAGCCCTAAGAGGACTGAACAGTTTGGCACCTTGCCCAGACCTAACAATCCATACATTAAGCAATTCTCAACCTAACTTAAGAGAAGCTTGATTGAGTCTGAAGGGTTTAAATAAAACTGTGTTCCTGCCTGCCAGAGAGGGTTCAAGGAAAAATTCAGTTGTGGTGTGTTTTACAGCTCAGCTGAAGGCTCATGTAGAGGTGATCACTTAAAAGCTCTTTGGTAGAAGCTTCCTCTGGGGATATTGGAAACTATGGTTTGATTTCTGCTTCTTCTTGGATTCAGACATTCCTTTCTGGATTAGATACCAGTCATGATGACACAAACCTTTCTAAAATACTGGTATGTGTTCACCCCTTCTTTGAATGATCTCTGTTTCAAGAGAGCATTTTTCCAAAATCAGTAATATTAATGAAGACTAAGAAAGAGACAACAAACCTGTTAACTTAGTAGTTCTATTGCTGGGACTTCGGTAATAATTCACTTCAAGGCGCACCTTCCTTCAAAGATCTGATATATTTCAGACAAAACATTCATTGGATAAAAAAATAAAAAAGAAAGACTAGTTGAAGAAGGAATAGGAGCTAGGAACCCCCACCACCTTGGCAACTCTTCTAGCCACTAATGGTTTTGTTTTTTCAATGTCTGTATTTTACTCCCACCAAATAGTTTTCAGATCTTTTTTGAACTAAGGAAAAGCTTGAAAATTGTATTACAGGGCACCCTGGCAGTGAAGCATTAATACTAGCAACTTACATAGCTGAAGTACTTTCAGAAGTAACTGGAAGCGTAGTGAAATTCTCCATGCTCCATGTTAGAATTAGTGAAATTCTCCACGCTCAGTGTTAGAATTGTCACCACTGAAATGATAGGGTAAGTGTCGTTATTTTATCTTCCCTTGTGCCTGAGTTAGACAGCTGAGCTTAAAAGAAGAGTGGTGGAGATAATCTTTTTCTCTAGAGGTTTGCAGCTGGTTAATGCAAGCATTTACTTCTCTGCCCAGCCCCCACCCCACCCCCCGAGTTCATTTTAGCTTGCAAGTTGACTTTTGTGGTCTCTTTGGGGCTTCTAGGCAATTCAATTTAACCTCTGGTTTGCACCGAGGTGACTAGGCACCTGGAAGTTAGATGCTCAGCTTGGCTACCCCTGCTCTTCCCCAAGTTCCTAACTGGATCCAGCTTTTTATCTTACTCTTCTTTCTCTCTGTTTCAGATGCACAATGTTTATTCAATCATTGTGTAATTCAGAATGCATCAAATTTGATTTTCACAAGGAGTCTCATGGTCTGAAGGAGAAATCAGAGGATTTTCTTGGCATGTGTGAACAACACTGACTACTGCTATAGACAGCCATTAGCTATCTCTAAATTTAACAAGAGAAGAAAATTCAGGGTAAGACATTTCCAGGAAACACTGAATTTCCTTTGCCTAACAGTTTTTTATTATTAAAAGTTTTCAGTGGATTTATGGTTTTAGAGCAACTGGTTATGTTATGTTGGTTTTGGGTTGATTCATTTCTGTGTACTGTGGGAGAAAGGCAGTAAATTTTTAAAGTGACAAACCAGTTAGCATGCTTTTTTTAGGGGCAAAACAGGTAAATGAAGACAAAATAATGACGTTAATAAGACCACTTTTTTTGAAAAAAAATACTTCTGTTAGTTTCTGGGACTACAAAAAAAGTTATTTAGAAAAGATGAGGAAACATTCCAGCAACAGCCAAGTACAGACCTGAAAATATCCAGTTATTCAAGCTCTCATTTACTTCAGTAGATAATCTGGACAAGAGAAGTTAGTAAACCCAAGTACACTCAGAGTATTTAATTTTAAGGGGATTATTTAAGTAAAGTGTATTTAAACGACATGGTGAAATAGGTAAAATACACTGACATAGGAAATTTAGAAACAAGAAAAAGCATGGCTATAAAAGCACTGTATGGGCTGCACATTAAAGACAACCATAATGAATTAATTATGTGAAAACTTCCTCAGAAGTCATTTTTACCACAAGTAGAAGATGACAGCAAGGAAAGGAAGAAGGGTAATGGAAAAATATTAAAGTGATACTGGATGAAGATAAGACTTGGTCAGGGAAAACGGCAATGGATTAATTCCTTTGTAAATTACTTTAAACTCGTTTCTCCTAGAGTTCCATCCTAGCCCTTAAGGTTATTTTAAGGACTAATATACACATTTTGAAAGGGATAGAAGAGAATGCTAGGAAGGAGAGAAGATGAAAGAGGCAACCATTGAGGGGAAAATAATGGGACCCTTTGCTGCAAACTAAGCGAGTGACACCATCTAAGCACTATCGAGAAATACAAGCAATTGCTGTCATCTTTGTTATGTTCTGCCGCTGCCTTCATGAGAAGTTTATAAATGAATAAAAAAGCTAGAGGCACCTGAACTAGGTTATATTAGAATATTAAACTGAATTAAATGAACTATGTATGAAAATAACTTTGGGGCACAGAATCACTCTAAGCTCGTAATTACTCTCCCACAAATTTAAATCAACATTTATAGAGAAGGAAAAAGTGAAAGCTATGTAAATATGCACGATAATATTAACTGGAAACACATCCAGAATTAAATTAATTATAAATTATTAAAATAAGAGAATAGATTAACTTTGTTTAGGGACCTTCTGTTAACTTTGGTGAAAAATTCTTGACTAATATAAAATTCAGCAGATTTCATTTTTTCATACCTGGACAGATTTGCAGTTCTTAAATTTGCTTTAGACTTTGCACTTTGAACAAACTCAAAATGAAGCTTACTCCTTTTAAATGTGAATCACTGAATAACAGGAGGTTAGGACAGCGCATCCTCATACTGACACTTACGCAGAGCAGATTGGGAAATGATAGTCTATTGCACAGTAATGTTTGTAAACTGTGAATCTTTATTAGGAAAAAAGAAAGTACAAGACTAGTAGGGGAAGCAACAGTGTAAAGAGGTTGGGTAATAAATTTACATTTTAGCCACACGCCCACTGATAAGGCTGTAAAATTCATGCTTTGGGAATGACCCTTTTTCAGTTTTGGCATTACATGAGGAATATGGGGAACCTACGTTTATCCACCATCAGCCTTCCAGGGCTGGCAGAAATTCATTGTAATTTTCTTCTTCAGGGTAGCAGCTCCTCACTTGCATTTATTCTGATGGCAGACAACAAACACACATGCTCTGGTATGCTGTTAACTGTGAAAATCTGTTGAAAGTGAGGTCAGTTTGCAAGCTTCTGTGAAAAGCAGTTGGAAAAAATCTGAGTTATGGAAAAAGTAATTACAGGATTGCTTCTAATTAGATTACACAGTTCTCTGGGGAAACACAAAGATGATGTGGTTTGACATTTTGGCCCCACATACTGCCATGCAACCACATTTAACAAAAAGAAAATTTCACCAGGATGAACAAGAAATCTCAGGAAGAAAGTGCATTGCTGAGAGAAATGTGGATTAGACTTAAGTAAAGCCAGATTTTTAATTAGAAGATGCAACTCAGATGACTTCAAAACCCCATAAAAAAGACTTATTATTTAATCTAAAAACGAGTGTTGAAATAGTAGGGTTTTATTTTCTAATGAAAAGATTTTAATGAAAATATAGCTACTTTTTTAGCTTTTCATTATTGTTGGTATAGTGCTCTTTAGCTGACTCTTAACTCTTTTGATATTCCCTAAATCATTTGTGTGGATTGCAATGTATTTAATGAGAAAAGCAGTGTTGACTGTTTTGCTTTTCATCCCCTTTTGTTATAGTCAACAGATGAGGCAGACATTTTCAGTGATCAATCAGTGCCAATTTGCAGAATTATTTTGGCTGTTGTTGCAGCCTGAATGTCTGATTTTGTCCAGAAATAATCCCAAGAAAACAGAAGTAGAATATAAACATTTCTAAAGTATCTGTCTCTTTTGAACATATATGTTTTCCTTGAGTTGCAGAAAGCAATGATATCAATTAGAAGGCATAGTGAATTACCATAGCTTTTGCTGGTTTGATTAACATAACTTACCTTTGGAAAAGACTATGTCTGGAGTATTTAAGGAATTATCTGATAAAGATATTTCTTAAAATGGAATTCTGGAATTTCTAAGGTTTAGACTTTTGCAAGTCTCCCTCCATGAAGCTATTTCTTTAAAGACTTGTTGAGAATATTTGAGCTGGTGCATTCACTGCTAACTAACAGAAGTCAGATCATAGATAAGGTGGGTCACCAGGCTACCATTGTCCTGTCTTCCTGTGCATTTGTATCAGGATTTGTAACAACAGCTCTCTTAATAATTGGGAGGTAGAATACACTGAGCATCACTATGATTGATCCCAGTTTGGGGAAGTAGAGACACGTCTGCTGAAAGCCAATTAGGAATCAGAACAAACTGACTAGGAAAATAGTAAAGCAAATGGAAATAGAAATCCCATTTCTAAAAAATAGAATTTTAAAAAAAAATATGTTTTCAAGTCAAGAGATATTTTGTTTATTCTGTTTTATTGCTAAAGTAAAAATCATGGGGCAACTTCTGACTCTAGATTCAGGTAGTTGATTGGAGACAGTGGGCAAAACTTTGCAAAAGCGTTCTTGAACACATCATAATAAAAGTGGAAATTCTTGTTTTCCATGGAACCATAATTTTTCCTATAACATTTTTCTGCAGGTGTTCCAAAAGGGGTAATTTTGAAGTGTTGTTTGGTTTTTTTATTCTCTTCCTTTCATAATACACAGCGTTTAAAACAGAAAAAAAATAGTCTGATGAACAAAGATGGGAAAAGAACATTGCTGCTCGTGGTCAGTAGGAAAAAACAAAAGTCAAGACTTTTTGAATGCCCATGCAAGCACATCAGATACATACCAACCAGTTCTGTGAATTCACCATCCAAAACTCTTCATTTAAATATATACTCATTGACTTTGTTAAAAGTGTCTTAACTACACTTGAATCCTCTGCCAGTGATATGACCTACATTATAAAGAGGCAAGTAGTGCAACATGGCCAGCACCTATTAAGTATCAGGATCTTAAAATCTAAACCCACAAAATAAGAATGAAGAATGAAAAAACCCAACAACCCTCAAACAAAAAATCTACAGCTTCATGAAGCACAGAGTTCAGACATATCCCAGAAGGTTATCTTTTGCCTTTTAGTTTCTGCAACTTCCAAAAACATGTGTTGTTTTATGATAAAGTTTAGAAGATGATGCTTTTTATTTAAACACATTGAAAGCTGTTAGAGAATTTCCATTGTCTTGAACGTTACTGAAGTAGATCGGTGAACATTTATAGACTTTTATTTTTACTTTTGGCCAGAATAGTGGGAAGGATGCAATTTTGAGCTATAAACCAAAGACTTATTTCAGTGAATAGAGCCAATAACTTGTTTTTAATCGCTAGAAAGAGCAAGATATGGGTAGAAAAGTGGAGATGACTGGCTAATTAATTGTTTCTAATGAACTGCACTGATGCCATTAACTCATAATTGAATTTTTACTAGTTATTGACACTTGATATTTATGGAAATTGAAGTAATATCTACTTACATCTTAGGTATTCTGGTTTGCATTACCAGCTTCATCATTAACCTATACCTTGGTTTAAGATGACAAATGTGTCTGAACATATTTTTTTATGAGATAGCTGTTAAAGACTGTCAATAAATGAACCAGCTCAGCCTGATGGTGTGATGGTTGAAGCCTAAGAAAACTAGTTCTCCTCTGAAGAAGGGATGAAAAAGCCCCAGGAAGAAAATAAGCCTGAGCTACTGGTTTCATTGTAAAAGACAGAATTGAGAAATTGAAGGATCTGACATGGGGACACAGAGAAGCTTTCTGAATAAGGAGGTAGCTTCAGTAGAAAATTACATCAATATTTTATTATTTTGCCCATCCATTTTTTCCTGACATCTGAGATAAAGACTGATATACATTGCAAAAATCTGGTTACATTTGCTTCAACTATCAAATAATCCTGATGTGGTAAATCATATTTCATGTTGTTTTGAAATCTGGAAAATAGCGTGTTTATAGCATGAAAATTGTAAGCACTACCTTTGGGGGGTCTACTGCACGTCAGACATCTCTTACAGTCCTGCTAATCAAATTCACCCTTGTTAAATTCCAGGAATGGAATACTCTGGGAAAGCCATTCCTTCAACTGAAAGCAGGATTATACTCACCTTCTTTAAAAAAAGAGATGAAACTAATTTTATGGGAATCATATGCTATATCTGCAGTAGGAAATAAGACAAGGCCAGCAGACATGGAACAATATGTTTTTGCACTATTAAGCTCATTTACTCCGCTAGTGGGAATGATCTCTAGCCTATGTAAAGTCCCCAACTATGTCTGGGAATTGCTTGGGAAAGTACAAGTTGGTACAGATGTAAACAAGGGATGTAAACAAGAAATACAAGGGACTGTTCAACTAATTTGACAATACTGATGAGTGTGTGCCAACTTCTGAGTGTTCCCAGGCACTGGTTAGTGTATTAGTATAGGCATTGCCAGAATATGAATAGAATAATAATTTTAAATGGATTGTATTGCAGGAAATAAATAAGAGCGAGACAATTACTTATATACAGATGTTAATGCACTTCTAACCTGAATTCCTAAAGACTTATATAAAAGACAATTTTTCACTCCTGACAAGAGAAAAATTCTAGAAGAGTTGTCTTATAACAAATATAATTCTGTGCTGGCTGTGCTAGCAGGGTGGTACAGCAGGTGACCTTAGAAAATGAGAATACAAAATCCAGCATCCCTGCAGGGAGTCACCGTTCACACAAACTGTCAGCTGAGGTATAGCCAGGAGCCAAGCTGTTATGTTGAAAAACACAGATTTCTGATGGTATACAGGATATTAAGGTGTACCTAGTTACTCTTTCAATGTGTGGAAAAAGAACCGGAGAATCTAAAGATCTTTGGAAAGAAACACAGCTGCCAAGCTAAATTTTATAAGCTGAAATATAAATTCCAAGCAATGGAAATATAATAGTTATGAAAGAAAGAAACAGAGCGTGATGCTTAGATGATCACTTTAGCGATGACTACAGTACCTTGCTAAGCTGCTGTGGAAGGTTTCTCCTCTAAAGGAGATTCACGATCAGAGATCCCCTGCACAATCAAACCGCAGTCCCACTGGCTGCTCCACTCATGTCCATGCAGTACCTGGTGCTGGAGTGTGTCACTCATCCTCCAGCGCTCTCCTGTGACAAAGCTACCCTGCCCTGGCTTTGCCTGGCCTCTCTGCACCAGTCCTACCCAGTCATGTCACCTCCTGCCTCCCCATATGATTTTACTGGGACGAGAGACCAGTAATGCGCTAGTTACTGTTGCTCCCAGAGAATGCAAAAAGAGTATTACATTTCCTTAAGGTTATTTATATTCCTGTGTCATCAACAGTTGTACATGTTTCTTTTCTCAACTTTCAGGAACTTGATATAAAGGCTGTCAGTAATCCTTTGTGTAGAGTTTGACCACTTACAATTTAACTTGATCCTTTCTATTAGACAGGTTGATCTGCTGAGAATTGCTGCAGCAGGGATAAACTTTTACCACGAAAGGCTATATGGAGGAAGGGAAATTCAAAAGAGTCGGAATCCTTCTAGTATGTATTGCGATAATGTGAACTGGAAATCAGTTTTCAGCTTGACTGTAAATCTATACAGGCATGAAAGTAGTTATTCCGCTTTGCATAATGTCCTTTGACTTCTGAGGAGACACTTTTTAATAGCAGCTAAACCATCTAGGATTGCAAAACTGAAAGGTGCAGCTCTGGCTATGTAAAGCTTTATCTTTTGTAACAGTGAAGTGTTTCTGGAAAGTTAATAATGGCTCACAAATCAATGCCAAATGCATAGTCTGGGCTTCTCCCTCTTCACAGTTTGTGTATTTGCAGGCTGTAATTAAACCCTGCACTTCCTTTTACTCTCCCACTCGAGCGCCTCGTCATTCGCTGTACAGTTTCGACACAATTACCATTTCTGCTGCCCTGCCAATATCACCCCATCCCTCAGGAAATGGTCCGTGTACAAAGGCATAATCTTCAAAGAACAACTAGATTTGGAAACATCGCCACAACCACTGCTCAATATTAGTCCGGAGTCCCACAGAATACTAATACTGGTTCAGTAGCATAATGAATAATTAAATACAACTGGCATTGTTTCAAACACTTTTCCGATGTCTTCGAATCATGGCAGAAAGGCAAGTGTTTAAGAAACATAAACCTTTGAACGGCCTGTATCATGATGAGAGTTCCTTGAAAATTACATACCAAAAATATGGCATCAGAAAAGTCTCCCAGGTTGACAGGTTAGAATTAATCTGCAAATATTGTTAAACTGTATTTTAGCTTCTTCTCATAACATTTTTGTATTTTAGTTTGTTGCTTGGCAACACTATTTTTAGATATTCGAGTAATGTGTATCTTTGCAAATTAATCTCCAAAACATGGTTGCTGAATCCTTTCTAAATAGCCCCTTTTCATGATGCTGAAGTACAAATCAATATAATAGCCATCTCTCTAGCATTTAAAAATGATGAGTAGAATATAAAAAAAACCCCAACAATGGAAACAGACATTTTATAAATCTGCTCTGGGGCATCATTATCTGCATGTTACAACACATAGAAATTTAGAACCACACAACTGTGAAACTACTTGAAGGGTCATCTATTGAGACTTCTCAATGTGCTGAACAGTTGCTGAGAATTCTTAGATAAATCAACAAATTAATTTTTTGCCTGTAACTGCTGATTAAATATGTGACCAAAACATCTCCAAAATTTCCAAATGCATAATAACTGGCAACAATATATATTGATGAAATTTTTTTAACTATTATTTTGTGGATGCACATTTTAAAGCTAGTCAGGATTTTGCTTCAGTTGCATTCTTTTTGGTGGAACAAAGCCCATGGAATAAAATGTAAGCTAAGACAAAATAAATGCTGTGTCACAATATTAATTTTTAAAAATTTTAAATGGGAATGTAACAAAAGAAATATTTTTGTTTTTTTCATTTCTAGACTAATAGTCTATTTTGATATACTTCAAAAATGTTCATGTGAATATTCATGTATTTAATTCTATGCAGTATTTTGGATAGTTACAGCCAAGATTTGACTGTTACGTCAATTTTATCTATGAAAAAAAATGTTCACTTTAAAACTAAGATGTGGTCAAATGAATCATAAAATATTTACAGATGAAACTTTTTAAGAATTTCTGTTATCTGGGAAGCAGCTAGTACTAGGTAATATGATCAAAATAAAAGAGTAAAAATTGTATGAGTAATGCTATTTTTACATTATTATTTTTTAGATTTCGTTTAAAATGCTGATAGAAATGTCAGACCTTGTGATCCTCAGTTAAAAATCTTAATTAACTTGGGTTTCAGTTGCGCAATATATTTGCAAAGAAACCACTGAAAATGAAGCGCATTGCTAGCATATTGTTAACCTAAGGACTCTACCAGTCCCGTCTTGCTTTACACTTTCTTGATCTCTTCACCACAATAACTAAACAAATGCAGATCATGCAAATTATGAAAAAATATAAATTATAAAATTATAAACAAATGTAATCACCATAAACTCATCTATTTACGTGTTCTTCAAGAAGTTTACAGCAAATGTTTTCTATAGAACTATAACGGGGAACAGGGTAAAATCTTTGCTTTAGATCATTGCAATTTTCAACACCTCATAACCACTACAGCCGCTTTCTATGACCTCCTTTTTCTTTGGGATTGTAAACTATCACTTAAAAAAATACTGCTGTGCATTATAATAATCTATGTATGACTTTCAGGCCAGATTTGGAGCTACTTAAATTATGTTATTGTGGTCTTGAAGTCATAGTCTGGATCTGAAAAAGGTTTACAAAGAAAGAGGGGAATTAAATCTGCAATTTGAATAGGCCTACTAAAAAGTTGAACAAATAGGTGGGGAACATCGGCAATATTGCACTTCTAAGTTTTCAATATAGTTTTCTGTATGTTGTTTTCATGAAAAAAAGGTTATACCTATATATGATTTTAACTGCTCTATTTCACATATTTCTGACAACTTTTGCTACATAATTAAGGAAATCTTGAAACTTTTATTTGCAGTTGTATTCCACTTTTCATATTCAATGCAAACAAAGGCTTCACTTTTGAAAATCCATACTGTAAACCAAACCTTTTGTGATAATGTTGGTTATATTAATGCAATGGGATAAACAAATACGAAATGCTCTTGGAGGCTCATGGAAAGCTCCTGTAGCCAGGAGAGAGGAAACGGAGACTATTTCATGCATACTCTTGCCTATTCAATGCACCTCAACGATTCTCATATGCATCAAGGTCATAGAATCCAGCCTTTGAAAGCTCTAGTATCAGCTTGCACCTCTTTCAACAAATAACTAAATGAAAACTAAAATAAAATTACTTTAAAGGTGAATGCAGAAATTAAGGGATGGGACATGGTAAAGGGATTCAAATTTGATAGTCCCATCTTCTAGCTACTGTGTCAAACTACTTTGGGTGTTCATTAATCTACATCCTTCTCCCAGAGCAAAGGATAAAATGGAGATTTCTCAACTCTAATATGGCAATGCAGTCTTGTACACATATTAGTACCTCCTACTTTGTCAAACTTTATCTAGCACAAATTCTTACCATTGACCTTAAACCTCCTTATTGAAATTAACACATTTAGGAGTCCTACATTAAAAACAAACACTAAACTTTGTTTTTTGGCAAGGTGCTATATAGCTGTGATGAAGCTGAGGTAAATGTTGCTTTAGCCATATGGGAATGACCACATAGTATGGAGTCAAGAAGATTAGGAAGAGTGAAGAAAAGAAGAAGGTAGGAAGGCAGCTGGGTAGAGACAGGTAAGGCTCAAAGGGTGATGAAGTATAGATGGGGTGCTAGGGCTATAAATGTCAAAACCATAACTGACAGCTTTTTTCGATTTATGAGTTTTAACCTAATAAACAACAAACATTTTTCTCATATTTTGTAAAACAGGAATTTCTGATGAGAAACACTTCCACATATGAATACATAAGAGCTAATTTCTTTAATTTTAATGCACATAGCCCATTTTTCTTTTTCTGTTCTGGAGCGCAGGCATGTTCTCTCCACAATGAAAAAGGTAGGAGTCACATAAAAGATTACCTTGCATTAAATTCAGAGTATGCACATCCAGGGAGCAACAGATTAGACAGAAGCTGGTCATGTACTCCTAAAGTAACATATTTGAGACAACACAGAAATTGTGTTCTTGTTGAAAAATAGATTTACATAAACTTCCAAATGAAAATATGATCTTCTTTTCATAGTAATAATATTACTATGGAATTCTTATATTAAAATACGAAAAAAGAATGTTCTAGGGGTGTTTCCTATAGTTTACTTTTATTTTTTCTGTCTTCCTATTGGGACAACTGGTGCATACTTCACTTTTAAAGGTATAGTATACAAGTAGAAATTCAAATTGTCTTTTTTGCAGATCTTAAAATTAAGATATGGAAAATAAGAAGCAAGAGGAGAATAAAAAAGCTAACAAGAGAGATAGTATAAGATACCATTGAGGACAAATATGAGTCTTTTGGTAGAAAGTAATTAGAATGATCAGCTAAAGCATAAAACATAACCCTCTCCCTGTTTTCTTAAAACTTTTGCCCGGCACAGTCAGCATCTTCATATTCCAGTCTCCTGTTGAGATGAAGACCACCGTCTCAGGACCATTAAGGGCCACTGACCACTAAACAGTCCATTTATACTGTTTTTATAACATGGATACAAAAGGGTCAGCCAAACATCAAATCTCATTTCATTATTCCTTGGGTCAGATGAGTTCCAAAGGCCCAGAGGTTAAATGGAAAAACACTTCAGTCCATTAAAATGCATTCACTCAAATAACTGAGTCTTTCAATAAATTCTGTTCAACTGGGATTAAAAAAAAAACACATTTGACAAGAGTACATCTCATTCACAAGGAACCTTTAAAAAGTGGCTCATGGTTTAGTCCCGGCCAGCAGCTAAACCCTGCACAGCTGCTCACTCACTTCCCACCAGTGGGATGGGGAAGAGAATCACAAGTGTAAAAGTGAGAAAACTCATGGGTCGAGATAAAGAGAGTTTAAAAGGGAAAGCAAAAGCCATGCACACAAGCAAAATGAGGAATTCATTCACCACTTCCCACGGGCAGGCAGGTGTTCAGCCACCTCCAGGACAACAGAGCTCCATCCCACGTAACAGTTACTTGGGAAGACAAACACCATCACTCCAAATGTCCCCCCTTCTTCTTCCCCCAGTTTATATATACTCAGCATAATATCAAATGGTATGGAATATTCCTTTGGTCAGCTGGGGTCAGCTGTCCTGGCTGTGTCCCCTCCCAGCTCCTTGTGTACCCCCAGCCTAATTGCAGGTGGGGTGGGGTGAGAGGCAGAAAAGCCCTTGACTGTGTTTTGGCTGGGATAGAATTAATTTTCTTTCTCGTAGCTGATACAGTGCTGTTTTGATTTAGTATGTGAATACTGTTAGTAATACACTGATGTTGTAGTTGTTAAGTAGCGCTTACTCTGAATTAAGGAGTTTTCAAGTTTCCCATGCTCTGCCAGTGAGCAGATATATAGGAACATGGGGAGAGATCAAAGCCAGGACAGCTGACTTCAGCCAGCCAAAGGGATATTCCATACCATGGAGCATTGTGTGCCGTATATAAACTGGGGGGGAGATGGCTGGGAGCTGCCAGTTGCTGCTCGGCGACTGGCTGGGCACTTGTCAGCAGATAGTAAGCAATTGTATTGTGCATCATTTATTTATTGTTTCCTTGGGGTTTATTCCTCTCGCTTTCTGCTTTTCATTACTTACAATTGTTATGCTTACTATATTTTGGTTTATTTCGATTATTAAATTGTTCTTCTCTCAACCCACAGGTTTTAACTTTTTCCTATTATCGTCCCCATCCTGCTGGGGATGGGATGGGTGAGTGAGTGGCTGTCTGGTACTTTAGTTGCTGACACTGCTCAGCATTAAAAAAAAAAATATCTCTGTATTAACAGTTTCCAGCACAAACGCAAAACAGCCCCACACTAGCTGATATGAAAAAAATCACCTCTATCCCAGGCAAAAGCAGCACACAGTGGAATACCAGTATTCATTGAACTTAAGCCATAAGGTTATAAACTGGCATAAAGGTGGGTGGGCACCAAAATACTTCATTTCTCATCTCTCCTATGAAAACAAAACAAAACAACAGTCCATGGGAAGATAACAGTAAAGAATTTCTTAGTAAGACAGAGAAAAATTTTATGGGTTTCTGCTCTTTCTCAGAGGGTAAAAATGCTTTGGAGATCAAAGATCTCCAGCAATTAAATAGCAGACTCAAAATAATTGAATCTCTTGTTTCAGCAAACATGGTATTATGATATTACCTTTAAATTTTTTGCTCTTTCTTTCATGTTTAAGTAAAATTGCATCTTTCTCTATATATGACAGCATGGTATGGGTATTGTGGAATTACTTCCCCCCCCCCCCCCCCCCAAGTTGATTCAAACTGTGAGCATTTTTCAAGATGAAAGATCCAGAAAGAATGTGTTACCTGTTAGGGGTGCAGGATGGCAGTTTTTCCCAGTCAGAAATCACAGCTTTGCGTGTGCGCACGTGTCTTTATTAACGTGCAGTTACTAGCAAGAGAATATTAATTTCTCCAAAACCTGGTACTATAGAGTGGTCATTCTTTTCTTATATATAAATTTAATAGCTTCTCAATGGCCCAATTATCATTAATTTACTGGAGTATCAAGAGCAGTAGCTCCTTACTTTGTTAAATCTAATTTTTTAGGTATTAAGAAAGCATTGTGATATCTAGAATCTGTTGAAAGACAATAATCATTTAATACCTGCACATAGGTGTTGTTAGCCCTAAGTAGAAATTAATCTCTATACAACAGTTTCTTATGTAGCAATTGTAAAACCCCTACGAAACTCACAAAATTACTGATTTTTTATATTTACCATATTTTTAATGTCTTTGATATTCAGGATAACATATCTTATCAAATCTGACTACCTCTATTTTCTTATACATAAAATACTCAGAAAGGATGTGTGTATGTTTTTAGTTATAAATATTTCACAATATTAGAAGAGTACCCCAAAACAACAGGAACACAAGATAAAAAGGGGGTCTTGTACATCATCTTTGACCTTGAAGGTATGACAATTTATAGGTTTGCCCTGTTTATACTACTATTCTTACATCAATATACCTTCAAAAACTCTGAATAGGATTCAAGTGGAAGGCCTACTGGTCCTTAGTATGAAGGAGAATATTTTTCCTGCCACCTAAGGTGCAATGACAAATTGAATCAGATTAATATGGTACAAGGACTGCACCTCAAAAGAAATGAAACCAAAACTCCAGAACCAGATAAAATTGTAAATATTATTGCAATAACAATGCTCTCTCCTGAGATCTACTGGGTTCTGTATCATCTAAATGGTTCACCTTCAACATAAACAGGAATGTAAAAAAAAAAATTACAAATTACTTTTTCTTTTTACCAAGTATGGTATTTATCTCGGATGACAAACCTAAGAATAAGAGAACAGCAGTGTGATGATAGACCTTCAGAGCATTTTCTTAATAAATGTATAAAGCACTATAGAAGCATTTTCAGAAAAAAATAACACCCCAGAATATTTTTTTTTAATATACCAACGTCTACAACTAGAGTAAGATCCTAACTTTATCTTTTACCTCAAATAAAGTAATTTCCTTTAACAATTCAGAAGATAATATGGCAACTTTTGCAATTTGAGATTCTAAATTAAATCACTGTAAGAGAAAGAAAAATTCAAAGCTCCTCTTTCAGAAAGGCTCTCTCCTGTAACTGTCATTATTAGCATCAAGAATAGAATAATCCTGCATTAGCAGAAAGATTATTAGATGAACCTCAGGTCAGACTGATGTTACGGAACTGAGTGAGCTGTTCTCAACATTATTCCAATTGCTGCAAATTCATCTAGTCCCACAAATGGGAATTTGCTGCTAGTTTGCTACAGTGTAGTCACATCCCTTGTTTGCATTTTATGATAGACTAGGAGACAGTGCTGCTCAGCTGACTATGGCTGTTCCTCTCAACATTTTGTCCACACTGGAGAAACCCAGAGACTAATTCTTGGGTAGGGGTGTTCTGCAAGTGACAATGACGTATGGCATATGGAAGTGTACATCAGAGACCTCACTAATTCATAATTAATCAAAAAGGGCTAGTGTTTTCAATGGGTTTTGCCACCCAGAACTGTCTTACGAGTTCTGCCACATTTCACCGATAGATTTTTGCTGTCTGCTGCCTAATGTCTTTCAATTATTATGACTGCATGCTTCTTCAAACCAGCTGGGCAATTCTTGGGAGACATGGTGATAGTTAAAGGGTATTTAATCATTTGGGATCGGTCTTGGACCTGCTTTGATACTGTCAAGTTGGATCACAGACCAGACACGGGAGCGTATACTGGTGTGGTTCCACTCTGGCCAAGGTTGCCATGTTAAAGCTAGCTCTGTTTTAAGATTGCGATTAACATCTAGAGTTACAGTATGGATTTACCTTAGGACATCTGCAAATGTTCAGAAGCACACACAAAGGCAGTGCTGAAGGAACCTATCAAAGCTCAGGGTCTGACATAGGCACATTTTTCTTTTCCTGGTCCTTTGACTCCATAATTGCTTTAAATTGATTTATTTCTTACTGAGGAAAACACATGCAAGATGAGCCTAGTTCAGACGAAAAATTGGTAAGCATCTCTCAAATCAAAAGCCACTGTCTTCAAGGAGCCAAGATGCCTTTCTCACACGTGGCATAACTTTTTTGAGTGTGTGCTGCCCCTTCTGCTGACATTGGTGGTGTGGTGCGTTGAGCCTGGTTGGATGCCAGGTGCCCACCAAAGCTGCCCTGTCGCTCCCCTCCTCAGCTGCACAGGGGACAGAAAATAGAATCTTAACATTGATGATCTTCTTATAGCTTTGCAATGTTTCTAGAACATCCCTGCAGTATTTTACAAATCCAGATGGAAAAACAGATGAAAGAAATTTAGGAATCAGGCCCCAATAAGAATGTCTAGAGGGATTGTATTGCAGGTGCAACTGATAAATACTTCTGTGACTCCAGCGTGGTACCTTTTAGAAGGCGAATAGTAAGGGACAGGTTTAACATTTTCCTGATTTTGTGAACATATATATGTGGGACACTTAAACTTTGCATACGTACAGGTCATGTTCCATTTTCTAAGTCAAAACAATCAAAACATCCATATGCTCAAAGTAGTAAAGGAATGATAAGAGGTAAACAGTAACTTGCCAGTGACTTGATTGATCACCCACTGTAAGAAACAAACTCAAATGGTATTCTGCACAGATAATCAATTCTGTAACAGTCAGCATCAAATGTTGAAGAACCATTAAGATGTAGGTACCATATATGCTTAAAGAATAAATCATGAGTGAAAAATTTCTCAGCCTAATTGCAATACACATGGCCTAAGCTGTACACCTGTCAGATAATTTCTTCCGAAATAAGACAAGACAGAATTTGTGAGCAACATGCCATTTGGCCTCTGCTTATGACATAAAATGCACCAGCCTAATTTTGCTAGGATGTGCTCACTGTCGTGAGGTTGCTTCATCTTTTGAATAACTATGGTCTTGTGTTAAAAATAGTTGTAGCTCTGTTAGAACTAAATGATCTAAAATATGCTTCCAATGAATTTGTGCCTGAGCACTTTTTTTGAGTCCTTAGTATTAGCCTTTTTTGTTGAATAGTAAATTAAGGCACCTGTAGTCAGTAATAGCTTTTACTGACCATGGAGAAAATCAGTGAGGAATTTGTGTAAAGCGATTCTCTCAGGATCCTATTTATTTAGTCCTGTTCAGCAGTGGTGGTCATGCAGGTTTTGTTATAATTATATAGTAGCTAGAAAAATGCACATAAGGAGAATCAGAGTGTGGTACTGGTATCTAAGCACTGAGTGCCATTTGACATTCCCTAGGGCATCTAAGACATCTGCATGGGGCTGGAATGTATGAAATTGGATGTACAGGAGACCAAACTCTGAAGCAGCGGGCAGAAGCCAGGTGACATACCCCTCAAGGAATAACACTGGCATGATTGCTTAGTTTAAACAAGAGAGCTCCCTGTATCAAAAATGAGAATACTCTTCTACACCCACTGGAAACTGGCTTACTGTGCAGCCAGGAACACGACAGCCATGGGAACAGCTGGAGCACAGGCAAGTGGAAATGGCTGGCATTCCCACAATGAAAACGGAGGAGACACTGGAGTGCAGGTACATGTTACTGACCTATTTTTTTTATGACAGTATCAATGAATGTAAAAGCTTCCATATGTGACATACTTTTAACTAAAGAAAACTGTCGGCTTTGGTATTGGAATGAATAGGAACGTCTTTCATTCCTGAAAAAGTTGTTCTTCAGCAAAACCTCCGTGTTCTGTTAAATGCACACAGTAGAGGTTCATAAGTCCATGTCTTGCAGGTAATCCACTTAACTGACATTTCTTAAGTTGAACAAATAACAGGAGGACAACAATTGTATTTAGCACTGAAGGTCAATCATGTTCTTACATTGATATTAAAGAATACAAGGAGAGAAACGCATCCTACAGAGACTGCTAACAGCTTGAATATTTTTGAAGCTATATATCAACAGAGAAAATATATAGGCGTTCTAAAATACATATGTATATACTTTATATACAAAACATTAAAAATTAATTTAAAATATTCTAAAAAATATGAAATACTGTGTTTTTCTATTACATTACTTTCTTTTGGGGTGCAAGTAAATTTTGCCTGTACTTTGCAGGCTGGTCATGTTTTACTTATATTTGCTTTGTCTAATGAGCTGCAATGGAACTGTCTGCATACAAAGATGGATTTATACTCTGGGTAAAATTTCTTGACAAATTCATTTGGGGAGCCTCTCCTAGAGCTAGTCATTGAATAAGCATTTTTTTCTGAAAGAAAAAGGTTTACAATAGTCATTAAAGTGATAGGTCTAAAGAGATTAATTAAAATCCTCTACTGGAACATTTAAAGTTCTTGTTAGCATAACATCTGACCTTTGTCTTGGACTTTATTACGCTAATGAGAAAAATTTCCATGATCATGTTTTCTTTCTCCTTGCTGTTTTTCCCAGGGAAGAATGCAAAGAAATTTTGACTAATCACTTATGTCAAAAAGATGTACGTTGTGCAAAGAGTTAATTTTTGTTTGATCAGTAAAATTAATTTTAATGATAAGCCTAAACCAGTAGTTTAAGTATGTTAACGATCAGTATCTAAATACTATACTAGGCATTTATCCAGTATATTTTATTGCAAAGTTCAAATATTGATTTTTTTAGCATTAAGTAATAGCAAACAGTTCATTTACAAGCTGTAGAACAACTGTTCTCCTCTGACCCAATGTTTTACAAATAAGCTAGGTGATGTTATATTTAACAGTTTGGAAGAATCTAGTGTATTATTGTCAGTCCCAATTATTTCAAAATAGTAAGGCAGTCAAAAAAATCTTAAACTTGGGTTTTTTGTATTTTTTTTTGGTAAGGTTTCGGTTTTGTTTTTTTTAGATGACTATGTAAAAATATGAGGGTAAAGTATTTGCTTTTTAGGTTTTTGGATCATATGACACAGTTGGGGCAGTTTTCACAATTTGTTTTACTGTTTTGAGAAGTAGAACTTTTACAAATTATAAGTTTTCTTACTGGCATACTGTATTCTTTCAGATGGTGTGATTCCATAAGCTGGTGTTTCAGATCAGAATTACAGAAGCCTGAATAACTTTGATAATTGGGTTTCCAGACTCCAAGATGCTGAGGTCATCTTCTCACATGTTTGGGATATTCATTAGAACCATTTGGTACAAATCTCAGGGAAAACAAACAATAAACTTTTCTATACCAAGGACATTAATTAGACAAATATGAGTAAAACACCCATTTAGCCAGCTGTCCTTTTTCACAAAATTTGTAGGTACTTTATGTCCTTGAGGCCTCTGCTTTTTTAAAGAAAACAGTTTTTCAAAATTATTCAGATAGGGGACACAGATGGGCACAGACACACCCACACATGAAACCAGGCTAACTACCCCTAAATTGTGTTTCACTTCTCTTGAATTCTGAAGAGTTTGCACAAAGTGCATATGAAACACCTGGAGAAAGGACGAATTAAAACTTTGATTTCAGATAACAAGCAATGCCTTTTTCCTGCTGGCAATTTATTGGTCAGGAAGCATTTACCTGACAACTTTGCACAGTTGTTTCAATGGCAATGGATGTTGATTTGTAGCACTGCGGTTTTTCCCAAACCACCCAGCTCTAGAACTGACGATGTGTGACTGAGTATGGTTCTGCCACCATGACTTAAAAGCTTACCCTGGCTTACTGCCCTAATCATTGTACAAATAACAGCAAAATCTTTGTCCACAAAATATCTGTTATGTCAACGAAGGAAAAGTTTTACTATTGAGTATAGCACTTCCTCCAACCCCCATCTGTCTTTCTGAGGTTAAAGAAAGATCTTGAGCTGTTGCTCAATACTATTCTGGTCATGTCTGCATTCAACCTTGATTAAAGCAGACTGTTTCCAAGGCATGGATCTTTTGCCATTTTCTCAGTTATTCTGAAACATTGCACAGGAAAACTTAGCAGAGAACGAATAGCCTGCTTTGAAATGCAGGTTTTGGTGATGTTCCTAAATCAGTACAGCATTTCATTAAAGTTGGCAAAGATCTATTGGATCATCAGGTCAACCTCTTTGAATCAGCACTATATTTCTCTGAAATAAAGGCTCTATCTTACTCTGAAACTTTAGTTTCAGTTTAATGGCACTACTCCAAGCACAGAATCGTTAGCAAGCCTTGTCTAAGAGCAACAATTATCATGAGTCCATTCATATTCCCAGTGAAAGGAATCCATCTAGTTAAAAGTGCAACAGATCTTTTACTATTCTGGTTAATAAGCTGAGGGGTCCAGTCAAACAGTGATAAGTTATCTATAATTTAAAGTTCACATGCACAAAGAGATGAGTGGCAGCTTCAAAGAAGTTGACATGGTTGCCAACTTGTCAATGTAACCTACAGGATGGTCCGTAGTCACAGGGAAATACAAAAGCACTTCATGCTGTGTTTCTCCCAGCAGGGACGTACTCTATGATCAAAGGCTTTGCTTCAAGTTTAAGCACTCTCCAGCCAGAAAAACTGGGACTTCAGCTCATAGCCAAGCGTGGCTTTCTGCTTTGTGGCATCTTTTGGATTCCACAATGTAACACAAGCTTTCAAGATATATTTAATAGTACAAAATACAATGAAAAGGGGGGGGGGGGGGGTTATTGCTCTTTTTTTTTCCTGATTGTTTTCTCTTTCCCTCTTGCTATCTCTTTGCCTAATATTTCCAAGGGGTTTATCCTTCTGGGCATTTAGGCAACCACTTCATAGCATCAATAGTAACAGCTAGAGTCCCCATGAAGGTGGTGTTTCCTTTGAAAATTTCTGCTCTGTGAGCTAGAATCTTTTTAGAGTATTAGTAGGTCTATTTATTTTCAAGTTTGATGTTTATTTCAGTGTGTTTATATAATTGAGAGTCGTAGAGTGGATAGCATTGCTTACTGTGTTTTGATACATTACAGAAGTTAGTTGAATGACCTTTTTCTGAATCTCCAAAACTACTCAGACCCCAGGTTCTTTAAATTGCTTCTGGGAATCTGAATGCCCCGAATGAAATGTTTTGTCCCTATCTATACTACTTACCCAAGTATTTCTAAATATTGATTGCAATTACTTATTGATCCAGCATATACTAGCCCAGTTAAAATAATGAATTAGATGTGTCCCCACACCTATAATGTCCATGTTAAACACTTAGTCTTAAGGTTTGTCCTGTTAGTAGGTGTATTACCATAGGAAGAAAAAATATTTGGGAGTCATTTCTACTCTTCAGTGCTAGGAATCACATGCTTTATTTATATAGTGGATACAACCATGGCTCTTATGATCTTTACTGCAGAGACTGGAGCTCTGCACCAGTCTGATAAGTTGTGAGAAACAGCCATTTTTCTGAAGTGGTTATTAAACAGGAGGCAGTAGATTCTTAATCAGCAGAAAGGAAGAAATAGAAAAAGAAAACTGAGGGTGAGAACTGATTATGCTAATGGTTTAAATGAGGTGATGAGGTAAAAGCATTCAGATAATATTGTCATAACTCTGAAAATAGCAACAGCTTTTATTTCCACACTGTACAGAAAGCGTGACCTGTGGTACCTTAAAGAGAGGCTTACCTATTAATGCCTCTTACTCTCATTCCGGGTTTTTCCATTCACAGTTTAAAAAAAGCACATGTCCTCAAGCTTAAACAAATAAATACAATTTGAGGGGAAAAAAAAAAAGTCTGAGAAAATTAGTGAAGCTTTTTGACTTAAAGCTAATTTTCTTTAGTTTACCATCTTCATGATTGTATATAATCGTTTCTTTAATGACCTTGAAGTTTTTGCCTCAACAGTATTGCCTGGGAGGTTTGCTCTACACTTCAATAATTCTTTGTGTGAAAAAACATTTCTTCACATCTGTTTAAGTGTTATTTGTCTTTATATTCCCTTCAACCTCTTTGTCCTACTGATAGTCATATTAGCTGGAAAAATTAACAAGCTAACTATTATCGGTATACAGTTCCTGATTTTTACAGAGAGCTTTAATAGAATTCTATTTATCTGTATTATGCAGTTTAAAAATAAGCAAAAGATTTACAGTACCTTCTTTTGGGCTTATACTACATGCCTTATGTTAATGTTATTCTCATTTTTCCACAGTGTTACTTATATATAATCTTTTCATTTAAATTAGCAATGAGAAAGTAGCAAAGCAAAATAACAATAAAACCAAACAAAATCCAGCAAGAAACCCAGTACTCAACTTTCTCTTTATAATCCAGATACTCTGTGAGGTTCTGAATTCTGCTGTATCTTGAAAAGCACGTATGGTCTTTATGAAGTTCTCTTGCATTTACTTTCTACTTAAACTGGGTTCTTTTTAGGAGACCACACATTAACACTGTCGATAATCTGCAATTTCACTTGACAAAAGTCAGGTTTTTTTCTTGGTATATTCACATTAAAGCTGTAATAGGCTAGAACAGTTTACACTCACCAGTATGTCACAGACTCTGAAAGATACAAACTTGTATAACGTGTGCTTTGGTGGGATGACCAGAAGCAGCTTAAACTATCAGTGTTAGAATAGTCTGATCTTTGATGGAGATACTTAAGAAAGAGCTGTTTATCAATACATAAAGATATTAAACCTTTCTGCTTCCTTTTGCCATGCTTCTGTGAGAGAGTTTGAATCCAATAGCGCTGCAGAAGAACAGCACAGTGTTACCTCTCTTCCTCCCGAGGACAGAGCCTAGCTCCCTCCTCATGCTATTTAGCCATGTAAGTCTCAGAAATGTTTTCTCAGAAGATGCTTATGAGACATGAACATTATCCCTATGTGCATCTAACTTCCTACTATATTTTCAATTTAAGAAGCCATTTTGGCTTTCATAAAAAACCTTTTATTTGCTGTTTCAGGTGCAAGCTGGCTGCTGACTTTCACCTCTGAGACACCTGTATTTCAGAACTGACCAACTGTTCTGCAGAGTCAGGAAAGCACTTTGGAATCTTCTTGGTTTAAAATCATATAAGACTAACGTACTGTATTACTAGTCTATTTATTGATCCACTTGTCTTTATTTTATGGTTTCAGTTGGTCTATCTTATAGCACACAAATGGAAGCATTGCCCTGCTGTAGCCATTGTGAAAGCATGGTCAATTGCTCAAGTCCAAGCTTCCCCACGTTGTGTCACTGATGGGAGGAAAATGGAGCATCTTTTGAGATAAAAAGCCAATTAAGGCTTCAGGTTCATTAAACAACAAAAGAACTGCCCTCACAGAAGAGGCTGTTGATGCATTCAGTCTACTTTCCTGTCACTGTGTTGTGACACCACCATTGGAACACAGATGCAAAATAAGTAGCCAATAACAATATTAACCTGAAACTCACATTTCAGTCTGGACTTCTTATTCCCATAGCTTTATAGGGGGCTGGCATTTTCAGGGGGTTGTTTTCCATTTTATTTAAAGTTTTAGGAAGATTCAAGTAGTTTCTACAAAAGGATCAAAACAGTTAAATTCACCTCAGGTAAGTCATGGACTACAGGTAGTATGATAAAATGGATAGAGCAAGCATGAGGCAGGGCTTTTGGAGCTGGTGTTGAATAGATAAATAACATTTCCTTAGTTTAAAAAAACCTTATTAACGGATTTAGCTATTTTTTTTGCTCATAGTTAACATCTTGAATAAATGCCTACTATGAACAGAAAAAAATGAAAAATAGAAATGGATTTTAAGGAAAAATAGGAAAACTGTTGGAGAAAAGCTACATTTTTGCAAGCGTATGCTGAAAAGATCTTGAAAAAAATCAAGCCACCTGTTTCAGAACAGTATTTGTAATTACTTCTTGGGACATTATTTTAGCAAGGACAAGTAATAGCAAATTAGTTAGAGACTACCCATTGTCATCTATCACAGCACTATCAAAACTAGCCAGCTGCAGCAAGGCTTTTACCATCCCATACCAGGTTAACTTCAGTAAGTAGTTCCCACACCTCGCCCCAGCACAGCCACCCATCCCCCACAAGGTTCCAAAAGTTCATCTACCATCTGTGCCGTCTCTTCATCAGGCCAGCCCACCCTGCTTCTTGCCTGTGCTGTGTCCAGAATCTTCTTTCTCCAGGCTCCTCTTCCAGCCAGCCCCTCCTCATCCAGGCCCCCTTCTTCTCCCAGAGCCTCTCCTTCATCCAGGACACCCTCTATCCTCCCTCTGCTTCTTCCAGATCTCCCTTCATCCAGTGCCCCTCTTCTTTACCCCTTAGAGCTATTTAACTACTTAGCAGGAACCAGCCACAGCTGCACCTTATCCACGTCAGCCAACCCACCGCCCCTGAAATCAGCCCACAGCTGTATGTTATCAATGTTAATTAACCCACCTTCATTCCTCTGTAATTACTCTACAGTTCCTCTACAGTCATCTGTAAGTCTTGTGTTGTCTTAAAAATGAGTTTATTACCCAGTGTGTGAAATCAAAGAAAAAGTCAAAGAACACATGATATTGCCTTTAATACAAAGTTGTGCATGTTTGGGTGCTAGGTGTTCTAGAACACAATGGTAGTTTCCACAATCAGATTTATACAAAATTACATGAAAATTAATTTGTTAACTTCCAACCCTCTAACACTGATTGGATGGAAATCTACGTAATGGTTACACAGTCTTACTAGTTAACTACATGCGCTCTTTGAGGAAGGGTGTCTTTGTGGGCTGGGGTACCTTGTGTAGGGAGTGTGATTTTTGGTATTATAATGAAGGTACTTTGCTTAAGGACACAACTTTGGCTATCTGTCCAACAAGTATCAGATCTATCTTGCTTGTGCTGCCAACTTTCATGAAAGTAATTGCTCTTCAAAGTTGCCTTACAATAAGCAGCAATTACTGCAGTTAGTCATCCTTGATAGTTCTTTGCATGGGATGTTCTGAGTTGAAATAATGTGTCCATTCTGATTCTTCAAGAATATGTGCAGATTGTTAAACAAAATCATAAATCCATACAGTCTGGTTACAAAATCTGATAACACTCAAGCTGGAACGATTTCTTGACTTCAAGAATTAGAATATTCAGGTCTTCTATGAAAGTTACTTTAAAGACTTTTTTTTTATATAGTCACCAAATGAGACTTTGAAATATTTGTATTTATATTAATATCAAGTGACTGAAGCTCAAGCCTACAGCAATAGCATTTCCAGCGAAACTCTGTTCTTGGTTAGACTATGGGAAAGAAAAGTTTTGCAAAAGTGTTATCATTTTCAAAGAAGCATGGCCAATAAAGCTCATCTGTTAGAATTCTCTAGCCCTGATTTAGGTACCGTCAAGATTTTGCTGTGCTGTTATCATGTCCCATGGACTATTAACCACACCTTCAATATCAAGTCATCAAAAAAAATCCTCATTTGACTTACGAAAATAAACCAGTCCTTAAGCTTGCTGATACCTTGTAGTGACAGGATGTCAGATGTTGTTTTGCAAATCCTCCTCTATTGATGATGTTTAAGTCTATTCCTGTATCTAGTGACACAGGGATACAAGATCGTAATCTTGCTAGTTTACTTAAATAGCAGTTGAAGACAGTTCACATGAAGGCATGTGAATATACAGCCAGGATAATGTAAAGAGCCTCACTTACTCTTCTATTTGTTCCTGTCGTTACTTGTTTCCCTTCTTCACTAACCAAGACCTCAAGGCTGGTATTTTGTAATCGGTACCCTTCATCATGCTAGGACTACTGTATTTTTATTAGAACAGACAAACAGAAACAAAGCTCAATTTTTTTTAATTTTTTTTTTGGCAATACCTCCACCTTGGGTTAATTGAAATTGTCATTTTACCTCAGAACAGGTTACAATGCTTCTTTATGCTGACTTGCAAGCCCCAGCTGAAAAGGCAGGATTATATGATTTCAAATTGGAAATCTAAAAAAGACATGGCTCTGTAAGCTTCCCACTCCTCACTATTCCTTAGGCCACACTGAAGACAGATTTCTCCTCTGTCATTTCTTTTTGAGCTGCAAGTCATTAATAAGGGGCTCCTCGTTATCTCTTTAGTAGGGAAAGGAAAAGGGAAAACTTCATGTTCTAAAAGACTTCTATATTACAGTATCACTAAATAATCTGTTACCAGAGAAAGACTTAAAAAATGGGCATCAGTTCAGATATAACCATTTTGGAGACCCAATGACTATATTAAGATATTTAAATGGATTCTTTTTAATGCAAAATTCATTACATATATTACTAAAATATCTCTTGGACTGAAATAATAATTCAGTAATGCTCCTTGGAAGACTGAGACACTTACACAAAAAGAAAAAATAATGTCAGACACAATGGGCAAGCAGAATCATAACTAAAAGAAAATAATGCAGTTATGTGAAGGAACAGCAGCATCTGCCTTGACACATGTGAAGTTATATAAAAATGCATTACCACATTCCTTACTGAATATATCACCTCACCAATTCCAGACTATTTAATTCCTGGAACTGCAGATAACCTGCAAAAAGCAAGAAGTATCTTTAGCGTCACTCACTTCACATGGAAGTTGCTGCAGTACAATATTTGCTATATTTACTAAACTTAGTAATTTTCAATTTGATTTTTTACAGCCTCATGTATTAAAAAGGTTAGGTCTGGCCTTTCTTCCTTAGAAGAAAGTATGTTCCCCTGAAAAAAACATCTTTTTCCTTTGAATCACACTTTTTGTCCAGTATCATTGTTCAATCTTGGATCAGAAGCTTTTGTATCAATGAGAACATACCTAAACACAGTTCTATTAACTTACCAATATAACTCTTCAAAATTTGGGCTTCAGAACCACTATTTATCTGTTCTATTACACAGCAAGTATTATTTTTGATTTTTGTTTAATCTGTTCAGTTAGTCTGGTTATATGTGGAATCAAATATAAGAATATAACTTACTTATACTTGGACAATGTAGGTCTGTTCATACAAGCTACAAAATTGTTTATAGTCACTTAGACTAATATTAAGAGGTTGTTGCAACTACTTTGCCCTAAAAGGCCTAGCAAACACATGAACACACATGACTGAAACTTTTTCAGTTTGCTAGCTGCAGCTTGAAAGGATAAGCAATAATTGAAAGTAGCAGGCATAAAGCACAACCAGTACAGAATGGAAGGGTTTGCACTTACTTTGCATAGCTGTAACTAGAAGCATTAGTTACAGGCAAGACAGAAGCATGCCCAGAAATTGTATATACCAGTCCCTCACCAAATATAAATTTTCCCACCTCCATTGATTTCCAAGGAGGCAGACAAATTTACAGCAGCGAAAGCTCTAGGCCATTTTATTGCCCAGATTCTTTTCTGAACAAATCCTGTGTGCAGCAAGGATGGAAATCAGAGACCCTGATTCAGTTCTGACCCTGCAGAAGACAATTTTGTTCCCAGCCACTTTAACTTGTTTTGCTAATGAAGTATGAGCAGTAGTAGGACCGGTGCAGAACAGGGGCATTTCGCACATTGCAAATGCTCTTCATTCTCACCTCATCTGCATTTGTGTGGTACTGGTGTGGGATAACCATACATAAGCAGAGGCATGAGCAGCAAATACCTCTTGAAGAGCAAATCATCTGCATGGCCTCTGGGAGCCTAAGAAGCTGTGAAAATCCAGCCTTTATCTACTTGCTATAACATAGTTTTGATTGATGGGATTAAAAAGCAGTTTAAAAATCTTGGGGCGCTATTCTGCATAGGTTTGCATGTCATTTCACATAAGGCAAATTTTCTCATAATTTATTAATTTTTATTCATAATTTAAATGAGAAAGTTGTAAAACATGGCTCTAGCTGAAGTTGCGAAAAATCAGTATTCTTCAGCATAACTCCTTTGTTCAATTCTCTGCACCATGGATCTGACATAAAGGTAGAGGAAACTTAAAGGAAGGGAAGGTTTTTTTGCCAGAAAAAAAGGTACAGCCAAACAAAATAATGTGAGTTTGTTACTAAGAGTCATAATTATTTTAAATCAAGTAAACGGCCTTTTTTTGCCAAAATGTGTTGGTAGCCAAATGAAGGGCCCAGGAACGGATCCCTGGCAATCATGACACACAGCGACACATCAGTTCAACAGCCCTTGACAGTGTGTTTTTAATTGTCTGTGGTGCAAGGTGGGCAAATGCAACGAAGCAGAACTTGTAGAAATATTTAGGAATACCTTTAAAGAGTTGCGAGTGGCAATATAGGAAACAGTTAAAGGTACAGAAAAGACACCTCATGAACTCCTTTTCACCTCTTCTTCTTACACAAATAGAAAAAGATACTGAATAAAACTCAATGATGGGAAAGTAAAAATCATCATTATTTTCCACAGCGTATAATTAGCCTGCAATACTCATTACCCCCAATATCAGCAAGAGTAAGGGTGACAATTAATCAGTCAGGTGCTTAAAAATGCAGCTCCATTTCAATAGGATTTATGAAAGGAATACGGAGATTATGTAGTAAATCCCCACTGGTTTTGTTTACACTCCTCTGAAAGCATGATCCTTGGAAAACAGCTTTACATGCAGTGTGTTATGTTACCTACCTGCCTCCAAAATACATGACAGAGACACAGAAAACACACAGACTGCCTGTGAGACATTTCAGTGTATCTGGTAATATACCGGCACCCTGGGTATGCTCTGCCACAAAGGATCCCCAGTTTTTTAAGGGTGTTCTCTGGTCAACACAAACACCCAGCTCGAATGCTCAATCAGCAGCCGTGGGGGTGGGCTCTAATATATGAATCAAACAGCTGGGTGGCTTTCGAGCATTTCAGTAGATATTAGACATCACTATTTTGAGGCATTTCAGCACTTCTGTGAATCAGACCCCATGACCTCAGGAGGCTTTGAAAAACAGACATTTTTTTTATGGTTAGTTGAGGTAAGAAGAAAGATAGTGAAGTGAAACATCCAAAACAAATAAAACAGAAGAAAGAAAGCACTTTGGAAGGAATAGAAATGCTTTTGATTTAGGGCATGTGCCATTTTCTAGTATCAGGTAATAAAGGGAAGGTTTGAAGTGAGAGAGCTTTTCCGTAGACGGTGTCTGGAGTGCTTTCCACATGTGGTCCAGGAGTAGCAGGTAGTGCTAGTGCCAGTAAAGGGGACTGTATGACCTGCTGACCTGAATGAGTGTGGCCACAGCTGTGTTCATACCAGCAAAATCTGGGATCTGCTAGTTGGCTGTGATTAGCCTGGCTCAGTTCCTTTCCTGGTGAGGGCCTTTTCACCCGTCCAGCCACTATATTTTGTCACATTTTCCTTTTGTTTCATTTTAAACCTCTCTCACAATTTTCACTCCCCATGCCATTTTTTTTCCTACTCTGAAAAAACGTGCAAGAAAAAGGACTTTAAACTAATTTTTTAGAAGTGCTTAATGTAGGTAGTACATGAGGGCAGACAGAATTCAATTTTGGTTAAATGTAAGCTCATGCATACTTGCAAAAAAATGGTCTGAATTTCTTGTGCATTCTCAAAGGCTCTGATGTCCTGATTCAATGAGTGTTTGAGTGCTCCTGAGAGAATAAAGCCCCTTAATTTCCTTGTCAGGAGTTAAAGGTTCTCTTTCTACTCAATCAGCAATGCAAAGCCCTTAGCATTGATCTTTGACCCCTCTTAAGAAGAACGTAAGTGATTGTTGTTCAATGAAGACAGCTTTTTGGTGTATTGCAGCAAACAGGTTGCACGGATGAATTATGGGGATTGAAAAACGGAGTATAAATACCATAATCCTGTTATATGAAGCAATGCTATGACCTGGGTAGGTGCTGAGTCTCAAATTCATAGGAACACTTCAAAAGATTTAATACTAGAATTTTGGAGAAGGTTAATGAAAGCAGTAAATGATATGCTAGAATTCGCAGGAAACAAGGCATCACAAAGAGCAAGGTGCTCAGTTCCAGCCTCACTGTGGCTTTTTTATGATGGCAGCAAAATAGTCAAGCTGACCATTACCCAGGAGAGAGAGAATTTAAAGTCACTATAGGCGATTTTATTGCATTGCCCTCTGCAGTCTTCAGGATTGTTGGAAGCGGGCCTGGAAAAGGAAGGAAAGAGCAAGATCTCTGTGCTGGATACTCCAACTAGACTGGCAGCCCAGCAGGGTCTGTGAACAGTCACTCTCAGTAGAACCCTTCTAAGCAGAATATAGGCAGGAGCTGCCCTTTCTTGGTGCTGCAAAAACCAACTTTACCTCCTTCCCCATCTTTGTTCCTTGGTAGTGGCAAGTAGTGGATTGCTGAAATACAAGAAGATAGACAAGACACTGAGTTTGGCCAAAATTCTGATTTCTTTCAAAGTTCTTTCATTTCCTACATATTTCAGCATAGAATGAAGCATTGATGAAATTCCTTTTGCCCTTTACACACTCATTTTATTAGCTATAGACATTTCTGCCAAATGCCCTTCTCTGGCTAAACATGGCAAACGAGGTTTCACCATCTTCAGACATATACATTCACATTATGAATTAACAGTTGCGTATCTATACATTTATTTCAGAACTTGTAATATATTTCATAGTCTGAGTATATGGAAAAAATATAACAATTACCACACCAGAATATATGTCAAAGATTCAGGACCTTTTGCTGGGATTTCAATTGAATTTAGTTTCTCAATGCTTATAAGGAGGTTGTTATGGTTTTAAATGAGATCTGTTGCTAATGGCAACTGTTTCAGTAATTGTAAAATCTATAAAATAGATAGGGCTATTTAAACTGCTTAAAAATTTATAGCATATTAGATTTAATTAATACATTCAAATATGAGAAAGGATTAATGATTTAAAATCTGAATCAATATTTTTCTCTATGTGTATGTTTTGTATTAAAAATAATATATGCAACTCTCTTACTAGTATTAGAATGAACAATTTGTCTATGATGGCGTAGTGGCTTAGTCCACTGTTGTATTTCTTGACCTCTGTATGCCAAAATTGAAATCTGGATTAGGCAGGAAGGAATTACTGTGGAAGATTCAACAGAGCTCTTTGCTGGCCTGTGAAAACCAAGTTTTATTACCAGGGCTGTAGTTGTATAGTCATTGCAGTGTTTATAGTGCATTCAGCTCCAGGTGCAATTACCATACCTAACCTTACACATATTAATTGGCTTTATTATAAACTACCTTTCACCTCCTAATAAATAAAAACCACAGTTATTATATTTCCTTTGGCATAATTATGTTTTTAAAGGGTTATAATGGTATATAGAGAACTCCGGTGTTCTACTTAAAGTGATATTTTTAAAGCTCATTGAGGTCACCAGATAAATGGAGCTTAGTAGTACAAAATTATTATTATTACTGTTACACAGGAAGTGTAGGTAAGACTGCATATACAGTATGTATATACATATATGTCTATATATTTGTTCTAGTGGTGTCTGAAGTACTTGTAATTACATTTCAGGGTTATTTGGTTCTACTATAAAGACAAATAGAAGCTTATTCTTTTCCTAAAACACATTCCACTTGAAAGCTGGCTTCCTAAACTATAAAAAAAGAGCTAATCTCTAAAAGACCGAGTTTGTGCTAGCAGGAGATGGCATGGAAACTTAAAGCTGTAGTATTTCCCTGAGTTTCACCTGGCAAAAGATTTGCAGGAAAATTATGTAGGGTTTTCCCTTGTTAATATTTCTCCAAAGCCTCCAGTGCTGAGTAAAGCACGGGATGTATTTTTTTCAGAGACTCAGTGGTGGTAGCCACCCATTTCAGACTGGAAGATCTCTAGAGATTTGTATCAGTCTCCACCGTAGACTGTCTCCAAGAAGATCCAAGACCAAAAGGACAGAGTCTCTATTTCAATCACTTCCTCTGATGTGATTTCAGGTTAATCAGATAATTCTTGTCCTAAGATGCTTTTCTTCAGCGTGGAAATTATACTGCTATTGCTTCTCTCAGACTCTAGGATGAATTTAAAGGTACGTGAAGAACTGTAAATCCATGGGAGTGTAGCAGGCTGTATCTTAGAGAATACCTGCAGTGACTGCAGTTTGTACACATCTAACTTTAAACTAGTCATCTCTAGCCATGTAGTATGCTACAACACAAGGTTCAGCAACCGACCGAGTTCAGAAAGGTTTTACAGTTTGTAATGAATGCCTCATCATAACTGCACTGCTGCGAGTAGTTGTGTTAAAACTAGTGTGAGCATGTTTACAGAAGCAGCAGTACCACCATGTGTAATCACAGAGTGTGTACATACGGATTGATTCCATCCAGTTGGAGGTGCATGCGAGTTAAACAGATATCTCTAAGCTAATTACTGTTCTCGATGGAGAAAATTAGATACATGGAGAGAGTAATTGATTTAACTGAATTTCTGACTAAAAGACACTGGCCACAACTGATGGGAGCCTATACAACTACCTTAAACTCAAGACATCTGACTTCTTGGGCTTCATTAGAACAGGCAAATTCTATTCATAATGCTTAATGGATGAGAAAAAGATAAAGTAACTTCCACTAAAGATTCACTACTTAGAATTTCACACCAAAGCCAAAGATAGATGAGCTACAATGTCCAGTAAAGGGTGGAGGCCTTGAAACAACGGGTATTCCTGAAAATAAAATATTTGAAATCAAGGCTATTGCAGGAAACATTCAGACATAGAAGAGGTAATATAATTTTGTACCTAAGAAATTTCATAGAACAAACAGGAAGACTGGAAAGGTTCTAGACAATCTCCATACAAATCTGTAAGCATAAGAATACAAATATGCTATTTGTCTTTCCAACCTCTAGGTCACTGAAAGGAAATTGACTGTTGAACTTGGAGGGAGATCTAAGGAGGGAACTAAATTTGAAATAATAGCAATAGATGTTGGTGGCTGTCTGCATAGATGCTGATGAAGTGTTACAGGGGGGAAAGGAGTGAGACACTATCTCAACACTTCCGTCATTTCCACTTAGGAATGCAGTCTATATCACCTATCAGAAGGTGATAGTCTCAAATTCTGGTTAAATAAGATGAAAAAACTACTTCAAGAATACCTATAATTGGTGGGTCACATGATGTGACATCAACTCAACACAACTTTATCCATGAAATCTCATCATTTTAATTTTAACTGATAATCTGCTCTCCAATCGATTAGAGAAGCAGGTTTCTCTGTTTCTGCAGAGTAAGCCTTCCAACTTTAAGGCAGCCCAGCTATATCGTATAGAAAAGACCAGCTCCTCCTTCATGGAAGGAGAGATAAGAATTCGGATGGCAGAATCTACAGTACTCAGTGAATTCCCAACAAGATAAAATATGACAGCATTTTACCCTGAGCATATTCATGAATGATAAATTATTTAAAATAATTTAAATGATATATTTGTTTATTGAAAAAGGACCTTCCCAGGACTCAACAAGTGAGGCATGTTCCAAAACAGCAGAACATAGGCTACATGCAGTTGAACATGTCTCCAGAAGTGATAGGCAGAAGTCCAAACCACCAGAAGAAAATTACCTGCCCAAGAATTTAATGTTGAAAATGGAGTTCCTAATAGAATATAACCACTAGTTCTTTGTAGTCATCATTAACCTTTTGAATTTACTTTCCTGGGTATATGATCTGAATGTGTACAGCCCATTGATTTGCCTGTGTGATTCCAGAATAACAATTATGAACATTTTGGTTAACTTCAATCAGCTTTGTCCTAGAGGCAGATGTTTCAAAAATAAATAATGTCTGAGGAAAACAGATGATGAGGCAGAAGAGAAATCTGAGTAGTGTGTCTAGGGGAAAAAAAAATTAAAAATCATGAGAGGATCAGGGGGTTTGAGCTATTATATATTCCCTGTGATTTTGAATGTCTCTTTAAGGATTTTTGTCTTCCCCCAAATCTATGAAGCTTGCAGAGACCCAAGAGCACATACCTTTAGGGAATTATTGTTGTCTTAGATCAATGCTGGTGCAGCCAAATAGCAATACAATATATTAAGTGAAAGACAGCTAAACAATTCACTCTTATTAGCTAGATGTTGTGGGCTTATGGCCAATAAGTATATGTTAATTAATAATTAAAATCTTCTGTAATAATTGTATGGCAAGCTAATCTCTGATTGTCTTGACGGAGAGCATTTATGCTTTGCATGTAGTCTACACACTCTGCAATAATCCTCTGGCTTTGCATACATTGTTGTGTTAAATTGCTTCAAAATATTTTCGCAGCAAAAGCAGTTGGTAGAGCTCCATCAGCACTTCACTGCAGAAATTTAGTGCACCTTTAGAGAAATGACTTTTCACCCCTATTACACTATACACGGACAAAATCTTATAATCATTTGTCCCATAAAGCCTGCCAGCACCCCTTCCAAAGCCTTTCCAGTACCATCCTTCACTCACCTACTCATCATCTATACATTTTGTCCCTGGTTTTTCACTGCGTTCATGGGCTGAAACAGCCCAGATCTTGAATTTAGGTCAATGCAAGCTCTAAAAAAAGAAAAAAAAACAACAAACAAACAAACCAAAACCCCCAACCCTCAAACAGCAAATAACACAAATAACACCACTACAACAGAAAGCACCCAGAGGGGTACTTCAGGTGTTACAGAACTACTAAAGGTAGGAGGTAACTGTGTTATGATACAAATTATATGCTGTGGCTGAAGCAGATGCCTTACCAAGCACCTGAGAAGAACTGATGAGCAGAAATATGCGTTGCCCTATAAAACCTACATATGCATGGTGAAGGGCTTCTGTCAGTCACTTCTGAGTTTAAAAAGTAACTCAGATTTTGAGTACTTCCCAATGTGAAGACACAGTCACTAGAAGATATTGTGAGATACATGCTGAAGCGTACTGCTGGGTTGTGTACACTCAGCACCTTTCACAAGAAAAGAAAAAAATAAAAGAAAGGAAAGGAAAGGAAAGGAAAGGAAAGGAAAGGAAAGGAAAGGAAAGGAAAGGAAAGGAAAGGAAAGGAAAGGAAAGGAAAGGACTGATTGAGAAGGTAAAAACAGACACGTAGTTTTTAAATCTCCAAATATACAATTTCTTAATGAAATAAACTATGTAATTTCTGTCAGGCCTTTATTCTTATTGGTCTTTAGAAGGCACAAGATGCAATGGAAGCAGGGAAAGATACTTCTGCATCACCACACCTTGATCCTAGAAACATCTGGGCTGATGGAGCACTTCCTTAAACTGTACTTGGCTCACTGAGTGCAGCCTTAGTAGCAAATCGCTAAAACATTCCACAACCGAGCTTTTTTTTTTTTTTTTTTTTTTTTTTTCTCCTTAATCTGAAGCAGCTAGAGTTTTCCACCACCAGAGGTCTGATACTGGATTTAGCAGACCAGGAAATTGCTACAGGTTGTCACTTCCTCTGTTACAACAAGTAAATGCCAAGCTGCCTCTAGAGATTGTATTAATCATCCTGCTGATTCTCTTTAGGCGGAAAAGGTTGACATAAAAGTATGTTAATTGACTAATCAAAAGAAAATAAGTTTAATGTTTTCTGGTATCTCAGCCTCGAGACTCTCTTGCCATGGTTTTCCTATCCTTCTATGAAACCGAGAGTTGTTCTTATTTCAGGTCTGATTCTCATTATTGATATGTCAGGTGGTTAAAGGTAACAGCTGGGAGAAGAAAGGCATCTATTACATTTGCATTCAGACTATCATCAGGGTTATAGAAATCTGTAGCACTTCAGGGCTAATTTCTGCAGTAATGTTAACTAAATTCAGAGGCAGGTTTGTGAAATTTCCATGACAATTTTGTAGCAGTAAACGCTGCATAATTTATAACAGCAGGCAATATCATACATGCATTTTAAAGCTTTTTATTATTATTTGGTTTTATAACCTAGTAATAAATCACACAATGAAGACTGGTTGAGCTAACAGGGAAACCTCTAGCAAACTTAATATTTGCTATGAAATCTCACAAAAGAAACATCTTTTCCTGCTGGCAATATGTGGTAGAAAGCTATTTCCCTCAAAGCAGGATAAACTTGTTCTTTTCACTGCAGTCATTGTTTTGGTCAGGTATTTTTATTCATGTGTGTATATTCCATTATTTACTTATACATATATTAGAAATTACTACAAGAACTTTAAAGAAAATTATCCTGCCAGAAAATACAATTTGTTAAAAATGAAAAATAGAAAAGAAATTGCAGATTATAACAAAACACTTCAATGTTAATAAAATGAAAAAAAAAATCCATATTCAGTTTCGGTGAATTCAATTGAATGTTTTAACTGAAGTGTTTTAAGTTGGTATTGTTGTGTGCCAGATTTGTATTGCTTCCTCTATGACATTAAAATATGTAATAATAAATCATCAACAGTTGATAAAAAAGGCTTTCAAATTGAAATATTTATATATTTTTAGAGATTAAAAAAAAAAAAAATCCAGGGTGTCTGAACTACTGGTATACACAATACTTAGTCAGTCTTACATGCTCAAATGCTTATTTCCTAGCTATGGAAAATCAAGTACTGAAAAAATTTACATAAGAAATTGTAGGTAAAATGGACATGTGGAGCAGCTGTTGTTTTTCTCTCGTAGTATGTGAAATAAAGGATGGAATAACCAAGGGGGTCGATGTTTTACTTCATTTTACTGCTTGCATTGATACAGATTATGCCATTTCATGTATTTAACAAAATTAGCAAACAAGATAAGCAATTGGATAGTGAAAAAGGACCTACAAAGGCACCCAGAACTCTTGCAATAGGATGTACAGAGAAGTAAAACAGGTCACATCTTTGGACTTTTCTTAGACTGAAGGAGGGAAGAATGTCCTCAAGCTCTGTGTCACCCAGAACTGAAGAAAGCAGGAGACTAAGGAATCTACTAATTAACATAATTCTGTGTACTGTATTGAATTTGTTGCCTGAATCATATTTTCGATTCTCATAAATAAATCTGCCTTTTGACAGACAATAGTTTTATCTCTTTTGATATGGGAAAAACTCACACCAAAACTCCTAAATGATGTTAATTGATGACAACTGATGTCAAACTGCTGCAGCCTGAAACAAATTGTGTCAACATGTTCCAGTGAAGCAAAATTCTGCCTGTTGACAGGTGTATGTAGGTTTCTGACAGTAAATAGCAATAGATTTGAGAAAATTGCCTGATTACAAGAAAATGGGATTAATTTTACTGCATGTTTATGGTTATAGTGGTGACCACACACTGAACATACAAACACACAGATGCAAAGATCTGCAGTTAGTTGTCAATTGTGTACGTAATAATTGATACTTTTATCTTTATAGTTCATACTCATTCATAAGATAGTTTTGATATATCAAAACTGGGGGCTAATTACTTTCCAAATAACCTCCAGTGAAGACATAGTTCAGGCCTTTTGAAAACAAAACATACTGTCTGACAGTTCTTCCAGGCTTGCTGATGTTCTGGGAAAATAGACATTTGGTATGACTTTCCTTTGTAGAAGCTACCTTGTTTCTACCACATTTTCTTATATTTTCAAACCAGTGCT
Organism: Falco peregrinus; assembly: GCF_023634155.1. Lineage (NCBI taxonomy): Eukaryota > Metazoa > Chordata > Aves > Falconiformes > Falconidae > Falco > Falco peregrinus. The sequence goes on along the minus strand of NC_073726.1, from coordinate 12,340,682 downwards.
TCTGGCTTGAAGTCAAACTTGCTTCTCTCCTAGTCAACTGCATTACCTCTGATACCTTTTACAAGTTAGATCCAGATCTACTATCCTCCATTTGTGTGGCAAATTACTTGTTCTTACTGAGAGAAAGCATATCTTCGGTAGTTACTTAGCCATGTAACTTTACCAGTTCCTTTAATTTCTCTAGTCCTCTTTTTATGTTTAAAAATCCCTCAACTTTATATTGCTTTAAACCTGTAATTTGGTACTGATCTCATGTTGTTTATAAATGGATGCTGGCCAAAAGTAAAGTCATCCCTTTGCTAATGTATGTAAGCTAAGAAAAGAAATTTTGCAGATTTGATCAATAATTTGCTAAAAGAACTCCTGCATCAGGGATGATATAAACCACATGTAAGCTGGGCAATCTTATGGCCCAGCATTCTCTGCCTGTTGATTGGTTAAAGTTTGACCACATAACACATTTTATTTTGAAATACTGTTAGCAGGACAAACATCACAGAAACTATTGATAAAGAGATAAAGGAAATTAGACTTTTCCTTTGGTTAATTGTTTTATAGTGTTTACATAACCAAGTCTGTGATAAGCATATGACATAAGCATATGAAGAACCATTCTCAAGCAGTTTCTTGTGTATCCATCTATTATTTCCTGGGTGTAACACAAGAAATGTTAATTACTTTTCACATTTCTAAAGCCATTTTGTTTCTGAGTTGGTAAACATACCTGATTAAAATGTCCCATTGAACTAGACAATACAGAGAGCAGATCTGCAAGCTTTCAGGTGCTACCAGTAGCACTGTGACACTACCAACTGGAACAGGAGGCAAGTGTAGCTGTGTCTGACCTTTTTCCTCCCTTGTCACCATTCCTAGAGGGCCACTGAACAGAACTATTTATGATGAGGGTATTTTTAGTGTGGTGAATACCTCTCTTCCAGGCCATAGCCTCTAAGTCACTTTGGATATGTCATTAAAACTCCATCAAAGCATTAGAATAAATAATTATTTTTCCCTTGCTCTATCTATGGAATTTTTATGGCCATGCACAGGGCCATGAAGAGTCTTTGTTTGACTTTGTGACCTTGCACATTGCTGTGAATGCCTCAATTTGCATTCATTCATGAATACAATTGTCATGCAGAAATAAGACATTTTTTCACCTTGGTCCCCTAAGCTGCTAAATTTTTAGAGTACATTTGAGATGCACCAAAACAAGTGGTATTAGAGTCCACAGAATATGCAGCTATTCCTGTCTTTTCCTTAAAAGCAGGTCTGGCATATACAGCTGGTTATCTTCTTACAAGAGCCCACTTGCTGACGTACCAATTCAGGAATTGAAATATCCATGTCTTGAAGATTTCAACTTGCATTTGCCTAAGACATGCCGTGGCACACAGGCTATTAAGCAGATGTGGCAACAACCTCCATTCATCCTTCTTTGAAATCTCCTTTATGCCCCAAATTTAGATGAATAAGTGACATGAAATCAATCTTACCCTACCACTTTACCTGTTCTGTGATACTCTGTCATTTCATATATATATATTTTTACTCAGCTAACTTGTCTATAAAAACACTTACTTTCAGCTGTCTATAAAGAATGATTCGTTTTCCAAAACTGCATATTAACTACTAGAGAAGTAATTATTCATTTTTCTTGGCTTAGATTCTTGGTATTGGTAAATGGGAACTGGTAGGTAATTTGACATACATGGTAGCCTGTATAATAAAGATATTTGTCACCAAATCATGAGCATTCATGGTGGTTTCATGGCAAACAATGTTTAATTTGATTGCATATTGCTAGTTTGTGTGATCAAAAGCTCCTTTCCACTAAGCCAAAGGAGCTCAGAGGAGCAACTACTGACAGGGGAACCCCAAAAACATCATCAGAGCAAAGAGAGTCACTGAGGTAGCTGCTCCGCAAGCAATCCCAGGGGACTCTCAGCTTGTGGCCCTGTGATGGCACCCACCACACTCAGCCAGCTGGAGAGGCTCCCTCATTCACCTTACAGACTGAAGAGGGGACTTACTGCCCCTGGGGATATGGTATGCCAGAAAGATCCTTTTGGGGTTGATCCAGACTTATTCTAGGATGTTCAGAGCAGGGACCAAAGGCCTGGAAGGAGGGGTGGACTGGGGAGGTACAAGTGTGGGAAGAAGAGACTAAAAGGAACCAGTTGTGTGTAGGCAGGCTCCTGGTCAGCATGCTTCTCTGGCTGTATTCTGCACCTAATCCCAACAGTCTGTCCCGTCTTCTCATTAAACTCCTTTTCCATCTCTGCTCCCAGCCGCAGGGATCTCTGTCCTGTGTGCGCATGTGTGCCTGAAGGTTTGAGTGCAGCAGCTGGAGCGGGACCAGGGGCCTTGGGTACCTGTGTGTCTGTGATGGGATGAACTAGAGAGATCAGAGCATGTGTGATTGTGTGCAGATATGTGTGTTGCTGTGTGAATACTGGTGTGAATCAGGCTGGGCTAGCCGGTGAGGAGGACAAGAGACTTGGCAGACAAGTATGGGAGTGGCTGTAGGTCTGGGCTGTATCCTGAAGAGACCAGGAGGTCTGAGTTGGGTATCGGAGGGACTATGGGGTCCATGCCAGGTACTGGAGAGACCATGGTTTCTGGAGGTGGGATGTTGCGGGGGTCTTAGAGCTCTATCTTATGCTGGTAGAACTTGTGGTTGCATGTGTGTCTGTGTGTTTGTGCATGAGGCGGCTGGGGTACCAGGGCCAGCTACTGAATAAACCAAGCGTGCAAAGCTAGTTAGTGAAAGAATCCACATGTATAGATGCCTGTACAAATGTATATATTTTACACTAACAGGTTTTCATCCTGAACAGTCAGAGGAGGTAACTGGAGTGTGACTGGCCATGCTTGTATGTACAGATGTATCGTGTGTATGTGCCTATTAGGAATAAATAATTTAGACAACTGAGGCAAGTGTCTGAAATCAAGGGGAATGAATTTAGGCTTTTTTTTAGATGTTAAACTGCGCAAATACATCTAAATAGTAAATATGTGAGCTGAGAAAGTAACCATTTAAATCTCCACACCATAGAGGTACATCTGTAGTACCTTCTTCTAGAAAACTGAAAGTCAGGGGTGCACCAAGATCGTAAAAAAAAAAAAAAAAAAAATAATAAGCTGTGGAAATGTCAGGCTTGGAGAAATAAATACACACTATTTCTGGGTGTAATTTATTTGGCAGCAGCTGGTAATCTGAAAAACAATATAGCCTCAATGATTCATGTGTACTGAGAAAGCAGGTCTAATTCACCTCAGGAGAGGCTGTCTCAGTCGCAGTCATTAAGCCAGGCTGAGTTCAGACCTGTACGCTTCTGGTACACCTGTATGTCTGCCGTGCTTCAGGCTCTGTCTCAGTTTGGAGATTACCAAGTAACAAAAAGCCTGCCTGGAGAGCTTGTTCTCTGCTGCACACCACCACTGTCTCTATACCCCGCTTGCTTTCCTATGGCTTTCAGTCACGATGGGGTACAGTAGCTACTCTGGGACCTCCGATACCTGTGGATGGCATGTACACAGGGTCAGCCTGCATTTCGCATGTGTCTTGGCTTTGTTTTCTGGCAACAGGGAAGTACTTTCCTTCATGAAATACAAGAAGTCAAAAGAAATGAAGCCACCTTTGTTCAAGGTGTGCCTGTATTCTACCTAATTACTCTCTCCCTTTGATGAAGAACCAATAAATAAATATTGAATATTATAAATAATATAAATATGAAGAACAAAAAATAAAAATAAGAACCCCACCCACCCCACCCCCCACACGTTTTCAGTATTCTAGAAACAAAAATAATTAAATACTGTAAATAAGTATGCTCAGACTAAAATAGATTAGGATGGACCTCAGTGCCAAACAATTCAAGCTGCTAGAAGAAAAGAAATATTTTGCCACAGCTGCTTTTATTTTCAGTAGTTGTGGCCATTTTCCTTCTCCAATGAGTTACTCGAACAACAAGATCATCCTCTGGGCCCTGAAGGTAGACTTCAAAGTATCAAGCTGGTTCTTTGGAATCCAGTCTGAGCTGCGTGTTTTTACTTGGAAATTAGGACTGTCTGGTAGATCCTAAGGGATAACTTGAACTGTGTAATTCCTTGATAGGGATTCATGTTTTACAGGAGATCTCTGCTGAGATATCTTATTTCACAACTATTGGAGCTCTGATCACCAGCTGTGCTTGTGACACAGACTGGAGTTGATCATGCTATGATCAGCAGTGGCACAAAACAGTTAACGGTGATCAGGCTGCTCTGCCCACTGGACTCACCAGTAAGGAAAACTGTGAAGAACAAATAAAGGTGATAGAGTTTTGATTTAGCACAGGACTGAGCAAAGATGAAACATGGTATTCCACATTCTTTTTTACCCCCTTCATTGCTTTTGAAGAATTCTTTATCTATTACTATGACATTTAAGCAAAGCGGTAGATGATACTGCAAATCTGGATGAGAAGGAACAGAACAAGTGGAATACCTAAGTTGTAACATTCATTGCAATTGGAAGATAATACTGTCCATTGATAAAAATGCTACCTATGCCAAAGTAAAAGAAATAATCAGTGAGAGAATGCTTGGACCTTATAAACCCTATTTGATTTAAATGGATTAATTGCAAGTATGATAACATATGTAGTAGATTTTTTTTTTTGTACACACGAAAGTCTATGTTTACATAGCATGTACTGAGGAACAGAACATACAAACATACATACATGAAAGCTTCTAATCTGAAATACAGAATCCCTGTATGTTTGTTTTGGTGTCTGTCCTTTTGACAAGATGGGAGTTGGTACTGTGTAAACAACATGACAATATGTTCAGAAATGGTGACTGAGGTTTGTTGTAAATCTTCAACATTTGGGGTAATTATTTCAGTTACTCCTCTGAATTTACCAAAATGCTTTAGGAAAATTAGGAAGACTGTATACACATGAAATCAATATTGATCATGAAAAGTTTGTTTGAAGAGCTGGTTCTTTTGTTTTTCTTACATATTGTTTATTATTATCTTCAGTTCTCCTGCTTCGCTAAGTTCTAATGTATAAACACTAAGTTGCAACTACGGTCATACATAAAGGCTGAATTAGGTTTTGCTACGTAACTTTATTCTGTGCTCTGATGGAAAACAAGTGCTTGATTTAGTAATAAATAATATCAATCTATGCATCACTTTCTGTTGTATGATGTAATAGTTTCAGCTTGATTGATCAGAGACAAGCTAAACAAAAGTAATGGATTCACTAAAACCTGAGCTGATTGCTGCTAGCATGGAGGTAGTAGACTTGTGACAGGAGATGGTGTACGGTGAAAGACGAGAAATTTGCAGACAGTCAAGAAGAGACAAGGCATGATTTTCACTTATGTTCTCATTAGACTGGAGCCAAACATACCTAAGATGAATGTTTGACCAGGGCTTTTGTTTGAACTTCCATAACAGACCGTTAGTTTGCTGTTGCTGCTGGGAGAAGTGGGTGGGTGGTCTTCAGAGGTGGGATGCTTATTCAACTGAAGCACAGAACTTTTTTACCCAGAACACTGTGGCACTGGACATGCTCTTCGTACATTGATGTTACATTATTTTCTTATCAAAATATTTGATTCCCTTTGCCCAAAAGTTTCTTTTACATTGAACAAACTTCCTGATTATAAGTGGGAGAAGTATGGAGTTCTCAGGGTATGCGGTAAAGACACTTAGTTTTACAAAGTCTCAGGGTGGGAACTCAAATCAGTTTGTTTTGCAATTTTACAGAGAAATTCTAGTTTTTTGAGCTGGCTGCTGTTACCACCAACTTTGGCTGGCAGAAAAGATACTCTGGCACTTGGAAATGGAGCAAGGAATGAGAAAGAACTTCTAAGGCAGCTATTTTTGTTTAGTGTACAGCATTTAGTCCTTCCATTTGACAATAGAGGTGTTTTAGCTTCTGAAAATAACGTTTAAAACTCATCCAAAATCTTCTGTAAGGGGAAGCATACATTTCACTTTTATTCAGGTTTATTCATGTTAAAAGTTTCATACCTGAACATTCACTAGTATAGGACTACTTCTGCCAGATTCTGACTCTTCTTGAGTGCTGCTGACAACCCCGAGTCCCCACTGAGATGTATGTGAGCTAAAGCTCCTATGTGCCTACATAAGGTGCTCAGTCCATCTTGCAAATTCAGATCCTATGTGAAGTGTCTCCTTACAATAAAAAACATATTATCCTTTGATGCTCTTCCTTTTAATGATAGCATTTCTAGCATTCTGACATTGCATTTATCACTTTTTCTATTTCTCAGCCTCATTTATTATCTACTGGATGAATTAGGTTTTTTACTCCACTCTAGATGGGGGAAAAATAATTAGGCTACCATGGGAGATATAATTTCTTCTATCTTTGCCCTCAAAATGTAATGTCTAAATTTTAATTAGGATCTGTTTGATCCCTTCCAGACTGGAATGTTGTATAAAATTTTTACTGCTTCTAACCTAATTGGTCATTTGGTTATTTTGTATGTGCAGTGGTTTTATATCCATTTATAATGATTTACTAATAATAAAAATATCAAGAGAAAATTGAGACAAAAAATGACACAACCCTGAGACTATCTGGGGGATACTGCAGTTCTGCTGTTGTACTTTAAGGCTGTCCTGTGAAACCTGAACTTGTCATGCTGGTCTCATCCATTGAAGCAAATCATGTCCAGGCATCTTTCCTGCCCAATCATTACCATGTGCTGAGTTTGTGCCACTTATTATGGTATTAATTAGGCTACCATTACATTTAATATCATCTAGGGAAAGTTTCTTGGTAAAAAAATGGCTGGCTATAAATTTTGTACATGAGGAGGGAAAAGAAAAAGAAAAAGCAAGGTGAAATTGGATTTTTAATTTATAGCTGGTTTTGTGGAAGTCGAAAGTGAGATGCCTCTATTTCTATTGGACTAAGCATAGACTGGAAAATGGATCCTTACAATGTTAGTCTTTCTTTCAGTGTAGTTGTGCAAAGAACTATCTTAACTTCCTCCTAAGTTACGGAATAAAGCATAAGTTTTCATAGAGATGAGTATGGGGAGAAATGGTAGAATACTGACAAAAAATTTCTAACTTTCTCCCTCACCAAAATTTCAGAGTAGTCATGAACTCAGTGTAAATTGTTACACAGTAGATAAGTCTAATGTTTGAATTAGCAGAAGGATTTTATTACTCTGTCAGGATGAAGCAGTATTCAAGCCAGGTTAATAACCTATCAGATATTTAAAAACAGCCATGAAACATCCCAGAGGTCCAGCCAAGAACACTGCATGAAGCAGATGATATACTACTGTTCTCCAGTGATCCAGGCTCTTTGGAGGTGAGGAAGAGGGCAGTTAAAGTTTTCCTGAAGCTAATTTAACAAGTGTAATATAATGTCTTGTAGAAGAAAGGCTAGCAGATTGTTGCTGGTTTTCCTTATGCCTTGTTGCTCTCTGGCAGATATTCAGAATATGTTAATTTGCTCTCTGGTAAACCCCAGTGCACAAATAAGTCTACCACTTTTGCAGCTTACTTATTCTAAATTTGAGACTACTATTCTAAATTGAGATCTGAGACTCCACCCACAAGCCAAAGAACAAGCCACATTGTAGATTTCTAAATGACCTAAGAAGAAGCAAATCAGAAGAAAATCAGGCTCACAGGCTGTAAGCAGGCTTGGAAGGTATATCACCAGGGTCCTGAAAAAGGACCAAAGTAAAACAAAACCCAAAACAACACAAAAATGAAGCAAGAAAATAATTAGTTTCTGATATGCTTGGCTGGAATTATTGGAAAAGTTAGATCTTTTTTGCTGCTGTTCTTGAAAATTTAAAGTGCTTTTGGCTTTCTGTAAAAATCATGTTAATGGAAGATTTTCTATGTGCATTTGTTATATATATGTACTGGATATAATCTCATTAAAATTTAAATTCTATAATTCAGTATTTGAGTTACTCCAAGTTGGACATTCATTTATAATTTTCACAGGTACTCATCAAAGAATAAACTTCCATCCTTAAATTGTTTATAGCCCAGAAGATTTGCAAGTCCCTAGAGAGGTGTTGCAAAAATGCTTCAGAATTTCAGAAGTGAAAATACTTAGAAAATGGCAATACCCCTGGGTAGCTGCTGTGGCATTTGGAAGATAGTAACGTGGAGAAAACTGCTGGAGCACAATCCTTTAAAACTTAGCTAGCCTCTGATTTTTTTTTTTTTTTTTTAGCATCCTCATTAAGAAAATCTAAATTCAGAAAATGTGAATTGTCAGGTTAACTGAGAAGTCAGATGAAGTACTGACTTAACTTGGATTTGGAGCGGTACAAGTAAGACTTCTAAACTGTCACAAATTGAAAAGCGACTAAACTCTTTCGGCCCAAAACATATCTATGGTTAGGTGTTTGCCCAGTTTGGCTTTTCAATCAGTGACAAGTAATAGGTATTTCCAAGGACAATTCATTTGCTTTTCAGAGAAGTATCTGCCCTCAGACAAAGCTAACTGACTTTTTTTCTCCTGCCCTGAAGCTTATGTGAATCTGATATTTAAAAGTTCCAAGGTGTATTCTGCATTCTAATTCTTCCCTGTGACAAAAATACAACATTTTCTGATTTGAATGTATATTGAAAAAAACCAAAATATTGAGAATGGGAATGCATGCCTAACACATTGTGTCTGTGTGTTACAAATAAGTGATTCCTTAGCACTAAATGGATATCTGACTATTTAGCTCCATGTATATGGTTATGAAGCAAAAAGAGGTTTTGAGAAAGACATTTAACTTGTTTTGCAATCTTAGAGTTTGGCCACAGGTAAGGTAAATTATTTAAGTGTGCTAGACAGCTAGATTAAATTTTTCCAAAGAAACGAACTGTTCTGCCATGTTTTGTCATAGACATTAAGTAAACTTCAGAAACATTCCTGGAAGCTAATAGTGGAAACTAATGGAAAGCATTTTAGAGGACAGCACTGTATTTTGGTTTTAAATGCACAGTGTATAAACTTATGTGAAATCATCATAGATTTGAGAATCAAACTTTTTACTGATTTTTTTGTTAAACAATATTACACCAGAAAATGTATTTTTCTACTTAGAGATGGTTAGCGTTGTTGCTGGGAAATAAATATCTTATTTTGTGTTACCTCTGTATGTGGACAAAGCAATGATACCGATGGATAACAATATATACAAGATATTCCATTAAAATATTATACAACAGTATCTCCCCTAATCGATCCAAGTTAACATTAATTTACAATTAATAGTGTTACATAAGATAATAACTGGGGTTGGAGTGGGAGGAACTGAACGGTGAAGTTGAGATACTGGCTTCTAGAGGCATTGTAGCACAAAATATGTTCACCTTGTCACCACTGAAACAGCCTGTTGTAGTGCATACAGAGTTATGAGATATGCTTTAATTTTTCCAATATTATTCATGTGGTAACAATTAAGGGTCATATTGCCACTGAAGAGGAAGTAGATATTTGTGAGAAATACAAAGAGAAGAAAAATGCCTTTGCTTAGGTTAATGTGTTCTGAATGTAGAAGGAAAATGGAAAACGAGATTTTTTTTAAAATTCTATTCACAAAATATCTGGCTTGTTTAGGCAGTGAGATACAAAAAACCCACGTGTGTTACTATGAGATAACACTCACCTCTCAGGCTGTTGCAAAGGGAAAAAAAAAGAACCACAACAAATTGCTTTCTAAGGAGAGCTGGTCGCCTTCAAAGCATTTGAGAAAATCGGTGTTACAGTTATAAACACTTCAAAGTACCTAATTAGGATTTTGGGGATGGGATTAATGAACCATTTTTAAGAAAAAGAATACACGCTTTTTAGAACAGTGATAGAAATTTTCACTTATTCAAAAAAGAATAGTGAAAACATAATGGATGAATCTTAATGCATTTTCTTTCAAATGTGCACATACATATGACTTTTTAAATATATAAAAAGAACATCAGGATTTCAAGGAGGCAAGTGCTCAAAAGTCAGGCTACTATAGTAACTTCAATTTATCCCTTGTGCTCATGTCTTGGAATTTCTGTCTCAGTTTAAGATCATGACTTGTTTTATCTGTAGTGGAACAATTTTTTCATTATATTCTTTGCAGTGATCTTTGATACATTTGAAGACAGTTGTTCCCTCCTGTTAGCTCCTATTCATACTAACCAGATGGAATGAGGTAATCTTTCCTCTCCAGCCTTTCTATTTTTTGAATTATTTTTACTGTTTACCTCTGAGCCTCTTGTGCATTTATCTTTCTTTTTAAAAATATGTGGTAGCATTCAGAGCTTGGAAAAAAATGACTTTGTGAACTAGCAGAGGCTTAATGACACTGAGGAGAGTGGGCTTCACAGAGTTTACATATGAACTTGTATTTATGCATTCCAGTACAATAACAGTTTCATTTCTGTTGGCACTCATACGACATTGTTGGCTTGTACTCTGTGTCTGCTCCCAGAGAATTCCCACTTTCCTGTGCAAAACCACTGTTCTGTGCAAAAGCAATTGTTTCCCACCTTGTTTCTGCAGCTGATTAACCCTGTTGTAGTAGATGGAATATGAAACTTTGCAAGACATATTCCTGATCAAAACACTTTCCTCAGATGAAGCAAGTCCTCTCCAGCATTCTAGGTATGCAATATCATCTGTACTCAACAATCAATGTAATTGACATCTGGCCTTTATGGGAAGAGTCCAACTAGCTGGAAACACCAAGGTTTTCTTTGGTGATCTGCAGTTGTGGGCACTCTGAGATGCAGAAGTCACCCTATAGCAGCTCTTGGTTCTTGACAGCATATGAATATGTTTCTCTCAATGTTCTTCCTGACTGATCAAGGCAACAGGGTCATGACTGCCTCATCAATGATTTATGCTTGTCAACTGAGAAGTTTTAAGCAGGTGTAGGTCACGCCCCGCCCCCTCCCCAAACCTTCCCAAATATCAATATCTTCTTGTCTTTTACTGTGTATTTAGATCTATTAGCACATAGCAAAGCTCACTTAATATTAGTCCCCATTGCAATGATTCAAAGGACTGAAAGAAAAGGAAGACATAATAAGCAATGACTCAGTCTGAGTCATTAAAGGACATTAAATAAACCATGTCTCATGTGAGGCCCCGTGGTCTTTGCAGAGTGATCATTTATGGAGATACACCAACCAGCAACTTCATCTGACTGAGGCAAGTTACGTTCTTTGAGATAGTGCCTGTGTCTTTTAATAGTCCTGTATTGCCAATGAAGCCAAAAGGTAGGATGTTTGTCTTCAATTGTACTGACAAATGTTTAATCTAACACGATGAACAGTAGGTGAACTATTAATCCCTGCAATGTTCAAAAAGAAAAACAGTTTTAAATATCTGACCTACAGTTAAAATGGCACAATTTGAAAATCAAACACATAATGTACCTTGAAATATATATATGTCTGTCAAGTTCTACTCAAGACTGTTATAGTTTTGGGTGGGATACCATGAACTTTTAATTTGTTTACTTCAATAGAGTTGATTTGTTTATTTTGGTTTGGGTTTCTGGTCTAGTTAAAAGCTACTTTCCATCAGTTAAAATACAGGTAAAAATTTGAAATGTCTAAAACTGTCCTTTCCAAGCTTTCTACTGAAATTATTGTGTATGTATAGATAAAATACTAGACTACATGACAGGTACAATCAAATCTGGAAAAGCAATCAGAGAAAATAGTAAGTAATGCACATATGAAATACTCTTTCTTAGACATGGTAAAAACGTGAATAAAATGTGAGAAAACACAAGCAATTTGCTCTGCAGGTGCATCCTGAATGGCAGGTTGACTTACATTTTCCCCAAGAAAATGGATAAGCTGTGTTTATTTGGGAAAGTAATTACCTAAACTATAAAAACTTTGAAGACTGTTGAAAAACTTAAATGAGATTTGAGTTCTTTTTCCTTTTAAAAATCAGATATAAATTTCAAGAAACAGAATAATATATAAATTGCAGGAAAGTATATTTTCTTCATTACGCTAGCTACAGACTACTTTAGTATTTCTTATCAAGCCATTCTAGAAAACATAAATCATTAACTCTGATAAGAGTTGGTTAAAATTTGGCATGCATTATGCATCTGAACTTTTTGCCTGCTCCTGAGATAATGCTTACATTACTGCATACAGCTGGTAGCAGTTTCTGGTAATGACCGTAAGAGAACAGAAGAATAAAATACATTGCGAAAGGTATGTTTGTTAACAGTTTAGAGAAAATAGTATTACTATGGCAACTGTAGGTTTTCTCTGTTTTAATCAAGGAGCAGTCCCACCTTAACAAGTTTAGTAAACTTCCCTTTTTTGTCCTTGAATGAAAGTTGTGTGAATTCCAGCCAGGTACACTGTTTGAAAGAGATGAGACATCATTGATAACAGTTACAGAATTTCAGACTCCTTTCTTTGTAGTAAAGACAAACTTCTTGCCAGTATTATAGGCTACCTGAGGACCCTGGAAGAGTCAAAAGCTGTTTGTGCTCTATAATCTCAAGCAGTAATTTCCATGCTCATTTTGAAGGTAGACAACTGGCAGGAAATGGCACGCCTCCTTTCCCAGGCAAGATGGTAAACCAGAAAAATGGCATGAAGCAGGTTAACAGCATCACAACACTTTAACCACTATTTGCATTCAGTGCTACATGTTGCTCAAACAAAATCCTCCACAATGTAAAATTGATTATGACTATATCAGACTGGAATCTAGGGGCTCAGATGTACTTCGCTTATTGCTAGATATGGGAAAACAAATGAGATTTTCAGAGACGAGTGTGTCAATTTGTTTTTAAACATACTTCTGTTTTGATGGATGCAACTGGCCTGTTTGACATTGAAAACACTTGTGAGTACAGAAGCATGTGAATATACAAACACCTCACCCAAAACAAAAATTTTGTATCCAGCAATTTAAACTTCGGCTCCTTAAAGTATACTTGCTTTGGACAAAGTTAATGATTTATCACCTGCATTTCAATGGTGGTTAAAAAGAAAACTCACAAAGCATACAGATGACCTACATTATACACCTGTTATAACACATGTATGCACATGGCAGCATGGAAAACCAGTATAGATTTCTGTATCTTAGTATGTAATTAATTAGCTTGGCTTCACAGAGTGTACTGCTTTCTAGTTAACGAAGCACAAGATGTAAAGTTTATAAGGTGCAGGATAAAAGACTGTCCAAAGGGACAGGGCCTTCTCAGCAATGAAACAAATGAAGGGTATGTCTTAATGTGTGGCCGTTAGCAAGGCTGCCAATTTGCTGAAGTAGGAACTGCTCAATGGGAAGAGCTTATAGGATTAACTATTTTATTTTTTAATCACTAGGTATGGGTGCCACAAAGAAACTCTAAACTTATGTGAGAAGAATCTTACCCAAAAGAGATGTTTTTCATTAGCTGAATATACATTAAGCAAGTGAGAGTTATTTTTAAGAAGCTAGTATTGACAATACAAAAGGTAAATGTATGTTGTCTAAAATGAGTAATTATTTTTTTTATAGAAAAAAAAAATCTACTCCTGACTCTATCTTTAACCTTACTTGGTTATCCAGTTAGTCTTACAGATTTTCAAAGTATTTTCCAAAGACATTTAAAACTTGTTTCTTATACTATGGGTGGGACAGTGATGATTTAGTTTGTAAAAATTCTTCCAGAACTGGAGCAACCAATGATTTCTCAATGGCTGCCTGTCCTAGCATCCTGCCTTAGCCTCCAGGGTTGGAATTTATCTCATCTAAGTTTAGACATCTAAAATGTATACATCTACGTTTGAGATAGTCACCTATGCTCCACTCACGGTCAGTGGAGAAACATGCACCTCCTGAGAGCCATTCATCTGACCTGTCTTACACGGCTATAGCAGCACAAGACAAATGGTGCTTTGGTGCCTATTTCTCTTTGCTGATTCTAAAAAGAGACTCCTGTGAGTACAACAGACTTAGATGTATAACTTTTAGATACTTAAACTAAGGCAGATGTGTTCCACTTTAGGTTCTCAGTTGGTTCCTTTATTGTCTTTAAGTTTATTTATTCAAAATCAAATGGTTTCAGCTGAAAGGACTGAGAAAGACCTGCCATAGAAAACCCTACTGGGTTTGTGCTCTTCTGGAAGATTTGCATTGATGTTCTCATCATTGAGAGAACAAGCTGAACGTGGATCTGTTGACTCCCAGGGCAGTTTCTGTCTGGTGGTTCACTTATATAAGGCATTGTGATATCTGACTGACTCATCTCTGAAGCCTATTTTGAGAAAGAGGTTGATGGCTGTGGATTCAAAACCAGGAGGATCCAGCAGGGCAAGAAGTGATGGGTCAATAACTTTTCGTATGAAGAAGCTGTGGAAACTAGGGTCCTGGATTTCCCTGGGGTTTATTACAATCCTTTGAACACTGTGCTATAAAAAGTAATTTTGTGAATATATTTTTTTATGAATTAGCATCAAATTATTTTACTGGCTTTACCTTGGAATGTGTTACTCAAAAAACCCCCTCCCATTCTGAGTTTCAGACTACTGAATATTACAACCATGAACTTTTCATGTATACAAGTATCTTTACTAAGATTTTTTTTTCTGTTATTAGGTATTTAATTATACTCCTGGCTATAAAAAATAATATATTTTTCTTAATAGATATTCATTTGCTCATAAACTGTAAGGAATAACATCATGATTAAATATAAACAAACCTACTACTCCTAATAAAATAGAGTTGTCAGTAGCAATTTGCAGTAGTGCAATGACTTATGTTTCTTCCAATGGTGGAAAGTCTTAATGACATAAATCAGTAATCCATCAGGAATGGATAAGTTTTTCTATTCATTTTTTTCAGTCTGCTTTTGTTTAGAAGGCAACTGATAGCTCAAGGTTTTGATTTCCTGGTCCTTGAGTGATTTGGCATTCTATAACATTTGGAAAAATTCAACCTTAACAATTCATTAAATTAAACATGGGCAAGAATGGAATGTGGACCATTATCCAGGTGTGCCATTAGTAGAATTTAAGTTTTGCCTGTGTATGGAGCTAAAATATAACTTTCTTTCTTTTACTTGTACATGCAATGAATATTGAGAATAAGTAGTAATGTGTTCACTTTGTGAAATACAGTCATGTTTCATGACCCATGATCCGTTTACAGCCACATAAAAGACAGATTTTTATCATAGACATGACACCTGAAACAAGGAAAAAACTACTGATTGTATTAGATGAGGCACTTGTAGAAATTGCAAGTGATTGGCTATTAACATGCTGTCATAAAATCCAGCCCTACTGAAGAACTACTGAAGAATTCACTATTTTAATCAGAGAGGCAAAATTAATGAAGAATAAGGCTATTAGTATCTACTGCAGCATAAATCACTTCAAAGTAACAAAATAAGCAGAAATAATTGCTAATCTTCCTTCAAGCTGTTTTTATTGGCGATCTAAATTAGTTTAGATACACTTTTTAAGCTTCTTGGGTTGTTTCATACTGTAATTTTAGAAATCCCTCATTTAACCTGCTAGGGGAGGTTTACTTCTCCTGGAAGAAGTCACAGTTTTTATATTCATTTCACTACTCAAAGACATTATTCAAGCCATCAGATGCCCTTTCATAAATGTTCTTTCCAGCCTCACACTAAAATCTGGCTGCCACCAGTTCTTAGGTAAATGATGCATGCAATGTGTATCTGTGTTGCCACAGAAATACTGAGCAGACCACATCATTTGCTGTGGTCTGGCTGCCCTGATTAAAGAAAAGATGAAATAACTAAATGCTATAACCTCCTAGTGCTACGCTAGGACCTAAAGGTTTTTATGCTAGGTAAATCCTCTTTCCTCTCTGTCAGTGTCTTTGAAACAATGCACCTATGAAAAGCATATTTATACTGTCTGCTTTAAAAGATGGTGCATCCCTGTAGAAAGGAATTAAGGAATTAATGTATACAAGAACCATTTCTTTCTAATCATGATGAGATATTTTCCCTTGCCCACTGTGCCAGGCACCTGGCAAACACATGTTCAGACTTGGCTTGACAACGTACAGCACAGTTGTGTGGCTCTGTTCAATTTTTATTCATCACAGAACATTGAGTTTGCCCTTGCTAGAATGAATGGAAGTCTATGTTTAGGTACCCACAGGGCACTACAGATCAAAAATAAAGGTGTCATACAGTTATAGTGTTCCTGCTTGTGTCGGTACATAAATTATATGTCTCTACAGAGGAAAGGCTCAAACTCAGGTTATTTGAGAAAGGAACCTAAATTAGAATGGATTTGGTCTGGATCTGTTGCCACATATTCTTGCAGAATCTTTACCATCCATATTGAAATGACATCATGTCTTTAATAATATAAACAATTAGAAAAGCAAATATGTTTTTCTAAAGGTAATTTTTGAAGTTACCAGATGCCTTTGTGCTTACAATATAGCTTTAGCAGGATATAACTCTTACTTAGTCTAAAGGAGTTAGAGATCAAAGAACTTTTGTGGATCTTGCTCTGTCTCTAGAATTCAAGCTAAGCTAAGTACTAGAATATATCGACTGAGATAAAATTGGAAGATTTGTATGAATTTAGTATGAACTTTGCCGTTGGCATAAGACATTGATTTACAAATGAGATCCTACTTGATAAACCTGATAAAGGATATCAAACCAAGTAGACTTGTACGATAATTCAGCTTTTTTAAATACAGCACTGTAAAAAAGGAAGTGGTTTCCTCTTTGAAGAAGATTGCTCTAATCATTCATATAACCTAGGGTAGGCATCTTGATGCAAGCTCATTTGTAGCTCAATGCCTAGAAAATTAATAATATTCCATTTCCTCTAATGTCATTACAGATTTGGACTTTGAGAAAAATAAACTATAGAGATTCAAAGGTAAAAGCCAATATAAGATACACCAGTTAGTGCTCATGTCCTTCATGTACTTCAGTTTTGTTCACTTGCTGGTAAAAATAACTGGAAAAGAGAGGTTAAAAAATAGGAAAGAAGGAAGACAGAAGAAGCACAGGCATCTTGGTTTGCTATAATCTGCCCTTTAGTTTTTAACCAGTCAGTGGAATAAAATCCACTATATAGGGTTCATTTTCCTTAGTAAAAATTGTACAGTCAGTTGAAAGAGCAGCTGGTGACATTGTAGTCAATGCTCTTCAAAAGCTAATTGAGAATGATAGGGAAAAAAATCTGATGTAATATATAGCTGCCCAGACTTCCATCTCACCCCAGACACTCATTACACACATCTGTTCTTCATTCCCAATGAACAATGCAATTCCTCTGAGCTTCCTCCAAAGAAACTCATCAACAACCCAGAAGACAGAGGCATACGTGAAACACATGTTGAAACAGTTGCTCTAACCATGACCGACTTCCAATGTAATTTGAAGTATATCATTGATGTACATTTTTTTAATTAAATTTAGCAATATTTTTATGACTAGTGTTATTGTGGTGCCCATAATATTAAAAATTATGTTCATAAATACAGGGAAATTATTACAATGAAGTAGTTTGGAATGTAAAAGGTACAGGAAATAGAAATGTTGATTCAAATCTATGTTTTGAAACAACAAAATCTATTTTGATAAGTTGATGGGGTTCTAAAATTTTATGCCATCCTCCTGAATATTTTCAGGCGTTTAAATTCCCACAGAATATTTTATATTAGTTGGCATATTAAATCAAGCAGTATGTAAAAAAATTAAGAAAAAATACTTTCACTTCTCACATTTTCTAAAAGGTCATAGGTACCGAGTATTAATTTATCATTTGGTTGTTAATGTAGTAGACAGCTTGGTGGATTTAACAAGCTATGTGCTACCAATAATACCCTTCTTAATGCACCAATGACTGTATTTTTTGTCACCTGATATTAAAAGTCAGATTTTCTGCTTGTACATAGTCACAGAGTCCTATTCAGACTGATTTGACACAATTTTAAGCATGCTAAGGGTCTGGCCCATGGACAATGAAAATTGCTTTTTGCAGTGTAATGGGAAGCACCACAGTATTCTTTTCTAGTTTCATACCTCTCTATGACTAAGCATATCAGCTGAAATGGAGTCCAGAAAGTGAAGGAGTCTTGTTTCCAGATGCTCATCTCTACCATAAGATGGTCAGTAGTTGGGATTAATTGTAATGGGAAAGTTTTCCTGTGTGTGGTTGTTGGAGGCACTAGAGCTCAAAGATGCAGAGCTGTCCTGTCTCATACTGAACATCACCTAGAATCATCTCCCATCTCTTAAACTTTCACAGCTGGGCCTGTACCATGACTGTTTTCACTGTTGTGATTCTGTGGCTTCACGTCTGATATCGCTTAATTGATGTGTTCTGCAATTTATTATTAATTTTGGGAACACTGTTGGTCACAGATATGGAGTAGAGGCTTGCATGTATGGGGCAGAGTTTTAGGGCACTGCTCTGAAGCTTTGAGTGTGCTTATTCAGTGGGTTTCACATCTGAATGTGTGCTGTTATGATTCACACTTCTGTTTAGTGCCACAGCCTCGTCCCAGTCAAATTAATTGTCTGTAACAACTCGATACTTTTATTCTTTCCATAAAATGACATAATGCATGGGTTCTTGTCTTTTGGGAGGAAAGAAACTTGAGAATTCTGCACAAGAGTTGTAGTGGATGACATTAACAAGGCAGCACTTAAACTCCTTTAGGAATGTGTAGAGGAGCCTACACCCACTATGGATATTTACCATCAACACTGCACCATAACAAGGAATGATGCTTTGAAAAGGAGACCCAGAGGAGTAATCCCATGTCAAAAAGTGATGAGAACTCTTATTCCAAATACCAGAAACACCTTTGAGACTTAATTTTTCCTCCAATGAAATGTGAGAGGCTAGTTAATGCATTATATTTACCATTGCAACTGTGTTTTTATACTGCCTTACACAGAAAATCCTTGAACAAACTCCTTGGAGGGATAAAAAGTCACCAGAATTAGTAAATTATAGATTGTTTCACCGGAAAATACAGATGTGAGCAGTGCTTCCAAAGCATATAGACAATGGCAACGGTGTTCTATACATCAAAGAACGTATTTTATATCTGTGTGTGGCTGTTCCTACTTTCAACTTACATGCTAAATCTGTAGAAAAGTTCAGAAACATGTCTCTGCAGTCATACAGTAAGAGTTAACAGAATAAACCCAAACCCTACATTTTCCTAAAGATTTTCACTCACTTAGAGATGAGTTAATTATCCTATCTAATTCAGTAGGGCTCTAAAATTCTGAAGAAAATGCAGTACTTACAGTGAATGCTCATTTACTAACACCTACAGACACTCTTCTAATCCAATCTACTAATGACAGTTATGTTGGACTGAAAAGACAGAGCAGCCTGGTAAACATACAGAAAAATGCAGATTTCTGAAGAATGGCAGCTCTATTTCATCCTTGTGTACCTAGCATCATCAATTAGCAGTCTCATAGTGCAAAGATAAAACTTAACATGCTCGTTTTACAAGCAAGTCCTCCTACAATAATATCATTCTATCCTGTTGCTAGGAACACTGAAAATCTTTGACACAGCTTCTTTGTTCTGTTGTACTCTCCAACATATTCTACTGTGAGGCAGAATGATAAACTAATGTTAAAATCTCAACCTTATAATGTTAAAATGTTATGTTTAAAGCTTCCATCACCTGACAAGTGCACTTGCTGCTTGGTAATGTTGGTTTTTCTCATTCTGCTGCCTTTTTGATAATTTCCATGTTACTTGGGGAATGGTAAAAAAAAAGGAATCCTGTGCTTTTTCTTGTTCTGAATCACCAGCCATCATCATCTCTCCTTGCTTTGTACAGAGTAGAAGGATCTTCTTCCGTGTCTCTTTTTTTTTTTTTTTTTTTGTATTAGTTCTTTGATCATAATGTTATGAGGTCCATGAGAAAAAATTAGGCAAAGATCTTAGCAGACCCACTGAACATAAGCTTCAGCTATGCCACCAGGTTTACAAACCTGTAGAAAGCACAGGACAAGCTCTGTCTGTGCCAGGTCAAAGCAAGATAGCTTTGTTATGTGGTTGCAAGGGGTAGACAATTCAAATTAGGACCCTTCCTAATAGGATCCCCAATTCAAATGCCACAACAGAAGCTAAAGCTTGAACTGCTGTTAAAATCTGCTAATAAAGCCCACTACATGTCTTACAGGCAGCACTGTGGGTGTATGGTGATGGGCTTGGGAGCCTGCCAAGCCTTAATTACAGACAGGACTACAGGATCCCTGTAACAAATAAATTAGCGAAGACTCGTGCTGACTTTCTGTTCTCTGGCCACCCATAATCTCCCTACAACGTATTATCTGAGTAGCAGCTATAACATCTTTCTCAGTGGAGGCATCCACAAGTGGCCTCATTCCTTCAGATTTCTTGTTTGGAAATTGTCTAACGCTTGAAACAGGATACAATTTCTTAGTTTTTAGGAGCAGCCTTCTTCTTCAAATGGCAAATGTACAGCAGAATGTTAGCTGATAAACATTTAGGGTAAGATTAAATTCCCCATACACGGGTTTCTTAAACCACTTTATGTGCCTCAAGTACCTGCATGGGGCTGGAAAACATGAGACAAGGACCCTTCTGCAGACTCCTGATTTTCTGGAGCAAAAGTTGGTAGCAAGATGAGAAGCTGCAGAGCAGCTCAAATTGTAGCAATGCCTGTATTCAAACAACTGCAGCCCTCCTGCAATGTCTGATCCATGCTTCTGTATCCGTGGCAATCGATAAAAGGCAATCCTTCATATACTGCCAATCTGAGATGCCATCAGCAACACACTTCTATTATAATCTGTTTCCCTCTTTCTCTCTGCTATTTTTAGACAGCAGTTCCTCAGACAGATGGAAAGCCTCTTGCTCTGGCCAAGCCTGTTTTGGAAAATGTTATGTGACTGTAAGCAGTTGGGTCATAAAGATGTTTGAAAAGTAAGCTTTCTGAAAGACTTTCCAGTAAATTATCTCAAGTTTTTGGCTTTTATTGGGCTAATGCATACATATTCTGCTTGAAAACAAACCAGCAACTTAGCTGACCAAAAGGAAGGCTAACGCTCTTCCAGATACAGCTGGGGAAATTCCATTCTGAAGCACTGATTCCATTTATCCACATTTTATGAAAGACAATATCTATATGGGATAGTTTATCCTTCTCCAAGATCATGCTAAGAGGTTTGTCAAATGGAGCCTGATTTAACTGTGAGGCCTTTCTGAACATCTATTTTTGGACTTCCAGCTGAAACATCAAAGTATCCGGATCAGAAGGTCCTCTTGCTTCCATCTAACTCCTGCAGTTTTGTAATTCTGTGTTCTAATGGAACTGCATTGCTGTAGCTGACAGTGGGTTATGTCCTTTATTTCTGGACTTCCAGATGCAAACCTAGGGGTCTCACCCTTTCTTTGGAAAAATAAGCTCATCAATTTTTTTTTTAACCTAACAGAAATAAAGCCTAACTATAAAAATCTAATTTAGAAATTACAAGAAAATGCACCTAAAAATTATCTTTCCCTTGCTTCCAAGATTTGATAAGGGGTATCACAACCTTCAAAACTCAGCAAACGTAAACCTTTGAATTCGCCTTCCCCCCAGATTCAGCCAGCTACAACAATTTGTACCTTTATAAGCTTAAAGGATGCAAACTTCCTTTAAGAAAGTAGGGATGACAAGATTTTGCTGTCCTCATCAGACAAACTCTTGCAAGAACTGTACTCTGTCTTCCAGCAGAAAAGAATGGCTTGCATATTCAGCCTGCTCTCTGTGAAGTAAATAAAGATTTTAGGATTTGCAGGTTCATGATCAATGTGTGGTCTGTGAAGCATTGTCCCTAGGTCTGGCAGCACAGTTGAACACAAAATTGGTGTAGATTTTGTTACAACAGAAACATTTTCTGTAGCTTTAGAGAGTCCACTTACCAAAGATGCACATACTACCGAATTCCTGTTTAAAGGAGTTCCCTCTCTCCTCCACACAAGATTTAACTAAATGAGATTCAACTCAATATAATCACCTAAATGTGTATCTCTCTCTTGAGAGAAACCAGCAACATCGATGTAGGTTGAAAGCCACCCTAGCCCTCCTTTAGACTAAGAAGAAATAAAGGAAATTTGAAACCATGTGTAAGAGCCCAGAAACAAAGACAATACAAATATTAAAAGTGCCAGGTAGAGTAAGTATGTTTTCTTCTTAAATATAAAAAAGATATCAGAGAACAGATTTTGGTTTGAGTTTGCTTCTCAAATAGGTCAGCTGCTTATGGCCTTAACTTTGAATAGGCTCTAGTAAAAATTTGTTCATTCCAGTCAAGGACAAATGTCCTATGGTTTACTCATTCTCCAGAAAGTAAAATGGGGCTTTAAGACAATCAGAAGAGGACTTAAGACAATAACACTATATTTCTAGATCAGAAAATTCTGGGCCAGGTTTTTGATAAATTAATAGGATGGGGTTTAAATAAAGTGAAACAATTTTCTGTATTGAACACATTTTCAGAACATTTGACAGCACAAATTTGTTAGTTCTTGAAAATTAGGTGTACTGCTGTGAATAAGTAATTAGATATAATTGGATAACAAACTAATGAGCTGAAAAGCTTACAAGTAATGAAGAAAAAATATGGCTTAAATTACAGTAAAACAGATAGATGACAAAATGAGGTATGCAACACTTAATCATTTGCAAATATTTTAAAATACAATTACAAATATTTTATTCCTATATAATGTTCTTTTATTTAGTTAGTAGGCAACACGTGGTTTTCAAACCACTATTATATTCTTTCAGGCGTCTTAGATAAAAGTAATAGTCTACCTCTGTGTGACATGCATGAAAAATGCAGAGTATTTCTTGCAAATGCTAGAGCATACATGTCGGTGTGTGGCTGTGCACATGCATGCACTCACATGCCTATGCAATCACTTGGATTATGGTGTTGTGTCTCCTCCAGCCCCCCGTACATGAACTCCAAGTTCTAACTTCCTAAATAATATCTACATTGCTCTAACATAATTACTGTGCCTCCATTGCTATTTTGCTTCATGAAGATTGCTCATACATGCTGCATGCTAATTGAGGATGCATGTGCCATTGGTTGTGAACGAATAATTTATTTCAAGCTTTTTTGCTCAAATGTAAAAATGTTTTACTAATGTTTTCTGCTAGGTAAGAAGCCATTTTTTCATATAAATTTCTCTTTCATTTTTCTTCTTTTGCCACAAATGCCAGTAGGTAGAGTGATAATGCCCTGGGATACTGCAAAAATTCCAGGAAGATTAATGTTGCACCTTTCACAATAGACTAGTTATTAATAGAAAATCAAAAATAAATAGTACACAATGTTGAGATACAGGGTGATGTATAGTGTCCAAAATCAATGCATACAGATACGGGTTATGAGGCTGATCCAAGTCAGAACTGCCTTTTCAGTTGACTGAACAGTACCAATACTCTAATCTAACACCAATTTGGCAATAATATTTGAAGTGCAGAATAAACATGATACCCAGAAGGAACATTCATGTACATTCACACCCATATATTCATGTTCTTACATGAGTAGAGTGGGTTATATTTTTTATTTTCATACTTCTTGGGTATCCTTCCATTGAGTTACATTTTATTGTCTTCCTCACAGGAAAGGTTGGTGTTTGTCATAAGCTTCAACTCTACATCTCCTTTCTAGGTAATAATTTATTCACCTGCATGCAGTTGCTTACTAGAGCATATTTGCCATTATTCCTGCAGACACTGCAAAAAATGAACAAAGGAAAAAATAAATTAATTTTGGACAAAATCTCCCATGTGTTAACTAGCACCAGCCTAGGGGTCTCACCCTTTCTTTGGAAAAATAAGCTCATCAATTTTGTATGTGCAATAGAGGAAGTCCTCTTATCTCTATCTCTTTATATTCTTATCTCTTACCTTTAGTTCATAGGAACATATTGCTTCCCCTACCATGCAGTATGCTGCCTTCTGACTTTTTACCTCACCAGTAGCTAACTGGTTGTGGGCTTTAAAGCATCATAAATGAACTGGCATACCTCCTCCTTGCACTCTGCTAAAAAGGATGGAAGATATAAATGCAGTTGTCATGCATACGTATTGCTTCTGTTTTCTTGCTTACTGCAGCCAGAAATATTTAAACTTGGACTGTTTGCCCCACAAAGACCCATCAGCTCATCAGACTTGATCATTAAAGGTAGAGGCAGATATAGGTTGGTATAGTGCATGCACTTGTGAATGTATGACATAGTTTCATGGATCAACCTCTAACCCAATATCTATGTTGTTCTTGTTGAAGTTTTGTGGGCCATTCTTCTTGAGCGAAATGAGGGAAAAATGTTAGCTTGAATAAAGGCATTTAAAAAGTGGATTAGTATTTGTGCTATAGGGCTGCATAAGGTGGTTCACTAAATCAAGGTGTGTATCTCCAAGTACTAGATGTTCTCACCGGTACCTGAATGTCTAAATGGCAATGTAGCTGACATGTTTATGCTTTCAGGTTTGTGGATGAGTATAGGGGAGCCTAAAGTTATTTTACTTTGACACCACACTCATTCATATCACATCTTAATAAACACAGCTAGCAAATATATGTTTTAAAGCAATTAAAAGGAATAATGTGAAAGGAATATAAAATTATATGTTACACACATAGGACCCGATTTCTGGATGGATATTTAAAAAACCCAGAAGTTACTAACTTAAGCTGATGTCAAACACTCTCAGCTTGACATCTTTTAGCAAATAACGCTCATCAGAATATGCTTGGTAGGGAAGATGCACAATGCTATCAGGCAGTGACTTCTATTCCCTATGGTAAATATTCCCTTAAAATCTCATTTGGCCTCACCGTGGAATTGCGTTGGGCTCTGATAGGTTTCCTCAAGCTACATGAAATTTTTTTCTTCTGCCATTATAGTGGGTAAGTTCAGTGGGTGAGAACTTTAGGAGGTTTGAAATGTAAGAATAGAAAGTTTAAGGCTGATAGATAGAGCAAATGGCTCTTCGGATATTTAGGTACTGACCATATTAGCCTACCGCTTGGGTATCCTTGAAAGCAGAACTATTACATGAAAGAACTATTACACTAATGTTTGCAATTGATAAATAAAGCTTCTCACCATACATGAAAGTAGTTTGACTCTATTACAGAGTTCTGCCAGAAAGTTCATTGTGAAAGATAAATTGTTCTTAAATTTTGCATGTATGCCTAGCTATATAGCAAGAATATTTTCCATTTATGTTCCATAAATGATTTTTATTCAGTGTTTTCTTAAAAGACAGCAACAACAACTCCCCTTTGGGAGAGTTTTCTAAAACATAATCCCAAGGTATAAAAATGAGGTATAATTTTTATAGGGACATATAGGAAAGGATTAGCATAGCATGCCAGAATTCTGAATTCTGGGCCGATGTCTAGAACAGAAAGTCTATAGTTATAATTTGGAAAATATATTAAATTGAAAGATCACTATGCCTGTGGATTACCTAATTGCTCTTCAAATGTGCAAGAAACATTAGGATTTCAAAAGTGTAACTTTTTTTCTCAAGGGAAAAATGATTAAATGATGCAAGATACTCTTTCATAATGTATTATTCATTGGAACATATTTGCAGTTCCTGTTATTGCCCTCAGATATTGAAACTGAGTCAACATTTATAGGAAATGTTTTGCATTTTTTGTTAAGGTGTAATTACTGGGCAGCACAGCAATAGTGACACAAAGACTGTTTTGCAGTATTTTCTAAATGGCCCACCCCAGGTTATTCTGGCTTCGTGGCCATTTTTCACTATTGCAGCCGGGCAAAACATTTAAACCCAATTTTAAAAGCAAACAACTTAGAGGCAGTTAAATGCTTAAAAGTTTTCCCTCACAAGTTGAAACTGCTCAAGGATATTTCACTGATTTGAAGACCTGTGGTCCACTAATGAAAGTACACAAAATTAATTTGGGGCAATATCACTCTTTCAAAACACAGCTCATTACTGAGGTAAGAGAAGACCTTTTTTTACCAAAGGTAAATGGTAATGATGACTTGGTCATTGCTTGTTATTTCCAAGGCAGCCAGCTCTCTGAGTATTCTGATATCGGGTAACTTTAGCAATGAGATTGTCACCTCTAATTCTTCATCCAGCTAACCAGCAACTTACACTGAAAGTCAGATAAGATTTATTTCAAAAGAGGACTCAAACTGGCACCACATATTTTTTCCTTTTTGTGAGACACCTGGATTCTAAAATACTTAAATTATGTTTCTAAAATGCTGATGGGACTCATATTTTCAATGTAGTTAAAATCTGGGATGAACAGACAGACAGACAGACAACACACTACCTATGTGTGACAAGTTATCCCATCTTTGGATGTTTTTATGTGATTTCTTGCAGAACTGACATTTGGGGGATTTTCATTATGCACGTGTGTGTGTTTGTGGCATCACTTGTATGTTTCTAAATCTGCTTAGGTACTGTTTCTGAGTCTCCAAAACCACGGACAAATTCAATTAATTTGACAGACAGGAAGTGTCACGAATTCATGTAAGAAGCTGGCAAAGAAATGGGGGAAAAGACAAGAAGCCCTATAAGTTTAATGAAAAACATTATATGTATGTAAATAAGATGTATTTAAAGGTCCTCCACTCATCCAGACACCAACAGTATCATGCAGCAATATAGAATGCATGAGCAACCCACTTTGCAGGACTGAAGCAAACTAGATCTTTCTGTAGAAGTCTTAAACTTCTACAGTAATGGAAAAGACAAGTTTCTTCCAGGAGCTATTCAGATTGGAGGAATTTAAGTTACTGTGAGGTAAGTCTGTCTTTAGCTGGCTAGAGTCGGGGCAACTAAAGTCCTAACTGTCCAAGTTCAGCTGCATCTAGTTCATTAAAATTAATTCAGAGTCACTATTTGAACTCTCAGAAGAATATCTTCTTTCAAAAAAAAATCAATATAGATAGAAATATTGTTTTAGATTAGAATATAATTTTGGTTATTACAGTAGTAATAGTAAAGTAGCATATTTGTAATTTTGTTATAAAGGCAATAGTAAATTGTTAAAGACCAAAGCAAAGAGATTAAGACGGCAGGTACCAAACATCCTTTCCACTACCTAAAAGAAAGAAACAAATTAGATCCTATTAGATGATCTACAAGTGCTTACAGAAATCATGTTGAACACTAGTACTTAAACTGACTGAACTGAATGTTTTCATTATTATCTGCTATATGTCAAACTGGCCTCTGTTCAAAACAGGAAATTTCTTGGTTGTCCCAAAATACAGAGGAAGTATTTGGTTTCTGGTGCACAATGGATTGGAAGGTATTTTAAAGTCAGTGAAAAGCTGGTGAAATATGAATAAAAGACTCATTAAAAATATTCTGCCTCAGCCAGACACTGGACTTTACAGGAGTAAAATGGAAAAACAGATTGACCTTCTTTGCTTCCACAAATCCATCAAACTGTCAACACATCAGACTACCACACTTCTTTCAGCCCCAAATGGAAATTCAGGTAGGTGGCTCTGTATTAAAGCGCTATCTATAGATGTCATTGGTGCATTAGAACAGGTTGCCTTTGATATTCTTATTTAGTTTCACCATCCATCTTTCTGTTCTATAGAATCAGACTGAAGAAGGACATTTGTGGATGGCTGGTGAAATGAATTTAAGGATACATCGCAGACTGAAATACTGTCACGAACATACGAAGTTTTGCACTAGTGATGCAGAAGGCAATCTAAGCACCTGCTTAAGACATTGAAGCATGTTGTTAAGCCATTTTATATAAGTCCAAAAAGAGTTTTTTGCACATGGTTCTGTTTTTTAAATGCTGAGTACAGAATTTTCTCTATTGAAGAGCTGATCTCCACCATTTCAAGTACATCAGTGTTATGCACTTTACAATTGTCTATCTCTGTCACTCTCCACCACACCCTGGATCCAGGCACTGACGCATTGTCAGTCCTTAGCTAAGAAAATTTGGATAGCTCAAAAAAATGCCACTCCTTCTCTAAATAAGACTGGGATTAAACTGAAAATTAAGGAGAAGGAATATATGTCTTTCTGGTTTGGGTTTTTTTGATTGTTTTTTTGTTTTCCCTTCTCTTTAGAACAGAGTTCCGCTTGTAAAAGTTAAATCTTACATATTTGGATGGATCTTTCCAAGTCAAATGGATCTATGACAGGAAAAAAAAAAAGCCTCCTAGAATCATTGTTCTGCCAGAAGGCTCATCTAAGCTCATCAGAAACCTTGATCACCTTTCGAGATGTATATGATCTTCCCTGGCAAAGTTATGGGATTGCTAAAATCACACACAAGCCTATGATGTATGCTGCACAGTGACGAGTTTAACCTAGAGGCTGGACCAAGACCAGGTCACTAGCACATAAGGGGTGATACTAAGCTGTCAAGAAAGGCAAAGGTTTTTCTCTCTCATTCTTTTTCTTAAGTCCATCCATCCCTGTCGTCATCCCCTCATCGTCACCTTCCCCCACCGCCCCACCCCACCATTCCATCACATTTTATAAAATGTTCACTGCTTACTTGGGCCCTTAGGAAACTTTAGATAGCTTTCAGTAACTTGTATCCATATGTCAACACACAATTGTACTGTTTGAGTCTACAGTATCTAATCTTTCATAACTCACATCTGCTAGCTAGAAGATGCAAACCATAGAAATGTAAGAGAATTCTCTAAATTACCTAGACATAATCCCCGCCCCCCCCAAGATTCTCAGCAAGTAATGTCAACTATAACCCTTGCAGAAAAGAGCAACTTAGTGTAAATAACACAGCAAGTCAGCTTGCCCATCACCTCTAAATGAGGTCTTTATTGATGACTTTAAGGAAATCAAAATGAGACAGGAAAGATTAAATCAAGTTGGAGAGAGTCTAAGCAGTTATAGCCTGTATAGTAAGTCCCACATAAACCCCATGTAAATATGGCAATTTTTATTTTTCAGTAGTTTTGCTTAGAATTATTTTGGTTCATGCATTAGTTTTCATTTCATACTTGACATTTCGCTTGTTTATAACAATTGATACTAACAGAAGCGGGGCAATTTTTCTTGTTCTTTTTTCTACAGAATAAAATTAGGGATCAGTTCTGGGGAAAGCAATGCAAATTTTAAACTCAGAATAGCCATAGAAGGGATAGCAGTGTAGATTAGCATGTATATCAGTATGGTAATTTGTCACAATGCTTCTGAATCAGTCTTTCATTTAGTGGGGGTTATATATCTGGTTAGAGAACATGATCTCCTAACCGTTTATCTTGTGGTAAGAGATTCTAAAGTAATGGGGTTACTCTGATTGCAGTGATGAATTAGGATCACTGTGGCATGTTAGTGAATTCTTTAGTTTAAATAATAGCCTTCACTTGTCAACAAATTGCTGAATCAAGCTAGCAGTTTTTTAATGAACTGCTTCTTCATGCTGGAGTGTTATACATGTCCATTTCTACAGGACCAATTCAGAAACTCCTGAAAAACCATCTTAAATAAGATTTAGCTCATCCTTTCCTTCTGTAAAGGTAGAACTAGGCAGTGTTTATGGGTCTGTCTTTACCACCTGAGTTCACGAATGTTTTTACTCTTTGGCACAAATAAACAAAAATTGATTTTATTTATCAGCATTTTCATTTAAAACATTAAAGTGGCCAAATTAACAAAATGTAGTTCAGCTGAGTAGTCAAATGCTGACAAAAGTTCAATAGTTAAGCATCCTGGGATGTTGGCTCTAATGCTTTCTGTCATTAGGTCTCAAAATATTTTAAAAAGAATAATGCTGAGATCTAATGGCACAAAAACTGTACATAATTACAAAACAACTCAAAAGTCTAATTTTTAAACTGTAGTAATTGATCCTGCAGTGAGATTTATTTCGTAATCATGGAAGGCAATGGCATTTACAACTAGAATAAATTAAAGTAAATGAAGAGGAAAATTGTATTCTGTATAACATTTAGTTCATTATAAGCTTAAACAACTATGCCAATCCATGTTCATCAATATAAGTTATGATACTCACAGACATAATTAAATAAAAATGTTATCACCAAGAAACAGTTCATGTTACACAAGCATAGAAATTGTTACATTATAAGAGATTTGCGTTTTTAAAGGTTTTATTGGCAGTGCTTGAGAATACGAGTAATAGATAGTAGTATGGACTATTTTTGTGGTTTGTTATTTGTTGGGGTTTTGGTATTTGTCTTTTTATTATTTTTTTTCACTACTGGTCATAATATATAAAATTATAGCCTTTCCTGCACACTCTGCTACTGGGTCTTACTCCCTACTGTGTTGATACTTGATTCCATACCTCATTAAGTGCCTCTGTGGCTCTTCATTTGTTCAGTTAAAGTCTCACTGGAGTTCATTAAACCACATTAGACATCACTGATCTTCCTGAGAGAATGGCAGCATAAGATGTACAAAAGCCTGAAAGAGATTTCTGGAACTTTGCATGGTGCATACAAGCAAGTCTGTAAGATTGGGTTAAACTGTGTGTCATGTTGTCTACATATCAGATTATTGTATAGCTTCCCAGGACCTTGAAATAAGAAAAACTATGCAGGCTTAAAAAGCTTTTTCTGGGATGTCATTCCAGAAGTCATTCCATTGAATTTTTCATTTACTACAATTTTCAAATAAAAGATGGAACTTTAAATCACTTTTCAATATTTGCATACACTGTCAAGTGGAATGAGGCTTAAACAAACATATAACTTAAAATAAATATTTTCCTGTAGATAAGAAATGGGTTCAGATTCTTTTCTATTAGTCCTACTAGTATTTAGTATATGAGGAATATTTCAAGGTTCTGGTAAGATACAGAAAAAAAAGTCTTTGGTAGTGTTGACATCTTTCTGTGGAGTGGAACAAGAGAGAACAGTTATTTATACCACTACAGTTTTCAAAAGAAAGGAATAGAAAATTACAATAATCGACTATCTACTTAACTGAATTTTAAAATATTATCCAGTCAGGTGGTTAAAACATTATTCATGGGAGAGACGAGCTCAAAAGCTCTTCAGGTAGAGACAAGAATTGAAATACAGTTCTAATCACCCTTGATGGATACCCTTAGACACTGTGGTTCTGAATAAAAGGAACATTACTCACGTGGCTCTTCAGCGACACTAATGATTTCTTTCATTTGTTTCTTTTACAAGTACCCAGTATGGTATTTTTGTTCCAGATCAAAATTGCTTCCCTTGTGAAGTAAGTAGTAATTACAATTATTTACTTTGAAAAAAAAAAGGCACAACAAAATGAAATTTTCATTAATTTTAATGTAGCTTCCTCCTCCAGTTTTCCCTTTTTTTTTATTATTGATGAATTACAGCAAAACCAGTAGTTATTTCTCAGCTCCTAGAGATGCCATGAATGATGCTTAATGATTGGCTTTACAGGGAACAGAAGAATTCATAGCAGTGCAGTATAGCACCAAAATTTTTATCGGTTTGTTACTGCTGATGATAAAAAACAAAACCTCTTGTGACACAGGTGGTTTTTCCAGAGAAAAGACAAAGCAAGGACTGTCTAACACTCAAGAGTCATACTGCATGTTTCACAAACTATTTCAGAACTGCGTGATGAAATTGTACCCATGTGAGTTCAGCCTCAACCAGCCTGTGGAAGGTTATAAAGATTTTCTAAGGTAAAGATTTTCCGTATTTTCTTTTAAGTTTCTGTACTATCTGACTCCCAGTTCTGATTTAATCTCTCTTTATGTATAGTTAGGTTATGGGGTCAGCTGTAATAATATAGGTTTTGATTTATATTTTTCTACTTACACATCTATTAAAAAGCAGTCATTCTAATAGATATACTTAACAGTAATAATAATAAAAATAAAGATTAAAGAGGATGTTAAATCTAACAGCATTAATAAAAAGACAAATATGTTAATGATTGCATCATGGCTTATCTCCCTTTTCTTCACTGAACTTAAAAACGCGCAATTATTTCTTTTTCTGATGAAATTGTACTTAAACAGTGTTCTCATGTCAGTACTCTGTATACAGCTACAAATACTGTATAAATACTACATACTGTAGGCAGTACCTACCATCCTGATTTTGCTGTTTTGTTCACTAAAATGTAATAGTTCCAAAATGGATAACTTAATTAATTTATTACAAATAAACATACATTTACTTTAAAAAGTACAAAAGAAACAAACCTCAAAATACCACCTCATTCCATTTTTATGGCAGCATAAAAATAGGTATATTCAATAAAACTGAACATAAGTAGTTTTTTTAAAAAAATCATAATTAATATGAAGAACACACTGCAACAAGACTTTGGCACTAAAATGAATAACAACAACATATGATTTTTTATTGGTATAAAAATTTATGCAGAAATTGTCATACCTCAGGACCCAAACCAACTAGTAACAGAAGGGACTGTTGAACAAACTTCCCTTTTTGGCAGATCAATAAAAATAATGAAACTTATATAACTATCCCCTGAAGTCAGCAACACTGATGTCTGCCCACATCATCTGCAACACAAAGACATTACTGAAATACAAAAAAAAAAAAATATCTTATTGAACACAACTAGAGAAGAATCTTATTATTACAAGAAAGTAATTGGGAAAATGAAACCATGCATGATAAGAGAGTTAATGGATGACAAATTCAGAGATGGACAAAATATATTTGGGCCCTGAGTGAATCTGTGTACACTGGATACTCACATCAAAGAAATTAATACAAATACACGTAGAAGAGGTCCAACTCAATGCCAGATTAATTGATTTTCTCAAGATGTGTTTGCTTGGCCATACAATGTGGTACACATTTACCATCAGCCTGCTAAGTGAACACCAGGCAGTATCAGTATCCATCGGTAAGGGCATCATGCATCATGATGCTCAGGAGACACATACCAAACTTTAGTCGGTGCTGGAAGGTAGAAATTCCAGATTGCACTGAGTTTCTCTCTACATTTGAATTTAGCCATTCTGGATCTTGTTCCATGGATTTACTGAAAATACAGAAATAGACCACATGGCTTGTTTATATTAGTAATGGTGGAGAAAGTTCTTAGAGTTGTGGTTGGATTTGCGGTGACACCGCCCCCACCCCCCGTAGAGAAATGAAGCTGGGTTAATTAGCATTGATAATATACAACTGTGGGCTGGCTTCAGGGGCGGTGGGTTGGCCGATGTAGATAAGGTGCAGCTGTGGCTGGTTCTGTTAAGGGGTTGAGAGCCGATGAAGGGAGAGCAGCTGAGGAAGCAGAGAGAGGAAGAAGCAGCAAGAGAAGAGGGAGCATGCCCTGGAAGAGGAGAGATAGGGAAAAGGCAGCAGAGGGACTGGCTTGAAGAGTATGCTGGTATGAGATGGTAAAAGACCTTGTTGCAGCTTGATAGTTTTGAGAGTGCTGTAACACCCCCTCATTTGTTTTTATCAGAGTTTAATAACCAAATTGTTTCATGGTAAGTAGCACTGATAGAGCTTTATCCCTTAGTTATGACAGAGGATGAAGCTAAGGTTGAACTTTATTTCTCTGTTTCATTCATTTGATATGGGTTTCAGATCAATGTAGTTTCTGCACCTTTTTACTTAGTGGCAACTGGTTGAACACTGTGAGATAAATCAATATGATAGCATGATTTTTACACTAACTTGCATAACACAGGCAAATATGTATTTTAAGTAATGGTGATTGCTTACATCTTGTATCTGATTTCCTAATCAAGGGATCACTGGAGTAATAAATAGATTTGAAACAATATTTATTCTTTTATTAAATATGTAGCATAGCCTAGAGAATTGCAGAAAACTCATGAAAAGCCTTTCATCTATCCATAGTCACATAAAATCCAGTGATTTTTAAGTACTACGCATCTCAAAAATGCTTGTTTTCTGCCATTTACTTCATTTGCTTTTTTGTTACAGATTTTACCAGAATAATTAAAACCCAGAGGATATAACTGAGCTTTGGCTAACTGCAGTTTGTTAGACTGAATTACACTATTAAAGTTGCCTTTTTCAATTCTATACATTCATGAATCTCATTTCATTGTTATTAGAACTGACAGTAGAATACTGCAATGACAATTAACAAAGGATAGTTTTAATTCTAAATATTTAGTAATGCTAAACTTGTAAACTTCAGAGAAGCAGCAATGAGAAAACTACCTCACTGAGAAATACAGACAGACCTTTCTAATACCCTTCTCGCTTATACTGTGCAGTATAAGAGCTAGACATCAAAGACACGAGAATCATAGAAGTTCTTAATTCGTAAATGTAGTTGGTGCATGAAAAATACCCTAGAACAATCCTACCAAAAATAGCAGTTTGGATCTTTATGACTAAGCAGTGGGCATGAGCCGTTTTTTTGATAAATTATGAATACTCATTAAAAAAAAATCCTTCCCAAAATACATCCATTTATTTTTGTCCCAATACAAATCCTCCAAACAAAACAAGTTTAAACTCTATGGAAGAAAAAAAAAAAAAGTTACCTTGACCAGTTTAAGAGTTTGGAATTGTACGTTGCCAAAGCAAATTAGACATGAGTATTAAACATAAGGAACACCAGCTGAAGAGTTTTCTTGACTGGAATTCATCCAAAGTTTTTTTAAAAGTCTGTGACTGAGGAGCAGATGTATGTGTGTACATAAAGTATAAACAATGCAAACTCTAGCCATTCAGACATGTCTGCCTTTGAATTATAAAGACTCTACCTCTTAATTGCAGCCAGGAAAAGACCTGCGTGCCATAAATTTATTGTGAGAGTCACATCCAGAGGGCATCTCGCGTAATGGGGTCTCCCTTCTCACGAATCTTGAGCAAGTGGTCCAGTGAGTTTTAATGTGGCTCAGCTTGGAGTCACATGTTGGGGTTATCTAAAAGTAACAGAAGCAATGTCTTGCTTGCGTTTATTTCAGGGTTTATAGTTTCATATTATTAAAAAAAAAGTTGTGTTACTTAATAAGCATTCTGTAGAAAGTTAATGCAAAGTTGGCAGTTGGCAAGAAAAATATAATGTTGAACTTTATGTAGCCATTAGAGAGAGATGAAACTTATCAAAGAGCATGAACATGTAATGTTTAGTCTTCGTGCAAGCTTGCAACCTAAGTTCATTTTTTTTACATTTCCATTTTAATCATATTAAGTATTTATAACCTATTTGAAATAAAAATGCATTCATATGAGCTACACAATCTCATTTTACTGAAAAATTACAGCCTTTTCCAGAAACCTATAAAAAAGCAATACA
The DNA here is from genome assembly GCF_023634155.1 of Falco peregrinus. NCBI lineage: Eukaryota > Metazoa > Chordata > Aves > Falconiformes > Falconidae > Falco > Falco peregrinus. The sequence continues at coordinate 12,305,409 of NC_073726.1, read as the reverse complement.
AATCTAAAAGTAAACAGACTTAAGTTTGATTGAGCTCAAGACATTTATATCACATTTGAATTACAATACTTAACATAAAAAATATAATTTTATTAAAACAATAATAGCAAAATATTGCAAATATTTTGACTGAATATAATTTTCATGATGCAAAGGATATATTTGGGTTATATTTGGTTTACTGAATTAGTTATTTTAAGTTTTATTTGTGTGTCTCTCAAAAGACCAGCTTGAATAATTTCAAAAATTGAACTACCACATATTTTGGCAGAGATCAGAATTTTCTTTGTGTTTATGATATTTGTTGACATATCAAAATTTTGTGATTGTGAACGTGTATTTTTCAAAAAAACCCACTCGATTTATTAAAAATCAAACCTAATATATTGACTTCCTATTAGTGTAGCACTGCTTTAAATTTGCGTACTTTGTAATTACACCTGTCAAAATATTCTCAAAGTACACTAACAACTATAAAAATAAAGTTTGGGAACTGAGAAAAAATAAGAATTATATAAAAAGTTCAGCGCACACATTTTCATTATGGGTCCATTGTCAGTTGGCAGCTTTCCATGTTGCAACGTCAGTAAGATCCTCAAGAAAACAAAAGAATTTGTTAATGAAACTAAACCTGTGCTTAATGCACATATATTAAAAGGTTACTGTGATCATCTGATCTGACCTTGCATAAAAAAGGCCAAAAGTTTTCATAGAATGACAGAATCATAGAATAGTTTGGGTTGGAAGAGACCTTAAAGAACATCTAGTTTCCTGCCATGGGCAGGGATACTTTCCACTAGACAACTAAAATGTATCTATTCTTGATATAAATACTTCAAGTGATGAAAAGTCCAGTACCCTATCCTTCAGTAGCTCCAGAGTGCCATTATGATTTAAAAAAAAAAAAAAAACAAGAAAGAAACCCGCAAACACCACTATGCATTATTTTTATTCTTAGCTCACTTGCATAAAACTTCCCTTGACTTTGTCTCCCTATATTATTTACTTCCCATTTGAAAAACAGTGTCAGGAAATCTCTTTCTAGTGTGGATGTTCACAATACTAGGTGCCTTCTACTCATTTACAGGGTAAATTACCAAGGCTGAGCATAGTGTTACATGAATAAGTTTACGATATGATGCGTTTTCCAGGAGTCAGATCACTACTGTTAATACTCCTTTCTAAATTCATTGCAGCTTTTCAAAAATTACAAAATAGCTCTGCTAAAATATCACCTCTGTGCTCATGAGTAGTGGCCTGTGTATGTATACACATAAAGTCAGTGTTTGTGGTGCAGTGCCACAACACTTCCAACATCCGCCACTCGGGAGCATCACCAAAGGCTGCAGAGCCTTCTCAGATCCAAAAGATGCTGAATTTTTGTGGTTTGGTTGAAACAACGATAATGTCTGTATTTCCTCAGCTCACTTTGTACAACTGACTTTAACACCCCCAAAGTAGATGAGATACCATTTAAAATAATATAGCATGCTTCCTTTAAACTTTAGCATACTAAACTTATGAGAAAAGTCTATTTGTATGTTTTGAAGCATATTTGAAGTATGAGGGGAGATATCAGGCAGCCAAGGAGACTGCTATTCCCATCTTGTTCGTGACTATCTCTCTGTACTTTGCTGTCTTGAACTGCGACAATGTTTGATTTCAGGTTCAAGGGAAATCTTCTGTTCATGGCAATGATAAATCAAGGGGAAGGGAGTGCCATCATTAGCTTACCACTGAGCTATTTGTTATTCTACCCTTTCATCTGTGGCCTATCTTTGATTATTGTATTTTCTTATGACTTTAATGCTATGTCCCTCATGAGCAAATCTCTTTCCTGTAGCTCAGTGTCTTCCCTAGACACTCAACTTCCTTCATTGATCAGATGGCTTTCATTTTCACTCCTGATTTCAACACTCACAAAATATTTGGGAAGGGGAGAAGTATTATCAGCGGGGAAGTTGTACAGCTTAGTAAAGCACAGAGACACCTCAGTAAGTGCAGAGATCAGCTTCAGGATCTAGGGAGAATATGTGACAAGAACATAGGACCAAGGTCATTAGTCCAGGTGAGAAGCAAAGTGCACAAGCCTATCAAGCAGTGTAACAGTGTGGCTATGCGGCTGTAGAATCCCAAACTACCTTGACTGTTGTTGACAGCTGAGATACCTCAAAAAGGCCCCAGAGGTTCCAGATTTCATGGAGAGGTTAGCTTCTTGTCCAGCTCTCTCTGTTAAACTTTATTCTGATTTTTTCCCTGTTACATCACGAGCAAAACCTCTGTGCTTTTTTCAAAACTGTTACCTCCTACAACTCCTAATCTTTCTAACAGTGGTAGTCTTCTGTCTCAGGCCACAAACTTCTCCCCGTTTCTGCCATACATTTCATACAAACAGAACATCATGATGCTCACAGCCCTGAGGCTGCCTGAAACACCTACAAGCTCTTTAGATCCCTCCTCAGGACCTATCCTGTCCTTCCTACAGGAAACAAATTTCTATAAGTATCCCACATAATTATTTTACTTAATTAGCTACCTGAATATCTTTCGTTTTTCCTCTTCTCAAGAGTAAGAACTGCAGGTAATGACAGATGATATTACAGAACAGAAATTAGAGATATATGGAACAAGACTGGACTGATTATGTTTCAGAACACCCGGGCAGTGAATTATTTGAAGAGGAGTTATTTTGGTCTTACTGAGAGCTGAAAACATTTCTAGAATGCTCTAGGAGGACTTTGTTACTTCATTACATTTATGGTTGTGCAAAATGGGGCAATTTCAGTAGATATTGTTTTCTGTTTCTTTATTTTATCTTTCAGTATTTCTTGGCTTACTCCATGTTCTTTTCCAGTTCAAAAAAAACCCAAAAAGCTTTTGATATCCAACTACATTTGAAATCAAATGCAGTGAATCAGATGAAATGCGAGAAAAGTTATTCCAAGACATAGCCTAGACATTGTAGAACATAAAAGCAAGGTCATTGAAGGACATGACATCCCTACTGTACTTGACTAATCTGTACCCAGGTGAACTTTACTAGTTTCAGGGTTCCACCACTGAAAATCTAAAGATTTCTAGTTAAAGAATCTGTTTCTCTGGTGTCTATGTACCAGCTGGCTCATGCAAGGGTAGTGTATGTGTAACCTTTTTAAAAATAGGATCTGCAGTAGCTTCTTTTTAAAGATAAATAAATCTGCCTCTTAAAGTCTTTCAATATAGAGTCAAGAAGTTCTCATTTGAAGGCTTATGGCTAATTGCTTACAATTTCTTAAAATTGTGTCTTTGGAGTATGTCAAGCAGGCATCTAAAATCTGTGAAAAGAACTTTCTGGTTTCAGATTGCAATGTCAAATAATATAGTTTAATACATTTAAATAAGCCTTTTAGGAACAAATTGCAACCAGGTTGACATCTTGTAGACTGAGTTCCATTCCAGTGGGAATTAAATTCACTGAGTCATAAACTCCTGAAAAGCAAGGGTTATAATAAGACTGTGCTAGTAAGTACAGCTATAAATACTCTTTAAATAATGACAATGACAAAGTAAAATAACAGGTTTAACACACTTCTCCAGTAAAAGGCAAACCTGGCTTCTCTGTGCCTACTGGTAATGACCAAATTAAACACTGAAAAAGGACTGAATGTAATTTATTTTTTTTTCAGAACTTAGATGTGGCAGCATCTTGTTGGTTGCTTCATACTTCCTTCCTGCTGCCAGTGACGTTGAGTAGCTCACCATTGCACAAAAAGATACTACTAGCATTATTCAGGGCATAAAAGCTCCTGTTACTTTTAAAGTTTGCATCTCACAATTCCTGGCTCCTTTTCTTGCTATTATATGTATTACATTTGTTCTTCATTTGGATGGCCCGTATGAGGGATCCCACTGCAGTGCTAGTTAATATTTGATGACCTCCTGTTATTTCTCTTAATTTTTCAGTAAAGATGTGAAAAAGCAACAATATAAACATCAGAAAAGACATCAAAGAAAGATGTGACTACTTAATCTATGGGAAAGCTACTTAATTTATTATAGAAAAAACAGTCTTCAGAGAAGCACAGAACGGCTGAGGTTGGAAGGGAATTCTGGAGGTCATATGGTCCAACATCCCTGCTCAAGCAGGGTAACTTAAAGCCAGTTGCTCAAGACCATTTCCATACAGGTTTTGAATACCTCCAAAGATGGGGAATCTACAACTTCCCTGGATAACCTATTTAGTGCTGTCAGGCTCACAGTCAAAAAATGTTTCCTGATGTTCAGATGGATCCTCCCATGTTTCAGTGTGTGCCCATTGCCTCTTATCCTGTAACTAGGTTCCACTGAAAGAAGCCTGACTCCATCATCTTTTCAACCTCCCTTCATGTATTTGTAAACATTGATGCAATCACCCCATGAGCCTCCTCTTCTCCAGGCTGAACGGTCACAGTTCTTTCAGCTTTTCCTCATACAAGAGATGTTCCAGTCCCTTAATCTTAGTGGCCCTTAGTTGAACTTTCTCTTCAGTAGCCCCATGTCTCTTGTACCAGGGAACCCAGAGCAGGACACAGTACTACAGGTGTGACCTCACCAGTGCTGAGTAGAGGGGAAACATCTCCCTTGACCTGCTGGCAACATTCTTCTTAATGATGCCCAGGGTACCCTTCACCTTCTTTGCCACAAAGGCACATTGCTGATTCATGTTCAACTTGGTCCACCAGGACCCCCAGGTCCTTTTCTGCAAAGCTGCTTTCCCAGACAGTTGGCCGCATATATGGCATATGCTGCTGCACGGGGTGGTTCTTCCCTGTGTGCAGGATGTTCCAGTTCCCCTTGTTGAGCCTCATGAGATTCCTGCCAGCCCATTTTCCCAGCCTGTCATAGTCTCTCCAGATAGCATCACAACCCTCTGGCATACCAGCTACTCCTGCCTGTTTTGTGTCAGCAGCAAACTTGCTGTGGGTACACTTTGCCACATCATCCAGATCATTAATAAAAGCACTAAAGGGGATCGAACCCACTACTGACCCTTGGGGTTCACCACCAGTCTATAACTAGACTTCATGCCACAGGTCACCACTCCCTGGGTCTGGCTGTTCAGTCAGTTTTCAATCTACCTCACTGTCTGCTCATTCAGCCCATGCTTCCTCAGCTTTTCTGGGAGGATCTAAAGGGAAACGGCATTGAAATCTTTACTGAAGTCTAGCTAGACAATATCCACTGCTCTCCTTGCCTCATCTGCCAGTGTTCTATCATCTGTTCAACTTTTTCCATCCTATGAGAAGGGCTTTCGAAGTATCACAACACTTTTTCCTGGAAACGCAGCCTACAAATGTCTTTCATTGCTAGTGTTTGGTAATATCCAAAACAAACGAGTGTCTCGGTAACTGGAATTAGTTATTTGCTCTGTTTAGGACTAGAAATAAGCAACGTAGCACAGATAAATTATACCTGGCACCAGTCTAGTGAATGTGGCTAATGGAGGAAGGACATCATTTACCCATGGTAACAGTAACACATTTTTCATCACTAAGAATTTGGCTTAATTGTAAAAGAAAGTCCACTTTTCCTTTGGCTTGAGATTGTTTTCTTTTCAAGTCCTCGCTAAAAAGGAAAAAATATAACAATCTCTCTTTTCATAATATTGAAAGCTAGGGGATTTTCAAAATAAATATTAAGTTATTCTTATTGCAGAAATATGAAAAAGAGATTGCCAGAAGAATTTGCTGTTTGTGCCAGAAAAAAATAATCTCATGGATTCATCAACTGGTTTTCTATATAAGGTCTATAAAACTCAGCATAACGTTTCCATATCTAAAATTTTGTCCCATCTTTTTTCATGACTAGTTTCTGTCATGTCAAAATAAACTACATAGTTTGTTTAGCTGGTTGATTATAATACACAGATCAAAGGAAATTGAGGACATGGCCAGCTTCATGACTGTCAGTAGAAGAGCAAAGTTAATGTTCCTTTTCCACTATAGCTGTGGTTCAGTGAAACCGAATTAAACAATAATTACAGTCAATGTTTCCAAATGTTCAAAAATAAGTCAATTGCAGTATTGAAGATTTTTTTCTGGAATACATAATTAAAATTTCCTAGTAATTTTGGTTTTCTTTTTTGTATGAAGTCACACTAGATCCCACCAAACAAAGGAGCCTTATTCTGTAAGGCCTTCCCTTGAATTCCATCAGACTATTTGCTATACAAGGAATCACTTATCAGGTATATAATGCTAAAATAAGAATTCAAGTCAATAAAAGTTTTAATAATTATGTCTACCTTCATTTGGAGTTATACTTAGCACATATATAATGCTAGGCGTTAGCTTTGAAGAACAGCAGTTCTTGTCCTTTTCTGTAAATGGCTCAAAGAGTAAGTTTACATCTCAGAACCAAAATTAATTTCCATTGTTAATCTTGCTGATGTCTGCCAGATTTGAGTTTTATTCATTTTTCCAAGGATTGGAATCTGCAATTGCACAACCTAGCAGAGTGGGAGAGGTGGCGGAATGGTTGCAGTGTCTCACTATAACTTCTGATGAGCAAGTTTCAGCCTTATTCCTCATTTATATGAAGATGGTCTGCATTCAGCATCGCAGCAGCAGTTGATGTTGGTCACAACAAATCAGTATGACTACATAGCAAGTAATGTTTTGTGGTTTTGAATATAAAGAGGGTGTCCCATAAAGGGATTTATTTCTGGAAAGGCATCAATTTTCTTGTTATTACATATATGCATAGAAAATGTAGTCCAGAATCTGATCTGATTGTAAATATTTCAGGTTTAACCATTGGTTTTAGCCAAGCATCCAAGTGTTCAGGTATATTTAGACCTTCGACCTGTTGAATCTCTGTGTTTCTTGGTTCTGAGAAACCAAAAAGGGAAAGTGTTACATTGCCTCTATTCTTCTAGATCACACTTATTTATGTGATGACGACTAATAGAATTTGTTCTGAAAAATACCCATGTAATGATTAAAAAAATAATTAATTTAGTGAAGTGTCACTTGCTAAATCCATATACAAACTCCCCCCAAATATTAACTTTTTTATCCCTACAAATCTCCACCACTTCTTTATGTGGATTCATGTTGGTAAGAGCACATAGTTGTATTATACTTGCTATTCTACCTAAATTTATTTGGTGTGACAACAAATATCTATTTCAATGGACAGATTCTTTTCCCTTTCAGAAACAGGGGAAGAGTTGCGATCCATTTATAATTTACCCATTCTAAATTGCTGAAAATGTAATGTTGTTTACCACAACATGAGTTATTATTTTGGAAGTATTTGAAGGGCATTATAGTGGGCTGCCAAGGCTGAAAACAAACATTTCTATCAGTATGCCATGCATATAACCTATATTTGATCCAACTTTGTCTCATGATAGAACTTTTGGGCAGTTTTAAATACAAGAAATTAGTATTGTCTGATCTGCTTGTTCCCTGCAGAAGATCAATAGTGAAAATTCTGTTTTCTGCAATATAATGACATGTAAAAAGTTGCAGCAAGTGAAAGAACTCTTAGACCAGAACTAATTGTCAAGTAATAACAAAAGCCTCTGCACTGTACTAATAAAACATTGTTGAAGAGTCAAACATTGGTGATCATTCTTAGGTACATTTTTTAAAATAAAATCGTTAACGTGAAAGAAAGCAATGCTCTTTTAAATGTTATATAGATTCTTTGGAGAAGAATAACTTTGGCATCAGAATATTTTTAAACTCTAACTTTGATCTAACTCTTTTACGTTAAGTGAGAAATCCTGTTTGACAAATGAAGGATCATTGAACTCTTTTGGCTACATTCTAAAAATAACAAATATGGTATAAAAATAACTTCAAATTGAGAAAGTGATTAGTCACATGAGGGTTGATTAATGCATAATGCAAATATACAAATTTAAGTCCCCTACAAGTATTTTTTCTGAGAAGCTCAGTGATGAACTTACCAAACTTACATGGCAAGTTACTCAATTACTTGAGCTCTTCTGATAATGGCCAATTTTAACAATATTTCTGTGGCTTTTCAAGGTGCTGTCACAAAATGCGGGTAAAAATTCAAGGATTTGCAAATGCAGAATCCTAGATGCTCTCAGCTTGACTTTTAAGAAACATAATAGGCATAGGACCTTGATGCTAACTTCATCCAAATAAAGATACCATTGCTGGCACTGAGCTGCAAATGCTTTCCTTTGCAAGACATAAGAGACACTAAAGGGAGCAAAGACTCACACAAAGGGACTTACAAATGTTAAAAAGAATGTCATGCATAGTGACTCAAAGTAAAACATGCAAAAACATATTTACATTTTAACTTACAGTACAAATACCATCTTGCATAAAACCAGCTGGAAAGAAGTAATAAATCAGTTGCTAAAAGGAAGCAATGGTTCATGTATTTGCCAAGTGATATGCTAATAAAAGAAAGTAGTAAGATTTAAGGCTTTCTAAACTTAGTCAACACACAGGGTAGTCAATTTAGGCATGTTTATTCTTTATAGTATCAGTGAACCTTCACTTTTTAAATATCCTCCTGTTCAAGATACATCACCATCAACAGGACACTGACAAACTGGGGAGATGACAGAATTTATGTAGGAAAGCATATGTTAGCATATCTGCTAACAAAGACTATAAAAAAAAACCCACCTTTTTACAGTTTGCAAGTCTTACAATTGTTTTTTCTTAATTAAAACACAGGAACAACCAAGTACTTCATAGCCTTGTGGATGCTTTATGATACCTTCAGACCTTTGACAGGCATTTGTCCATTTTGGCTTCTTCCTTCTCTTAAAGGCAATATCCCGTGATGTGCCGACATTTTACCTTTACATTAAACAGCCTCGCATTAACCCCTGATGCATTTCCAACACAGAGCATTCTTAGCATGTAGAATTTCACCAAAACTGACAACAACATCTCACAAAACAGTAAGTAGACACTAATATAAATGGCCATACCTTGAAGAAAACAAAACTGGCATTTATTTTCCGACTGTAGTTACATCAGTTTAATCAAGGTTAGACACATTTTTTATTTCCTAAATGAGCACCATAAATGTTACACTGTTAAATCATTTACATTTTTTCTAACTATGGTAAAAATTCCTTTACTTTCCATTGAACATAATAGTCTCTAGCAGCTGGTGACAGCTGATCTGTGCATGAGTCATATTGGATATAAAGCACAATTCACGTTAAGAATGAATTATGGAATTAAGCATGCCATGCTTCTGTAACAGTGAGCTGAACGAGCTTCAAGGTGACATTTCCAGTCAAAGTTAACTCTAAGCACAGACATCACAAATGACAGACGGCCTTGGAAAGGAGTGTGTTTATTCGGGGTGTTATGGTGAAAAAGTGAAACATGACCTGAAGTCCAATTTTCAGCGAATTCAGTAGCCAGTTCCTGGTGACACTGCTGGTACAAAAAGCCAGGAAGATTTGAGAAGCCCTGGAATAAATGACAGTGCTGTAAGCAATGAGGTACATAGCCATGGATAGGGCAACTAAATTTCAGAATACAGGTCTATTTTATACAATTTGTGTACAATATAGATACAATTTGTATGCAATACATATGGTAATATATGTATTCACACATAAAAACTCAAAACAACAGAAGAAAAGTAAATCACAATAGTACTTTTGACATTACTATTGTAGAACATATTTTTCTCCAAGACATGTAGGAGAACCTGCAACATATAAAGGGATATGGATTGTTAAGGCATTTAGCAGGGAGAATGAAAGTAGCTGCATTCATCTCTGAGGCCTCCAACATAAGAAAGGCATGGACCTCTTGGAAGGAATCCAGAGCAGGGCCACAGAGATGATCAAAGGGCTGGAGCACCACTCCTGTGAAGACAGGCTGGAGAAGTTGGGGTTGTTCAGCCTACAGAAGAGAAGGCTCCTGGGACACCTTATAGCAGCCTTCCAGTACCTAAAGGGGGTCTAGAGAAAGCTGGAAGGACATTTTATAAGGACATGTAGTGAAAGGAAAGGGCAGAATGGCCTGAAACTGAAAGAGGGTAGATTTAGATTAGATACGGGGATAGAATACTTTTCTATGATGGTGGTGAAGTGCTGGAACAGGTTGTCCAGAGAAGCTGTGGCTGCCCCATCCCTGGAAGTGTTCAAGGCCAGGCTGGACGGGGATTTGATCAACCTGGTTTAGTGGAAGTTGTCCCTGCCCATGGCAGGGGGGTTGGAACTAGATGATCTTTAAGGTGCCTTCCAACCCAAACCATTCTATGATTCTATGATGCGTATTTCATTCTCCTGACAGTGATCACTTGTATTTTCTTGCTTATCACCACTCTTATTTCTAGCCTCCATCTGGTATCTGTTCCTAGGACCCTCCCTCCTCCATCTAGTTAAAGGTGATTTCTGTGACCTTGTGATTCCTTTTCCAGCAAGGGCAGGGGTAGATTCTTCTTTGCTTAGTGTATTCAGCTGAACAGAAGATTGTAAACTGGATGGGAAGGGTTTGTTACTGTATCTCTGAAATAATATGTACGGCTCATTGGGAATCTTCAACAGTAAGTATTAGGAAGCCTAATGACCCTACAAGACCTAGATGATCTTTAAGGTCCCTTCCAACCCAAACCACTTGCCCTGGTTTCAGCTGGGATAGAGTTGGTTTTCTTCTTTGTAGCTGGTGTAGGGCTGTGTTTTGGATTTGGTGTGAGAACCATGTTGGTAGCACACTGATGGTTTTAGCTGCTGGGTAATGTTTAGATTAAGTCAAGGACTTTTCAGTTTGTCGGGCCCTGCCAGCGAGAGGACTGGAGGGGCACAGGAAATTGGGAGGGGACACAGCCAGGACAGGTGACCCCATGTGGCCAAAGGGATATTCCATACCATATGATGTCATGCTGAGTGTATAAACTGGGGGAAGAAGGAGGAGGGAGTGACATTCAGCCTTTATGCTGTTTGTTTTCCCAATTAACCGTTACACGTGATGGAGCCCGGCTGTCCTGGGGATGGCCGAACACCTGCCTGCCTGTGGGAAGCGGGGATGAATTCCTTGCTTTGCTTTGCTTGCATGTGTAGCTTTTGCTTTCCCTATTAAGCTGTCTTTATCTCAACCCACAAGTTTTCTCACTTTTACCCTTTTGATTCTCTCCCCCATTCCACTGTGAGGGGAAGGTAAGCAAGTGTCTGCATGGTGCTTGGTTGCTGGCTGGGGTTAAAGCTGGACACGTTATAGGATTCTATGAATGTTCACCCAGGTTTACTACATACTTGCCAAGAATTCATTGTATTATTCTGTGTAAGTAACTAAAGCCGAAGATCTCCATTCTTTCTTATTCACCGTTGCTCACAATCTAAGACGAGTTTCTCAGTCTCAGTGTGTCACTAGCCTTGATCAAACAGCCTGGCAGAAGGCAATGCCAGCTTTTGAATTTTGACTCTGCTACATGTCATGTGCCATTGAGTGGGCAACAGATGACCCTAGTTAAATAGGCCTATCTTCTGTCCGCTGATTGTGTGACTGAAATGTTTAAGAGAAAGGAATAGTGAAATTACTTGGTGCATAGAAAATAGGGGCTGTTTTCTCTCAGACAAGTTTCCTGGAAAATGGGTGGATATTTTGGAGTGCGTAAAATCACATATTTCACCCGTATGTAAGACTCCGTATGTAAGAATAAATTCTGAGATTCAGGAGGGTGGTGAAGCTGTCTTATCATTCTTAGACGTATCCACAAAACCTAAGTCTAGTAGAGGAAGACAATTTCCCCCATATTCCTTGTGAAGAGTGACCAAGTAAACCAGGACTCTCCAGGCTAAGGAAAAGGCAGCTGAACAGCTATAATAAGCAAGAATGACAGAGAAGAAGTGAACAGAAGGTTATTGTTGTTCTTCATCTAATAAAATGTTCAGAAGTGATCACATCAAAATGGCAGCTGACATTTAAAAAAGCAAAAGGAGATGCTTCATTCATTTATTTACGTTTTAGGACTCCTTGTTATAGTGAGCAAATCATTCACACAGATGCAACAAACCAACTGGACAAACAGGGAGAACACCGAGTCTAAACCATACAAGCTCTGAACCAGGAAGTTTTTGAGACAGCAATGGCAGGGAGCTGGGAGAGGGCTCTGCAAAGTACCACAGTGTCCTGCTGACTCCGACCCATCTCTTTTCCGCAGGCATCCTCCATTGCCTGCCTCCAGAGGTGGCATGCTGGAGATGGTGATCTCTTGGTATGACCTGAAATAACTGTTCTTTTCAAGCTCCAGCAGAACCCTGTCTTTCTTCAATGAGATTCAATATCTCCCATTTCATCTATTCTCCAAATGCATATATAATTCCATTTCTTCATTCATTTCAAATTGAGAAACTGATTTCAAAATTATGAGTCCAAAAAGCCTATTTCTGTCCTGGTTTTCTTTATATATTACCTCGTCACGTTAATTACAGTACATGATCTATTGCAAATGGAACTGCATTGGGGACACCAAATGTTTCAAACTGTTAAAGTGATGTGACACTGTGGGGTTTATGTCATTATTTCTCACAGCATTTTTATGTTCCAATATTTTTATTTTTAACATCTTAGAACTGTCCTCAACATAAATTGAACCATGTGAACATTTTGCTAAATGAACAACATATTCACTGTGACAATTCAAACAATATTTAACGTGAATTTTTTCCTCCACAATTGAGAATGATAAAAGACATGCCTTGTAATCCCATTATTTCATAATGCGCAATGTCCACATAGACAAAATCCTTTCTGAGTTGCTCTGAGTTAGCTTAGCAAACTTCTTCCTTCACACTTCTGTAGGCGTTCTACTGAAAGGCACAAGTCGTCCAGCAATTCTGTTAAAGTTTGTGATTTCACAGAGAAATTTAGCTCATGCAAGACATAAATTTCTTATATTCCTAGTGTTCCGAGAATAACACAAATGATTACAGAGCTCAAAGATTATAAATAGCAAAAAAACATAGTTCATGCTTACAGCACTAAACAAGGAAAGCAGGAATATCTGAAAGATATTTTAAATTTCTACCTGATTTACTGTGCTTCTACTCAGAAACTTTCTCAGACCCCTTATTTTGGTTTCTGGATTTATTTTTTAAGTAAAAAGAAACATACTAGTACTGGGATTTGTGTTAAAAGAAATACAAAAAACCTAAAGACATATGCAATTGGAAAAATGTTCATAGCAATCTGAAAGCTTGGAACAAATAATTAATTTGATGGATTTCACCTTTTATTCTGTTTGGGCACGGTTCTTGAACATACCACGTCTTTCTCAACTTTTCTCATTATTTCAATTTACAGAGATAACATAGTGACTGATCTATACTTGGGCTGCTGCTAATTCTTGAACAATTTATTTTAAATATCTGACACTGTAGGCAGGCATATTTACTGACCTCCAACACCCCAAAATTTCCCAGACTAATTAATGTAGGTCTGCTTATGTTCATCAATACTGCCATGAGTTTTCCGCAGGTTGCTGTCCCTGAAAGATGTTCACTCAAGATAACTGCACAGCACACTGGGAAATTTGTTTTTATTATTATTATCATTACATTTATTATTATTATTTATGCAGACACCATGCTGATTCCACAGGATGATATGGCATTTATAGCATCTCAGTCTTTTGATGCACCTTCCAAAGTCTGGATGTCTGATCTCATAAAGCTCCTGGTGATCGGACATCCTACAGGCAACTGAACCTCAGAGCTGGAGTCATGCATGACTCTTGGAGAGTACATTGGTAAGTGCAATCCATATGCATGAGTGTTTCAGAGGGATAGTTTAGCTCAAAGCTGTAAGAAGATAATTTGTAGTAACAAATATTTCAATGATTCAGGCTATTCCTCTGCTTACTTCCATACTTGGTGCAGATGGGCCTCCCCTTACACAGGTGGAAACTGAGTCATAAAAGAAGGACATTTATTTTGTATTCCTGGAAGTGTCACTGAGGAGTCTTGAGATTAAGCCTGGGGTTATGAGGGAAGGAGGGAAGAACAAGTCATCTTTTCCAGATGTGTCAGCCAGTCAGTTCCTAGCAAAGGCTAGAAGAAATTACTGCTTATACTGGCATCAACAGCAAACAAGAGCTTCTGTTCAGGGGCAGAGAAGCCATGAACCTCTTTAGATACAACTTTGATCCAGACCTGGAATTCGCCTTTTTTACTTCATCTCATTATTTTCCCTAATTTGGTTAGACCGAAAGCCCTCTTCTACTCTGCATGCTTTCTTAGATTAATTGTCTTGATGACTATGAGTGCTCTCAGCTAATGAACTTGTAATATGACATTAATATGGTGGAATGGTTGGTTTCTTTCCCGTTTGATTTAACTCATCTGCTCACACACAGGAGAGAGCCAGTATAACTGGGTTGCTTTTGGTTGATTTAACTTACTGTTACTACATAACAATTTTATATATTTAATTAATATTGGCTTAAATTCTGCTTCAGATTTGTAGATTTAGTTCTTAGTGGGTTTAGTAGGCAGTTTAGTTACATGTCTTTGCCCATAATTTTGCACTGAATAATGAGTCATTACCACACATCATTAAATATAAATGGTGAAATAAAATAACCCTTACATTTCATGTTTTTGTACTCTAGGTATTCTACATTCTAATAACCTGTAATTCTGAATAGTCCAGTATGAGCCTTCTCTGTGTCAATCACGTAAATACATAATGAACCTCAAGTCTTTTTAGGTATTTGATGAACTTTTCTGAATTTTAGGTAAGCCTGTACATGTCTAGACATGTTTGCAATATAGACTTTCTTAAGGTTTGTTTTTGGAGGAGAGAGATATTGTATTTTTAAAACACTATTAGCACCAGCATGCTAGAAAAAAGACAATCTTAAAACTCAGGAGTAAACACTACTTACAGTGTGAGATCAAATCACAGTCCCAAGATGGAACGCTGGAGCCTTATGCATTGACAAAATGTTTCTATGCTAAAACTATCCTACCTCTCAACGGTGTATGCAAAGCCCCATAACACCAGAATAGCTTTTTTCACTGGTTTTCACAGCCAAAGGTACAATTTCACTATATTAAGTCCTTGTTTAAATCTTCCAAGCTTACAGAAATTCAGCAGTATAATTTCTTCTTTGTTTTTTAAGGAATAGTTTTTATCCTTAGACAGTTCTAATAAAAGCATAACCATTTGTGTGCAGGCACGTATGGAAATGCATAATTAATAGAGATTTATTGTTTCTTACATGTACATTTTCAGCATTAATTTTACATTGTTTCACGGGTTTTATGATAATGCAATTTTCCCTGATATGTGATGATAATCATATTATAAAAAGACTTAGTTTTCTTTACCACACATGTCAGATCGCAAGCCATATAGATAAATATTAGGTAGTATTTTTACTTGGGTACCAAACACACATCTTGAAAAGGTAAAGCAAAGAAAACTAGTTTAAAATCATGATCTTCTGGTATCTGAGTTACCCTAAATGCAATTATAGATGCTTCAGGAAAAGGGAAAATGGGTGAAAAATTTTCCCCCTATTCAAACAAGAGTTTCCATTCTGAAATATCAAACTGAAAGCATATAGAGGTTTAAAACCATTCAGATGAAAATTCCATGTCCTGTACTTATTTTAAAGTACAAGATAGAAGACAATCCTTCACATAAGTAGTAGTTAGAATAAGTGTTCAATAATAGGGATAAATTTTGTAATATTCAATAGACACTTTTGTCTCTCTTAACTTCCTTTCTTTCAGAAGCAATCAAAATTTTTGGCGAAGATGGAGAGTTCATCCATATCAAGGATGCAACGGAGAATCCAAGGTCATTACTTAATTGTTTATAGACACTTATGAAACAAAAGGACCCCAACATTTAAGTACTGGAAAGTACTGCAGTTCTACAGGGGATTCCACGTGGTATGAGAAACTGAGAGACAGAGAAAAAAATATTATTTTGATGTCTATAATACTGTCATTGATGAAAGTTAATCATCATAAGAAACTAAAAAGAATTATAATTTTCTCTTAAAATCAAGCATGTGAAAAAAAATACCTTTTATTAAAATATTAAGTATTTTATCATTAAAATATATATCTAAATCACTGTAATGCACTATTTACAACCATGAAGATATAATTTTAGAAATAATAAAGAAAATCATAATTTACTGGAAATAGTCTGCTCTGCTATGAATCAGCTGCAGGGTGAAATCACCAAACTGACTTTTCTAGACCTTTCTAATAAAACTCAGTCATGTGAATCCAAACAGTGAAGCAACTAATTATATATGAATTTATAAATCATGAAGCTTGAACCTTAAATAGTCCTAGAGCTCTTGTGAAAGTCCTCAGACAGCTTCTTCAGCTATCATTCTTACTGTTGTAAAGGAAGAATGGCCAGTTTGCAGACACTGAAAATTATATACTTCAAAGAACAGAAAGAACATAATTTGGGGTTTTTTTTCCCCCAGTTATTTTCCAACCTTTTTTTTGGCTATTTTCCTCCTTTACATATATTTTGGATGGGCATAATCTGAAACATTTTAGATTAAATCTTTGATCTGTTATTTCAATGAGGCAAGAATTTTGTTTCTGTGTTCAAGAATTGTATGAAACATACTTTAAAATATCCTTGCACTATGGTATCTGAAATTCCCATTACTTAGCATGCCTGCAGAATTCCTTTAGTCACAAAAACCCAACAAATTGCACGTAATTCTTTCTTTCTGGAAGTTACTTGCACAATGCAGAGCAATCTCATCAGATAAAAATCAACATGCTTGATATTTAAAGTTCTTTTATAGAGTTTTGACTTGAAGTATTTTACCCACATATTCTTCAGAGACACACAGGGCAGGAACTGCATACATTTTACTTCTTTTTGTATTTTATTACAATATAACCTATACATAGATTTTTTAGCATTTTATTGCAATTTACACCTAAAGCAGTTACATCCAGAGCAGTTTTGACTTTAGTAACACTCCTCTTACAGCCAATAGAAATACTACTTAAATGGCAACTCTAGAACTGGATTATTTAAATTTGTTCGGGAGACTCTAGAAGTAAAGAATTTAGCTTTCTGATTTATGTAAGAGGGTATATGTCTCTGAAACATATTCCAGAACACTAATTTTACTAAAACACTCATGTAGATTGATATTATTTTTTTTCAGAGTCAATATAGAAATATGCATACATCTTTACATGGTGTGAAGTGCATAACAGTTAAATGTTCTTAAAAATCCAGGAAAGTTAGCACTACTGATAAATTAATGAGTTGCATGATTTTTCTGTACTGATCTGTGGGAAGCACTAAGGCTCTTAGTCTTAAGAATGTAATGGTTTGATACCTGGATTTGGACTCATCAGGTTTAACTTAGGTATCTAATGACTATCTGGTTACCCTACATACACTTTCAGGTCAGTGGAGAGAAATAGATACCTGGAGGAGTGATGATCCAATTTCTGCTAAGATAGGTGCCTATGAAAAACAACTCACCTTCAAGGGTAGGCGGTTCTTAATTTACCATAAAAGCAGCCTGAAGTGTCTTGTTTGGCAGGGATCCCATGCTACTTGTACATGTAAGACGACATCAGTGACCTATGGCAGGCCTACCAACATTCTCCAGTTTTCTAGAAGGTAGTCTCTTCTGTTTCGTATTTAAAAATGGGGAGAAAAGGTAAAATAAGTCTATGGCTAGATTGTTGTCTAGCCAGTCCATTTGCTATTATTTAAAGTTTTCTGGTACAGAATCCTTTTTCGTTGAATTCTGAAATCTCTGGATAAAGTGTAAGGTTCTTTGCACATTCTCTGGCCAATGAAGGTTGAAGAAGGCAACTGAAAGAATGCACCTACATAAGCTAGTTGACTTAAGATATGAAATGTGTGAGCAGCCAGTTGTTCAGCAATTGCCCCCAGTGTGCTTGTCATGTTAGAAATTTCTGATGACTTTTTTCCTTTCTTAGTGCCATATAATTTTAACAAAAACGAAACTGAGAAAAAGATAGAATATGCATACGTTAACACAGTACTTATAAAACACTGGAAAGCCAAATTGCAATTCCCTCTTTCACCCATCCCTTGTGTGTACTCTGTGGAATAAGCCTTGCTTTCTGAATATTTAATGATGCCTAGTGAGAGTCTTGCAAGAACTACCTTTTAACCCTCCAAACTATCACATGGATTTTTAATTTAGGACACCAAGGTTCAACTCACTGCCTTCAGAAAGGGATAGGAGATAATGCTGATCTCTTCTGCTGTTTCCCCTCTCACACCCACATCCCAAACACATGTAAATCCCATTCAAATAACTCCTTAACTGTTTCATTGAAATTCTTGCCCTTTGGATGGACCCTAGTCATTTTCCACCTTTTTTTCTCACCAATTCTTTCCACACTCTTACCCACCCCAACCTTGCACAAAGAAAAAGCAAAGTGTCCAATAAATTATTTTTTTTAACATATACAATGAATTGGTTTAGAAGACAAGAAAATGTAGAATAAAATGCAAAGCATTTCTGGAAGTAATCTTTTATCTACCCAGTGGTTCACTGGTTACAGTATTAACTTAGGATGTACAAAGCTACTACAAAATAGTGTTTTAACAAATACATGATTTGTCTCCAAATACCACAGTTTCTAATTCTAGATGACTTCTGAATTATTAAGTGTAATTCCATCAGCATGCAAATTTTATCTAAATTTTGTTCTGATCAATAAACAAATGTGCAATTGTGGGAACTTCCACAATTCTCAGAAAATTTAATTATTATTCTTCAGTCAGCCTGCTTCAAATATTAACTAATATCACTAATTTATAATATAATAATAGGGTGGGTTTTTTTCCCATGCTGCCTATTTAGAGAGTGGTCTGGAGCTAAAGGCAATCAGTGATAATGCTAATAACTGCTCGGTTTAGCTGTCATTTTAAAATCCAAAATAGAGAAATATTTGTTTTATGCCCACATTTATTTTATTTCATTGTATGCATTTGATGGAGGTGTTTGTTAAGTTACTATTCTCTAAGTATTCACATTAAACTCAGGATTAGATATAATTTTGATGAGAGTAGGTTTCTTTTACAGCTCAGTTGTTACCCACTCACTATAAAAGCCAGAGCCATTTCTTTCCATTTTACCTACATCCTTCCAAAAAACCACCCCTAAATCTGTTATTAGAAAGGTTGCTGAATCAGAGGCTTCAGACATCTCAGTAGTCATCTTCTTCCATAATGATGTACTTTGACACCTCTGGATGCATTTTACTACTAAAATGAGTTCTAAATCAATCAGCTACTTAGAAAATCACAGCTGGGCATGTGAATGGAACAAATCTGAATCTTCAAATGTACTCCAAATAGCTCATGGCAAAAGAACACTTCGGCAAATGAAGGTCAATTAGCTTTTCTTTAAATATCATATTATACTTTTTTAATTAAAATACCAGTTGTTTGGCTTAATATCTTCATTCTTATTATATTTTCATCCAAGAATTAAGCTACTAGTCCTCAAAATCCTTCAGCATAATTGGTTTTGAATCAAATCATGTTGTGCATTCAGAGAATCATATGATATCATTCTCTGCTTTGAATCAGATCATGAACAGAGCTGAAATCAGTGAATATAGGCATGGTAATCTTATGCTGCCAGGAAATTAATTCCTTTCAATTCTTTGCCCCATAAAGGATTTTACATTCTGTTTAGTTGTTCTTAAATCATTGTTCATGGCTTGTAGCTCACGTCTGTATTAATAGAAGTAAACATGTCACAGTAGAAACAATAATATATTTTAGAGTTTAGATCTGGACTTAAATTAACCTCTTTTTTTATTCCTCCCAGCTTTCTAAATTGGTAACAGACAGATGATACAAAATAACAGATTGTTTTAAATTGGTGGAGTCACTTCAGATTACATGGCTTACATTTTATGATGTTGCTAGCTATTATCACACGATGTAACATAATTTGTCAAAGTGACATATCAGTAACATGGCAGAAACACCAGATGTCATAGGAATGTAAGAATGGCCAGACCAATTTAGTTAATTTGACCTTTCCAGCCAACCTGTCTCTAACAGTGGCCAGTACCAGATGCCTCAGAAGAAACAAAAAGCCTTCCACAGTGAAAAAGATTTGAAAAAAATCAATGTGAGGGAGCCTTTTCACCCTATCTAAATCTCACTCAGCAAATGATGGGCTCATTTCCTGCAATATGAGGATATAAATTTATTCTGCTTTTATAAACAGAACTAAAATTCCTAATGTAACTGTTGATTTATTTCCTTAGTAGTATCATCATGAACTCTTTCTGAATTCTGTTAAAATCATGACCCCTGGAATTCCCTGTCATACCCATGACAAGGAATTCCATAACTGATTTGAACACTTAATTCCTCTCAATGACTACTTCTTTCCTATTAATTTAAATATGTACCCCTTCAATTTCATTGATTTTCTTTTTGTTCATTAAGAGAACAAAAAGAAACAATAGCCTTACCTTTTCTAGAAACCAGTGCTAAATTAATAAAAAAGTGAGCACTGACTAGGGATTAATAAATCAAAATGTTATCTTCATTCAGCTGAAGATTAAAACCACCATATACCTGAGTGCTTCTCTGGAACACTAACTCTTAGATTCGTCAAGTCCCCCAAAAGTCTTCAATTCAGTCTGCTTTTTATTATGTTGATTCTCACTTTCACATCATTCTCAGCTTCTTTATTCCATGTCTCAACTAGTTTATTCTGTGTCATTTAGGATGGGATTCAGCAAACCAGAGGAACCATTTGTGCAGGTTGCAATGCACACACACTGAATTAATTGCATATTTAAAGAACTTTGTATTTTTTTATTTTAAAAAATATATTTATATTATTTATTTATAATAAATAAATTTAAAGAACTACATTAATCTGTTCTCTGAAGAAGTAGCCCCTCTGTGAAAAAAAGAAGATTTTTCACAGAAGGATTATTATTTAAAAAATGTTTTTTAAGGTAATCCAAATTATGGGGGTTTTGAGATTGTATTCATCTAGTCTCTTACATCATCTGCCATGTGCATAGATGTCAAGCAGTAAAGTGATCCGCTTGCTTATATTTTGTTGAAAGTTCAGAAAACTTTCAGTAAGTTTCAGATAACCTTTGCATAAGGAAGTTTTTGACCAAGTTTGAGACAGACAAAGGAATGTAGTCAAATTGCCTTTTCCCACAGACAGTTAGAGAAACTGCAGGAATACGTGTTAGTAAAGAACATAGACTTCCCATCATTTCTTATCTGAAACAGTCTGTTAACTCCTAGTTTCCACCACCTACTTAATAAGCAGAAGACAGTTACAGTATAAAAAACTGGTTTTTATCCGTGAAAATTAATGGTTTACTGACATTCTGTTAAGTTAAATAGTAGAAATTGATTTCCTGACTTCTGGTAGGGAGTGAGTGATCTTCCTTTTACATCATGGGCTCCTGGGACAGTATCTGTATCATTCAAGGAGGTTGCTCATCAGTTCTTGCTGCCCTCACAGTCACAGGGAGCGTTATTTCCCATTGATGAGCACTACCAAGCAATGACATCCCTAGAAAGAGTGTATATGGAAAGCACCATGGAGGAGTTACATGGATGAAATAGGTAAAAGGGAGCAAAAATTCACTGAGAATGTAACTGGATTACATCCTTTCCCAGCAACAATTTAATTTCAAAGAAGAAATGAGATTCAAAACCAACTATTTGTCCCTAAAAACTGTATTAGTTTCAGGATGATTCCCAGACAAAACAACTTAGTGAAGCAGCACTGCTAGACAGTGAATGACTGACAGTGTGAGCATCCAACCTCCTCGGGGGCACCTAAACATAGTGCTTCATAGCAATCCAAATCCAGTAATGAACCTCTAAGCTATAAACTATCTACTTTGCGGCATTTTGTTAGGCTTCAGTCCCAGAACTCCAGACTATTTAGGGGAAAAAGAAGGTCAATATCATATACTGCAGTTCAGTCACACTTGATCACATCTTTCTAATAACTAGATGAAGCTTGACCTTGACTTTGATGTTTATAGGGTAAAGAAAAGGTACAGCACAAAGCTGAACAGGAGCAAGCAGGCAGGCAAAAGCAGAAAAACTTTTAAAAAAATTATTTATAAACACAGAATACTTTATTTCAGGTTTTTCAATGTCTCTTTCTTTTATTTCCTATTCTGATAGATATGTAGGAGGATTTAGACGTCTATTGCTCCACAAGTTCAAATCAAGTATACTGGCCCGAAAGCTACCATTGGCCTGCAGCACTTCTATTGCTAAATTTATGGGAAAAGGGAAGATTTATTTTTAGCACTAATTAATTTTCCTTATTAATGACTTTGTGATACACTATTAGGCTATAAGCGGAGTCACAGGAAATGATGCACACCATGTCATTTTTCTCTTTCTGCTCCTCATAAATATATTTTTTAATCAGTCTTCAGTTTTAGACTAAGCTGGAATGTAAAATCCCATTTTTTTCTTGCAAAAGTAGGTCTAAAGTCATGTCCATTCATTCTGGTACAGATTTCCTGCTCAAGAATGGAGTTCTGCTACTAGAGATAAGGTTGTGCGTGATGCATGGATTTGCAGAGGCATAAGTGGGAAACTGCAGGGTTGTATGATGTTATTATTGATTTGGTGTGGTGGGTTGACCTGAGCCAGCAGCTAAGCCCCCACTTAGCCACTTGATTATCCTGCCCCACCCCAGAGGGCAGGGGAGAGAATAGGAAGAGGAAAAGCAAGAAAACTCATGGGTTGAAAGACAGTTTGATAAATAAAAGAATGATAAAAAAACCCCAGCAGCTTCAAGTTCCCGAAGGATTCCTTAGGAAGCACTAAAGATTAATACTGTTGAGGTAACGAGATGAACAAAAATCATTCTTATCAAACTAGTTGTCAATTCCTATTTCCACAGTGTCATAAACCCCTCAGACTCTACTGGTTGTCTCAGTCCAAGGACCCTTTTACTCTCAGAGGGCTTTTTTTCTGACTTTACTTACACTACTTCAGTTCTAGAAACATCTGAGCTGGGGAGCCAGAAGATTTGTCCTTAGAAGCCACCATAAACCCACCTTGCACTAGAGCCTGGTTTTTGAATATCAGGGTACAGAATATGAAACATTTTGACACAGTGTTCACTCCACCAGGAACCCCCTGTTCTCTCAGAGAGACTAAATTAGTATTGCTTATAGACAATAGCATTAACAGAGGTCTTCAGGATTCTTAGCCAAAATTATTTGTAGAGAACTATGTAGAATGTCTAAAGCTTGTCAACTACGTAACTATTAAATTGGCTTCCCATTAGAAAAAATCCTGTAGATGAGAAAGGACTTCTCTGCATGATTTAACTTTCTGTGAATTGAGACATGGACAGGACTTTTGTGATTTTAGTACACCTTGGCTTTTGTAGAGGAGGCATATTTGGTATCATAATTACTTGTAAATAGGATAGTCAAAATAATTATGCAGGACTGTGTGTAGTATGGCTGTTTTTTTCAGTAAGAAGATTATTAACATACCAAAAATGACCATTGAACATGAAAGCTTGATAATTTTAATTTCAGTCTAATCAAAACATTAGGAAAGGCAAAAAAAGATATAAAGAAAAAGAACTTTATAGGAAACAGGTCTTAGTACTATGCATGTAGCTTTTTTCTTCAAGAAGTTTTTAAGTGCTGGTTTGAGTACTGAGGTTATGAAGCTAAATTACAAATTACTCTGTAGACAATTAAATAATCCTTCTGGGAATTAGATAGGAACAATGGGAAGAAAACCACTGTAAGACATTTTTCTAAGGAAACCAAAATGAATTAACGAGTCTTCAACATTTTGAAAGTAAGCCCAAGTGAATTGCTATTGTTGGAGCTGGCATAAAGAGTTATATAGGGTTTTTTTTTTTTCTTATTTTATTAGAATTAAATAAAAGATGCCAAGCCTTAATGAATTTAAATACTGATGTAATGTAGTTTCTGTGAGAAGGAAGGCATTCATTGAATAATTCCCTTGTTTACTTTAGCTGAAAACTCCCATGCTTAAGGAGATGAAGGAAACATCCATATGTCGTTTACAACACTATAATGGTGAAGATGGCACTGTAAAATACCAAAATCTTGCAACTCTCTAAACAAACTGCTTAAAAAGCATAAAATGTGTATAATAAGGCAACAGCAAATCTATAATATGTTCTTAATACAGTAGCATGTTGACTTCTAAGCAATAATCGGCTATTATTCCTGATTCATCAAAGGAAAATGGGTAGGCATTTTTCTTAAAATGTTATTGAGTAAGTGTCATGTACTTACACATTTATCCACTTTGAGTTTTATTGTATTGTTCTAGAGATAATAATCTCAGTCATGATTATGAACCTATCAAGGGAGTCAGCTGTTTCTGTGAACTGAAAAAAGAAAACAAGGGGCAGGCTAATTCCCTAGGTCCTTGTATCCCTGATACCTCCACATGCCTGCCTTCATTCATGTGTTGGTTTCATGGGTCAGAAGCTCACCTGGTGATTCCTCTGCTGTGCAGAACCTCACCTGGAGGAATCAGCAGCCATAGGCTGTCTATGAAATACACCATTGTTGATGTTATTTTACAAAGGGATCTCTATCGATAGAGAGAAAAGCTGGGTTCAGTCTAGTATTCTCCATAAACTTAATTTGTCTTTATTACCATGTCATTTGCTATCTTAGAAATTCTACGATACAGGTTGAAGATGAGGCATATTCCAGGTTCCATACTTGCTTTGTCTGGATTTTCATCTTCTCCCAGCCCCCTTCTTAGTTCAGCCTACTGAAGAGGACGTGTTTAGTCCAATTTCAGGGAGGTGAGTTACAAAACTATTATTCAAATGAACAGCTCAGATTCCATTGTCTAATTTTTATTCGGCTGCTTTTCTTCATAAGACAGTACGTGTTTTTGTAATTGAAAATGGAAATTAAGGCCTTATAATGCACCTTCACATATCCAGAAAAGAACAAATGCTGTAATGCTGTTATGATTTTCAGTGTGTTTTCTGTGGGGCTACAATATGCTGTGCAGAAACATTTGTATTTGCAGCCCTGCCAATAATCCATCAGATATTCATCATCCCTTTCTCATGTTCCATCCTTAGGCATATTTGAATTTTTCATTTTTGTTAAGGAAACTATAGAAAGATTTAAAATTGCTATAGTACCTCAATTAAGCCTGCCCTTCTTTTTCTAGTTTTCATGTTCTGATTTAAGTTTGAATTGGAAATTGCCATGGAGTTACTGAAATCTTTCAGTACTTTCCATGTTACCATCTCGTTTCATATTTTTGCAATATGAGAACACTTCACATTTGTCATTGTTTATGAAAATACTGGATAAAATTTGTTACATTTGTGACCAACAACAAGGGTAGTTTTAGGCACTGAGTATTATAAAATCATTAAAACAATAATTGGTGTCTTCATCTCCTCAGAAATTTAGAAGTGGTATATGAAAATGTACACTTAGGGATTAAGTTTCTCCTTGAAAAGGTAAAGACACCTCAGGCCTGCTAAGAGAAGATCTAGCACCAGTCTCCTGTAAGCCTACACAGATTAGTAGCTGGTAGAGAAAAGCTGTTGCGGAACATATTCCCAAGTAATGATCAGACTTGTTCCCCAATAACTGTTAGCTTTAAAGATAGCTACTAAGCCACTCCATGAGAAATGTACTTCAAGAAAAAAATCTAGAAGTTAGTTTCACAATAAATGTCAGATTTTTTTTCTGTAGCTGGGAATTTTTCCTGTGCTGTTTTCTCTTTTCAGACTAGACCAAAGGCATTTGCTGGAAATGTAATGTTCATACATATTCATAAATCAAACCCTTTCTTGTTGTAACTCTACTGACTTCAGTAATACAAGAGAAGCACTTGCCACAAAATCTTTAGCTCGGAAACCATGCTATTAATTCATAATAAGTATGTTCATAGATTGCTATATGAAAATTCAAATCAAAGTACTTAATTTTACATAGTAATGTATCCATCCATATTCCCACTTTGTATTACATATACAGTGATGGGGATTTTCCCAAATGAAAGGGGAATACTAACTAGCACAAAACAAGTGACACAGAGGATCTACGTTCAGTTTAGGTCTAAGCAGTAAAATATAACAATCTGTGCATAGCAAGGCAGATTATTATCAGATATTGGTTGTATAATTGGGCTGAATGGCACAACTAGCCCAAATAATATATTTTTCATGACTTATGGCAAGAATATTTTAATATTTACTGGTTTTTTTTCACTAGTATTCTTTTATCAAAAAGGATAAATTTCTAACCTGAATGCTCTATGACATTGTGATTGTGTCAGCAGGACTATATCCAAGATATGCATAGCCTTTATTTGAAGTTGTTTATTAAACTTGTTTAAACAGATTCAGACACCTAAATTTGGACATCTACATGCAAGCCATGTCAGCTTCTGCTGTAGCCAGTGGAGACCTGGCTGATTCAGAGTACAGAATTTTTCAGCTCACTCATAATGAAGCTCAGTCTCTGGACTCTGGACTCCACTTGTAGAGGAATGAAGGCAGCGGGTTGATTAGCATTGATAACATGCAGCTGTGGCCTTGCCTCCAAGTCAGTGGGTTGATTGACATGGATGATATGCAGGTGTAGCTCGTTCCTGCTAAGCGGTTAAATAGCCCTGAGGATGGTGAGAGAGGGCTGGATGGAGGAGGAGCAGTGTGGTCTGGCCTCTGGAGGAAGGAGAAACAGCAGGGACAGTAGAATCTGATTGATGGTAAAGCCTTGCTGCAACCTGATAGCTTGTTTGTGCTGCAACATCGGCTGACTGTACTGACTGGGTGTCCATTGAACAAGCTGTCATTGCAGACAGGACAGCATTGAACTTCCTACACATGAAGCTTGAGTGCTATTTCATTCACCTTGGGACATCTGATACTCTACAAGATCTGTCAGATATTACATAGTTTCCCGTGAAGACCTACTTCTTTCTGGGGTGGCAGCTGGAGAACATACAGGGTATTCTGGGGGATCTAGACTTCACTACCATTTAGACAACTCTGTAGAGCTTCTAGCTCACATGTAGATCCACGTGTAGCCATACCTAGTTGTCTTAATAGGCAGTGAATCAGACCAGTAACCTAGAATCTGTACTGGAGATTACTAATGAAGAATACAGTATGTTTACACCTCCCTGCTCCATTTAAAATGTATGTTCACAAGCTCTTAAGAGCTAATTATTTCAGGTTTATTAATGATGGGAAAACATGTATTTATATAAATTTATTCAGGATGAACTCTTTCATAGCTAAAAATGACATAGCTTAATGGAATTCAAAGTTCAACAGGAATGGCCTTGCTGTATCTAACCTGTAAACCTTTTATCGATACTGTCCAATGGCACATCCCTTGTATAAAAGAGAGGACAAGTACGCAGTATTGCTTCTATATGTTCCTTGAAATTGCAAAAGTAGGCACCTAGGCTCTCTGAGAGCTAGGGGCAAGGGGGCGGCTTTATTTTCTAACAGTCCTAGGCAGATTTTCCTTCCACTGATTTGTGTCTACATTTTTTTGTGTAAAACTTAAACTACCACAATACCATGTGGGAACACATTCCATTAACTGTGTGTTATATGAAATACACATTGCTTTGTTTTGACTTTATGTCTGAAGCATTAAATATTGTGCCACTAGCTGTTGCACTGACATAAATATTCTAGCATGCGCATTGCTTCTGCCTCTCTGAATGGTCACATTTTCATTGTACTCATCATCTTTCTCAGATGAATCAAGATCTATCAAGTCAGTGAATGTTAGAAAAGTGGGGTTATTGTCAAATGTCCAGTTTTACAGATGAATTGGTTAACATTTTCTAGAACACTGATCCTTTCCAAAAAGCCACTGAAATTCAGCCTCCAAAAAGAATCTCTTCCAGCTGATGAACTTACTCTTGCCTCTCTATTCTCCTCATCATATTGTCATGGATGAGACACAGTAAATTATGGTCCATACTAGATTTGGAGCTTATTTAAGAACCAACTAGATTAGAGCTTTTAACTTACTTGATTATCTCACACCCTCATTTATCCATGCCCTCCTGACCCCCAGTGCTTGATTGTGACTTCCCTTTGCCACAGGGGGATTGCACCTGGCCCAGGAAGTTTTGGCAGCAAGTCATATCAGTTTGTGCTGTGCATCTAATTAAACTTACTAGTCTTGAGCATTAATAACCAAGGTGTCTGGGAATCCTCCAGCATTCATCCCCACTCCGTTTTCTGATCATCTGAATCTTCTCCCACTTCCAGAGTCTTTCCTCCATGCAGGACCTTAATTCTCTTCTTTCCAGGCCCTGTTCTTTCTGGGTACATTTCTTCTTGGGAACCCTTATTTAATGCACCAGCTCTTCTTTCTGGATGGAAAACCCATCGTTTTCCAAATCTAAACTGTGTATGTGCAGAAGCACATGATCAGCCTTCTAACTGATGGTTCTGTCTCATGTCTCTTTATTTATTGAAGGACACAGGACAAGTTACTTTTTCTTAGTCAAGGTGTTACCAAAATTTACAACCAGCCAGTCAGTATCGGTTGCAGTCAGCAAGTAGGAGGTGTCTGCTTGGGAGTTAAAAAGTTCAGTTTTGGACCCCCTCATACACATACACACAAAGATACACCCAACTGTGTTGCCTGTTAGCACCCACAATCTAAACTGTTTTTCACCTCAAACACATATATACAGTCCTTGTGTGCATTTCTTAAGTCCCTGCACACCTATCCCTCCTTGTCATTAAAATAACGTTTATGGAAAAAGTTGCTTTGCTGTCTGGTGAATTGCTAAGCAGCATACTTATCACCCTCAATGGATACAAGATCATAGAATGATTTAAGTTCGAGGAGACCTCTGAGATCATCAAGTCCAATCGTTAACCTAGGACTGCCAAGTCCACCACTAAACCATATCCCTAAGCACAGCATCTGCACATTTTTTAAACACCTCCAGGGATGGTGTTCACCTCCCTGGCCAGCCTGGTCCAGTGCTTCAACACCCTCTCAGTGAAGAAATCTTTCCTAATAACAAACTCTAAACCTCCCCTGGCTCAACTTGAGGCTATTTCCTCTTGTCCTGTCACTTGTCACCTGGGAGAAGAGACCGACCCCCACCTGCCTGCAGCCTCCTGCCAGATAGTTGTAGAGAGCAATAAGGTCCCCTGAGCTTCCACCTCTCCAGACTAAACACCCCCAGTTCCCTCAGCTGCTCCTCATCAGACTTGTGCTCCAGACCCTTCATCAGCTTCATTGCCCATCTCTGGACACACTGCAGCCCCTCTGCATCTCTCTTGCAGTGAGGGGCCCAAAAATGAACACAGGGTTTGAGATGTGGTGTCACCAGTGCTGGGTACAGAGGGATGATCACTTCCCTAGTCCTGCTGGACACACTACCACTGATACAGGCCAGGATGCCATTGGCCTTCTTGGCCACCTGGGCACACTGCTGGCTCATGTTCAGCCGGCTGTCAACCAGCACCCCCAGGTCCTTTTCCTCCAGGCAGCTTTCCAGTCACTCTGCCTTAAGCCTGTAGCATTGCTTGGGGTTGTTGTGATCCAAGTGCAGGACCCAGCACTTATCCTTGTTGACAGTCATACAACTGGCCTCCGCCCATCAGTCCAGCCTGTCCAGATCCCTCTGCAGAGTTTTCCTATCCTCAGGATGAACACTCCTGCCCAATTTGGTGTCATCTGCAAACTGACTGAGGGTGCACTTCATCCCCTTGTCCAGAGCATCAATAAAGATATTAAACAGGACTGGCTCCAATACTGAGCCCTGGGGAACACCACTTGTGACCATCTGCCAGCTGGATGTAATTCCATTTACTACCACTCTTTGGGCCTGGCTTTTTATCCAGTGTAGTGTACACCCATCCAAGCCATGAGCAGCCAGTTTCTCCAGGAGAATGCTGTGGGAGATGGTGTCAAAGGATTTACTAAAGTCCACGTAGACAACATCCACAGCCTTTCCCTCATCCACTAAGTGGGTCATCTGGTCATAGAAGGAGATCAGGTTAGGCAAGCAGGACCCGCCTTTCATAAACTCATGCTGGCTGGGATCAGGCCCAACCTGATCCCCTGGCTGTCTTGCACGTGCCATATGATGGCGCTAAGGATGACCTGCTCCATAACCTTCCCCAGCACCATGGTCAGGCTGACAGCCCTGTAGTTCCCTGGATCCTCCTTCCTGGTCTTCTTGTAGATGAGTGTCATGTTGATTAACCTCCAGTCTTCTGGAACCTCTCCAGTTTGCCAGGTCTGTTGATAAATGATGGAGAGTGTCCTGGCAAGCTCTTGTGCAGCTCCTTCAGTACCCTTGCGTGGATCCCATCTAGCCCCATAGACTTGTGCGTCTAAGTGGAGCAACAGGTCACTAACCATTTCCTTCTGAGCTGTGGGATGAAGACCCCACATCTTCATTCTGCTCCTTGTCCCTGTCTTTCAGCTCAGAGGTTGAGTATCCCAAGGGTAACTGGTCTTACTGTTAAAAGACTGAGGCAAAGAAAGCATTAAGCTGTATAAAGGTATGACAGCATATAGGTGTATGTGTATGAGAATAATCATTCTCTTTTTACTTTTACCATGGTTCTTCATGATTTTAGCAGCTGCATCAGTGTTACTAAGCAATGTCATTCAATAGGAGCAGAACCATAAAGTGAAGTGGTTGGTGCTGAGTGTTAAAATATGCAACCCCTGCATGAGATTTAGCTATCTGAACAGACTCCGGGAAACTACGGAACATGACATGAGAAATTGCTGAACACAACACAGTGAGAAGCTGGCAAAAGTTACAGCTAGTGCTGTAAGGAATGGCTGGATTGCACAGATGGCTAAGGAGGAGTTATGTGAGAAAAGGCCAAGATTCACAGAGAATTGTGGGGAGTATTGGGGATCTTTGGGGGAGAAGCACTTAGGTAACCATATTGGTAATATGAGGTAAGACAGATGACCTAGGTAACAGCAACAGAAATACCACATTTGGGTAAGAGTGTAGCAAAACTGAGATCACTGGAGAAAAAATAATTATGTGTGGGTTGTTTATATGGGAGGAGACAAGGGTGGAGAAAGGAAGGATTGAGGTGGATGAGAAGTACAACTATGGGAAAACAAAGAGGAGGGGAGGAGGCTTATTTTATGTAAGCAAGTGGCTGGACAGTATGCTTGTCTGACTGAGCCTCACTACTTTTTCTTTGTAATGTCACTTTCTTTCCTTTATGTATATGTTGGAAAGTCTAAGTGACAACAGCCAAAGGCTGGGTTGTGTATATACCTACCTAGTGGACTTCAGCCCTCTGTACATTGTGTGTGTGTGTGTGTGTGTGCATGCTTATCTGCCCCTCTGAAATACATGTTCAGTCCTGCTACTGGCTGGACCTGAAAAAAGGAACACCGGGAGCTTTGGTAAATGTGGAAAAATGTAGGAAGTAGTGATAGTCAAGAGTTTAACTTCAAAAAAAAAAAAATACACTAAATTGGAACAGCACTAAGACAGCAATGTAGCCAGATACAATGCCACTTCATACATTCTCATTAATTTTTTGCTTTTCTAAGGCTGATGGGTCATTCCAGGCTGATGGTCATGATGTTTTCCCTTGTGATTCTACACATTTGGTCATCCATCACAATCCTTTGTAAACTTTCTAGTTCTCTTCATGCCTTTCTTTGAAGAAGAGTGACAGAGTAAGAGTTTCTGCACAGCACTGAGCTGTGATGAAGTGATGAGTATCACCATCATGCTGATGTTTTCCATTTTGTGCTCTATTTCTTATACTTAAGATATTTTAATGTCAGTTGAAGAATTTAGAAATATTTTTTTGTGTGTAAATTATCAAAGACATTAAATTAACAGATATAGCCTCTCCCCAAATGGACACCAAATTGGAGGGTAGCACAAAAAAGAAATATCCTGAAGGAGAAACACAGAATTTGAGATCTGATCTGAGGTGAGCATTCTTGGGTGCTGCTTTATGGCTGGAGCTTTCAGAAGTAGGGAACCTAGGCACAGAAAGATTTATGCAGACCTTGCTAAACCTGAGATGTACTAAGCTGGGTGCTGGCAATGATATCTATGAATGTATAATCTTTGAGATATCTTATCTGATAACTCAGCCACAGGAGCAGAGACATCCACCAAAGCAACAGAAGGTACAGCTAAACAATGAATCTTCGAACAGCAGATTTTATGGAATATTTCTATGATGGAAAAACAAAACAAAACCCTGAAACAAAGGCTTCTGCTGCATTTATTAAGATGTATTAAGATGTCTACTTTGCTGTCTCTCACGAATGATCTCAAAAAATCACATGCCCATGTTATAGCAACCATTACTGCAGTAGTAAGAAAGAAGGAAAGACTAGGAGAGCTGATACAGATCATCGAAAGAGCAAATACTAAGCTAGCAAAGGCATGCATATTCAGCTTTTCATCTTCCTGGGATAAAAGAATCTTACTCACTCAACTGGAACATGAAACAAATAAATAAATCAATAAATTACAATTTCAAAATTCAGGAAGCTGCATTTCTTTAGCAAAGAATAAAAGCAGTATTAGAATATTAGTTGGGATCCCTTTGCTTTGGGTAAATTCAGTCCTTTAACTGAATTCTTAACAATCTGTTCTGTTGAAGTCCTTACATGCAAGTGAAATACTAGAATTTTATCTTGGGGAAGATTTTACTAGCTCTGAAATTTCCCATGAAAATAAAATCCACAACACTGCTGCAAATTATTCCTTGTTCAATTCTACTTTATGTTTATATTTATTGACCATTATTAGCATGAGAATATGATAGGAAAGGTCACCGTAGAGCTATCTACTTACTGTATACTTTTATCCTTTACCTATTACTACCAATTTGCTAAGTTTACATGTCAAAACAAAGTATTTCCAACCTCTTCTTTTCCACTGACACCAGAAAAATATCAGCTTTGACTCTTACTTTATGTATCAATTCACTTGTTACGAGGATCTTATTTCAGAATACTAAACTCTGCTTTCAATTTTACTACATAAAGAAAATTAAATTGACTGTAGCTTGCTTTCATAGGCTATGAGGTAATGGCTGTGCAACACTGGCAGTGATATGCTTGTTTCAGAAATAGGCACAGTCCATATCTGACCACTTTCTATCTTCTCCAATACATTGGATCCAGCTCTGAACATTGTAGCAGAACCTTCTATTTTAGTGGGCTGAAGTAAAGGTGAATTTGGAATTTTGGCAGAAATACCTATCAGTATGGTAATGTGTGCTCAGACTTTTTAAAATGAGCTGACAGAGAGAGATAATAACACAGAGATGTTACTATTTTTCACAGGCTACTTCATAGGACTGTCTCCTAGCTCCAGGGCTTAATTGCAGATTCTTGCTGAATCCAAACTGTGTGTCAAGCTGAGATAGGCATTACTAACCCCAAACTTCAGTTTACCTTGAAATGGAACTGGGCCTGCAAGAAAAGTTTGGCAGGAGGCCCTTGACTGGAGAGAACTGGTGGAGCTGATCACAGAAAACCAATGTCCCTCAGTTCAGAAGCTTCCATAGAGACCTTTTTCCTGATCCCAAGTTCATTCTGCTTCAAAATTTGCTGACTGGGGCTCACGTGTACAGCAAAAAGTCCAGCTTCCAGTATATTCCAGTTTCTGATATTTGGCCTGGACATTATTCTTTTTCTGAATATTACTGATTTTTATATATATCTGTTCCTTGCAGTGGGGAGTGTGTCATGACTGAATGCTAACAGACAATTGACAATAGTTCTGAAGTCCTAAAGGGCTGAAAGGTTTGGAATTCTCTGCCTTCAGAAAGAAACTAAGCATCTGTTCTGCAGTTGGAGGAACGTAGAAGGCTGAGGTTTGCTTTATAGCTTCAGGGCAAATTTATCCTTTTGTCTTTTTAGAGGTGGTTTTCAACAACCAAAACCATATCTTTTCGGTAAGATCCAAGAATCCTTGATTACTTTGGTTAGTCCACTGTACTCAAGACGGGTGTATTTAATTTCTGGTGTGTAAGACAGCAATGTCTCTGTGGCATTTCAGGACAATGTAGATTGAAATGGACTATGCGGATTTTCAATATTAATGTGATAGAGTACAAGCTGCACATAACATTAAGAATTATGAAACTTTGCTACTTAGTCCAAGTACTTTCCTCTCCCCTTGTCTTTTATTTATATTTTTTATATTGAGCATATATATAAAACAACAATGGTAGTGAAATCAGAAACTCTGGTTGCTGGTAATTTCTTCATAAAAAATTACAAAACACAAATTTCCAGAGTATATTTCTTGGTTTAACTTGGCTATGGACTTGATCCTATAAATGCTTGCAATTAACAGAATCAAGTATTTTCTCCTTGAAGTGTTTCTTGCAAGATTCATTTTCCTAATGCTTTTTACAAAGTGAAAGATCATTGCTTTAGATTGCAAAACTTCAACTTGCAAGGTATCCCTCCCCACAAATAAAAAAAATGCAGGACAACACTGTTGCAATTCAGGCATTTCCTCGATTTACGTTATCTGCACTAAAGCTCAGACAAGACTATGCAAAGGCACTTGCCATTTGAATGAAAACTGTGTTCTTCAAGCTCTATAGATGTGATCTAGCTGAAATGATGACTATAAACACACATACACAGCCTACCTTTCTGGAAATTCTCTCATTAATAAATAAAAGATAATTCAGTGGAGTGGCAACATCATTCTGTAACCAAAGAAGTAGTAATGCTGACAGATGTTCATTGGACATGGGTGAATGGCGGTACGTTTTCATCAAGTTAAGCTAGGGAAATCTATATGATTCAGATGCTACAGTCAGAAAAAATGACACTGATTTCTTGCTGCAGTGTTTGGAGATATGCAATAGCCCAAGCTGTTGTACAAATATAAGGAACAGACATTTATATTCATTTTCCCTTCACAATGTATCTCTAATTCTTCTTATAGCTGAGAATTCTTACCAGGTCAGTCAGCAACCTGTTCATCCCTTTTCTAATAATTTTCACTGCTTGCTCATACACAAGTCTCCTTGCAAATTGCATTTCTGTCTTTTGGAAACAAATGGCGCCAAAGTACCATTTTAAAGATACAAAAATGCAAAAGGATTTTTACAGTGAAAGATAAGACTTTGTATAGAAGAAGAAAAAAGTTAAGCATATCTTAGTGAAAAATACAAATGTACAATTTGTAGTGAACGTGTTATTATTTCACAACCTAAAATAAAACCATCTTGTATCAATATAGTAGCTGTTTCTAAAGGCACCTTTTTTTCCTCAGTAAGACATACCAGTATTGCTTCACAGTTGCATGTTGCAAAAATTATTCTTAATTACTATGTATCTAATTAGCCAGATTAATACTTCTACAAAGGCAATATCTCTACGACTCATTCTTAAGATCCATTTGCCCAATTCTAGAAAGAGGTTTTTTTAGCAAGTCTAGTCTCACCAGCTTCGATTATTTCTTACATAGGAAGTGGATGGTCCATTAATGCTATTAGTAGTTCAGAATTATAATCTATATGCTTCCCTCTTGTGTAAAACTATTTCTATCCAAATTATTATTGCTGCTATGAAGCACAGATAACAGCTATGCAAATATTTTATTCTCAGTGTTTCACAATAGGTTTTATGCTGTCTTTTATGACATACGTAAAGATGTGCTCACTTTCTTAGACCAAGGCTTGGTATCCACTTTCAACCATGCAGTAAAATCTCATAGATGTTTTTTGTAGGCCTGCAGAGAAGAGCTGAACAACATTACCTTACTCTTACTTCTTTTTGGATTACATTGAAGATGATACCTCAGGATTTTCATCCAGAATTTTGGCCAAAGGCAATAAACAGTATGACCCACAAAGCGTTCTGTCCTGGAAGAGGTTGCTAACTATATTCACATTGATTAAAACATTATTTTTGAACCAATAACTGGTGAGAAGACAAACATATCCGAGCTATTCTTCCACAAAAGGCTGTGTAAGAATTCAGATTCTACTCCAGTTGTCAACAAGCTGCGGTGTGATTGCCCAGAAGAGAAGCTTTTCTGTTTAAAAAAAACCACAGTTAAACTGATGTCAAGAGAAATACAAAGGGAGATCTGGCAATGAATAAAACCTTTACACTTTATTACAAAATTAATATAGATTTCCAGATTTAACTATAGCTTTCTGATTGTAATGTCAAAGCCTTATCAAAGAAGTCTAGTGAGAGTCCGTTGTTTTTCTGTATGAATTCTAAATTATAATGACAATAAACTGCTCTAGGCACTGTGTATTTCAGGTCCATTATTATACTTCACAGTAGGCTAGAATCACTTGGGTCTTCAGTCTAATGTTTTATTCCACTACCCAAGGTATACTAAAATTGGCTCAAAATGCACTGCTTTTGATGTTTAATTATTTAAGGAATTTGATTATTCTCAGTAGGTGCTATTCAATACTTGTTTAAAACTGCAGATATATGCTTGTTGGAAATTTATACTTCTTTTTTATTTACTAGCTTATCATAAAACAAAAATTACTTATGGAAATCAATGCCGAACTGCACATTGTCACATGGGACTTTTGAAATTGGAAACTACATTCATTTTCAGATTTGGAGTATAGATAAAGAGTTGCTGACTGGATTTTAAAGAGTTTATTAATTATTTTTGCAAAGAATGTAGCATTCAGTTTTCCAAGTAATTTTTTTCTTGAATGCCTTTATGTGCTGCATATGAAAAAAGGTTAAAAAAATATTTATGATAAAGGATTTTTTTTATTATTCTATTATTTCATGTGAACTAGAGAAGCTAAAAAAAAACAGCCTGGAGTGACCAGAGATAAGCCAGTGTCACACTTGTTTATTCGCTCAAGATATTTTTATTGGAACGGAAGTAACAGGTAAATTGCTTATTACACCAGGTTGGTAGATACGGTCCCTTTGGTTAATGTTATAGAACAAAAAGCAATATAATCCCAGATGTGTTACTCTGGGAAGTTCTGTACTCAGAATTCTGTCTGTTTCTCTTTCCTTTCTCTCCCTCATGTCTA
The DNA here is from genome assembly GCF_023634155.1 of Falco peregrinus. Classification (NCBI taxonomy): domain Eukaryota; kingdom Metazoa; phylum Chordata; class Aves; order Falconiformes; family Falconidae; genus Falco; species Falco peregrinus. The sequence continues at coordinate 12,268,383 of NC_073726.1, read as the reverse complement.
AATTTTCGGTTTTGTTCTGTTCCTAAGAATCAAGGGATTTTTTGCATCTGTACCACTGTAGTCGGACTTCTCTAAAGACAGAAACTGTGATTCCTATTGGCTGTCAAGTGGTGCATGAAGCTGTATGGCTACCAGCTGTGCTATTCCTAATGAAAGAAGAACATTTCTGGAGGCCCGGGAAGGTTGCATCTCTCCATCCAGGCTTGAGGAAGCTGGTACTGCCCCAAGACCTTCTCCAACACCCACATAACAAGAACCTGCAAAAGATGTGTGTCTGAGGCAGCTCTCTTCCATGTATTTGCATGGGAGAAAATGCATCAGTCTCTGTGATATAGCTCTGATTAGACATGCTGAATATACCTGGGTATCAGCTTGTATTTCTTTATGTTTTCTTACATCTTTTCCATAAAATAGGCTTTTAGCATGCTCTTGAGACTTCATTGTGGTTGTCGGCATACTACTGGCATGAATGAGGTTTGTATTTGTCTTTAGAACAGAAATACCCCTGTAGAAAATACTACCCGAGAAAGATGACATATTGACAGAATTATATGTCCCTTCCTTTTTGTCATTTGACCTTTCAAATTGGTAGTTTAGTTGAGAAGATAAAGCAAGCACTTGGACTAATTTTGGTAGCAGCTGTTTTTAGTACTTGGTAAAATTAGTCCAAACTAACACACTGTAAGAGGTATAGTGACATGCAGTAGATTATGAAATTATATAACTGAGTAACAGATAACAGGCAATGTTTGTGATAACAGATAAGAAAGAAGTAACAAACAATGAGCAATTGATAATTTGAGCCATATTAATGCAAGCCTGAAATCATTTTGCAAACTATTTCAGACATGCTGTGAAACACTAATATAAGGATAAGGTATAATAAATTTAAGATTTAAATTTCAGGCATTCTTATTCTTCTAAAGTAAACAGCATTTAAAACTACATCTTTTCTGGGATTCTACAGTTCAACTAAAAGGTAGGTATTGAGATTCTTCAAAATAAGTACATTAAAAATCAACAGAAAACTCTTAGCAAGTCAAATCTGCATATAAAAAGGAACATCCTAAAAATTTGGTAAGCATTCCTCTGTAATGCAAAGGGCTCAGGTCTAAACTGTGCACTAACTAGATAATCTCTATTGTCATTAATATCTTTATTGCAATGAAGGAATGAGCTGTGTAACAGGAGCAGCTGGATGGAGTTTGCTAGATGGGCTTCAAATCTTGGCCAGATGGATGGAGAAGGGGAGTTATAAAGAGTGACATTATTACAGGATTTGCTTTTAAAACCACATTTTTTCCCCCTAAAGCTGAGCTTATTTAAATGATTAATAAACTTTGGTTCTGCAGCTGGCTTAATTTGAGTAATTTTAATAGCATCACATACAGAAGTCAGAGATGGGATTTGTGTCTTGGAATTCTAGGACATTTCTTTCTAGATGGAGACATGATTAACATCATAAAGTGTTTAATTTAAACATAAAAGTATGTACAGCTTTCCCTTTTAGGAAACATTAAAGTGTGACAGCCTTGGGAGATCAAGATAAATAAGTAAATTTTATTTGCTGATAATTTCATCACTTTCATGCATTACTGATTGTAAATGTTGTAAAAGAATAGGAATTATTTTAAAAATACTTCCGCTTCTAAAAGAAATGTCAGAAATGTCTACAATTGCAGACTTCAAGAATTGTCCTATCATGTGACCAATGTATTTCACATCTGGAGAAAGCATAATAAATGACTATTCTTTAAAAGACTTATTTTGATTTAACCCTGTATATAGTAAACCAATACTCAATACTGAACAGGATATGGACCTAACAAAAGATGAAGAAAGCAGACTCCGTTGGGGTGGAAAGAAGAATGTAATCTGTGTCATAATAAAGAAGACCTTGCAAGCCTCAACCAAAATGTATGGGTTTTTAGAAAGGGGAAAATCCTTGAAAATCTTTTCACTGTTCTGAATATTGTGCTATTTTTCTTTGTATGACAGCCAGTAGTTCGGGTACTACTCATAAACCAGGCAAGAAATGGTGATACCCCATCCCCAGCTTCTGGCAGAAGTCCCACACCCCTCCCAGCAGCCTCATGGGCCATTAGCCCCAGAGTTCACTTCTCCTCCCTAGTGTCATCATCTATTGTGATTGCCTGGCAGGACCAGCCACCCTGCTGCTGTACCCAGAACACCAGGCCTGGAAGGCCCTTCCCCTGCCTACACAAGAGGGCGCCATTTTGTTTTGGCCACCATTTTATGACAAAGCACAGCCATTTTGTTAAACAACATAAACCACAAGTTTTCATGCTGCTTTGAGACTGGCTGACATCCAATTCTTGAATATATTGTACATAAATGTGTGTGTGTATATATATATATATGAAATTTAAAGTGGTTGGCTTCCTGTATGCAGTGATTGGGGTCTTCCTTTTGTTATTTTCTTCTGGGCACACTGCCAGGGACAGCCAGTCAATCACGGGACTGCCTGAGGACATGTGTGTATGACAATGTCAAGAAATGGCCATCAGGCTACGATATATATATGTATATAGAGATATGTATATATGCATTCAGACATTACAATATAGTCCATCCAACTGATGTTTTGGGAAGAGATATTTACATAGTAGTAAAAGATGACCTTTTAGGTGAAATGTGCAGGAACTCTTATAGGATGGATAAAGTGTATGAAGAGATGAGCACGAAGGAACGAAGGCAGGCAGAAATACCCAGAACCAACTACGGCTAAAAAGGCACTTAGTCCCTGAGGAGAGGCATTCTTTGCTTAAACTTCTGCTGCAATGCAAATACGTGCTATGAACTACACAACTGCTCTAGAGGTTCGTTGCCTTTTTATTGTTATTTTCTGCCTGTGTTTTGTATTGAATGTATTTATTTTTACAGCCGAAACTTGAACAAGTGACTTTTTCCAGAGGCCTGCTGTATGAATTTTGAAAGGTGGTTAATGGAGGTCTGGTGAAATTCTAGTGAAATAACTACTTGTAGGCACAAACTAGCATATCCATCCAACAGCATTTTCCTTTTGCATTAGATGATCCAATTTCAGAGCATGCAGAACACTGGTAAAAGGCTCGGCTGAAAAAGAGGAACATTTTTAAAATGTTCAGCATAAGGTAGTCATCTTGATTATTTCTCCATTCTCAAACCTCTATAAGAATACATTCATTCAAGAAAGCTTGGCATGTAATAAGTTTGAGGACTACTTTTCTCTTTCTTCAACCAAGGTTTCTACAGAATTTGTCAACTCCTGCCAGCACAGAAGGCAAAACTGACCTTGTGTCCAGGATCAGGGTTATTTTCCTGTAGATAAACTGCTGCTTTCTTCTAGGAGAACTTCATAAATAAGTATCAATAATAAATTATCCTTTAACAGTACAGGCAACTTTTGCAGGACAGCGGAAAAGCATTAGGAAAAGAAAAACATTAGCAAAATAACCTGAGAAAAGTAATGTTTCATCCATGTGCTCTCTGTTTGATTTGTTATTAAGCAGAAGGTGATACAGTTTCTGGAGATTTTGTTGTATTTGAAAAATGCAATGTTTCCACATTTCTCAGAAATCTAACCTAGGAAACAACAAAATATTAAGAGTTGTTGTATTACCTTGGTCTAATAAAGCCGCAAATTTACAAACTGCAGTAAATCAGGATCTGTGAAAGAGACTTTTATAGGCTGTTGGCAGAATTAAATTACATGTAAAATAGTCAAGAAATGAGTGTGTTCTCCCCACTGATGCATGTTACCATGTTTTTTCAGATGTGATGCATAACAGGAGTGTAGCTGATGCACAGGAGGATGTTTTCACACTGATACAGGGTGGAGCTAGCTGTAGGGTATTAAAAATTCACCTGTGTACTCAGGTTGCATATTTCAATATTAAGAACTTAAATCTATGCTAAATATTAGGTTTCTGAGCTCTCTAATGTAATTCAGTTCCTATTGCCTTTATTGTGAGTTGTTAATACACAGCAGCCTGCAAGATCAAGTGCTGTTAGCACTTCAAACCCATGAATCTGTCTGACAGTAGGCAATTTTACAATGGAGCTAGAGAAGTTAATTTGCCCCCATGAAGAAGGCTAATTGTCTGAAGAGATAATTATTCCAGGCTTTTATTCAGCCTGGTAACTATTTCATCACTATCTAGTATCAACAGTCATGAAGCAAAGTTGCTTAAGGTTCTTAGGGCAGAAAAAGATTGGAAAGGGAGGATGTGTGCATATAAAGGAAGGCTGACAGCTAAACAAGCATGTGCAAATATGATCCCAAGGTTAAGTTAACTCGGTTACTAATGTCCTCTGTTCTCCAAATAAAATGAGCATACAAAAAATATTAAATCAATATTTATTTGAGCAGACAGGCAATGAAATAAAAGTAAGATTAACTAGGTATGAGCACAGGTTGGGTTTCACGGTTCATCACAGGCCGTGATGCAGTCAAAGCCTGATGAATATGAAAGAGCTATCTGTACCTCTTGCCCCTGTCTTGCCTGTTCAGACTACAAGTCCTCAGCTGCAACCCTCCTTTCTGGTTAAGATAGCAGAACCACAACCTGTGTAAGAATCACAACATGACCACGATAGCATGCCCAAGAAGCCAAATCCACACCTTTCAACTGATGAGAAAGTCTGGATTTACCACTTCGGGGACAACTATATTGTACATTGTTCTTAGCAGGCCTCTTTGATATTGCAGGATAGCTGAAATCACTCATGCAAACAGTCTGCCCATTTTTCTGAATATGTACAGTCTACCACGGCTCCCAAACTTTGTCCTCAGCAGTGTTTTGGACTGCTTGGGCAGCCAACTGATGCAACCCCCGGCCAGATTTTTAACTCCATTAAACAGGAATAATTGATCCCATCCCAATAACACTCCTATTACTCAAGGAAGGGAAAGCTCCACAAGGTCCAGGAGCAGTAGCATCTTGTTTATTCATTGTTCAGAATGAAACGTTGGCTGATAAGCGAGTAGAAAAAAAAAAAAACCCAACAACAAAATGTTGCCTGGTAAGCGAGTAGAAAAAAACCCCAACAGCGTAGCACCCTCCCAGTGAAAACAAAAGCTTGTGACAGTAGGTCACATGTATCACTGTGCTTTAATGAGCTGTCTCTCCCTAGCCCAAGTAGGGTTCTCTGTGCATGGTACCTCAGCTAATAAGCATACCATTTGTCAACTGCTGTATCAATCATTTTGCTTCTTTTTTAAACTTACCTTGTAAGCTTCTTGAAGCAATTGTACCCTGAGCTCATGGCCTACAGTCCCACCCTGATCTCTGCTGCAACTTCTAAATACACCACAATGTAAAGAAATAATACTTTATAGTTCATTGGAGTATTAGCAGTCCTTTCTAAGCAAATGCATTGGTGGGATTTTTTTGGCTTACAATCATTAGTCTGATGAAAGAATGCACCACTGATTGTTAGTGTGTTTTTCTGTCTTCCTCTGTTTATTCTTAACAATTCTGACAGGAAGCCAGAGAAAGGCAGACTTAGTAAGTTTTGAGGGGAAAAACCACCACTCTTCTCTGATACAGAGACTTCAGAAAACAAAGAGAGCACGTTCCTGGGTAAGCTTATTTTTCATATTATTTATTGTTCAGCATTAAAAAAGAACAGCTTTTGTGCATTTTTGGGTTTAATCACTGGAACATAATCCTGTCTTGCTTTTATGGAAATAAACTCAAGAGAGAAAAGAAAAGAGTTGAACTCTTCTGAGCTCCAGAATACAGAAAGCCAGGTAACTTCCTTTGCAGCTCCAAAGCAGGTACTCCTCTGTACCTAAGCGATAGTCTGTGTTCTCACTTTGATTTGTGTTGCCAGAAATTCCACAAATAAAGTTTGGTCTCCAGAGCTACACTTACCCAGTACTGCTCTTCTATCTAATCTGTTGTATAAGCCATATCAGCAAAACAGCAATCCTAGCTGGAACACGAACTGGAAGGAGAAAAAAAACCCAAACAACAAAGCCAAACATGCAGCTTTGCATTGTTAAAAGTCACTACAGCAATAAGCAGTGATGGACAGTTGATGTGAAGCTTATTCACCTTTCCCTAACGTTCTTATTCAGGGAGGTCAGAGTCATCCAACTGTGGCCAACACAGAATTTTACTCTTAATCCTCCATTCTCATATTTTCTTCACTCTAAACCTTTGGCTCTGGTGTCATGTGGAAAAAACCCAAACCCCATACCTAATCTTTTACTTTTTAAAAAAGAAGAGAGATTTGGCTCTCAATATCTGAGATAAATCTTTGGATATTGGAACTCCACACAACAAAAATTAGCAATAAAATTAAGTCACTGTGGTGCCATTTTTAGGCTACTAAAGGTCATCCTTCACAATAGACCCAGACTGCGGTCAAGATTGTGGACTATGTGAATTAAGTGTGCTAGACACTACAATGTTACAGGTTTGGTTCTTAGGAGATTAGTTCAGATGAGGGGTGAAAGAGAGAGAGGGTGCACCCCTCTCTTTCCCCTCCACTCCTGTGGTCATTGTGTTTGCAGCTGTCCTGGGGAATAACTGTAAGGATTTCCCCTGTTTTCTTGAAGTGCTCAGACTGATGAAAGTAGCATGGTCATTAAGGCTAATGCAGGCAACTTCTAATGACAGTTCTGAATAAAAGCCAAAGTATTTTTACATTACAGTGTGATAAAAAAGACCTTTCCAAAATACGTGTGGCTGAAAGGTCTGGTTTCACACATTGGGAAATCAAGCAATGAGTGGCATCTATCTCTAAATATTTGTGTTGCAAAAACACAGCAAGGTCTATCAAATAGGCTGGGATGTTAATGTTCACTGTTCTTCAGTTCTACAAAGAAATCATGCAGTAGTCTTACAAAATGGCAACCTCTGCATTCTCAAATGATTTATTCTTTTTCTGTTTACTCAATGCATTCTGTGTCATCGTTGCCTGACATGTGGTGATCAGAAAAGCAAATGTGAAGAAGAAATGCTTAGGTTTGCAACTCATAACTTCAGAGCTGATTACAAAATTCCGAGGTATATTTTGCGGTCTTTTAAAAGTTTACAAATGGTTATGTGAGTATTAGAAAGGGAGTTAGAGATGAATCTGATGGAAATTCTGAGCACTGGAAAACTTATTTGGTAAGATAGAAAATACATAAAGGAGCTAAGTTTAGCTAATTCCCTTTTGTAGCACTTAAACATTAATCTAGGATGTTTATCCCTTTCTTCTGGGTAGAATAAAAAGCCAAAAAACCCCAAATTGATCAGTATATTTTGTAATGTAGATTATAAAAAAGAACACTCTATGGCTTTTCTCTTAGACCTCTGAGTAATAAGTTGAGAAATAAGTAATAATTTATTCTGATACGTTTAAAGAAATGAGGGATTTGAATTATACTAAAGAAGACATCACTAATAGGCTGTGCAAACATGTTGGCAAAAAGTATACCCCACCTTTTCACCTCACGGGTATTTCTTGTTTGTCTGATAAATATGAATACAGTTAATATTTTAGTTCAAGTGATTTATTCTGCAAAATACTGGAGAATATGAAGATCTGTATTGTGCCAGGTTAAGTATAATCCAGGAATATCAGATACAGACAGCAGAGACCTGGATTTGGAACAGGTATGAAGAAGACTAGGAAAAAAAAGTGATAGTTGTATTTAGAAAAGTTTAAAATGGATTTTAGGGAAAGATTTCTAGCAGAAGATATCTAAGAGGAAATGAAATTGTGAGTTGTAGGAATAAGGCTCATTACTCTCCAAATAAGACTAACGTGTTATTTATAAATAAGACAAAACTTATATTACCAGATTTATTGAACAGATAGCAGACAGCAATTTACACTCTTTTATCTGCATCAAATCAGCCCTGACCAAATGTTGCTTGATCACACTGATCTTTTGATATGCTATTTAATATATTCTTTTATGAAAACTAATGTCTTAATTTCCAGTCTCCATCTGTTATCCTTGTTGTACCTTAACAATATGTTTTTTTCTAGTTCAAATCTATTCTGGAGAGCCTATATTATCCCAAGCACCAACACAGGCTGGGTGGAGAGTGGATTGAGCGCAGCCCTGAAGAGAAAGTCTTTGGGGTGTTGGTCAACAAGAAGCTCAACATAACCCAGCAATGTATGTTTGCAGCCCACAAAGCCAACCAGATCCTGGGCTGCATCAAAAGAAGTGACCAGCAGGTTGAGGGAGGTGATTTTCCCCCTCTACTCCTCCCTCATGGGACCCCACCTAGAGTATTGCATTCAGCTCTGGGGGCCCCAGCACAAGAAAGACATGGACCTCTTGGAGAGAGTCCAGAGCAGGGCCACAAAGATGATCAAAGGGCTGGAGCACTTCTGTTATGAAGACAGGCTGGGGGAGTTGGGGTTGTTCAGCCTACAGAAGAGAAGGCTCCTGGGACACCTTATAGCAGCCTTCCAGTACCTAAAGGGGGTCTAAAGAAAGCTGGAAGGACATTTTATAAGGACATGTAGTGAAAGGAAAGGGCAGAATGGCCTGAAACTGAAAGAGGGTAGATTTAGATTAGATACGGGGATAGAATACTTTTCTATGATGGTGGTGAAGTGCTGGAACAGGTTGTCCAGAGAAGCTGTGGCTGCCCCATCCCTGGAAGTGTTCAAGGCCAGGCTGGACGGGGATTTGATCAACCTGGTTTAGTGGAAGTTGTCCCTGCCCATGGCAGGGGGGTTGGAACTAGATGATCTTTAAGGTGCCTTCCAACCCAAACCATTCTATGATTCTACGATGCGTATTTCATTCTCCTGACAGTGATCACTTGTATTTTCTTGCTTATCACCACTCTTATTTCTAGCCTCCATCTGGTATCTGTTCCTAGGACCCTCCCTCCTCCATCTAGTTAAAGGTGATTTCTGTGACCTTGTGATTCCTTTTCCAGCAAGGGCAGGGGTAGATTCTTCTTTGCTTAGTGTATTCAGCTGAACAGAAGATTGTAAACTGGATGGGAAGGATTTGTTACTGTATCTCTGAAATAATATGTACGGCTCATTGAGAATCTTCAACAGTAGGTATTAGGAAGCAGAACTAAGTTGCTTAGTTGTGACTAGCCACTACAATCACAGTCTATGATGTCCAGTCTCTGACTACAGAAGCATGACTCTAATTGGGAGAAAAGTGTACAGGAAACCCCTAAGGTTTTGTCTGTCATAGAGAAAAATTACCATGGGAAGCAGTGGCAGGCTGAAAAGCTGTTGGGAATCTTACTACTAGACTTACCTAAAGTAACATGCCTGAAATGACAGGATTCTTTTCTTTTGGGTGCAGGAAGAGTGTATGTTTCATTTTCTCACTTCACATTCATGAAGTGTAATTGCACATACTTTCACCAGCTTGTTTAATTAGTTTAACCACTCCTGCTCTTGTATTGTATGGAAACGTGCCCCCTGTTTCAGTGAAGTAGTTTACCATTCCAGTATATAAAATGTACTCACATAAAAACTTGCAATAGCCTAAATCACAGAATAGTTGGGGTTAGAACAGACCTCTGGAGATCTAGTTGAACCCTCTGCTAAAGCAGCTTCACCTACAGCAGGTTGCACAGGATCACGTTTTGGTGGGTTTTGAATGTCTCCAGAGAAGAAGACTCCACAGCCTCTCTGGGCAGCCTGTTCCAGTGCTCCGTCATCCTCAGATATACTTTCTGCAAATACGTATCCAAGGCACATAAACCTCTTTTGGAAGGAAACATAACAGCGAGCAAGAGAGGAAAAGAAACTCATTCAGTCTCAGGCAAACAGTGATAGAAATTATTTTGCTGTATTCACCAGTCTCTAGTGAGTGGCGTACCATGCATGTAGGAAGAGATGGAAAGTAGACACTCTGCCAGCCCTGTTTCCTTTCAAGTTTCAAACCAAGTGGCAGGCCTATTGGGCAGCTCTCAATGACAATAATGAAAGATTTCCAGTAAAAAACCATCTTTTTATGATTTTTTTACTTATCTATATAATCTTTTTTATCCAACAAAAACTTTGCAAGAACAGCCGTGTTTCATTTCTCAGCTATGCCACATGACACCAGGGTTTAAACAGAACATTTTTTTGCCCAATATCACAAGACTCCAAGTATTACAGTCCTTCATAGACTGGCAGGCATGTGTGTACTTCTTTTTGCACTATATAAGAAATAAATTCTTTTTGCAGCAAAGAATTTCAGTTGCCTTCTCAAATGATGAGACAAATTTGTCTCTACTTACATACTCGTGACCGATAATTTTATGACATTACTCAAAATAAGTTACATTCTGCAGCTAGTCCGTTGCAGTATGACATCATAGCATAGGCAAAAAAGGCCCTTTCTCAGGTATAAGCTATAGGGCTAGCACTGGCAATTTCAAGCATGTCAATAAACACCAACTAAAATTATGCCAAAAGTGGAACTTTCTTGAAACTTTAAAACCAGAGTGAATGCTTTAGTAAGCCAACTTTTCCACATCACAAAATTCTGCATAATTCTGAAAATTCAGTTCCCAAATTAAAATCAAATTCCAAATAATTTCATTAAGAACCCAAAGTGAACTGGGAAATTAATAAGCATCAAACATGGATTTTATTGAAGCATGACTTACAAGTTCTTTGCAAGCTGCTTAAATAAGTGCTATTTCCTTGTTCAAGACTATATTTCTATTAAACACGCTGTGATAACTTGGAAACAAGAAGGTTTTTTATTATTTTTTCTCTAAATAATTTAAAAATCAATTATATTTTTGCCTGAAGAAACAAATGTCAGAAGGATTTTTCTTTGTGACAGGATTTTCCATGGATTCTGCAGAAGTTATAATGGTCTGCTGCAATATTTTGACAGTTCATAACCAGTATGACATTTGATACATTTGTACTTCCTTTGACTGTTGCAGGATAATCAAGCAGCTAAAATGTAAAATTTATATTGTCTTTTATTAAGAAATAGATAATTTACTGATTTATCATGACATGATCCAGTGACTTTTCTCACTGTCTTAAAAGTTAACCTGATGAATGGAACTGTTAGATAGCCAGATGACAAAAGCTTTTCTTGCTTTAGCTGCAATGGTGTTAAAATCAGCAAAATACTTAGTGGAAAACCTCCTCACTAGAGGGTCAGAAAGAGGCTGTTGTCCCCATTTCTCCCTTCTACTTACATCCTCTTATAACTGTCCCCGTATATGTCAGAAAATATGGAGGGGAAGGGATATTTCTAACCATGCAGGAGGGAAGAGGAGCATATCCACTGCAGTCAGTAGGATTACTGACATTGACAGCTCCAGCATGGGACAAAGTAATCCTTCCTGTTTGCTGGCTGACAGATTTAGCCTGCATAAAGGGGCTTCCTAGAAGTCTTGCAGAAGTTTGGACTGACTAAGCCTTGTTAACCCCCTCAGCATGCATCCTCCTCTAACTTCCGAAATCTGGCCAAGGCTACACTGCTCTGTTTATTTTGCAATTTCAGTATAGATATATACATGATATAGGGGTGGATTTGATGGGGAAGGGAGGTTATACCCCAGATGACGCTGTTTAGCATAACATAGAATGTTCTCAGTGCCACAGGATAGCACCATGGCAAGTTTATAGCTGTCCCCTTCAAGTTAAGTAATAATGAGAAATGGAACAGAAAAAGGATTTCTCTCCTCCCACATGTTTCCACCTACCTTTCTTTATTTCTATTGCATTTAAAACAGCAGATAAATGCTAAGGAAAAGAGGAGAAACTGTGTCAAGCTGAATAAACTGTATGAAGAGAACAGAAAACTCTGTGGGTAATACAAATGTTCTTCTAAAACTCCTGATAATGTGTTAAGACTTCAAAGATAATATTGGACTGTTTGATGAGCTTGCTTTTCTAAGAATGTATTTAATTTCTATGACTGTGGGTAAGAGCAGTTTGATCATAGAGTCAGAGAGCATATATACATATACTCACCTTGTATCTTAGCAGATCTTTTTAAGAGCAGCATAATTACTTATACCATGTAGTTTATACATATTCCATAGCAAACACAAGTCAGGAGACTTGAACTCTTTAGACTCTTCTAGTGAACAGCTTTACATCTTTGGGGTAACACGTAGACTTTACGTGCATGCTGTGGTTATAATGATTACACAGGAACATTTAGTAAAGTGACTAGAGTATTTTTGCTTCTGGTTTCAAAGCCCAGAAAGCACTGTATGTTTTCATAATTAAAACAGAGCTATTCACTCCAGATAGAAGTTTTATTTCATTTAACAAACACAGAGATTGAAACTCATGCTCCTGAACCTACTGGGATGTTCTTTTAAGTATGTACAGAAAAGAGTACAGATGGGCATGATTAACTCATCAGATAACCCACTAAGTATTTCTGGTTTGTATTTTTAATAAAGGTGTAAGATTAAGCCTCCATTATATATAATATTGGAAAGACACACACAACCCAACCTGAAAAAGTGTTGTATAATATAGTAAAATGCAGAAAAAATACATCCAGAAACAAAGAATAGATGTTTAGAAATAAGGAGTCAAAAATTCTAGGAGAGCATTGACTCAGACAAGGAATTAGTGAACACAGTTTATTACTGTCCCAAATAAAAGCTTCTAGTACAGTGGGAAAAAGGACATGTGAAGTCTTCAAAGACATAGGACAGGAATAACCAGAAGAAGCCTGGGAATGATCTTGCTACTTTGTAGAGCAGGCTTCTTGGATTTTGTGTCCTCATTTCATAAGAGATATGAATTAGTAAACCTAGTTATAAGAATGGCCAAAAAATGATTAAGGAATTAAAAATTGAGTCATTCATCTTGAATTTTAAGAAGCTGTTTTTTCTAACTCATCATAAGACTGAGAGATGACTAGATTGTTATATTTTAGTGCTTACAGATGAAAAGGATATCTGATGGGCAGCGAGGCCTTTTCAGTGTTGTTGACAAAGGCATAAAAAGATGCAGTGACATGAAATTAAACTGACACAATTTCACCACCATAACAGAATGTAAGTGCATAATCAAAAGTGGAACAGATTATCAAGGAAGGAGTTGAACTCATCCTCACTTGAAATGTTAAGAGAAGAGTAAATCTTTTTTATATAAGGTTATGGTATATTTTGAAACTAAAAGGGTGAAAAAGTCAATATATGAGTCCAAACTACTCAGTTGTTTTATCATGGTAATCTCTTCTGACCTTACTTGGCATTGGTAACCATATTTCCCATGCATTTACTCTTTTTTCCAAGTGGGGACAGAATTATGGGAGTTAACGAACTCAAATGGTGCAAAGCTGAATCAAAGAAAGGGAAAAAGTAGAGAGAGCAGGGAAGAAAAATTTGGCTAGAATTATAACCTGAATAAGAAAAGCAAAGAAAAGCAAAGAAAAGAAAGCAAAGCAAAGCAAAGCAAAACAAAGCAAAGCAAAGCAAAGCAAAGGAAAGAAAAGAAAGGAAAGGAAAGAAAAGAAAAGGAAAGGAAAGAAAAGAAAAGGAAAGGAAAGAAAAGAAAAGAAAAGAAAAGAAAAGAAAAGAAAAGAAAAGAAAAGAAAAGAAAAGAAAAGAAAAGAAAAGAAAAGAAAAGAAAAAAGAAAAGAAAAGAAAAGAAAAGAAAAGAAAAGAAAAGAAAAGAAAAGAAAAGAAAAGAAAAGAAAAGAAAAGAAAAGAAAAGAAAAGAAAAGAAAAGAAAAGAAAAGAAAAGAAAAGAAAAGAAAAGAAAAAAGAAAGGAAAAGAAAGAAAAGAAAAATGAAAAGAAAATAAAAGACTTCTGGCCTATAAAAAGAATGATCTTTTGATTGCATAGGTGAATACTATTATGTAAAGAGCAGCACTTTGGCTCACTTGGACCTGATTCGTTTTGTAGCTGCAGGGCAAATTTTGAACCAAGAACTAAGCTTACATCACTGCGTAGTTCACATTAGACATTGCCAATAACCAAACAGTTATCAAGGGCCTGGTGTTCAGAACTGTAAAATCTCCAAAATGGTGATTGAAAGCACTGGGAGCTGAGGTTCTCAGCCTCTCCAGACTGCAGGAGTTACTTTCATCCTTATTAGCTCTGCATCACTGAACTGATCCAGCCATCACACTTAACTACTACTGTCTCTATTGACTTTAGGGGGGGAAATAGGGTCTCCACAATATAATTACATCGAAACACTGCATTTCCACAGCAATGAACAAATATTTGGTTTGCAGTAATTATGTATTTATTATATGTACAACACAAAGTCCATATTAGCACAAATCACCTACTGTGGCAGTCATGCATGTACAAACATTGGGGAAATCATCATTGTAGTTCAAATACAAAATCATTCAATAATATATAAAAGAAAATTTTACTCACTTGTTGGGCCCCAGCTGTTAGCACATTTTTTTAGTTTTATATAGGAAACCGTGGTAGTGACTCTTGACGTTTTAACTCTTGTGGGCGCAGGTTTCTCTTTTGTCCTAAATTGCTGTATAACCTCTAATGTTGCTATGTTGTAGTCTAAAGTTCTTAAGAATTTATATTTTTCAAATTTCTTACCTCTTACAACTTTCAGTAATGTTCTACAACTGGTTTTGGGTTGTGAAAAAAGGAAGAAGAATAAAGCAAAATAACATCTTAAAGAAAACTATAAATATATTTTTTTCCTTGAGTAACTAAAAGCTACATAAAATGGAGCTAGTGTTCCATAAGACTCCATCTGGCTAAGAGCTCTTGTTCCCCTTGCTCTCTGCATTGCAAGCAGCCTGGAGGAAAAAAAAAAAATAATCAGGGTTTTGGCCAAACAAATGTAAAACAGTTTTGATGTCATGGCGTTCTGCCTTCATTTAATCATTCATAAGCCTTCCTCCAGATACTTAAGAGCCATTGATTGGGTTCATGTGGGCACGTCAAAACCAACAAAACTGATGTTATGGGCAGCACCATGATGTGAGATGTCCCTGATCTGGCAAATTTGTGTTAATCAAAAGAAGCAATGACTAGTATGCAGCTCTTCTCTATGACCTGCGGTGCAGTAACAGAGCCTCTAGCAGCACATCAGGAACTGTGGCTTAGAGGTGGTGCCAGACGGTAACGTGAGAGCAAAAGGATGTTAGCAATTTTGTATGTGTGTTCCTCTGCTACTGCATGTTATCAAAGATCCACTGCACTCTTACATAGCATGATGGACCTGAAAACTGGGTAGCTGAATAATGGGTCTCATTCATGGGAGCCAAGAACAAAGATGGTGTAACTTGTAATGGAAGTTTTAATAACTTCATGCTACCCTCTGCATCACTGAGGAAGAGGTTCAGACTTTGTAGGGTGGTGGAATCAAAAGAGACAACAGAAAACAAAAATCTTTTGATCAGCTACTGCAAATGACTGAAGCTTGGATTCAAATTTAGCCAAGTAAAAGTTTGCTTTTCTTGTGGTTTTACTAAGGAATTTGGGAAAATTGCACGTTCTGCACAGCCTGTGTGGGGGTGCTGCTAATCTTGGCATGTTGTTGAGACAGTTTGTATCTGAATTTCCATTTGAAACACACAGAAGAAAATCGTACAAAAAGCTGGCCTAAATCAAAGATACAGGAGGAAAATAATGTACTCAAAATAACTGAAGACCTCACATTGTCTCATTTTAACATATTCTGAATCACCTAATATTTTTGTAAAACGTTGTAAAAATACACATATATAGGTATATATGTATGCACACATACATGCATAGATTCTGTTATGTTTCATGATATACTTAGATGCTTATATAAATATATATAATACAAACATAAACCATTATACATATTCTACTTACTTTTTACTACTTGCTTTTTAATATTGCTTCAACATGTCTTTGTTTCCATGTGCAAATTCTATCTCATGTAACATCTCCTACAACACAGTCTGGCCTGCAAGATAAGGGTAAGATCTGCTACCTAACAGATGTTTTGGGAGACTTTCATAGTTATTTCAGTGCCAATGTTAAAACTTTCAGTCTTTCACAGGAACCGAATTTGTGATAAGCTTCTTAATGAGTGTGCCGTGAAATTATTTGATACCCTAAATATTATGAAAATGCTTATGTTTTATTTAGTTATTTATACGTTAAATCACAAATATAGAAGTGCACAATACATGAATTACTTTTCCTATGAGAAGCTTATCTCTTGGATTCCTGTGTTTCTCTAATCAGACTGATACATTCATGCAGGATTTTTCATCTGCTTTATTTATAAGAAACACAGCTAAGCTATAAAATCGATGTGCTATATTAATAAACTGATACGCATTAGAAGGCAAAGCACCAAACAGAATCTTCCAGGAGAGTGAGAGGTTTTTTTCTCCTAGCTTTTTCTTGTAATTTGATTTCAGGATAAAGTGATTTAGAAGCACTGTGGCAGGGTATTGCAGTTAAAAGGCTGTAGAAATAATGCCAGAGACAGAATATAGGCATAACACAGCATGATCACATAGCAACCAAGCCAGATTTATGATTTCATAAAGCTGAACTAATGCGAATAAAGAATACATAAAGCATATTATACAAAATACTAATGTTAGAGATAATTATATGTGAGAATAAAGTAAAATACATCTTCAGATTTTGGAAAGAAAAAATACTGAACCCAGATGACATAAAATGAATACAGCAAAGAGCAGAAGTAACCCCGGCCACAAGAAAATTATTCTTAATGTCTTTCTTCCCCATGCAAAATACTAAGTGGTTATGCCCTTAGTTTTCCCAGTTAAAGCCCAGAGCATTTCTCATTCTGTGTGTCTGGAGAGCACATATGATTCATTCTGTAACAACCAAAGAAATATAGCCCTATACAAAGAGTCAGACATGTAAGTGATTAGAAACAGGCAACGCGTACATCCTTCCTATCTCTGGTCATGGACTCAGAGGCTGGCATCCTTATTTAAAATACATTTGTCCTAAGTGCTTTATTTTCTGCTGCTGATGTACAGTCCTCATTAAATTAGATTCTAGATTGGCTTATTTATACTTTACAAGAAGCTTGAGTTTTTGCCACTTACACTTATCTGCAAGCTGATTTTCTACATCCTGACTGTGCTAGGACCTTCAGAAAAGATGTTCTCTACAGAGTAAGAGAGAAACATTCATATTTCTGGATATGCACTCTACTCCTCTTCATATGTACCTATTTGACCTGCTGATTTGCAGTTTAATTCCCAGAACTAGTGTGTCTGGACAGTGGTGATTCCCAGAAACATATTTCAAGGCAAAGCAAATCAATGACTTGATGGCTGAAATCTAATTTCTAGTAGTTGAGCGTAGTATAGGACCAGAGCCATAGGTCCAGGAATAATACAATAGAAAAGAAAAAAAAAAAAAAAAAAAAAAAAGAGGGGAGAGGAAGAAACTGTCTCCAGACAGCACGTGATAGCATAAATAGCAACATTAAACAGGAATTCCACATTTAAAACTTCCTTAATCGAGAGTCTGCATTTTGGATACCTGAAATTCCACTTATTTAGCAAAAGGTGTGTAATTTTTTTTTTTTTTTTTAGCTATTATACTCATGGTTTTCAATATTAAAACCTAGATAGACATAATCTAAGTGTATAAGAACATTATTTCTTTTGTGAAACTACCCTAAAAATCCACATTTGCAATCATTCCGTGCCATCATGTATTCTCCAAAAAGCTGCTTTATGTTAACAGGATAGTTGTCTCACAAGACATTTTCTAACACTGTGGAAATTATGTATGTTTAATCAGGAAATTTATCTATGACTAACAATTATAAATGAATTTTTTCCTCCCCCAAAATAAACCAAACCTCTCTTTATCAAAAAAACCCTGCTATTCTGGCTTGAAAATGGATACTTCAACCATCCAATTTTAGTATAATAAAATTCAGCGTCTCAAATCATTAAAACAAATGAATTGAATAAACCTCATACTTTCTTTTTCAAATTGATCTGCAAATAGACTTGCACAGTAGTGATTTTAAACAATGGTAGTATTTATTGAAAGACAATTGTAGTGATTCAAATTTTTTTCTGGGATTAGTGCACATTTTAAAAGGGATAACTAGAATCTTGAGAAGCATTCAATAAACTTGACACATTTTACATCATTACAATTATGTCTTTGTTCAGGTTTATCACACTCTCCATTTCACAATAACTATCGATCTCCTGTCTTCATTAACATCATAAAATAGCTTTTATTCTGGAAACACGTTCAGCATCTTTATGACAGGAGGCACCATAACAGCATGGTTAAAGATTAACGTTTTTATTATATTAAATCAAATCTTGTGTTTTTTAAAATACAATACAGCTGTATCATTCCCAAGAAACTCTGAAACTTTTAATAGCTATTTTTCTAGGGATATTTTTCCAGTGTTATGCAGTTTTTAGCATTTCTGGAGATTTAATTTGCTGCATTTTTCTAAGTTTCAGGTTTATCTTAAAAATATGCTACTAGCAGAACCACTACATAGTGGTAGTCCACTGTGACTACAAATCTCACCAGTTTCGTTCAGTAAGGAGTAGTTTCAGAAGGCACGTACTTTATAGGGATACCTTGACATGAGCAGGCAAATGTTTGTGAAATGTTTATGTGTGTGTGTGTGTGTGTGTTTGTGTGTGTGTGTGTAAGGGGTGAAGAATTAACTTTTGCCTGTTTTTGTCATGGGTGACCTAAAGAATGTGGCAATGGGAAGTATCTACCAAAGAATAAAGAGAAGCTGTTGCATTTCAGGTGCTAACCATTGTACAGGGAATGATTACCATTTACTATTATACTACAATATGCCAATAGAACCAAATATTCTGGAATGGAGTGAGGAGAATTTGGGACCAACTCCCAAAAGGTATGTAAATTATTCGTGAATTGTATAGGAAACATGCTATTACTGTCCTAACTGATTTGAAGAAAGAAATAATCATTTCCATTAAACCTCTGGGCATAGTTGATAACTGGAGACCAACGAAACAAGTGTTTGAGTATTCAGGAACTCATGGAAAGTTCCTGAAAGGAACTACTCATCATGCTGTAGTACCAAGGGAATTGTTATTTCCAGAGGATTTATCTCCATGCCACCCTTACAAAGGCCTATACAGATATTACAGAAACCATCCTTTAAGAGTTCATTACAAAGAAGAAAGACTAGAAGAAGAAAACAGGTTGCAGCAGGAATATCTCATTTTCACAATTGCTACTACTACTCATAGTAGTTATTAAGTAATGATACTATTGCTACAGTTTGTAAAAAGAGTAGCACGCAGACAACCAAGTATTAGGGTCAAATTGTTTTATGGAATATTCAAAAGATCTGTTCAAAACACATCCCAGAGGAGTAAAGTCAGTCAAAAAGCAAAAGAAGAAGCAAAAACATGAAATAACTAATTTCCTATATGACTTCAGGCAAATAAACTGTTCAATACTAGAAGACAGTGTTTGTGCAGTTCTGCTTAGCAAGATGTGCAGTGGACACTGTGCTACTCAGGTCTAGATGTATCATCAGGACTAAATGTTTCTTCATTTCCTGGACTCAGAAAGTAATCTGAAGTCTTCCTAAAACTTTTTTCTTTTTTTATTATTTTTTTTCTTTTACTTGTGAAAAGGGAAGTGGGAGAACAATAAGCAGTGGATGATAAATTGAATAACTAAGATGTTTGGATGGTCACTAGAATATTTTGCATGGTTAGACCCAAAGTAGTTTCTTTCACTATTTAAGAGCTGAGACAGGTGAAAAATTGAGTGAATTAATTCAAAATTGTATTTCCTTTTAAGCTGGACATTTAAAGATCTTAATTTGGAAGGTATTTAAAAGACACAATTTACAGATGATATTATTTTGCAGGAATCAATGGATAAATGAATTTTATTAACTTGATGCATCATTATTAGTTTACTTATTTGCCCCAAAAGTTTTTTAGTTAAATGAAGTATCATAGCCACTATGTCACCTTTCCCTTGGTACCTTTTTATTTATGGTGTATTTGTCTTAGAATACTGGAATATAACTTAATGAATTATACCATAAAATCTGGCAGAGATTAGGGTCTATGACCTCATCAGCAGATGATGTGCTATTGTACCTTCCGAAAATTGCAAAGATGGCTACAGGAAGGATCATTAAAATGCTACCATTTTCTTTATTGGAAGCACAATCAAACCTCATTCACAAATTTTCGTAACAACAGTTAATATGGGTCTCATAATGCTGTTTTAATTTTGCAATACTAATTTTAAATGATAGTGTGGAAAAAAAAAAAAACAAACCAACACAAAAAACTCTGGAACAATAATGGGTCTCCTATCGTTATTGTTTTAAGAACTTCTATTCCACCATTTCAGAGGTCATCTTCTGGCAGTGTTTTTGCATATTAACAATGCTGCACCGTGTGAAATATATGCTGTAGAATTCCAACAATGCATTGCTATGTTAATCTTTCTCTAATATACTATATAGTAAAAATATTATGTATTAATTCTGTAAATCTACCTTCTCAGGTTCTTCACAGTCAATATATTAATATTGCAATTAATTTGATAAAACGCTGCACTTTTACTGTTCCGTTGAAATATATTTATTAAAAGGATAGCATTATTTCTCTACTGAACAATAAAATTCTAGTTGTCACATGACACTATTAATTAGATTTGATAGATTAAAGAAAAACTTCTATGCACTGTTCTATATGTTTCTAGATAATTAATTCAAAGTACATCAAATTAGAACATATCAAATAATAATTTCAAACAGAAACTGAAACTTTTCAGAATCTCCTTTTCTGATTATTTAAAGCAATGATAGTATAATCAAGTGCTGACTTTTATACTTGAGAGGCCTACAGAGTATTTCAATCTACTTATCCAACGTGTAACAATATGACAGTTTAACAAAAATGTTAAAAGGGAGTACAGTATGACTAGAAATCCTCTCTACTCTGTTTCATATATAGAAGATTCTTTAATTGCATACACATATGCATGTTTAGTTATTAATATACCTAACTAAAGTAATCACTTTTGAAATTACTATTTCTGGTCCATAATTCTGTGAATAGTGACCTGGATACTATTAAAAAAAAAAAAATCCAAAGGAAAAATATATTTAATTACTTTGAACTTTACTCAGTGTTAACCTAGAAAGCTAAATACATGTACCTTTAAATCCACATTTTAAACATTCATATGAAAAAGACCGATTATTAATCATACAGCTGCTATATGTTATTGTCTTACATTACATTCAATGTTTTAAAGATATCACTGGACAGACTGTTACATTTGAAATTCCAGGTCTTCAAAAACGATAGGTAAAATGAACAGTTGTCAGTACTTAACCTGCTTCCTGGATGACAGCGTTTGCTATAAAGGAATTAGTCCTTCACACTATGAATGTGCTAGAAGAGTCTTCAACCAGAATAATTATACAGCTAGAGCACCCTCCTGATATTTTTTAGGTGAACTCTTTCTATGAGATAAATTGATGAGATGAAGACAAAGTAAAGTGGTAATCAGTGACTTAATACAGAAAAGTTATAGGGATCATTTTCACAACGTCAGTGTGCCATCTTACACTTCTTTGGTCAGGTAATGCTAATGTGCTAGATCTTGGTGTTTAATTCAGCTGCCCTTTGTCCTGCCACAACCCATTACCAACACCATTTGTACTGCAACCCCACAGAAATGTATTTGGTTTCCCTTGAGCAGCCATTCACAACCTTTGATTTCACACTCTATCGGCTTTAGATCAGATATATTTCCCTGAGTATGGGACTGCCTTTTTGATAGATAACTCCTGCCTTGGAAAGTCTTCGTTCCTGAATCAAAGCCTGACAGCTGGGTTAAGGCCAGTTCTTTTTTTGCTGTATGTGATTCTGGAAGAAATTCAGGGTCACTTGTGAAACTACAGTTCCTTGGGGTAAAAGAGTGGCTGACCACCAGCTTTCTGCTGTAAATGGATTGTTTAAAGCCACCTAATAGTGTTGTTAAGGAGAACGCACTGAACAGATGGGCTGGATGTTTGTGCTAGAGTAAAACTGAAGGTAAAAGCAAGCATTTCTTTCCATTAGACAATATGTAACTATATAGAAAGAAGCATAAATGTCTGACAAAGCACAAGTTCCCATGTTGATG
Organism: Falco peregrinus; assembly: GCF_023634155.1. Taxonomy (NCBI): domain Eukaryota; kingdom Metazoa; phylum Chordata; class Aves; order Falconiformes; family Falconidae; genus Falco; species Falco peregrinus. Next base: position 12,246,329 of record NC_073726.1, on the reverse strand, counting down.
TTTTAAATGTCAGCTATTAAAAAACAATGTCATCACTTGACTTAAAATTGGTCAACTTTGCAAACAGATAAACAAAAGGGAAACCCAGCTGAAGGCCTAGATCCAATTTGAGTCCCTGAATCCAAAAATGTGTGGAGTGATTGGAGAATGTTTGGAGGGTTGCAAAAAGCATGATCCAAGTTCAAGCAAACATGAACTTTAAGGGAAGGTTAAATGGACTGTGGCTGTTCAGAGAAAGAAAATTCAAGAGTCAACATGATTACAGCCTTCAAATGCATAAACGTCTTCTGCAAAGAGGAAGGGAACTGTGAGGCTGTGATTGCTTGGGAAGTCTCTCTTGATCTGCAATGAAGGCAGCATGTTCTGCAGGGTTACAAGAAGTCCCAAGTTATGTAACAGGGAGAAGCAAAATACATTGTGCAAGTATAGTGAGAAGCCTTGAATTGTGGTGGAGTGGGGCTGCTTACTGCAGTTCATAACAGGAAAAGAGACGGAGACATGTTGGTCTGATGCACAGGTGTATCACAAAGCATCAGCTTGCCATTTGATTCCTGCTTTCTCAGCAAAAAAACAATTTCTGTCATGATGGGAAAACACCCAAGAGAAGTTCTATCCACCATGCAGCAAGCTTAAGAAAAGGCAAGCAAAAGAAAAAGGGTTATAAATTTCCCAAACCTTACCACTGGACCATTGCTAACAAAGTACAAGCAAATAATTGTCAGCAACAACACTTCTGTAGCTGATCATAACTTTGATCAGGGGATTATCACAGACAAACTTTGTAGGATCCTGCCAGAATTGGGACATAATGATCATCAGGTCTCACACAAAGAAAAGGAGGTTTATAAGCATGACTAGTCATCTTATGGGATGTATTAATCTCATAGAATATGAATTGAGAGTATAAGACAACAAAGTGAAAACTGTATTAGGTGGTGAAGGTTCTTACATATGGTATCTCAGATCCCTGCCTTGCCATTTGGAACACAGCTGTCTCTGCAGCAGTTTTATTTTTGATATCTCAGCCCACTACTTTGGATTTTTATTTTTATAAAAGGGATGAAAGAATGACCCAGAGATCAAAAGTTAATGCTCTTAGAAAGCTGGTTAATCCTTTGTAGATAAGAATTGCACTCATGATGCACCCATCAACATGACCTCTAAAACATCCATATTCTTGATTCCTGCACAAATTTAGCCATTACCTAGAAAGACAAGGAAGAATTTTATACAACCACCAAATCCTATTTTTTCAGTTCATTTAATGACATATTTTTATCTTGTATTCAAAATACAAATAATAGTCTGATACCAAGACTTAACTTCCAGATATTACTAATGGTAAGAACTCCAGAACTCCAATGGTAACTCAAATGTGGTTTACAGCAAATTAAGAATATACATCTAAGAGGGGTAGGACAGTGTAGGGTGTTTTTCAAATGTGTTCAGTGCCTGAGGATAGTGTATTCTTAACATCGTGAAGGTTTGTCAAAAATAAAAACAAAAAAATAAACCTCACTGGTAGTGAGCCACTCTGCAACAGCTTTGTATGCAGGCTTTGGAATTAGTTTCACACAAGTTTTTCTTGTTGTGTTGTGTCTGGCTGGGGTGGAGTTAACTTTCCCCATAGCAGACTACAGAGTGTCCTACTTTGTAGCTAGAACAGTGTTGTTAACACACCAAAGTTTTGGCTACTGCTGAGCAGTGCTGGCAAATATCAAGGATGTTTCTCCAAACCACCTCCCTTCTCAAAAAGTCTGGGAGTAGGCAAGAATCTGGGAGGGAACATAGCCAGGACAGATGACCCAAACAGACCAAAGGGATATTCCATAACATATGACATTGTGCTCGGCAGTAAAAGGTAAGAAAAAGAAGGGGAGGGGATGCGTTTGTTATTAAAACATTTGTCTTCTGAAGCAACCACTATGTCTACTGAGGCCCTGCTTCCCAGAAAATGGCTGGACATGATGTGCTTATGGGAATTAGGGAATAAATATTTTTGTTTTCCTTTGCTTCCATGCATGGCCTTTGCTTTGTTTTATTGAACAGCCTTTATTTCAGCCCAGGAGTTTTTAATCTCATTTTCTTCCTCTGTCCTGCTGAGGAAGGAGAGAGTGGCTTGGTGAGCACCTGGTAGCCAGCTAAGGTCAACCCACCATAGTTGTTTCTGGCACCCAGTGTAGAGCTGTCAAGGAATTTGAGGCAGGGATAGGAATTGGGAGAAGTAATGGGCAAAACATGGACTGAACACTGCGGGGAATTTCTGTTGTAATTGTGGTGAAGGGAAGAGGGATGGAGTGTGCATAAATTGCCCACCTTTGCTGGTGTTGTGGTAATGTTATTTTGATTTTGGTCTGGGGAATTCTTTTATTGATGTTTCTGAAGATCGTAAATTGTGCCATGAATGAATACTTTAATAATAATTCTTAAACATGTTATTCACAAAGGTGAGGAATGGAATGTATGGGTTTCTATCAAAAGATTTTGGTAGTGGAAGGGGCTGCAGGGGTGGCTTCTGTAAGAAGACAATAGAAGTTGTCCCCATACTGGACAGAGCCAGTTCCAGTCATCTCTGAGATTTCTGTGTAGGTTATTTGAATCAGCTTTTTGAACATTTTCTTTTTTGGATGAACTATTCAATCCACTTAAGCTAAAGGAATTATTGTTCTGATGCTGCTAAGAGAGATCCATGGATAGGTTACTGAACTTTGAAACTTCATTCCCAGACTTGTCAGCTCTGCTTAATCCTGAAAGACACATAGTGAAGTATTTCTTGAGTAATTTACACTTTATCTCAGGAATTCTTGACCCAAGAATTGCTGGAAGTAAGGGAGTGTGTGCTGGAGTTTCCCTTTTTTCTTTCTCTGTGCATGCTTTATTAGCAACTATGGGATGCAGGATGCTGGTAAAGTTTTTGATTCAACCTCTAAAGCTATTCCAGTTAGGTCTGCTGCTGCCATAGAACTTGCTTTTGTATCATCTCAGTCTTCAGAGAAGAAGGTGTGAGTGTCATAACCAAATCATATTGCAAGTAGAAAGGAGAAATCCATAAGGCAACTTCACCTTACTCCAGTTCTGAGTTGCCTCTGACGTAGCCAGGACTCTCTTAGCTCGCATATTTAGACTGCAATAATATTTAAAGTGTCTTCAGTTCAGGCACATTCAGTGCCATTCAGTCAACCAGGTGTCAGGGATTATAAAGTTTTATTGTACTTGAATTCTATTTTAATGAAAATGTAAATACTGGCACATGATCAAAATGCTAATGTGTCTGTCTACCCACTCTATTTCTCTCCTGGGTTGAAAAATGTCTCTTTTGCAACTGATTTCTTCCAGTTGTAAGTCTCCAAGCAGATATGGATTATTTTTCTCCATGCTTACTAAAAAGGATGAATAATTAGATCCAAACTTTCTGAGGGTTTCAGATTACCGAGTTTTAAAAAAATAATGTTTGCTAAGTTTATTTCATACATTTACAGGACAACTATGAAGGATAACACTCGGAGGAAATGTGTACATACAACACTAAAACATAATTTTCTCTTGGGGCACGGTTTTAATTGCTGGTTGCAACAATTTTCAAAGTAAAAATATTTGTTATTTCTGAACCGAAGCATTTAATATAGAAACTGTCAGGTGTCTTGATTCCCTTTTCCACATCACTCTTCAAAGTGGAACTTCATTTTAGATGCAGTGATTTGCACAAGTTATATGCAACTATAAATGAATGAATGATTAGGAATAAAATACCAGTGCTATTGTAATTAGTGGACCAAAAATTGTTCCTTACCATTCATACGTGGAAGTTCATTACAGTAACAATTTACTTAAATACTCCTTCTAACTTATATTTCTTATTTAATGTTTTACAGTACAGTATTCCTATGCAATTGAAATACACTGAATTAGTTTCTAATGAATATTTTTAGATAATAGGAGATTCTATATGATATTAAAATTGATGCAAAAGAACCTAATCAGAAGATGCATGCTCAGCTATTCATCACAAGCAATACCAACCATATTACTGCTGTTGCTAAGTAGAGAGAAGTGTTATAGTTAGGAATGTTGGGATTTCTTTGAAGACAGAATAAATCTTCCAAGAAATCACAGACAGATTGAAGGTAGATAAACTTGGGCTGAAAAATAACTTCAGGCAAAATATTTTAATTATTTATTGAATAATTATTTTCTTATTACATAGCATAAATCAGACAACCTCACTCTGTGTTCACCAGCATGATAATATTTTTAAATGGATAGTCTGATATGAGAATTAATGTTAAAAAATATTTTTACACATGTCCATAAGGAAGGAATAGAAAGATTAAGTTCATTTGGTTTAGACTACCACATTTCTTTAAAAATAAGCATATTTTTTTTCTGTGTATTATTTGGTTTAGCATATTTTATGTTTAAAAGGTCACATTGATTAAGTTAATAGAGTTGTTAAGTCTCTGTTTAATAAAAACACATTAACTTTCTAAGTTATTATCCCTTTATTTATGTAATGTACAATGAAAAATAATTCAAAACAGGAAAATTCCTAAAGGGGTTCTATTTTACTTCATTCAACTCACTGTTTCAAATCTGTGTGAAAAAACTCTTTCAACAGAATTTGCGTACACAACAGAAAAAAATCAGATTATATTTATGCCTTGTTCCTTACCTAAAGTCATTGCACTGATGTTAACAATGTAATTCTGTATTCAGATGGGACAGAAATACATCTGAATAATGGATGATTTTCCTTTCTTTTAAACTAACTTAAAATTGCATGTATTCTCAAACATTGCAATACGATCCCCAGATCAATGGTATACTTTATTTATTATTGCAAACCTTAAAGACACAAGGAGTTCACAAGATAAATAAACAACAGAACCCCATTATGCCTTTCTTCTTCATGGTTTCTGGTCATAAACCCCTATGTTTATTTTTACAGCAGATAGCTACTGTTAAACTTTTCTTTTAAATACTTCCATGTAGTTTCTCCGCCTCTTCTTAAAATTTTCTAAAACTACTTTATAAAATTGTGACTAAAAATTTTTATATTTAGATTCAAATTTTTCTTCTGTGAGGAAGATTTCCATAATAAGTATATATATAGGGATGCTCAGAAGTCCTTGAAAAAACAATAAAAGGCAAAACAATAAAAGGATTCCATTTATGTGTATTATCTTTGGATCAAAGCTCAAGTCTTTAGAGATTGAAAGTGAGACTGGACGTTTTGGTCCTTATCCTGACTTCAGTACAATCAATATGTTTGCCTGGCAAAAGGCCAAACTAGTGGCATGAACTCTAACTTTTAATGGACAAAGTGCATTACAGGTTAGGTTTTAAAGCCTGTCTTGGAAAATTGATCTTTTTTACAGCCTTCTAATCTCCTCTTTTGTCATCAGTTGAATAGACTTATGGAGACCTTCTCGAGTTCACAAGATTTGTCTTTCTGTGACATCTTTTCTTTACTGTTAATACTAGACCCTTACTGTTTTTCTTCACAAGAAGTAATGAAATAGTAAAAATTGTTGACAATATTACTGCTAATATATATACTGAATTCTGACTTTGACGTGGATCCCTACACTTGTCTAAGAGTATGCAGAGAAGTGAAAGACACTAGAAAAGATGTTTACAAATTGTGAAGATGGGCCAGGTTACAGCTATAATAATTGTGCTTTTTTCTGAAAACTGATACTGATGAAATACATCACTCACTGTGTCTTATTCTCCTATTTAAATTGCATCAACCATCAATCAAGGAGCAGAACTACTTTGTAGACTTTGCACGGCTACATACAAAACATACCTAGTCATTCACAGCCAACCTGTCACAGAAAACTATTTATTGAAACTATTCAAGGAGCAACTAAACCCAACAATTTTCAAGTGAACATTGTTGTCACTTCACAGTCAGTTTGGTAACAGAGAATTATTATGACAGATATTAATTAACCTTGACTAGCTCTGTTATTAAATTTTTATTCCACTGGAGTTTGTCTCCTGCAACATTCATTTTATTAACTTAAACAAAGAAAATAAGATATGAAATGAAATTTTCTTGAAAGTCAACTGTAATAAACTGTAACAGTTTATCCTATTATTTCCAAAAGAACCAACAGCAATGAGGTGATATTTTGTCATCTCACCTGCAGGTTCTTAATATAACTGAGTTATACCCTTACTGTGCTTTTAAACAGCTCATTGTATTTCCTAAACAACCTTCCACTAGTAGAGCTTAATAGTAGACCCAAACCAAATTTTTGCTCCTAATCTCAGAACACATCCATTTTGTAGCACAGATGTACAGAAGCCTTTCTTTAGATCATCGTATAGCTGAAATTAAAAACTAAAAATTAGTGTTTACCTAAAAATCAAACCTAAACTTCCCTTAAGTTTTGGGCTATTCAGTGTTTCACATATAAACTTCCCTTAAGTTTTGGGCTATTCAGTGTTTCACATATCTGTGCACATGTCCCTTCTAAGAACCAGCCTCAAAGTCCCAAAATTTCAGACACAAATCTGTATGCTTGCATCTTACATCTATGTGCTGATGAGCAATAGCCTATGATAGGCTTCGAGTATATAATTTAAAGATAATGATGTTTGATCAGTGTCAATGAGATCCTAAGATAATTTGCAAAACTGTTCTTAATAATGATATAGAGAAAGTTGTTTGTCTCAGAGTGTTAGGCAAATTTGTGAGATTGGCATTTACAGATTTTTTAATCTAAAATTGACAGAGGACTGAGGTGTAGAAGTGCTAGATACCACAGTGCTGAAGTTGTGGAAACTCGGCTTTCAGTCTGAGTCCTCATCTGCAAAACCACTTTTTAAAAGATCAGAATTAACTGATAATAAATGCTTAATATAGTGGTATCTTGATTCTTTAGGTCATCTCCAGATCTGTAGTGCCTAGAGGGGCGTGTCTGCCCATTTAAGAGACAAAACGGTGTCTCTTCCCCACACCCCCTCTTTTTTTTTTTTTTTCCTTGTTTTTGCATAGTGTTGAACAGGGTTTTATTTTAAGAGACAACTGTGGTTCCTAAAGGACATTATCCAAAAAATTGGGTCAGGCAGAGCCAGGTGTGTCTGTCTCCATGCTCTATCATTGCCCAACAGTTATTTTTTCATGTGTGAGTGTTTAGTATGCAAAGCAGAAACAGTCCTGGAAGCCAAATGCAGTATTTTTAACTAAAAAATGTTAGATGACAGAAGTAGGATTCTTCAATTAGAAGAATGACTTCACAAGCTTTGACCTTATGAAGTTTGCACAACTTCAGCAGAAGAAGGGTGGCTAGCAATCAGCACTGTCCACCTCCCTTCCCTCACTACAGTTTCAATTTGTTTAAAGGCACACCAATTGTAAAGGTGTAAATTTGATTCTCTAAAGCTGAGAAGACAACTCAGCTTGTATTTCTCACTTCATGGGTGAGTATGATACTATAATGCTGTTTTGTAGATGGTGTCAATTCTATTTTGTATAGTATGTACAACTTCATACTCTAATTTATCTTAGCTGTGCCCAGGGCACACCTGGGTATGGTCTTCCATGGGTCCCTTAGAGGATACAGATGCTGCTTTTCCAGGTTTCTGATTCCAGCAGTGTTTAGGCAAGATTTAGGTACATATCTTCATAAAATAAGGTGATTCTGGGGCAAGATTAGGAAACGATGCAGAAGGTACCTAGAAATTCTTGCAGTACATAATTGAGTGCAAAACCCATTGAGTAGCTCTTCTGTTCTACATTGTGTCTAAATCACTGTATAGATCTAACTCTGGATACTTTTGCTTTGAAACTTTTTAGAGACAAATCATGATAATATCTTCTTTGCCATTTTTAGAATCAATTAAATCATGCATTAATTTAATACTGTCAGCAGTACTAAGGGATGAGCTGGTTCCTGACTTGAGCCTTACCTAATATTTTGTCAGAATTTGGACACAGTTATATTTGTCAGCAAAATGGCTGGTTCCTTGAAGTCTGCTCGCTGGAGGCTGCTTCTGATGCAGAGAAGGCATGTCATATCAAATCAGCTGTGATGCGGATGTGGGAGGAAACAAGGAACCTCACTGCGGTACAGTTGCTACCATAGTAAATGACAAGGATTCTGCAAGTCACACTGTACCCAGCTAACAGAGGTCAGGGAGAGACTAATGTTCCCTTAGCTCCTTGTTCTCACCATCCTGAAATAACTGTTTGAAATACAAATGGAGGGAAAAAAAAAAAAAAAGATGTAGGGATATGTATGAAGGTAAATAAGAGTCTAGATAAACACACAAATAGGTAAAAAATATAGAGTTCAGGATGACAGTAAAAAAAGAATGTATTACTTAGATTGAGCAGATACTCTGTGGTGAGCTTGGTAGCTTAATAGGAAATTATACCTTGCACTTAATTAAAATGTTTTTATGTGGATGAAGAAAATTAAATTTTTGCAGATAATAAAGAAGTGAAGAACAACTTACTCTGACTCACTTATCAGAAGAAGAATGTACTTGTTCCTTTAGAGATGCTTAAATTACAGTACTTCATTAGAACCTAGTATAAGGACAAGGTCCTATCTGCCAGTGTCTGATGTTAAGCTCAGGGAAGATCTTCTCTTGTTCAAATTACAAGGCCCAGAAAGGCTTTCCTAAGTTACTTCATAAACTTGTAATGTGTAAAACAAACTCTGACATAACTTGGCCTGGCTCAATGTAATGTGCTTTATTTTGAAGTGGTTTTTTGTTTGTTTTACAGAGGTGATATTGGGGAAAAGGAAGAGGAAAGAAAAACAAAGCTCGGTAATAAATAACTAGTACTATACAGAGCATGCTAGTGATGTTCTCTGGGGAAAAAAAAAAAAGAGATCATAATAAAGTTTAGGTTAAGATGAACACCAAAATTTTTATCTGGTCAAATTAAATTTCTCATATGAAAAATTCAGTTGGAAATCTAACACAGGAGAGCTTTCTTGCAGGGTTTTGTAACAATTCTGTTTATAGACCCAGTTACAAATAGAATACTGAAAGAAAAAGTGTCGGAAAGGTCTGTAAAATTCTGCTTCCCCAGCCACCTGAGGCAAATAAAAAATTAATGAGTACAAGTAATATAATATAATTAGAAGTTTGTTTTCTTTTTCATTATTAGTATCACTGTAGTACAGGGCAAACAAGAAAAATTTCAGTTCACACTGCTCGTTTCATAAACTTCCAGAAATACTCTCTCAGTACTTCAGCTTTTCCAAGACCTGAAATTTTAGGTTGTGCTGAGCTACCTGCCAGTATCTAGGAGCAAAAGAGATAAATACTTAAATAATGTTCACATATTATAGTCTTGCTTAAACTGATAAAGAATTCTTCTCAAATATAGAAAACAGAGTGCAATTGCTAAGTGATTGTGTGCCTTGTGTCACAGGACTGCAAATGCCACCTCACCCATGTTTGTCCCAAGCAAACTCCTGCGGTGGCCTATCCTGACTTCTTGTTTCTGCTCTGTTCCCATGTGTAGGCAAGTGCTCAGCTGCACCCCCAAAGTCAAGGGCTCTTGCTCTTCTGTTGCCTTCTATTCTAGTCACGAGAGAGGGTGAAAACTGCAAGTGCCCAGGAAGTACAGAGGTTGAGGATTTCTGTGGTTCAGTAGCACATAAACGTCTGTATCTGAGGAGAGGCAGCACCAAAAGACTAGGTACTGCTAACTGCCCAGCCTCACGAGGCAAGTTAATGGGGATCTCTGGAAACAAAGTGTAATGAGAAAACCTCATAGTCTCTGAGGAAATTATGACTTTGGCAGGTTTGTCTGACTTAGCAGTGCAAAAGCACCTCATTCAACTTTTTCTGAAGCCAAGTGCACCACAAGGTGAATCACACTTATAAGAAAGTTCAGTTTGTGTCCGACAGTGCTATACCATTCAGACCTACAGCAAAGGCAAGTTTCACCCACTACTACACCGTACTTATCACTAGTAATGCCTGCAGATCCTCATACTGAAGCTCTGCGCAATATCTCTTGTTCTGTTGAAGGATGTGTTTAAATAAGGCAACTAGATGGCAAAGAAAAAAGAAAAGATACCACAGATCTTTTACTGGTAGGAAGGATCCCTGCCTCCCTCCTAACATTCTTTTCCTAGTGAAAGAATAATTGTAATTATGTTATGTTATATTGTATTTTTCAGAAACTGCTGATTTTAAAACTATTTATAGTCTAGACCTTTTTTTTACTCAAAGTTTTTCTGCTTAATTATTTTGATGAAAAGGGAACAATGTTAATATTGCAATTAACTGAAACTACTAATTTCATTCTGAAGAGATGACAAAAAAATGTCTTCCTTCATATTCAAATTTTGTGTGTATAGCAGATGTTAAATAAGCAGTATCTAAAAAGAAAGGCTCACAAAAAGATTGGATTTTGCAACATTGCATTTCTTGTAGTATTGAATTAATCGACTTCTGATTAATCAAAGTTTAATTCCCATTAACAGATTCCAAAACTTGGAATTAAATGTAAAATAGATTCATTCTCAGAGTAATCTGAATTAATGATTTTGGTCTTCATATAGTAGGACTGTAAAAATAAAAGGATGTTCTTAAAGAAAAAAAAAAGTAAAAACCTTTTTTTGTCAGTTTACATGAATTAACAGTTTTCCTTTCAATTAAGTCATTCCCGAACAGCAAGAAACAACACAGAACCAGCAGGAGGCTGGTTGGCACACAGGAGATTAAAGATGAGAAGATACATTGGTGATTTTAAAGCAGAATTGTCGAAGAAACTCAAATGCTCAAACACAAAGAAGGTAGACAGTAACAAAGAAAGAAAAAAATCATAGGAGAAAAACAAAATAAAACTTGTGGTCAAATTGAAGGTTAGATTGGCAGATTAAGCATCACAGGATTGTGTCAAGTGGATAGCTCAGAAAGGCATGTTATGGAAGAGGTCTCTTTTGTTTGTCAGTACAAACTGAGGGATGAAAGATGGCCTGCATTTAACAGTGGCAGTCTTATGGTTTTAACAGCTGCATGAACCTGAACTGGTTTTAATCTACTTATTGTGAAGAAATAAGTGGTAGATTTGAAACCAAATTTCTTGTAGCTTTCTCATATAGGTGAGCTCTCAGATCAGGTGAGATCTTTAAATTTGACCTACAACAATTTGCTGTAGGTTTGCTTTTATACAGAATTTATTGGGTTTGAGATAGCTGCTTACCTATGTCTGTTTATCCCTGCCATTTTTTCCTTGCATCTCTTTCCTATTTCTTCATAAAAAGGAGTTACCTTTTCAAATTATTCACTGTTTTCTGTACATGAATATTGCTGTTCTGAAGCGTATTTCCTGTAATACACATTCCCCCCCCCACCTCCCACCCCCGCTGCTTAGAAATCTTTTTTTAAAGGTTTATTTTAAATTATAAAGAAAAGAATATGCAATTACATAAGATATTAAAGGAAGTCTTGTGCATACAGAAAATGAAAACTTCAGTGATCAAGCTCTGCCTTTCACATCCAAGAGCAGAACATTCTCCACAATGCTTACTTGTTCACAGTAAATTCCAGATTTAGTACACCTTTTCTTTCTACTGTTTCTAAAACATTAGACATTTTGTAGGTTCGCTAGTTGTTTCTTTTTCGTTTGTTGTTTGTTTTCCTGGTTTTGTACATGTATAAAAATTCAGGGAAAGATTGAAAAGGTTGCTGATAATTGCCTCATGGCAAAAGGGAATCAACTTAGAACTTTAACAAGACTGCACACCAGGTTCTCCATCTGAGACTGGGTAAACTTGGTTATATGTACAAATAGGGGAATGAGAAGCTGGAGAGCAGCCCTGTGCAAAGAGATCTGGGGGGGCTGGGTTGATGGCAAGTTGAATATGAGTCAACAGTGTGCCAGGCAGCCAAAAGGGCCAACCACATCCCGGGGTGCATCAAGCATAGCATAGCTAGCCAGACAAGGCAGGTGACTGTCCCACTCTACACTGCAGTGGTGTGGCCCCGCCTGTAGTACTGTGTGCAGTTTTGGGTGCCTCAGTATAAGAGGGATGTCAGACTATTAAAGTGTGCCCAGAGGATGGTGACATGTCTTGAGGGCCAGATTTATGAGGAGCAGCTGAGGTCACTTAGTTTATTCAGGTTGGAGAAGAGAAGGTTGAGGGGTGACCTCATTGCAGTCTACAACTTTCTCAAGGGGGGCAGTGGACAAGGAGGTGCTGATCTCCTCTCTCTGGTGACCAGCAATAGGAAATGAGGAAGTGGAATGCAGCTGAATCAGGGAAAGTTCAGATTGGACATTAAGAAAAGGTTCTTCACTGAGAGGATGGTCAGTCACTGGAACCGGATGCCCAAGAAATGATCATGGCACTAAGGCCTGACAGAATTCAAGGAGCATCTGGACGTCACTCTTAGTCATATAGTTTAGTCTTAGGTAGTCCTGCAAGGAGCAGGGAGTTGAACTTGATGATCCTTATGGGTCCCTTCCAATTTGAGATATTCTATTGACTCTTTGAGCTGTGTTTTACTGGTGTGTAGTATTGAGCAGGCTGTTTTGAACAATAAATGAGGAAGTTTTTAAAATGCTTACATTGCCTTGCCTAACCAGTGCTGGACGTTTTATCCTCATATAGGTGTTCTGGTGGTGTTTGTCACTTGAGGTTTTTGGTGGCTGCTTCTCTCAGGCACTGCAGTCATGACACGAGTTTTGTAGAAGGAGAACTTCACGTCAAAGAAATGGTTTCAACATGCTGGATATCAGCTTTTAAAGAGTTCAATTTTATGGATTTATTGTGGGTTTATTTTTATTATATAGTTACTGTGAATATTATGACCTATACAATTCTTTTGTTAACAAACTATACAGTATTTCTTTCACTGCTAATAATAATTTTAGCAAATTCAGCACTTCCAGTTTAAAATATTTTGTTCTTGTGAGTTTGATAAGCCTTGTTAAACTTTTCAATCTCAATTTTATATCATTATTTTGAAATAATATAATAATTTTTTCTAGTAAGTAAAAAAAAGCTGAGCTGGATTAATAAGAACTTTACCATAATCAGTAAAAGTATGAATAAATACATATAAATAAATAAAACTTAAATATCTTACATGCTCCATTTGTCATAATTGAATGTCATAATTTACTAGGATTCTTCCAGCCAATAGCATTCAAAAGCACCTGAATTACCCTTAACTCTGCTAATTTTGAAAAAATGCATATCGCTTTTACTTCATAAAGTTTATATTCGTTATCCTAGGATACCTATTTCTCTTAGCAACACTTTATTTTCTTTCTAAACTGCTTCTCAATTCACAGAATCACAGCATCACAGAATGGTCAGGGCTGGAAGAGACCTCTCGAGATCATCTAGCTAAAGCAGCTTCACCTACAGCAGGTGGCACAGAGACACGTCCAGGCAGGCTTGAATGTCTCCAGAGAAGGAGACTCCACAGCCTCTCTGGGCAGCCTGTCCCAGTGATCTGCCACCCTCAAGGTAAAGAAATTTTTCCTCGCATTCAGGTGGAACTTCTTGTGTTGCAGTTTGTGCCCATGGCTCTTTGTCCTGTCGCTGGGCACCACTGAAAAGAGCCTGGCCCCATCCTCTTGACACTTAGGTTATTTATACATATTGATAAGATCCCTCAAAGTCTTCTCTTCCCCAGGCTAAACAGCCCAGCTCTCCCAGCCTTTCCTCATTAGAGGGAAGTTTGGCTGAACACAGTCATGTTGGTCACCTTGCCTTGCCATATAGGCACCTTGTTTTATTGAATCATGAAGGTGGCCACTGCCCCATAGAGAACAGCAAGAAATAATTTACCTATTGTTTCAGCAGTTGCAGGAGCACTTGTAAATACTTTTTGGGTAGAGCAAATGAGTGTTGAAGATGTCTTATGTCTTGAATGTACCTCAATGATCTGAATTTTTTTTATAGCTGTTGCTGACCATTTTACTTTCTGCAATAGTTACAAAGCAAAAGATGTTAGTCAGGTTAGTGCGAGGCTAGAGGCAGCATGCAATCATGAAAGAATCTTTGCTTTAGTGCCGCTCAAAGAAGCACATCTGGATAGTTTGCCATAATCACACAATGAATTGCTCTGTGTTGTGTTATAAATGAAGTGATGGAAGTTTTAAACAAATGTTTTTAAGGCTGCTAGTTATTTGGAAGGATATGTGCTTTGAAAGGCAGAGTAAAGAAATTATGTTCACAGAATAAAGATTCAGGAGTAGTGAATACAATGAAAAGAATTATGAAAAGAAAGTACCCAAAGCAAGTAATTTTTACAGCAAGTAAACACCGAGTAATCTATACTTTAATTTTTTGTACATAAAAAGATATGTAAAACAACAAATAGATATGTTGATATATTAACTTTTTCTTTAGATCATTTGCAAACAAAATGCTTTTATTCTGTTATGAAATTATTTTGTAAAAATGAAGGAGAAGATAAGGCTCCATGCAGATATTTCCTGTGATGATATCTAATTGGGGTTTAGGTTTTTCTTTATTTTTCCAGCTGCAGATTAAAGAATTAGCAGGGCCACAAGAGCCTATAGATATGGATAATTCATTGGTTTTAATTTTGTGCAAACTATTATGAAGAACACTTGCAACAAAACTTTGATCGAGATTATTTCAGACAACAAATGGAAGTGCATACCAAGATCACCCACAATCTGTACTATTAACGTCTGTCCAGTTCGAAGCCAAAAAAACACCCAAAACCAAAGCACCCTTAGGAAGCAGCAGATCACTTTTACACCTTTCTACAACTGCATTTAAGTATATAAATCCAGCTATGAAAATAAGTTTTTCTGAGCCAGAATTTTAGACTGGAAAATCAAGGCATATTACTTAAGATTACATTAGCTGCACCATTTTCCCCCCTAAAATTAATGTAGTTTGAATGACCAGTTACTAGATGGTTCACTTCAAATTGTATCTTCTTTAAAAGCTTTGATACTGGGTGCACTGTGTATAACTTATGTCTGCAAGGCACAGATTTATGTTGCTAGAAATTCTATCTGCACTGCAAAAAGCATTCATTTGAGAATATCATTGGCTTGCTTATATTTTTCTCCTTTTTGTGAATGTGCCTTTGACAGATAGCATATATTGTTAAAATAAAATTCTGCTTCAAAAGGCAATTTCTTTCTCTCACCCTACAGGCATCCACCATAGCTTCAGAAGGGAAGGTATAAACAGGGTGTGTAAAGAGAAGTCGCATGAACTCTAAAGAAAGTAACAAGAGGTGAAACACGTACTGTATTGCCATTTCCTTTGTAGAAGTTAGTCAGATTACATTAATTTTGGAACATACTTGGACTCCTGAGAAAGCCTCTGCTCTCTCAGTGAGGTTTTCATTAGTACGTATATCTGGACTGTTTATTTCTCAGGTCTGGGACCATGTATGTAGTTTCTACTGCCTTTTGAGGCAGGTCTCAGATCAAGGAGGTTTGTACCTTTATGGCATTTATACCAATGACTTCAGGCATTTTGTTGTATTTCTACTCTCTTTGGCAGAACAGTTCACCCATCATTGCGATTTATGTGTTATACCCCAGCTTTCCAATTACCAAATGAAGTAACAACTAAATTAGCAATCCTAAAGGTTTCTTGCAACAGGTAATGCAACATTCAGTGGGCTTTGTTCCATGGTTGTTGTTTAACCCCAGCTGGCAACTAAACACCAAGCAGCCACTTGCTCACTCCCCCTGCATTAGGATCAGGGAGAGAACCAGAAAAGTGAGAAAACTCATGGGCTGAGATAGACAGTTTAATAAGTAAAGCAAAAGCCATGCACACAAGCAAAGCAAAACAAGGAATTCATTCAACACTTCCCATTGGCAGGGGGCATTCAGCCACCTCCAGGACAGCAGGGCTCTATCCCATGTAACAGTTAACTTGGGAAAACAAACACCATCACTCCAAATGTTCCCTCTTTCCTTCTTCCCCCAGCTTTATATGCTGAGCATGACCTCATACAGTATGGAATATCCCTTTGGTCAGTTGGCGCCAGCTGTCCTGGCTGTGTCCCATCCAAACTCCTTGTGCAACACCAGCCTACTCACTGGTGGAGATGTGCGAGAAACAGAAAAGTCCTTGTCTCTGTATAAGCACTGCTCAGCAATAACAAAAACATCCCTGTATTTTCAATACTGTTTTCAGAACAAACCCAAAACATAGCCCCACACTAGGTTGTATGAAGAAAATTAACTCTTTCCCAACAAAAATCAGCACAGTTGTCCATGATAAAATAAAGCAGTTCAACAAGACCAGTAAATCCGGTATTTTTTGTGCCGTATTCCATGTTGCATTGCCACACAGAGAAAATGGTGCTGTTTCATTGGTAAAATAGGTTTAATTATTTCCCCTCTTGCTCTGGGGAAAAATATCTTTCCATATAATGATCCTTTCCTCTAATGCTCTCACTATTGTGTGGAGGTAAAGAAAGTGCTTCCTTTCCTCTGCTTCCTGTCCTGTAATCTCTCTATGTGACCACGGAGAAAAAACACGACACAACCATAAGGTATGTATGGTCTTGAATGTCTGCCCTACACCAGCGCATTCAGCTGTTCCCTTAAGTCAGCAATGCTACTTTCAAGAGTATCCGAGTTGCATTTAACTGAGATTTAAATATAGATACATACACAAATATATCCAAATCATCTCTAACAGACATATTTATATATATGCATGTATATATTTTTATATATGTGAGAGCTGATTTGATACCAGCCAAGAAGTTTCTATATGCATGAGTAATAAAACTTCATAATTTGCAGTTTGTTGCGTGGCAAGTAACTTTCAGTCTGGTTTATAATTATGGACTACAAAACCATCAGTCAGCAGTTTAATAAGACAAGTCAGGAGAAATTAAAATGCAACACTATTCATAAACATTGAAATTTATATAATACGACATTGATAGTGAATAATGCAAAAACACATGTGTTTTTGCTCATAGAGGTACATTCTAGTATTTCCTACAATTTCACCTATTTGCTTATGATTGGGCCTGTTTCATCTACTTCCCAAGTGTTTTCCTGTTGATGAATAGTGTTTTATGTTAGTATTGATCAATGTTTGGTGTTGTTGACTGATCAGAAGCAACATAAGATCTCTTCACCATGAAAGGCAGATCTCAGTTTCTATACTTCTCCAGCAAGTAATTTAGCCACCTGGTCCTCCTCACAGCCTCCCTCTTTCCTTCTCCTGGGATGCTCAAATGCATGTTTGTAGCTCTCCTGCTATCTCAGTGATGCACAGTGTGAATCAGAGGGAAGGACAAGCCAATAAATGAAGATAGGAATGGTATCACGAAGGGCTGTAAACCCTCTGCTCTTAATGCAGATTCAATTCCCATGCCCTAGATTGAAAGTCTTTGGTAGTCTATTTGGTAGCATTTACACTGCACAACTATCCTAGACTGTCCTTGCAGAGCTGAACCTGCACACCTGGTAAACTCATGAGACCGCTCAGGCAAAACATTGTACAGGTGGGCAGAGTCCCAGGTGACTGCTGCCTAAATCATCTGGGCAGTCCAACATAGTATAGTTAGCTATTGGGCAGCTTAGCTCCTTTCCTTTTAACTCAGACCCTGAAAATAATGATTTTGGCTACGGTTTCTGGTCGTTTTTCTCTGGTGCCTACCCTATGTGAGAACTTCTGTTTTTTCACCTTTGTGATCTAAGGAACACATGCACATGTTTTTTTGTAAGACAAAATTTTAGATCAGTGAAAAATTTCCGGGAATGATCCAAAGTCATCGTTTTACAAAAATCAACGCTTAATACCTGGAAATATTTTTGCATGACTTCAGCAAAATTCAGATTTCCTTTCTCTGAATTTTCTCAAGTTTCTTCCAGTTAGCTCTGAATTTCAAGTAATGGCTTCTTTCAGAGACTGCTCCTTGTTTTCACAGGGAGCAGATTCTAGACCATGTCCCCAGGCAGATTGTCAAATAAGTTAGATATCAAAATCACATAAACTTATATCTGTATTACCACTTTTCTGGCCTAATTTGGGAGATTCATGTAGTTGGTGTAGACTCCATCCTCTGCGTTGCAAGCTGCTGGGATGCCTTCTCTACTTCAAATGAGTGTTGTGATTCTCTTCCTTCTCTCCCTTTGTGGTTCCAGGGTTGTTTGGCTGCTCTGACACTTGGCTTCCATACAGCCATCACAGTTTTCAAATGAGATATTTCCATCTTGGATGGCAACTTTCCTCACTCCAGCCTATGCTGAAACACCTCTTATGCCAGGTACAGGAATATTGGCTGTCTCTTCTTTCAAGGGCAGCTGCATAATGGAGGGAAGAAAAAATAGAAACATTGATAAAAAGATGCTTTTATCCCTTCATTTGACTTTTCCGCTGTTGGAAATTACTAAGGAAGAACAAGAATACATGGTCAAGCAGATATAATAAAACAAGTTTAAGGTGGACAACAAATGTGTCTATCCTTCAGTCACTGTACGGACTGCTGCTTGACTAACTTCACATGTGAAAATGACTTTTTCAATAACATCATTCAGTCCATGATACCCAGTTCTTGACAAGATAAAGACCGCTTTTGTTTGAATGAACACAGAGGGCTACAATCCTAGAAATATTTGAATGGTTTGAACTGTTGCTTGAATCTGAACACATGCTCATGACAATTTCTTCTTTTGGAACTCAGTTGTTCCTCTTGTAATCCAAGAAATGTAGTAATTCAGTACTGTATGTCACAGATGATCAGTTACATCAATACTTCCATTCTATAACTGCTACAAAAAATATCCAGTGAGAAATTCACATGCATACCTAGAATGTTTGTAAAACTCTTGAGGGAGCAAAACTTAAAATCAATACATAAATAAGAAGTTAAATCTGTCTTCAAATAATTTGTTAACAGGAAAGGGGCAAAACATTTAATTTGTACATTTTCCAAGAGGAAATATACTAGAAGAATAGAAAAATCCACCTGGATGTTTTCTTTATAACCAGTGGGGTTTTATGACAATGAGAGTAAGTAGAACTACCAAGAAAGAGTAAATACAGCTACCATCTTCAGTGCTCAAAAAAATAACTAAAAAAGTATCAAGTTTTTTATTTTATTTTTTGATCAAAACGTTTCTTACTAAAATTGAGAGATCATTTGTTAGTCAAACTCTACAGTTAATAAAATTTGAAAGGGAGAAAAAAAAAAAAAAAAAAGGAGCTACTTATTAGTGTTTTCATTTTCCTCTGGCTGTTTTTATTTTATGTGCCCAGATTACTTCAGGCACTTGTACTTATCTTGTGCTTCAGTATAATCCTTCAGTGGATTACTGTGAAATAGTAAGCACAGCTCTATATTCACAGTTTCATAAATACATTCAAATACCAAAGGCACTTTTAATTTAAAGTGAAATGAATATCGTTTCCCACTGGAAGCCATTAGATAACTTTCTATAGCACACAAAAGTGAGAGGATGTAGTAACTTTGAAATGGAAAGCACCTTTCTCAACAGATATATTTGTCTTGCGCAGATATCCTAAAAAGTCTGACACATTGAAACATCTTGAAAATGTATTTCTTTCTGTTAGCTATTAAGTAATAAACAGTAGGACCCAGCAGATCTATCTATATAGGATAGATATATCAAATACAGTTCATTTTCACTTGTAGTTATATGTATTTATATAAGGAAATTCAATTCTACTGAATTTAATAGAGTTATTTTAGATTCAGAGTGAGTTAGAGTTGAATTTGGCTTAAAGAAGGCATATACACTGCAACAGTACCATGATCTTATAGTGGAATGCTGATCAAGATGAGAGGCATTGATCATTTTTCATTTTGCAAAGGAATATTCATACAAGCTGCTCCAGCAGCATCATACTTCATTCCTAACATTTTTTATCTTACAGTGCAACACAGGCAACAGTTTCATACTGGAGAGGTCAAGGACAAGAGCAAGTTAAAAGACCAAATACTGACTTATCAAGTATCCACATTTGAAATAAATGCAAAGATTCTCACACTCAGTTATGCTGTGAGAATATTTAAGACACCACTGTAAGAATAAGAATCTGGCATTGTTCATTTTCCTTTCAGTTTTCTTCAGTATGATGGGTTACAGCATTAATCAGAAGGATTCTAGTAGAAAATCCAACTAAAATTCATTCTGTTCACTTACTTGCCTTCACTGTGCAATAGGGGAAAGAAAATACACAATGTTTTTTGGGAGATATATGAGGTATGGTGATACCATTGCCTGCCTAACTGACGAGGACTGATATATCAGGCACCTCCAAGGAACAAATAAAATCAAAATAGCATTAATCCCTAAAAAATCCCTTTGTGACTTGGCCAGTATTCCTACTGCAAAATTGTCACAGCACTCTCAAACTATCAAGCTGCAACAAGGTCTTTCACCACCTCATACCAGCATACTCTTCATACAGTCCCTCTGCTGCCTTCTCCTCACCTCATCCAGAGCATGTTATCTCTCCTTTCACTTTTTCCTCTCTCTGCTTCTTCCTCGGCTGCTCTCTCTTCATCGGCTCTCAACCACTTAACTTCTCCAGCCACAGCTGCACCTTATCTACATCGGCCAACCGAACACCCCTGAAGCCAGCCCACAGTGGTATATTATCAATGCTAATTAACCCAGCTTCACTCTTCTACACAGATTTTCCTTTTCTTTTTAAAGAACATGAGAGGTACACGTGGTTATACATTTGCTGGCAAACCACTTTGTGTTTATAGGTACTTCTTAGCATTCCTCTAGAATATTAGGACCTCTTGCATTAGTATCTACTTTGTGCAGATTTCTACAGCTGGAGGAAAGGTGTGAATTAGTTTATGTTGTTTACCTGAAAATTCTTCAGAACTCATTGCATTACTTAGCTGAATCAGATGGTTTCGGGTTTATTTAGTTCCATGCACTTCTCTGCATATCTAAACATTGTGTCATGTCCATGATGATAATGTGTAAGTTCTAGATGTACTTAGAGACAAACTTAGAGTGATATATTACACAGGCTTCCAGAATTATACAAATAAATCTTTGAAGAATGAGTGTATTTGGCTCAATGATAGCTTGGAGTATCGATAAATAAATTTTAGTTTAAAAATTCAAGCAAGAAAGATCTATAGCATGGGGATAATTTTTAAAATAACATCATCATTCATGATCCGTTGTATTAGTAAATGTTAAAAGTTAATGTGATGCTATTTCTGAAGATAGACACTCCTGTGAACTTCTTCAATGTGTGGTATCTGTTTAGATCCCTACCTATACCAATTTTGGGAGGGTGTTCTCAAACTGAGTTTTTGGGAGGGTGTTCTCAAACTGAGTGTTGTACTCAAAATAGGTACCTGAGGATACACCAATTACTTAGGATGATATTCACAGACACACATCAGAAAGGAATACAGAGTGTTTGTTGCAAGAGTGGACAAGACCTCACAAGAGAAATTTACCTTTTCCTGTGCCTAGTCTGGTATAGCATAACTAGGATTTCTTTCGTCAGTGCAAAACCCGCAGTAGCTTATTTTGGAGTCCTTAACTTAGGGAATTATTGAAGGAATTGACCATAATATAACAGGGCAGATCGATGAATAAGTGTAATGATGGGGTATTTTTATCACCTTGGGTCTGTAATTTCCATATTGTATTTTAAGTTCTACATTAAGAATAGCTGGTCACTTGGAAGTGTCTGTGACTCTGGGGTTATTCTTTATGTGGTGGGGCATTTGATTCAGTTCACTGATTTCATGAGATAATTTTAAAAAAAACATTAAAATGCCTACATAGCCTTGTACTTTGGAAAGAAAAAACTGTATGTGAAAACATGTCTCCATTAACTACTACCTCTTAAGCATGTAAATAAATGCCACCTTAAGGAAAACCAGTTAACTTCCATTCCTAAGTGTCACAGTTTAACCCCAGCAAGTAACTAAGTACCACAGCACCTGCTCACTGGCCCTGGTGGGATGGGGAAGAACGTCAGAAAAAGGTAAAACCTGTGGGTTGAGATAACAACAGTTTAATAATTTAAATAAAGTTTAAAAAATGCAAGCAAACAAACAAACCCCCCAACAATAACAATAATAGTTGTAATGAAAGGAAAGAGAGAGGGGAATAAAACCCAAAAGCAAAATCACAAGTGATGCACAATACAATTACTCACCACCTGCTGACCGATGCCCAGCCAGTCCCAGAGCAGCGATTGGTG
This sequence comes from Falco peregrinus, assembly GCF_023634155.1. Classification (NCBI taxonomy): domain Eukaryota; kingdom Metazoa; phylum Chordata; class Aves; order Falconiformes; family Falconidae; genus Falco; species Falco peregrinus. The sequence continues at coordinate 12,224,157 of NC_073726.1, read as the reverse complement.
GCTCCTGGTCAACACCCCCCTGGTTTGTACACTAAGCATGCTGTTTGATGGTATGGAACATCCATTTTGCTAGTTTGTGTCAGCTGTCCTGGCTCTGATCCCCCCACAGCTTCTTGTGTACATGCTCACTGACAGAACATGGGAGACTTGAAAAGTCCTAGATTTAGAGTAAGCAGTAAGCTAAGTAAGATTACTTAGCAACAACTAAAACATCAGTGTGTTATCAACGTTATTCTTGTACTAAATCCAAATCACAGACAGCACTGTACCAGCTACTAGGAAGAAAATTAACTCTATCCCAGCCAAAAACAGGACACTAAGATACCCATGCTGTAAAAATAATCACAGAATCACAGCATCGCAGAATGGTCAGGGTTGGAAGGGACCTCTGGAGACCATCTAGTCCAACCCTCTGCTAAAGCAGCTTCACCCAGAGCAGGTGTCACAGAGATACGTCCAGGTGGGCTTTGAATGTCTCCAGAGAAGGAGACCCCACAGCCTCTCTGGGCAGCCTGTCCCAGTGATCTGCCACCCTCAAGGTAAAGAAATTTTTCCTCACATTCAGGTGGAACTTCTTGTGTTGCAGTTTGTGCCCATGGCTCTTCGACCTGTCGCTGGGCACCACTGAAAAGAGCCTGGCCCCATCCTCTTGAAACTTGCCCTTAAGTTACTTACACACATTGATAACCCCCTCAAAGTCTTCTCCAGGCTAAACAGGCTCAGCTCTCTCAGCCTTTCTCATAAGGAAATTTTCCAGTCTCCTAATTGCTTTTGTAGCCCTCTGCTGGACCCTCTCCAGTAATTCCTTGTCTCCTCTGAACTGTGGAGCCCAGAACTAGACACAGTAGTCCAGGTGCAGGCTCACCAGGGCAGAGTAGAGGGGAAGCATAACCCCTGACCTTCTGGCCACGCTCCCTCTCATGCACCCCAGGATGACATTGACCTTCTGGGCCACAAGGGCACGCTACTGGCTCAAGGTCAACATGCTGTCCATGAGGACTCCCAGGTCCTTCTCTGTAGAACTCTTTTCCAGCAGGTCAGCCACTGGCCTGTGCTGGTGCCTGGGACTGCCCCTCCCCAGGTGCAAGACCCAACACTTGTTTTTGTTGAACTTCATTAGGTTCCTTTCCATCCAGCTCTCCAGCCTGCCCAGCCCTGGCTGAATGGCAGCACAGGCTTCTGGGAGATCAGCCGCTCCTCCCAGTTTTGTGTCATCAGCAAAGCTGTTGAGGCTGTCTCTGTCCCCTGATCAAGGTCATTGATGAATAGGTTGAACAAGCCTGGACCCAGTACTGACCCTTGGGGAACATCACTAGTTACTGGCTTCCAACTAGACTCTGTACGGTTGATCACAACTTTGTGAACTCTGCCATCCAGCCAGTTCTCAATCCACCTCTCTCTCAATCCGCTCATCTAACCCACACTTCCTGAGCTTACCTATGAGGATGTTATGGGAGACAGTGTCTAAAGCCTTGCTGCAGTCAAGGTAGACAACATCTCTTGCTCTCCCCTCATCTATCCAGCCAGTCATTTCATCATAGAAGGCTATCACTTTGGTCAAGCATGATCCATGTTGACTGCTCCCAATGACCTTCTTTTCCTCCACATGCTTCAAGATGACCTCCAGGATGAGCTGTTTCATCATCTTTCCAGGGATGGAGGTAAGGTTGACTGGTCTGTAGTTTTCTGGGTCCTCCTTCTTGCCCTTTTTGAAGACTGGAGTGACCTTGGCTTTCCTCCCATCCTCAGACACCTCTCCTGTTCTCCATGACCTTTCAAAGATGATGGAGAGTGGCTTAGCAATAACATCTGCCAGCTCCCTCAGCACTCAGGGGTGCATCCCGTTGGGGCACATGGGTTTGTGAGTGTTGGGTTTGTGAGTGTCAGGTTTGCTTAAGTGATCTCTAACCTGATCATCCTCAATCAGAGGAAAGTCTTCCCTTCTCCAGACTTTGTCTCTTGCCTCCATGATCTGGGATTCCTGAGGACTGGCCTTAGCAGTAAAGACTGAAGCAAAGGCAGCATTCAGTAACTCCACTTTCTCTGTATCCTTTGTCACCAGGGTACCCACCTCATTCAGCAGGAGACCCACATTTTCCCATCATCCTTTTGCTACTGATGTACTTGAAGAAGCCCTTCTTGTTGTCATTGACCTCCCTCACCAGATTTAATTCCAAACAGACCTCCCTGCCTGTTCTGACAACGTTCTTGTATTCCTTCCTAGTGGCCTGCTTCTTTTTCCACATTCCATAAACTTCCTTCTTTGGTGCGAGTTTTGCCAGAATCTCCTTGATCATCCATGCAGGTCTCCTTCCCCCTTTGCTTGATTTCTTACTCATAGGGATGCACTGATCTTGAGCTTGGAGGAAGTGATGCCTGAATATTAGCCAGCTCTCTTGGACCCCCTTTTATCCCTCAGCCCTACCCATGAAAACTGGAATTTTAACTTGAATATCTTGAATATTAGGAGGCATTCAAACCTTTTATTGCCAAATATGAAACTATAGTACATTTTTATTTTTTTCCTTAAATAAACAGGATGAATTGTCCTGACTGCCCATGTGTCTGTTTGCCAGTCTAATGAGCTACAGGGACAAGAAATCTGAAAGCCCTTACAGATCCCAAGTCTCAAATCCCTTTCTTTTTGAAATGGATACATGTTTAAGACAAAGCTCCTTAGTTTCTAAAATGTCTTGTAACAGGCAGACAATTTTGCAGCAGATACAACTGCTTGTTTTGACATAAAGAAATCTGCATTTTCCAGTGGAAAAAACATTGTGTCAAAAATTTCTTGGCTACCTTTATCAGGCAATTTGATGCACTACATGTAGCTGACTGACTTGAGAGTTCATGACTGACTCGAGAGTTCAGTTGAAGTACGGGAAAAATAAAGTGGATTTCCAATAGATGCTGCTCCATGCTGTTACTGTGCAGTTATGCCCATCTACCATATGACAGAAGACTAAAACAGTGATTTTCAACTCCCAGCTTCCAGTGTTATTTTTGTAGCCAAATAGATATTACACATTTTGTAGAAACTAACAAAAACAAGAAGGGTACACAGTTAGAAATCTAATGGTCACCATCTAACCTTATATATGAACAGAAATTCACTATAAGGAAAAAGAGTGTTCCAGTCACATCATAAATATGGAGTAATCAGATTTCCTGATCCCCTTAAACTCTTCTCTCATGCACTGAATAGCATATTTAAATATTTTGCAACAGTGAATGCTAACTGCTGACACTACAGTGCACATATCATAACCTTGAAGTAATTACTACTGAATATATGATTATCGTTTTTCTGTCTCCTTGTCTGTCTCTTTCTAGTGTTGCATACATCCATGTACTCTTATCTGTTTATACTTTGCTTTACACGTGTATCTCTTTACTCTCAAAATGTCTCAATGTCATTTTTTTCTCTCTTTCCTGATATACTTTCTGCATTCTAAATGTCTCAGGCAGCAAGTAAAGACATCTTACAATTTTTACGTGGATTACTTTTTTTTTTTTATCTGTACATCAATGTTAATAGAAAGTTTAAGGCAAAGATAATGTGAGGTCACAGAAATTAGGCAAACATGGAATCAATAAAAATATCAACATATGTGACTAACTGGAAATAAACTAATGAGCTTGCAAGAAAAGGAAGACCTAATTATAGTAGCAGAATATCATAAGAAGAGAGACATATTTTTAATAGGAGATGACGTACAAAAGGATCTGGAAATTGGAAAGACAGGCAATGTATACTGTAAGGAATTGAAGCTAGAAAAGGGGAGATAACACTGATTGCATGTATCTAAATGCATGAAAGCATTTGCACTCAGCAAGACAGCAAGGACAGAAGTGATATTGAGAACTTTGAACTGTATTACATCCCTCAGTTTGTAAGAATTCCCATGCTATATCAAATCTCTCATTTATTTGGCTGAGTATCTTGTCTAAAAGTTTCTCATACTGCCTCTTTTCAGAAAAAATATATGCACAGTACACAGAGGTAGTATAGTCTGCCTTTCATCTTAGATTTTTTCTCAATTATTACAGTTTTGTATAAGCCCTGAAGCACAGGAGTTAATACACATTCTTAAGGTAGTGTTATTGCCACAGTAATGCCATATAAAAATCTCACACTGTGCAATTTATATATATTGAGTTTGGAAAGTTCTTGACCTTGAGAACTGTGGCAATAAGTTTCAAAGCCAACCACACACGGTGTGGAAAAGGAATTTCTTTACAGGTACAATTTTTCAAATGTCTCTGAATGTTCACTTTTCTTGAATAATGAAACAGGGGAAGAAGTAATTTCTGACAACTGGGATATACTTAATGTCCATGTTCTTTTCCCTAGTTAAGGATCTTAACTTCTTATTCTCTGACAAATATGTTAGTGAATGTTGCTTCCCTGTAGACCATTTTTTTGTGAGGAAGTAAATTTTGATTCTTGCATTCCTTTTCATTAGTTAGATGAAGTTCATTATCCTAATGCTTTTAAAGTTGCTGCTGATTTGTCAGGGTCCGCTGCTTCTGAGTAACTGAAATATTTTGCCATATCTTAGCCTGCTTCCACTTCCACGTCATCTATAAATACAAGAGATAATCTGGGATCTTTTGTGGAAACAGAAGTTATCCAAAGATTTGCATTATGCCATGATAAAAGCTGAAACAAGATCTACAGAGGGAGTTAAAATCCATTAAAAGTCCAACTGGAAAACAGTCATACTTTTTGGCACGCAAGCCAGATCTGAAACAGCTGTATGGAGCATATATTTTTACTCTGTTCTACTGAAATATGATATTGAACTCCATCTATATCTGATTTTTCCTCTCTTCAGCTACACTGATTGGTATAATAAAATGTATTACTTCATCCTGAAAACCTTGTCTTGCTACTTCCCTACTGAGACACCATGACACGTATTTAATTCTACCTTTTTCATTGGCTTTCCTAGGATTTTTATTAATGCAAGTTATTTATTGATCATTGCATGCCTGCTTAACTTCTTTATTACTTTTTGGACATTTAAAATAATCTTTTGGAAACATAAATACATGTCCATCTATCCCCAGTTTTTCTTTTTCCTACCGCTTTTCTGATTATTCATAGTAATAACCTATTGCCTTTTATATATATATATATATGGAGTCCTTGCCTACATATATGAACACACTATTCTATTGAACTTCAAGATCCATATGATTAATTACTCTTCAGCTCAGATCTTCATCAAAACCTTAATAAAAAAAAAAAAGTGAGCATTGTCACATTCCCTCAATATTTGGAAAAAAAAAAAGAGTGGGGGAGTGTACGGTGCAGGGAATGTGGAAATGGAGAAAAGAACTCATTACAGTCCTTTTCTGGCTGGGTAGAAAATCTTCTTTCCCCCTAAAAGGCAGAAGATGAAATCGTGTTATCATGTTCAAAAGATTATGAAAAGATATCTTTAGGTATGGGACAAAAATGACTGATAATAGCAAAAAAGTTAATTAAGGCTGTTTGATGTGATGTTATTAAATACAACAGAACTTTTTTAGAAGGGGAATGTATGAAAAAAACAACTTGGGAAATATGAAAATTTATGTATTAGCAAGGAGAAACTAATTAGGTGCTGTTGAGGTGACAGGACTAACTGAAAGATGTTGAAGAATAGTAGGAAAGGCTGTTAAAGCTGCTAACTATGCTCATAAGCCATTAGAGACATATACCACAGTTAAGTTACAAAGCAGTTGTCTGAAATTTAAGATAACAGTCAAAGAAATGGGGACATAATCCAATACTAAAATGAAGAACACAAAAAAATATGTTTTCTGTAAAGATTTTTCTCCTCCAAAATAACTTAGGCTATTTACATAGTGTTAATTTTGCACATTCTCCTTGTAAGGCTGGGTAGGAATTATCAAAGACCAGAGTTGTCATAATTTATTCAACAAACACTCTGGTCTCTAATTAGAGGTCATTATTTCCTCACTGCTTGTGTCTATAACTTCACCTTAGCTGATTGTTTTTCTCATTACTAATTGCACAAATTGAAGTTCCTTTTTAATCAGACAATTTAATGTTTCCCTTTTTGTCAATAAAGCTATATACCACTTTTCATGGTTAACTGTCAAAGCTGCATAATCATAGTTCCAATGACTGCATTTAATATGATGGAGACAGAAAGCTCATATCAGTTTTGTCTAATTTTCTAAGCTGTGATGAAAGCCATCAACATTATGCTACTGTCTTCAGTTCAGACTTACAAAAATTCCTCCCAGCAGAAAAACACCATTGGAAAGATAGCATCACAGTAAGTCATATTAGGCAAAATATTGCAGGGGATCTAATAGCAGAGCTCTGTAATTTATACCTTTGATTTGGCAATAAAATTAAAAAGTTGTGGGAAAGACTGATTCTGGCCAACATGACACTAACATTTTTCAGAAATGTATTAAATCAGAAAAAAATGGTGGGAATTTTTTAAACATTTCAGCTAATAAGAAATTATATGCTTCTATGTATTTTGAAGTGTCCTGCAACACTTGCAAAATATCATGCCAGAAACAAAGAGCTATTACTTAAAAATACGTGCCTCAAGTGTTAGGGTACAAATTAGGTAAGTCAGAATCTATGTTCAATTCCCTTTTCTGATCTGATACTGAAATTTGAATTTAATTTCTTTTATCCAAGAAAGTTACACTGAACAAAGATCAGTGAGATAATCCTGGAAGAAGAATATCTCAATAATCCTACTTATGGCTGAATGCAGTCCCTAGTGATGAGTGAAAAAAAAGTTTCTTCAGGATCTTTAATAAATTGAAACATTTTATTATTGAAATATAAATCTTCTCCCTCTTACATTCTACAATTCGCATTGCCAAATTAGCAGGAAGGACTGCCTCCTTCACTATATAGCTAAAATGAAAGTCAGATGATATCTATATCTGCCTTAAATTTCTTGTAATATGCAACTTTTTCCTCCCCAACGGTTGAAATAAGTACCTTGTACGGGCTATGTTTAAACTATATGCTAAGTCTGGGTTTTGATGTCTCCTTCAGGACATTTTAGTGTGATGTCCAGGACACTGCTACATCACTGGAGTCCTCAAGGTGGCAACCGACCCTAGAAGGCACTTCTGTTTCTAACCGTTGTGAGATCTGAACAGTCAGTGGGGGTTTCATGGGGTCACATTCTGTTATAATTGACATTACTGTGGATCTGCACCACTCACGAAGGGGTCTACTGTTGAGAAATGGGAGAATGATAACTGATACGGACAATTAGTAAAGCAAGAAGAAATATGAGATATGAACTTAAGACAAAACTTGTAGTGAGATAAAGGAAATATGCATGAACGAAAAGAATCTGGCTAACTAAATGAAACTGTTAAGCTCTGCTGTGTTGCTTTAAACATAGGGTGGGTAGAAGAGAAATAAAACATTTCCTTTTCTATCTGTATTCAGGCAAAAAAGGCCTTAGGTATTCAGCCTAAAATGGCTACAATACTTGTTTCATTTGCTTTCATAAATGTAATAATATACTACACTTTTTATTCATGCTTTGGAAATCCTTCTGCCTAGGTAGCCAATAGCTGACCATTACAACCTGTAAAACTAAGAGTATATACAAAGAGGAATGTTATGCCATTTAGTGATTAACGATGTAAACATTCATGTTGTGTTAATATTTTCAATAGAAAACTAGTCACAAATCAAGTGAGAAAACTATGTATTTACTATTTCTCATTGTACATATCAACTTTTACCATTGTACCCTCAAAGGTCTGTAACAGAGACATGCAGATTAGAACTTAGACTGTGTTAACTAAGACATAGAACGGAAAATTTAAACAAAGAACAGCAGTTAGGAAGTGGGAAAAGGAACATAATTCCCTCCGAGTGCCATGTGATATAAAAAAATGTAATCACAATAAACAAGCAAGGAATTTTTCTTAGGTCACAGATAGAAGATGGGGCCATCCTTGTGAGAAGGGTCTTAGCTTTCTGTCTATACATTTGGGAGGGGAAATGGGGAAGGAGGAGCCAGTAGCTTCATTAGACAAGTAAACTCTGTCTTAAATCACTAGTGGAAGGTTCTGGGGAGAACACCTGAAAGCTGCAAGATTTTGTGATGGCTCGTGAATGTATGGACTAGTTGCTCTCCCATCTCCAGTCACTGGTATCCACTCAAAGGGCACACTTACCACACCCTGCCTCAAGACTGCAGCTTAGCAGGAGATAGGGCTAGAGAAGGTTTGAGCAGTGGCAAATAAAAACTGTCATTCAAGTGACAGCAGAACCTCCCTCCGTGGAATGGTAGTGGGAAATAATTTCCAGTTTCTAACATGAACAGATAACTACTATCTGCAGTTGTCTGAGTACCTTCCTGGGAATAATCGGGTTTGCTGCTCCAGGGAACATAACAAAGAGTACTTGACGCCTAAAAGTAATCTTGCTCCAGACAGCAGTGAGACAGAATCTAACAGCTTAAATATTTTAGGAACGACTTGCTAAACTACCTCTTAAGTTTAAAACTGCATCCTTTCAAACAAAAACTTTGATGGGGAAGACTGATTTGTCTCTCACTTTTGAGATACTGCGGATGCTTCTGGGCAAGAAAACTAATCGATGCAACAAGTCCAATATACAGTGTAAGCATACTTGAAAGTATGCTATCTACTTAAACAAACAAACAAACAAACAAACAACCTACTACAAAAATACAGTGAATTTTTAGTTCAAGAAGTATACTCTACCAAAAGTCCAGCAAACATACGCATGGGAAATGTTATGATACACTCATTTGGAGGGGAGGGGGCACAGAAACCCTACTCTTCCCACCTACCACCAGGTACTGTTTGAGAGCTTGGAATCAACAACAGTTTTGCAGAGCAACTGCCTTGAGTAAGCATATTTGCATCTGTGGTTGCCCACACAGTCTAAGGCACAGGTCAAATATAGTCAGTTTTTACTGGCATTCACATTTTTTTAAAAATATTTGCTTAAATCTAAATCTGACACTTTGTATACTTTAAATTACCACATCTAACTCTGATGTTAGGCTAAAAATTTTTTTAAAAAAAACCAACATCTCTTCCAAAGCTCTTAATGTATGTTTTTGGAGAATTAAATTTGTGGTTCATAAATTCACTTTCCTAATTAATTTACTTTTTTTTGACATCCTCCATGAAATCCAGGACTGCTGTCTCTCACATCAAATCTGCCTCCAGAGCCCAAAATATTTTGATGGTTTAGTTGGCATCAGTTCATCGCTTTTCATTTAACTTTAAAACTATTCTCTGTAAATATTTAAGTAGCAATACCTTAAAAGAATGAAAGTAGGTGAAAAGAACATACATATCTTTTTCATATTCAGCATTCAAAGTCACAGTTTTCTTTGTGAGCTTTAAGTGACATTAAAAGTAACAAATTTTGCTTTTCTGAAAGATTCAATAGACCAAGGGAGCAATAAAAAAAACTTATAGATCTTACAGTGCTTTACCTAACTTGTCAAATACCTTCTCAGTCATTTTTATGTGGACTGTCAAGAAAATACACAGGATCCAGTATACTGAAACAAAAGTACTTAGGTGTGATAACACACACCTCCATCCCCAGTATATGAACGCTGTAAGGAACTTTAATGATGTTCTTGTGTTATTAGACAATGAAAAGATATATAGCATAAATTACATAGCAGAGTTAATTCTGAGATTATAAGGAACTCTGTCCTCTGTTGCACTCATTTTTGTACAGCTGATAGTTCTACAAAATTATATAGTAATACTGTGCTCATAGCCAATTATTTACCCCAGATTGCTCTATGTTACTTCTAGGTCAGATGATGCTAAGTGCAGTAACTACATGGGCCTCACTGCTCTTAGCATCATCTGACCTAGAAGTAACATAGTTGTAAGCCATCCAGCAGCATTTAGATTCTGAATCAATTGGTTATGAGGAAAGTTTTATATAGTCCCACTATAATTTTCTGATTTTCTCAGATCCGGAAACTCCTTTGTTTTGAAATGCTAGGCCTTACCCGTTTTTACAAAGTTCTTGGCTAAATTCCATCCTATACCTATGAGTAAATTTGATGTTCAGAACAGTTTTGGTTCCAGCTGCTGAATTAGTGGAATCTAAAATAAGACCTACGATTGCACAGTATAGAAGCAGGTGCAGCAGGATAAGCCGCATAACCCAAAAGCTGGAGCTGAACAGACTGTCCTTGTACACAGGGAGAGGAAAAAGGCAAGGGCTGTCTGTCAGTCAGAATAATGCTATAGTTACTAAGGACTAGGTACGCCTTTGTGATACTGTTATCTCAAAATCTTTGCTAAATTTTAGGCCAAACCTCCCTACCACTCATGTGCAAAGCTGGTATCCAGATCATATTTGCTGTAAACCTTGTATTGGGTGTTCCCAGCAAGGTTTTGGTAGTGAGGCGCAGCGGGGGCTGCCCCAAGCCGGACACAGCTGGTTTCGTTGAGCGCAGCAATCAAGGTGGTGGCACATCTGGGAAAACATTTAAGGAAGGATAAAAATGCTGCACAGCTGTGAGAGAGAGAAGTGAGGAAAATGTGACAGAAACAGCCCTGAAGCCACCAAGGTCAGAGAAGAAGGAGGCAGAGGAGGTGCTCCAGGTGCCACGGCAAAGATTCCCCTGCAGCCACTGATTCTTCTGGCTACAGAGAAGCTGGTTGTCCCCCTGCAGCCCCTGTACAACTTTGGTAGAGCACCTATCTGCACTGCAGCCCCTAAAGGACTCTGTGCTGGAGCAGGTGGAGGTGCCCTGAATGAAGTTGCAGCCATTGGAGAACCCACACTGGAGCAGGCTCCTGGCAGAACCTATGGCCCATGAAGAGGAGCCCATGCAGGAGCTGCTTTTCTGTCAGGAACTTCAGCCTGTGGGGGGACTGGCACTGGAGCAGTCTGCTCCTGAAGGACTGTGCTCCATGGAGAGGATCCGTGCTGCAGCAGCAGTTCTTGACGAACTGGAGCCTGTGGAAGGTAGAAGTGTTGGGAATGAAGGAGTGAAGTTGAGCTTTGGAAGTGGTATGGAGAAATAGTGTGAAATAGGGACAATGAACATGGATTGTGATTGTATATGTCTGCTCAAGGAATGTGGGTATGGTGACTGGTCACAGGTGTGGTATCTGGTCACATAGCCACACAGCTTTGAGGAGATGCCTACCCTTCTTCCTCTAACAAAGGGGCTATTTATAAAAAGGATGAGAAAAGGATGAGAGACATTCCAATGTGATCTAGAGGGAGTGCTAAGTCTCCTTGCTGGAGAAGATCGGATGGTGACAAGGACATGAATCACCTACAAACCTGCAAGACCACCACATTCCAGGCAAAGGACTGATAAGCTAATTAACATACGAAGCGAGAGTAAGGGGTTTAGGTAACGAATATGTATAGGCGTTAATTGAATATTCATTTGTTTTATTGTATAAATGTGAGACGGTGCGTCACTTCGGGCACGCGCAGTTGTGGAGGAGCGATCCCCCGTGCATCTGCGCACAATAAGCATACCTACTTTATAACTTTCGAGTTATAGAGTTTAATCCCGTACGTCAGAAGAAGGAGATGAGTGAAAGTTGTTTTAATCTTTTTCATTACTCTCCTACTCCCCCCCCCCCCTTCCCCCCCAATAAATTTAAACAAATTTCCCCAAGTCCAGCCTGTTTTGCCAGTAATTGTGATTGGTGAGTTATCTCCATGTCCTTATCTATATCCATGAACTTTTCTATTTTATTTCATCCCCCTGTTCTGGTGGAGAGGAGTGAGAGGGCACGCTGGTGGACATCTACCAGCCAGTCAATATCAACCCACCATAAGCCTGGATGAGTATATCTGGCTGGAAATATAAGTTAGAGGTCAAGTGATTTTTTTATTCAAATTTTACAGGAAGGATAGGTATTACATCATTGGTGGGTTTGTAATTCTCAAGTGTCTTTATGTTGTTCTCCAAGGAAAGATAGTGAAACATTTCTTCTTAAAAATGACATAAAAGGGTAAGAAAGTACCATGCATTTTCTTGGATCAAAAAACATAGGATGTGGCAGTTGTCAAATAGAAGGGATGATAAAATCTGCAAGGACACACTGATGCATTTTTCTGTCAAATACAGTGAAGTTCACCTGGACCAGATTCATACAGCTTTTTCCCTCAGGTTGTCAGATATCTGGAGTAACTTTTCAGTACAGAAATATCATTACTTTTTATATATAATTTCTCAAATTAATTTTAAGTAAGAAAATTGAGCACTGGCGCATATTTCTTTTTTTTTTTCCCCCGAAGTATTTTAGATGAAGTTTCAAAAGGCAAAAGAAGTATTTAAAAAGATCCTCTTCATCAGAATATGACCTTCAGTAAGAAGCTGCCATCAAGACAGTGAGACAGTCAGAATTATTAACTGGACCCCAGAGAACTCAATTGTAAGCAGTTTTGCAAGGTTTGGGTGTTACAGTATACAAATCAGACAGTAGAACCTTTAACTTTGCTAATGATATCCATCACTCTAGACTTCCAACATTCTGGATAGTATATCAGCTGATTCACCTTTGTTATGTGAAAACACATAGATCCCAGTGATTCATTAATGTTACATTTGCATTAGCAGAATATTCACTCACCCTGAGGCTTGTGTAACAGCAATACACAGTAAGAAGAAAGAATTTCAGGTTGTGCCAGACTTTTTTGTAAATACTTCATTTTGTCTAGAGGTAAATATAAAAAAAGGACCACTGTCATGCTTGTTATTCTAGTTAAGACTGAGACAATAGATGAAAACTACAACACAAAGTAGGCTGAGTCGTCAAGCGGTAATGCAGACAATACGTGTCATGCACAGCATTCTGAGGTCACAAAAATCAGGCAATGATTTGGTCCACAAGCACACGGCAGTTATTATCCACTCATCAATAGCTCACCCTCAGTGTTAGTCACCATTACACTTCCTCGAGAGATGGTGTTCTGACTGGGGATATGAAATTTGCAGCCACTGTTTTTCATTTCCTTTTGCACCATGATAAAAAGGAAGGATCTAGATTGACCAGGCTTGGTACATGCATTTGCTAGTTCTGCACTACCTCTATTCCAGGCAGTATTAACTTCCAAATCAGTCTGATAAGAATGTTTCGGTTTTAGAGTGAGTTACATTTGTGACCTGATGGATTTCATCCACATATAGTGATCTCTATATAGTCAATAGAGAGAGTAATTCCAAAATTCCTTATTTGTCTCCCTGTCTGTGAGGAAGATGGAGTTTGTTCTGGCTACCTGGATAATCCAGTCAGTTGTTCAAAGATCTAGTTTAGACCAGATCCAAACCTTTCCTCTTACTAAGTTAGGAATCCAAATACTTTAACTTGGGTGAAATGAATCAGCACCTTCAGGGGACTATTCAGAGACTAACTAATAGAAGTCTAACTACTGCCTAATTAGGAGAGTTCAGTCTCCAGACAAGCAGACAAGTCTCTCTAGGACAGGTATCACACGGAGAGCTTGCACACTTAAGTCAGTTGATTTTAGTTATCCCTGTGAATAAACTCCCTCCAGCCTGATCTCTTCGGGCAGCCATCATTCACAGTTTATTACATATCCTTCTCTCTCTCTCTCACACACACACACACACGGTTCTTTTATCATAAAGAGCTATGGTAATTCTCCAAGAATAATGAATTTTTAATATTAGTATTGTTACAAAGCCTTTTTCCTGTCTAGACTTTAGACATGTGACAGTAAACAGAAGCAATACTTCTCTCACCAAACACCGTGATGGAAAGGGCTAATCTTTCAGCCTACACATGACTTCCATCAGGCAGCTACTCAAATTAAGGTGAGATATGGGGACTCAAAATGATAGCAGTCAATGGAAAATCTATCTCTGTGAATGGCAGCAATAATAATTCAGAGGATATTGTTGTGATGGAACCTCACGTTACTGCATTTTCTGCAAGCGTCTGAAGTACCACCTGTTAAAGTAAAAGAGTTTGTAGCTGTACGAATGCATACATACATTTCAGCAAGATCTATTTCAGTTTGATCTCCCATGAATACATTATGTGCTGGAATAACTTTAATTTTTCTCACCTCCCTATCAAATCTAATTTCAGTCAAATATACTTTTTTACTTTCAAAAGAGACTGTGTTAACAATGTTGATATTGCTCCTACTGTTAATAGTCCAAAATACTACAAGGGGAAAAAAGAGAGAGTCCTTTCAGTAAAATGCAAAATTCACCAGAAACACATCACACCTTCATGGGTTTGTTGCATTCCACGTAATGAGGAGCAGTAAATTCACTCTAAATTAAAAAATAGAAAAAGCCGTGTATTTTTCCACTTTATGACAGTATTTATTCACACCGTACTTCCTACTAATAAACACTATCAAAGTTGCTCTAAGAAACCACAGTCCGCAGTGACTGTTTAGTTTTTTAAAAGTTTTGAGGACACATGATTCAGTTCTGGATCTGGGATGTTCATTTTAACTGCCTAATAATGTGAATAAAAGATATGTTCTTGGAGTCTCTCCTCTAGTGTTGCTCTGTCGTGCCTGCCTGAGTTGTTCTCACCATAATTGGTTATCACAATATTGGGGAAGGTGGTGAATACGTATTGTTTAAATGCATGTTAAATTACCTAAAAAAGAATCAAAGGCTGTGATCTTGAGGTATCTTGTGATACGTGAGTATAAATAAATTTAACTCCATTATCTTTAATAAAGCTGTAAGGTTCCAGTCTGTACCATAAAGATGCTTACCTGTGATTTCAGTTAATGACCTAGTCATACAAGAAAGTTCATTTTAAACTGCTTAAAGTTGAGAAAGCAGGTTGCATGTGGAGATTTGTAAATTTGTTCAGTAGTTGGAAGCAGTATTGCTAACATTTTTATTTCCTCAGCCTTCTGTTAATTGTCATTCCTACCTCTGGGCACATACCCAACAGAAGCATACTGGTCCTTGATACAGTCTTGAAGTACCTCTGGAGGATTCCAGGAAATGGACTCCTCCCACATAAATTCAGTAATCTAAGGTGAGCAGGTCATATTAGGCCCCTTTTCTAGTCAATGAAGAAAAATAGGTACAATAAGGGGTAGTAAGATGCAGTACATCTGACCGTTGGTCAGATTTATTCCAAAATGCTCCCATTGACTGTTGAGTATAAGGGAGAATTAGTGTCACCTGCTGAGACATAGAAGTAAATGTCTTCTTCTAGCCAAAAGAATACCCATTGAACTTGAAAATATTTTGCACAAAAATATAAGGTTATATACAACAGACTTGTAAAAGAGGATGAATATTCCAATAATTAAACAATTAAATACTCAGATAATTGAATAATGACTTAATGTAAATCTATTATAGCTAAAGCAATCACCTCCACTGAAGAATCATTTCCCAGAAGATTAACAAAATCACATCTGTTAATCTCTGAAGGGTGAAAATAGTATGTCAACATTTTTTTCCTCATAATAGCATTTTTAATCTGAAGAAACTCTGCTGACCTTCTTAGCAACATAATGCTTCAAAACTGATAAAATCAATCGATAAAAGTCAGAGAAAATATTAGATACTCAACCATTCCTGCAATTAAAATTTTGATAATAATAATTACGAGAATGTGGAAAATATTTATAGGATATATTTATGCTTAGTACTTTTAACTGTCTAGTGAGGTTTCCTGTATTTATCCATCTACTCAAATATTCTGAAGTAGTATCTTAAAAGTGAAATATATGGTATATTTCTCATTTCATATTTTCTTAATAGACAAGGTTTAAATACAGAAAAACTGGATATTCATAGAATTGTAGAATGGTTTGTATTGGAAGGGACCTTAAAGATCACCTAGTTCCAACCCCCATGCCACGGGCAGGGACACCTCCCACTAGACCACGTTGATCAAAGCCCCGTCAAATCTGGCCCTGAAGACTTCCAGGGATTGGGCAGCCACAGCTTCTCCAGGCAACCTGTTCCAGTGTCTCACCACCCTCACAGTAAAATATTTCTTCCTAATATCTAATTTAAATCTACCCTCTTTCAGTTTCAAGCCATTTTGCCTTGTTCTGTGGCTACACGCCCTTGTAAAAAGTCCCTCTCCAGCTTCCTTGTGTAGACCCCTTTTAGGTACTGGTAGGCTGCTGTAAGTTGCCCCCAGAGACTTGTCTTCTGTAGGCTGAACAACTCTAACTCCCTTAGCCTGTCTTCATAGAATAGGTGCTCCAGCCCTCTGACCATCTTCATTACTTTCCTCCGGACTTCCTCTAAGAGGTCCATGTCCTTCTTCTGTTGGGGGCTCCAGAGATGAACATAGTACTGCACGTGGGGTCTCACAAGAGCTGAGTAGCAGGGGAAAATCACCTCCCTTGACCTAATGGCCACACTTTTTTTGATGCTGCCCAGGATTTTGGATTTGGTTGGCCATTGGGGCTGCAAGAGCACATTGTCTTGAGCTTGTCGTCCACCAGCACCTGCAAGTCTTTCTCCTCAGAGCTGCTCTCACCCCATTCTCCTCCCAGCCTGCATTGATACTGGGGGTTGCCCTGACCCATGTGCAAGCCTTATTGAACTTGATGAGGTTCACTTGGGTCCACCTCTGAAGACTGTCAAGTATTAGACAATAGTTAGTTTTCTGAAAAGTAATATCAATTGTTTAGTAATTTGTAGTATAGAATTACACTAGCAAATCATCCAGTTTTTCAAATCCATATAAAAGAAAAACATATTCATTTCCGTCTGATAGGTCTGAGGTTGTATTTAGTAAGCTATAGTTTATTCAGATATGGTGGGGGTTTTTTGTGTACTGAAATTTGGATTCTTATACATGTCTCACTTGTTTTAAGAAAAAAGAAAGGTAATTAATGTGAACATGTGGGGATATAAGTGTATTCGTGTCAGACATGGTAACCTAATCTTAATTGCAAAAGTTCCTTAACGAGCATCTTAAAAGCTGAGCCATCTCTTTAATTCTGCAATTTGCAATACAAAAGTTCCTTATTAATTGCAGAATCTGTAAGGAACCTTATCATATATTCAGAACTTACCTTATATGTGGGTAGGTTAGAGAACATATTATTGTTCATAAGAACATTCACTTTAAGATGCTAACTGATTATCACTGTAATTTATCATACCATATGATACCTCACAATTTGGAGCAGTGAACACAAATTACTAGAAGAATTTTCTTGATTTTTTTAGATAAAATCACTTTTAGTAAAGAAATTATCCAACCCAGGATAGTGTTTGATGAATCATATTAGCGTGTAGAAACTAGGTGAAGGTAGACTTGATTTAATTTTGTGGTCCAAAATCTATATCATATACTGAATTTGTACAGTAAAGATGATGTCATATATGTTTGACACTGTTTTAGTCAACATTTTTTTTTTTTTTTAAGAAACTAATCATGAAACTTTCTTACTTGGTAATAACCAGGCAAAGAAACAGAAGAGAGAGAAAAAAACCAAGATCCTGAAAGTCTACTAATATTTCACTTAGATATAATGCATCCGAGCAGTACTTTGGAGGGCTTTCTATCCTTAGTTACATTTTTTCAGGTTACTGGAATTTGAATAGGTTCAGGTTTTTTCACAGAGTTCACTCCATCTGTGCCCCGTACTTTATAAAACATTACCATGTTTATTTAAATTAAAATTACTTGAGATTATAATGCTCCTCTGCCTTTCCAACTTTGCCCTGAACAGTCAAGAACATTGCTTCCAGTTTTACTTAAGAGAAGATAAAGGCCAAAACAATTTGGTTTCTGATACATAAGCTAATAGTTTGGTATAAAGGTTGCACACTAGTAATTGCATCAGGTCAGTTTATCTAAAAGATTCAAAGTTCCCCTAGGTGAAATGTTCAAACAAAGACGCAGAGTAAAATTATATATACTTAGTGGCTACTGGGTCTAATTCACACAGGAAGGTGTTTGGCGGTTGCACTTTTGTACGTATTGTAGGTATTGTGTGAATTGATTTGTCTTTTTTTATTTGTTAATTAAAAATTTTACACAGTATGCTCTACATCATCTTGAAAAAGCATTAAAAATATTTAAAAGTGTTCTTGGTTTATTTTTCTGTTGTTTCAATCAGCTTTATGGCTAGCAACAGAATTTGATTTGTTTTTGCAGTTCTGCTTCTGACTCACCTTCTCACAAGTCAGCGGGGCATATGATTTTTCTGTCATCTAAACCAGAATAAACAACCAGGGAAAGAATGAATGTTCCAGCAGTGTGTTTTCTATTTGTGTACTACTAGGTCATGAAACGCTTGATTAATTCACTAGGTCTGTAGCTTTCAGATCTGGCTTTTCAAAGTTTAGCAATGACTCTGTAAGACTAGCTCTGCTGTGAGGACCTTTGTGAACCAAAAACATACCAGGCACACGTTTCATTTCTTTATCAAAAGCACTATTGATGAAAAGATCCCAAACACTGCAGCGTATTTGTGGTTTAGCCAGCTATACTCATAACTATGTTCATATGTCAAGTGAATGGCTAAATATTACTGCACTGGTGCCAAAGCAGTTTCCCCTCCTTGGCAGCTGCTAACTAAAAGTCATCTTCCTAAGATCGGTAGGGTGGCTCTGTCCTGCTGTTCTATGACATTTCTGGGTACTGTCCTGTTGCAGCTAATATCACTAAGTATTTCCTTCATGCACTGGGCATGTTGATGAAATAAATCCAGCTGAGAAAAAGCACATGGTATTATCACTTCCCATGCCCATACTGAAAATTTAAATCAAATTTAACCTCAGCAGTTTACTGGTTTCCTTAACTGAAAGTATATGCAAGCCAGTGAGAAAAAAACATCTAGTCAATGTGTTTTCATAATATGCTTTTTTAATGTTGTGGTATTGTGACAGAGGAGAATTCTAAAGATTCATGTGTACAGGTCTGAAACATTATTAAAGTATATTCTGTGCATTGTCAAATACGTATGAAGTAGTACATATTTGGTTACTTCTATAGAATATCTAGCTACAAAAATACATGAAGAGGGTAAAATATTTAGAAGGGTCCCTAGCTTTACAGAGTCTGGCAAATCTATGTTGCTGCACATTGCTGTTCACATAGGCTTTGTCTGTATTATCTAGCAGTGTTCTATGTCATCGTCTTGCCTGCAATTTCACGCACCATGTTATAGTTATCTAAGTTCTGACTTCAGGCAACAGGTATCAGAGCTCCATGTAATGCCCACTGAGGAAACTGAAGCAAAGGAAAGCTGTCGTTGTATTGAGAAATCAAGGAAAAAGAAGTATTTTGCTATCATGTCAGACCACTGACAGAGTGGCTTGTCAGCTAAGCAGCATTTTCCTGACTTCCAACTGTTTCCACTTGTAAACAGAAGTACCAATCAGTTGCAGTGGAAAATGAGCACCCTCACGTCAAAGTGGAGGTAACAGATCGTAATGAGCTATGGCCTTCAACTATGTTCATTTACAATTTCCATGTAAACATGAGGTCCAGATAAGTTCTACGTGTGGCATCAAATCTTTGAGTCCTCCTCTATTATGACTTGTTGATCATTTAGGGGAGGAAGACCTAGGTCACTTTCTTTATATCAAGCAGTTGAACATTTCAGGCGTTTTAAATAGGAACTGTGTCATCTATGGAAGTAACCTTAAAATTGTTTCATTCTGTAAATCTGAGATCCTCAAGTCCTTCTCTGGTTCCTAAAAGATGGTGCTATACAAACCTTTTCCTTGTTTTTGACTAAGAAGTCCTGCCCTTTTTCTTATCAGAAGTGGCAGAAGCTGTATGAAGACTGAGCAGCAGAGCACAGTGGGTGACTGCCAGATGTTCGTTGTCTATTTTAGCGAACTTTGAGCTGTGAATGGTACAACTGAAAAACAGCACACTGCTTTCTGTGCTTCTTTAGAACTGACAGTCTCCCACAGATAGTCTAGATAGGCAGCCATGGAAATACTTTCTTATGTAGCTGCACTAGGAGCTGTAAGTTCTTACTTGCAAGAGACTGTCGGAGCCAGCTAATTTCTAAAACCTTTGAATTCTCTGAGTTCGTTAGTATTTGTCTTGCCAGTAGAATTCGCATTGCTCCTGCAAGACATCTTAAATCTGAAAAACAAACAAGAAAGTACAGAAAGCCCACACTTTGATGTCAGCACTCAACCTCAGCAGCTGCCAAAATTTACCAGGTCTGACTCATTTGGCCTAAAAATTCCCTAGGCATCTGTATATGTGTTCTTATCTGGAGACTTGAAGTCCGAACTTCATTGTGGAGAAAGCTGATACACTACAGACACGAGCCAGATACCCCCTCTATAGCCCTGACTGCAGGGATGACATATCCTGTCTGGAAGTTGGAAAAGTCCTCTGGAAAGTAACAGGGTGGATCTGAATCATTTCTGGCTGACACTGGAAGAGAACCTTAATTGCCTGCTTTTGGGGAGACTGCTTTAATTCCAAAGGGTTTTCACAAAATAAAGGGCCCTAAAGCTACTTCTCTGGTTTTGAAGAGTGAGCCTTGCTCAGTTAGGTGTCTACCCATCTTGGCCTCCAAGTGATCCAAGAGCTTAAAGTTCAAGTCCTGAGTCAGTCATCAAAGCTGGTGGGAGATCGTGGAATTTTCAGTCACCACTATATATTCTACTTGCTCTGAGTGGCTTTCCATCATCACACACAGGTTCTGTGGATTACCTTTCTAAGGAACTGAACTTCTCTATCGAATTGATAGGGAACGAATGTACCTATCTGTGGTGCTGTGATTCAGTCTGCTGGACTGCATCTAATTCTGACAAAGTGTAAAACTACTTCACCTACGTCAGCTCATGATGAGCCAAAATGAAAGCGGAATCCATTCAAGTCAACAACGGCAAATGATTATCGATCAGTGCCATCTCAAGACTGAAATATAAAGTTGCGGTATTAGGTATGCTCAAGTTATGTGGATGGAGGCACAAGCAAAATTCCCTAGGATGGTGAAGGATTTTTTCTCTTGAAATACAGCTCCAGTGGAAACTGTGCCATGGTCAAAGTCCTTGAAAAGTTGGAACTGTCCCATAGCACATAAGGAAATATCACTAACACAAGGGAGCATTGCATTTCAGTGAAGAAAAACCTAAGTGGAAAAGGACAGTATTCCAAAACCCTACAAACCAAAGTTGTTAGGTCAAACAGCTGGTGATGTCATGTTGATATAACACAAATAAATCCTGAAATGACTTAAAGTGACATGTTTAATTTCTTTAATATTTGGTATGGGAATGCAGTGAAATTCACCGCTTTTGCATGGTGAAAGAAACCACAATGATGGTGGTTTTTTTTCTTTTTTTCAGGAGTTGTCATATTTAATTCAAAAGGATGGATTTTTGTACCTTTTTTGACACTAAAGGCAGGCTAGCAATTCCAGGTTAGCAATGCCAGGTCTTAAGTTTGCACCTTGGTGGCAAGTGCTGTACTTGGTGTCATGATGAAGAGATCATGTATCAATGTTTCAAGCAACTCAGGAAATGAAAACAAGTAAGACTTTTAAAGTAATCTCTACTCCATTTTTCCTTCTAACATGCAAGCTCTCCTGAGTGCTTTTCATTTGCTCCTTTTTCAGGTCATTTAGTTTCTTTTTTTAGCCATTATTCATTAAATATTAAATTTAAAGCATTTGATCAGGACATTCACAGCTGGCAATGAGTCAGATCTAAACACTATATCTTACTGATTTTCTCTGTCATTGTAATTTCTCTCTTACTGCTAAATGAATTATAGGAGACCGCTGTAATGCAGAAAAGATCCTCTCAAACTAACCTATGAAAAAATGACATAAATCATTGGGAAAGATATAGCAACAACAAGTCTTTTATCTCCATTCTAAATCAGTAGGATAAGACACATTTGAATTCAGGTAATGTACACTAGAATAAGATATTTTTTGGCAGAGTTCAGAATTGTGTGTCACCATTTTGTGTTCTAGATTGCTTCTCTTTTCATAGATTTTCCAGCATTTATAGAAAAAATTATGAAAATCTGTATCAAATGTGAACAAAGCATTCTGAAATCATCTCTTTAAGATAGTGAGCTTCTACTGTTAGGATGCAAAGTGCTGCTGGATATGACATCTGGGAAACTAATAATTTTTCTAAAGTGCCAAATATCTGTCATTTTTTTCCATCACATTTCACTGTAGCAACTATATACTATAAGCAAACATTTAATCTCATTTTCTGTCTTTCTGCTTTACTAGGCTTAACTTTAAGGTGACCTTTTTTCTGCAGCTCTCCCAATGCAAGGTTTATTAATGAATTGCAATACATATTTTCTGTGCAACTTTAGGAAATAACAAGGCACTGGGCTCCCCTTGCAACATGGATTTCTGGTAAACTGGACTGACTAGGGAAACTGAACGGGGACAACAGGATCTTGCTCTCCCTGACACACTGTACAGAGTGAAGTAAGTTCGGAGCTGGGCTAGAGAGTGACTTAGGAGCCAGGACTCTTAGACATCAGGCAAATTAAACAGAACAGCAACAAATATTCCCATCCTGCCTCTACTAATAATCCATACCATAAAACACTCACTGACAAAACGTACTGCAATGAACCACAGCTGTATGAGTTATAAACTATTTTGCCACTTGCATCTATTTTCTAAAAAACTTGCAATTGTTTCTTCTTCTTTCCATACCTTTCTCTGTATGTCCCAGTTTGAATATTCCTTAAATGTAAGCCCAACTGTTCATGGCTCACAGCTGAATTCGCCACTGGCATAATTCAAGCTGATTTTACTGGACTTACACAAGAGCTAATTAAGGCTTAACGCTGTATTTAAATTAGACAGTCATGTAATTTAAAAATTTCATATGTGTTAAGAAGTATCTTATAGAAGATCTGCCTGTCTTTGCACAACACAAAAAGTCCAACACCTTAGAATGCTTTCTTGTTTCCAGGTCTTTCACAAGGATTAGTATAGCAGCAATCAATCATTCCCTCTCATCATTGACCAGCTAGGCTAACATAGTCACAGAACTTCACATTAAGGACGTGGCTCAAAAATAAAAGGCATACTCCAGTGTTGCTTTCAAAAGATAGATACCTTACCACTTTTTCATTTGACTTGATTTTTTCCATTGATTGTTCTGACTTTTTAAGGACAAAGTAGAATTGTGTATTTTTAAATAGAGATTATTTTAGTACTGCTGCTCTAATGCACGCTGTTGAGGTTATTTCTAGAGAAAATACAAAACTGATACACTCAATCTAATGCATTCAGCCTAATTGCCATTAATTCAGAGAAATAACTCCGACCCAGTTCTAGTGTATTTAATACTTATAGCTTTGGAATAGTTCTGTAAGTTCATGGTTCTGCACAGATTTCAGAAACAGGCTCTCCATCAATTAAATTTCCTACAGCAGACTGCAAAAAGTCAATCCCTTCCCTAACTACATATTCCAGCACAGTTTTAATGTATAATGAATGGAAGGACTGTTTTTTATTAATAAAACAAAAGAGATCTATTTTTTATTATTGGTTCTAACTTTTAACTATGTGGCCATATCAGAATGTACAGGAAATGGCTTCAAGTGCCTAATACTATTATAATTACTGTTATTCATCAGCTATCACATGAGAAATATGAGCTGTGTTTTCACCCAAAAAGGTATCAATTATTGATACACCTCTACTATACTATTAAGTAAAAACTCTGAGGAAAGACCCTCAGTGTTAATGTTTGCAGTGAAAGAGGAAGCTTTTCAGGTGCCTAACTAGAGACCGAAACATGGAAGGCATTTTAGCAGCTTGAGGGTTGAACAAATTGGTCCTTATTGCATTTCCTTGTGCAAATTACCTCTAAGTCCTCTATGGCTCTGTATTCTTCCAGAGAAATAATACCTTTAAAGTCAGAAGGCTAATGAACCCTGGTATTAATAGAGCTGGGGGTTTGCAGAATTTTAGCTTGTTTGATTGACTTTTTAACTGACTTAAACTAAAATTTTCTTTCTGTCTGCCATACACCTATTACATGCTTGAGCATAACAATCTGACAGTGAATTATAAGATGTAGAAATTAGCAGACTGGCATCAAAAGCTGTTAAGGAAAATACTGTGAATACTCCAATGTACCTGTACTTCTGTAAGTGGGTTTGTGTTTGGTGGTTTGGGTTTTTTTGTTGTTGTTGTTGGGGTTTTTTGTTTGTTAGGGTTTTTTTGTATGTTTGTTTTGGTTTTTTGCTTTGGTTTTTTTTTTTTTTTTTTATTAATGCATAGCGAGTAATTATCTGGAAGACACCCTGACCTCCAACCAATTTCTTACAAGTAAAACAATGGATTATTAGAGGAGGATGAACACAAGTCACAGGTCATGTGATCTCTTAAGCTTTGTTTCTGTAGGAAAAAAGACTAATAAAATAGGTACAAAAAAAGACACTTTTTCAATACTGTTTGCAGCAATATGAGAGTAAGTGGGCTAAAGAAATATACGTGCCAAATGGATAAATGGCATAAATGAGTTTTGTAGGGCTAGTTGAGGCAAAAATTGCTGCTGGGTACAAGGACACTAGCTAAACCTCAGCTGAATCCTAATCATGCTTCCTTAACTCAGGAGGTCATTGTTTCTTAGATTAGAGGTGAAATTGCCAGGGCTTTCTGAGGTCTCCCATTGGAAATAAATCCTTCTTAAACAGCTAAGAGTTTACTAGTGGAAGCTCATGAAAGTCTGAAACCTCCTTATTAGCACACCATAGTGTGTACATACTGGATCCTACAATACAACAATTCTGCAGAATTGCACTGCCCTCCATCCTACCTTATCCATCTCCAGAATGTTCATGGGATGCTCTGCAGGCTCAGAGACTGAGTATCGGGCAAGAAAAGTAAGGCATGTTGTTAGTTGTCAACACATACCGGTTTCCAAGTGAAAAAAAAAAAAAAAATTAGTTAAAGGCAATCTGTTCTGTGTCATTATGTAATTTTAAAACCCCACAACCAAAACCCACTTTAAATAAAGAATTTAAATGGAACAAGTACACTCATTTGTTTACCTTCTCACATAAGATATAATCTTCAATTGCCCAATATGGAAGTGTTAACTTTACAAATAAGAAGTTACAGATGATTGCTGAAGTGTTCAAGTAATTCTTTGACTTGAAATCTGTGGATACAGTCAACTCTATTGTCACTTTTCTAATCATTTTAGTGAAAATGTACCTCTACAAGGTCTTCATATTTTGCCAGCTATTTCAGTTTTGCTTAGCACAGGTATAAGATCTCATTTTTCAAATGCTAGTAAAAACTTCCTATATAAGGAGACATCAGCTACTATAAATATTTAGTTTAACCTTAGCGATCAAGCTTCAGTTTTGAGCTGTGGTTATTATATTTTCATATTAAATGTTGCGTGACATACATTTGTGTATCTAGGGCAACGCACATATAATCATAAAGGTGTAAAATATCTGGCTTTACACTTTTTAATAAAGCATACATGTAGGGAAAGAACATTGCAACCTATTTGAATTATTATTTAGCAAAGCAAAATGATGTTCAAGCAAAATTCAACAATTATTTCACTGGTATTGATATAAAGAGATCTTGTAGATAAATTATTAGTATTTCTCTTGGAAAGGCCACATAACAAAGATTCAAATTACTTCATTTAGTTTTGAAAAGTGTATTTTACAACCACACATTTTAGAAGCTGTTATTATTACTTTTCAAATCCTTTTAATATCTGTGGATCTGTGCATGTGTGTGCAAACCTTAAAAAGATATGCAGGTGTAGAGTTCTCAGATTGTTAGGTGGCAAATGTCATTAATTCAGTAACATTCTCTAAGTGTAAATCAGTTGAAAAATCACTATCTGATGGAAATTAAGGACACTAAAGACACTAAACAGGAAACTTTTACATACCAACTTCATAGGAGAAATTAATTTCAGTATAAATGACACCTCACACTCTTCTTGCTTACATAGGCCAATACAAATTTGAAATATTGTACTTGATGAAATTACTGGCAATACAGTTGTGTGATTTCAATTGTTTGGTATTTCACCACATGAGTGTCACTGTTAGTGTTCGGTGTCTTGCTTCCCGCTTGCCAGACTAAGGGACAGAAAGCAGAATGTTTTTATGAACAGCCATTTAAAATAAATTCATTCTGCCTTTCACAGACAGTCACATCTGTTTTTCACATCCCTTCATTGTGATATTGCCCTGGCTTTGGCTAGGATAGAGCTAGTTTTCTTCCTAGTAGCTGGTATAGTTCTGTGTTTTGGATTTAGAAAGTGAATAATGTTGATAACACACTGATGTTTTAGTCTTTGCTGAGCAGTGCTTACATTAAGTCAAGGACTTTTTAGCTTTTCATACTGCCTGCCAGCGAGGGGCTGAGGGTGCACAAGAAGCTGGGACAGGGGACATTCAGGAGACCCAAACAGGTCAAAGGGACATCCCATACCATACGGCATCATGCTGAACAATAAAACTGTAGGGAGCTGACTGTGGGGTGGCATCCCGCTGCTCGGGGGTTTGGTCTGCAGGTGGTGAGCAATTGCACTATTCATCACGTGTTTTGTATGTTATTTTTGTCATTATTGTTATTTACCCTTCCTTTTCTGTCCTATTAAATTGTCTTTATCTTACCCCAAGAGTTTTACCTTTTTTCGTATTCTCTCCCCCATCCCACTGTGGGGGAGTCAGTGAACACCTGTGTGGTGTTAAGCTGCCTGAATGGTTAAACCACAACAGTTCTTCATCTTTTCTTGCAGATGAGATTACTGTCATGTTTATTTGCTGAAAAAGTGCATTTTAAGCTGATATTGCAGGATATGAAATGCAGACAAAATTTATCTCTTTAATCATTCCTATTAATGCCACATATCTCCAATTCTTAGAGACACAGTCATAGAACTAGAAAATACACTGTTTCTCTGCATCTATTCAAAATTTTTGTATTTAAAGAAAATCCTTTAGAACAAACCACTCTAACAAAGAATGATTTCCACAAATGGCTCTAGGAAATATTTTTAGCATAATAAGCATGTTTTAAAAAATCATAATTGTGGAGGGAGAATTATTTTTACATAGAAATGTTACAAAAATAATTTATTAAGTATGTAAAACACCTTTATTTGACTCTTGGCTTCCCATACTAACTTATGGTAACGTCCTGCCTCAGGTAAGCACTAGTAAGCAGTAACTCATGTCATAAGATGCATTGGCGGAATTAGAATTAAATCAGAATTCAGAGTCTATATACATATTGGCAAATTAAAGGTAAGAACCAAAACTGCTGTGTTTGAGAGTGCAAGAGAAAGTAACAATCTACTTCATGTTTTAGGATGTCTAACAATAAAGATGTTCAGCTTCTCTCATCCTGATTCATTGAAGGGGGCAGAAAAAAAATAAAGAAAACAAATGAATTAGAGTCCTTTGCTATCAGTAAGCATTTTTTTTCTTACAAGCAGTTTCTTGTTTCTGCCTGATCAGAAACTGTAAGCTGTAGTCAAAGAGATTCAATTGCCCCTTTAAAATTGTGGATTATCAAGCTTCAAAACCAAGCATTACAAAGGAATGTACAATGGGTACAGACAGCCAAACTGGTATTACAAGGAACCAGCTCAATTCTATAGGATTTATTAGATCAGGCACAATCCTCAAGTTGAGAATTCAAGCTAAAGCGAAATAGCTGTATTACCATGGCCTTGATCCTAAGCTAATAAACGCTGTCAAACTTGATTTGGCACCAGAGAAAATCAACTCAAATATCTTGGCACAATCAGTTCTGGGAAGACTCATTTGTTCGGTCAGAGCACCACATGGTCATGACAGTCTTCATCTATCCGGTTTTTGTGGTGTTCTGTCAAATCTCATAACCTCTTCAGGAACCAGAAGAAGTGGGGAGTGCATTGCAAAGCTTCTCAGCCTGGCTTCATAGGCACCAGGTCAGATCCACCCCCTGGAATACATCAGACCCATACAGTCTGGGTTGATGGAGACCAAATGGTACATATACGATCACCAGTTCTCTGGTAGGCAAAATCTTTGGCAGTAAAGGCAAAACTCACGGGGCTGAAAGTGATCATATTTCTTGAAAAAAAACCAAACAATCCAGTACTGAATTACTGCTCTGTCATCCTTAATAAAGGATCTGGAAATATATATGGATATCAAAACATAAAAGCTGAGGGGAGCAAAACTTACATGGTCAAAGAGTGGTAGGAGAGATGCCAGTCAGAGGGACTATATTCCCTGCCTTTTTGGGGGATACAGAGATGCCTGTTTGCAGCACCTTTGCATTTATGCTCCAGCTGAAAAAGCCCATACTTAAATCTGTCCGTGTTCAGCAAAGGGCTAAAGTTCATCTTTAATTATTAGCACTCTTACAGCATACAGATATAACCAGTGTGAATTAAGTATGTCTTTAATTGCTTTGCGGAACAAAACCAGAGCACTGAATTGGGTGGGTCTTATGGAACCCAAGAGGAGAGAATTCACTCCAAATAGGGCTTTTTCTCCACTTAACAGATTTTCTCCACTTAACATCAACATTGCTTACACTCATCATTAACTCTCTCCTGTAATATTTACATTTCTCAAAGGCTGATGTGTGGTCCACAGACTAGAAAAACTTAGGTTTTGCAAGTATTATTTTGGGGAGTTTTCTCTCTTTCTTAGGTGGTGGTGGTGCTTGTTTTGTTTAAATTAATCTATCTGCTACAATAAAGCAGGGAATACTTGGCTAATACTTTCATGGTAGTTCTCTTCTTTGTGCACATTTGTGCATTTGCTACCAGTGCCAAATTTACCATTGCTGAAGGAAATTAATTTTTAGAATGTCAGGAATGTGTCTGGGTTTTTTTTCCATTGCTTACAAGTTTTTTACATTCAAATTTGCACTTTGTATAGTAAAGATTTTATCTGCAAACATGAGAAAGATAACTTAGGATCCAATTTTTTCAAAACTGACATTTTCAGTAAATAATATAAATCTGTTTTTCTTCACTGTTTATATAGGTTTTCAGTCTATGGCCATTATCATAATGTCTGAGTACTGCCTCCAGATAAGTTTTTCAAGGAATTAATCTTTTGTGACCTTTGGCAAGATCCCTCTGACCTCTGCCTTGGGCAGTCTGCCATCATTGACCTTTCCCTGTCATAACACTTCAGTCTGGGGAAAGGCTTAGATAAAGTTTTTATTGTTCGGCTCTTTATTTTAGCATCTGTACACTGTGATTCTTCCCTTCATGAGTAACAGTGAATTGACTAAAGGAGTTTGTGTGTTACAAACTAAATACTATAAAGTCTTTAAGGCGCAAAGTTAACTACTGCATTGTATTTGTACAGAGTCTATGATAATGGCTTCAGTTTTGATTTTGGCCTACAGCCGTGTGCTGGGTGTCCATGGTGAGGTTTAGTAGTGAGGGGGCTGCAGGTCAACCTCTGTGAGGCACGGCCGGGGCTGCCCTGGGCTGGACATGACCAGTTCCAGCCGGTTCCAGCTGGCTCCAGCCCACCCACCGCAGGGCATCGCTGGGCCCCTCAGCCTACATGGCGGTGCCTCTGTGATAATCTATTTGAGAAAAGGCAAAAAAACATCACAGAGAAAGAGAGAGAGGAAGAGGAGGTACAAAAAAGAGTGATAAAAAGCAGAGGGAACACCAAAGTCTGAGAAGCAGGAGTAGAGGAGGTGTCCCAGGCCCTGGAGCAGAGATTCCCCTGCAGCTCATGGAAGAGAAGATGATGGAGTATGTATCTACACTGCAGCCCATGGAGGACCACAAGAGAGCAGATATCTACACTGCAGCCCACGGACTACCTTATGCCAGAGCAGGGGGATATTCCCTGAAAGACCTGCTGCCCATGGAGAACCCACACTGGAGCAGGTTTATCTTGAAGGACCGCAGCCCATGACAAGGACCCACTCTGGAGCAGGGTAGCGGTGTGAGGAGAAAGGATTGGCAGAGAGCTGTTATAAACTGACTGTAACTCCGCATTCTCCATCTTCCCCATGCTGCCAAAGGGCTAGAAGGCAGGAAGGTAGAGGAGATGAAGAATGAAGGAGTAGAGTTGAGCCTGATAAAAAGGGGCATGGAAATGTGTCAGGTGTTTTCATTTTTTCCAAGTCTGTTTTACCTGTGACAGTCATTGGCAAGTGATTTCCTTGTCTTTATCTCAACCCTGTTGAGGAGGGGAAATGCAAGAGCAGCTGGGTGGACATCTGGCAGCTTGCCATGGTCAACCCACCTCAAGCATCTTTATTACTATTTTAGTAATCTCAAAATAACATAAATGTATTAATTGTAGGCTACAAGACTAAGGACAGAGATGGGTTCTTAAACTATAGTACTATGGAAGTGAAAGAACATATGACTTCACATTGACCATTAACTTATTATGGAAATTAAATATATACCACTGTCAGGAGAGATGTGTCAGAAATTTTTCTACAAGGAAATATATGGACAAAAAAAGAAGTGGACTAAGATCACGTTGGATCTTGCTGTGATCAGGGAACTGCTCGTGATGATTCTGACAATTCTGTCTTCATTCTCTCATTGCTATCATACCATGACATTAAAAGCCTAGGATTTTTTTACTAAAATTTACCTCTCTGAAGACATCTTACTTACTGCAACACCATTTTGATCTGTATGTATTTGGCTGATTGTATGTTGAGGTAAAAGACTGACAATTCTCAAAATGACACAATAATCTGTAAGATTCTGATATACGTTAAGTAATAATAAAAGCAATGTATAGAATGACAAAGTCAATTACAGACCTTACTTATCTCATGCAGTTTATACTTTCTTGGATGCAAATCATTTTTTCAGACAGTTAACCAGTACCAGGTTAAGCCATATTTTCTGCTGGGATATTTTCTTCATTTCTTTATGGTATATTGTATAGATAACATAGCAATGTGCATAGGGTTTACCTTCATAAGATAGCAAAATATTTTGCTTATCAATTTTAACAACTTCTGTACATTCATTTTATATTCCCACTTAAAACATCACTGCTTTTTGTCAGTTTGTACATGTATGATAAAAAATTGTTATTAGGTTTGGGGTTTTTTCAACTCTAGCTAGAGAAATTTCCAGGTTTCTCAGAATATTGTCCCTCTTTCCTGGCGGAAAAAATTATTTACAGCTCCCCAAATGCTGTTTTATTTCCTTTCTGTAAATTTGAAATCCTTTTTCTTCTTTCACCTTTCTTTGCTGTTTGATGTGGTTTTGCAATTTGGGGGGGTGGGGTGGGGGTGGGGTGGGGAATGCTACAGTTGCATTTTTGACTGAATCTTCATAATCCCCATTCCCTTTTAAGGGTGTTCCCCTGAGATGTTGCTCATGTCTTAGTTCCTTACAGTGTTTCAAAGACACCTTTAGAGTCAAAAGTTGCCTAGAGCTACAGGCTTTTGATTATACAAAGTTTAATTATGTCACAGAAAATCACTAGTGAATAATTCCCCTTCACATCTATTGGTAGAACTCTCAGTGGAGTCTATGGAAGTTTCACCTGTGTAATATGTGTGTATATCCTGTTCAGAGACCAATGAAATTGGTAGAGAAGTTTCTGTAAAGTTCATGTGACATTACAACAATATCTTAGATTTCTAGAATTCCTAGGAAGATCTGTACCAAGATGATTTAGAGGAAATTGAACCTTTGGGGGTTTTTATGCCCCCCAAATTTCATAATCATGTAGGACTGAAAGGGAATGCTTACAGTAGAATTTTAAATACCCTGGGAACATTCTCCGGCCCTGAGGTTAAATGGCATGCTGTGTCATCAAGCACTTTTTCCTCCTCAGAACAGGATGGCCAAACTCAGACTGAGAATGATTCCTGGCACATGCAATTTCCTGGACAATGCAGCAGTTATCTGGGAGATTGGTTTTTGGCACAAGCCATGCCAGGGACTGTGTTAAAATTTAAACTGTGCAGACAATCACAGGCTATTACAAGCTTACATTCATGTGTATGATTCATGTAATTTTAAAGGAGTTATTTCAAAAAAGGTTATGTGAATAACATGGTAAAATTATTGGTTCCTTTCCATTGGGCATAAGGAGGTAGATCATAGCATGATGACGACAAGCACAGATGTCTCTTTGGCAGATATCTCTGAAGCTTGGTTAGATAAATTTCACGCTGAAAATACCATGAGCCTAACTTCTATCTCTTCCTTAGTGGAGCTCACCACTGCTATACAGTTTAAAAGCACTGTCTTAAATTATGATGTAACATTTTGAAGCTGAAGCTCCACAATAAAACATTTTACTATCAAAAATATAAATTTCAAGAACATAGCTGGTATCAGTCTGTAGAGGAATGAAGCTGGGTTAATTAATATTGATAACATACAGCTGTGGGCTGGCTTGGGGGGGTGGATTGGCTGATGTGGATAAGGTGCAGCTGTGGCTGGTTCTGTTAAGAGGTTGGGCAGCCAATAAAGTGAGAACAGCCAAGGAAGAGCGAGAGCACATGCTCTGGAAGAGGAGAGACTAGGAGAAGGCAGCAGAGGGACTGGTATAAGAGTATGTTGGTATGTGATGGTAAGAGACCTTGTTGTAGCTGGCTAGTTTGGAGAGTGCTGTAACATCAGTCTTTATTCCATCTTAGATTATATTTGGATAAATAAAATATGCTCTCTGAAGACAATTGATAGACTATTTCATTTATGCTTTAGACTTTAGTTAATGGAAACTCAAGAAAACTCCATAATACTCAGATATTTCACTCGGTAAACTAAACTTTCTAAAGTTCATCTTGCTTTCCTGAAACCCAGCACATTATAAAAAGGATATAGAGCAGTTTAGTTGCAGGAACACAGGTTCCTTCTTTATATTAATGTCTTGTTTGGACAAAGTGAAGCTTCAGAAGTTTAAACATTTTGCTTCCTTCCAGCCACCATAGAATCATTTAGTTTGCAAAAGATCTTTCAGATCATCAGGTCCAATCATTAACCCAGCACTGCCAAGTCCATCTGTAAACCATGTCCCTAAACACTGCATTTACATGTTTTTTTAAACACTTCCAGGTGCTTTTTGGGGCAGTCTGTTCCAATGTTTTAACACCCTTTCCATGAAGAAATTTTTTTTCCTACTATCCAACCTAAACCTCCTCTCACTCAGCTTGAGGACATTTCTCTTGTCCTGTTGCTTGTTATCTGGGAGAAGAGACCAACAGTTACCAGCCTACAGCCTCCTTTCAGGTAGTTGCACAGAGCAGTAAGATTCCCACCCCGAGCCTCTTCCTTTCCAGGCTAAACAACCCCAGTTCCCTCAGCTGCTCCTCATAAGACTTGTTCTTTAGACCTTTCACCAGATTCATTGCCCTAAGCATCTTGATGCTGCCAACATCAAGAATCTTTGAAATTCCAGCATTTTTCAGTGGTCACAAGAAAGAGCATGATATCATCCTTCACACCTTTAAGTATATTCTAAATCCAGATATACAGCAAACAGTTTAAACAGATATAATGAACACCTGGTTTATAATTTTAATTCAAGTTGTATTGGGTTTGCATGGCAAGGTTTTGGTAGCAGGGGGGCTACAGGGGTGGATTCTGTGAGAAGCTGGAAGAAGCTTCCCCTGTGTTCATTAAGCCAATGCCAGCCGACTCCAAGATGGACACACCGCTGGTCAAGGCCAAGCCCATCAGCAATGGTGGCAGCACCTCTGGGATAACATATTTAAGACCTGGGGGAAAAAATGATGCAACATCAATTGCAGCTGGAGAGAAGAATGATAATGTGTGCAACAACTCTGCAGACACCAATGTCAGTGAAGGAGGGAGGAGGGGCTGCCGGTGCCAGACCAGATTCCCTAGCAGCCCGTGGTGAAACTCATGATGAGGCAGGCTGTGCCTGTGGCCCTTGGAGGTTAATGGTGGAGCAGATATCCACCTGCAGCCCATGGAGGATCCCACGCTGGAGCAGGTGGGTGCCGAAGGAGGCTGTGACCCCATGGGAAGCCCATGCTGGAGCACTATTTTCCTGGAAGATTGCACCTGGTGGAAAGGACTTGTGGAAAGGACCCATGCTGGAGGAGTTTATGAAGCACTGTCTACCATGGGAGGGACCTCATGAAAGCAGGAGAAGAGAGCAAGGAGGAAGTAGTGGCAGAGACAACATGTGATGAACTGACAGCAACCCCAATTGCCTATCCCTCTGTGCTGCTTGGCAGGAGGAACTAAAGAAAATCAGGAGTGAGGTTAAGCCCAGGAAGAAGGGAGGGGTGGGGGGAAGGTGTTTCAAGATCTGGTTTTATTTCTCATTACTCAACTCTGATTTGATTGATAATAAATTAATTTCCCCAAGTCAAGTCTGTTTTGCCCATGACGTAATTACATAATGATCTCCCTGTCCTTATCTCAACCCATAAGCCTTTTGTCATGATTTTCTCTCCCCTGTCCAGTAAAAGAGAAGTGGCAGAGCAGCTTTGGTTGGCAGCTGGCATCCAGCCAAGGTCAACCCACCACAGAAGTCTATATCAGGTTTACGTAATTATTTTAAATGTAATAATTTATTATAATTGATCAAATACAAAATAGCATAGGAACTAAGCTATGAAATTTATCTACTCTTAGGAAATTTTTTTAGACATCAGCATTTTCAAGAAAAAAACATAATATTTTTCCTACTTAAAGTGTACAGTTTTTTCCCTATAGCTCCCTTTAGCAGGATTAGAAATTTCTTGAAATACAAGTCTGCATTTAAGTCTTCTATGAGAAAAATGGAAATGCTAGCTTTACGTTTCTTACTACATCTGTTCTGTTCCCTCTGTATGTTCTGTTGAGTAAAGTGCTTCAGATGCAAGCTAAAATGCACAGGCCTTAACTGTCCAATGATGACCATTACCAATCTTATACCACTTACTACAGTACTACGGCTTACACAGAATCAACATACTTATTTTTCAGCTTTTAAAGGAGCTCTTTTTCCTGGAAATGATAAATTATTTGAAGGAAAAGCTAAACTTTGCTAGTGTCATGTTTATGTAAGCACCACACAGCCACTTGCTCGCTCCCCCCACATCAGGATGAGGGAGAGAATGGGAAGAATACAAATGAGGAAAACTTGTGGGATAAGGGTGTTTTTTTTTTTCCTATAACATAGAACTCAGATCATGGGTTACAATTTAAAGGTATTTCCAATACAATCTCCACCCCTGATGCCTTTGAACCAGCTCACAGGGTTTAACATTGCAATGAACTTCTCTCCTTGCCCGGGTTTCAGCTTGGCCTTACCCACAGCCTGCAGTCCCTTAGGGTTGTACCTGCTCCAAGTGGAGCCTCATCTATGAGCTGCAGTCTCTTCGGGGGTATACCTGCTGTGGCATAGACTTACCTACAGCTGCAGTTGCTTTGAGATGCACCATTTCCAGCGTGGCCTTCTCCATAGGCCACAATGCCCTCAGGGCTATAACTGCTCCAGCATGGCCTTACCCATAGCCATGGTCCCTTCAGAAGTAAACCTGCTCCAATATGGCCTTACCCATGGTTGCAGTCTAGGGTTGTAGATTGTCTAGGTTGTACTCTAGGGCTGTACTCTAGGGCTTTGCCATGGTCTTATCTATGGCCACATGCTTTGAGTTGCTCCAGTATGACCTGATGCACAGCCACTGGATTCTTCAAGCTGTACCTGCTGCAGCATGGACCTATTCACAGCCACAGATGCTTCAAGGTGTACCTTCTCCAGTGTGGACTCCTCCTTGGGCTACAATCCCTTCAAAGGCATAACTGCTGTGGCACGGACATAACCACAGCCACAGACGCTCAAGATGTACCTGCTTCAGCATGGGCTTATCCATGGCCACAGATGCTTCGAGGTGTCCTGCTCCCACATGGACTCATCCACAGGTTGAGAAGGTTGCAGTCCCTTTGACTTGAGTTCACACTGGAGTTCCATCCATCCTGTCCAGTACAGCAGCACAGAAACAGCAAAAATGCCCTGGCCATCTGCCAGCCCAGGTACATTGCCATTGCTGTTATCAAACCATTGCCTGGCACAGCCCAGCATGATAAGCAGTGCAGTGCGACAGCAAGCAGCAAAAGCAAAAAGCAGCCGCTAATGAGCACTAGACTCTAATAGGCAGTAAGGCAAGCAAGCCCCATGGCAAGCACAGAAGCCTGCCAATTAATAGCTAAACAGCAGTAACAGCTATAAATACAATCTAGCATATTCCGATCAAATACGTTGTTATCTCAAACCTTTCAATCCACCCATTGGGAGCCAAAAAGGACTGACATGGTTTAACTCCAGCCAGCAACTAAGCACCACACAGCCACTCACTCACTCCCACTGCATCAGGATGGGGAAGACAGTCGGAACAGCAAAATTGCAAAAACTCATGGTCTGAGATAAAGACAGTTTAATAAGTAAAGCAAAAACTGTGCACACAAGCAAAGCAAAGCAAGGAATTCATCCCCACTTCCCACGGGCAGGCAGGTGTTCGGCCATCCCCAGGACAGCCGGGCTGCATCATGCGTAACAGTTACCTCGGAAGACAAATGCCATCACTCCAAGTGTTCCCCCCCCTTCCTTCTTCTTCCCCCAGCTTTATATGCTGAGCATGACCCCATACAGTATGGAATATCCCTTTGGTCAGTTGGGCCAGCTGTCCTGGCTGTGTCCCATCCCCAGCCTCTAGTGCACCCACAGCCTACTTGCTGGTGGAGTTGTGTGAGAAGCAGAAAAGTCTGACTCTGTGTAGGTACTGTTCAGCAATAATAAAACCATCTCTATTTGCAACATTGTTTTCAGCACAAACCCAAAACATAGCCCCATAATAGCTCAATGAAGAAAATTAACTCTATCCTAGCCAAAACTAGCACAGCTAGGTATCTAGAAGGAATCTTTAATTGCTGATATATGGCCAAAAATATCATGGGCGTTCTGCAACTTGCTTCCAATTTCTAGTATTTGATACTGTCCACTGAAGAAAACAGAAAGAAGAATACATGAAATCTTTCTGGAGAAGAAAAGAAAAAAAAAAAAAAAAAAAAGAAAAACAAAGAGGACAGGCCAAATTTGTTTGTGTTCATAAAAGCTAAGGCATGAATCTGTTTAGGATTTTTCCATAATGAGGGAAATTGTTGCTAATATTGCACTGAGTCTGGTACAGCCCCTTCACCTTTCTTTCCAGGAGTTATCAGTCACTCTCAATATAAATGCCAGCTGTATGGCTTCACAATAAATAGCTAGATTTCCAAAACAGAAGACACTATACCCATTCAATCTAAATATTTTTTTTTTGTCAAAATGCAGCACTAAGTTTTGTAATAACTTTCTAGATGTCTTTCCGGGGGAAAAAAAAAAAACAAAACCAAAAAACCCCCAACCAAACTGGTTTTGTGCTCTTTGTTAACATCATGATGTTATATTACATATTTGTCTTATTCTCTATCTGGTTCTGTCATATAAAGCATTTATCAGCTTCAGAATTTGAATCTGTATATAGCATATTCTCCAGAATGATGTTATTCTCTGATCTTTTTTGTGGTTTGTTGACCAGCACAGTCAACATTGGATCTTGAAAAAAAAATATTGTGATTACAGAGTTTAAAAAAATGGTGAATTAAAATACAGTAGCTCTAATAACTGCCTGACAGCACCACATTAATGTGATAATAGTGACTTCACTGATATTCTTAAGTATATTTATAAAATTCTGACACATAAACTTTTTGGTTTTGGCTAGGACATTTTATTCCTGTCTGGTGTTTTTTTTTTTTTCTTTAATTTGGAGAAGTATGAAATATAACGAGATTGTCTCTTCTGCTTGACATTTGAACTACATTTTCCCCTATATTTGAAGTCCACCCACTCAACCTTCATAGTTCTTTGTATTTGTTCTGCTTCTGTTTACTTTTCCAATTTTAGTACAGCACCTCTTTCATCATCACTCTACAAGATGTGTCTGAGTTTTATTTTATTTTCTGTCAGTGGCTTGGGGTGTGCAATTTGTGTTTCACTTAGCACACAGATGATCAAAATGGTCAGTTTCTCCTTCTTCAGACTTCCCTTGCACTGGAATAATTATTGAATTAAATGTATTACATTTAAATGTACATTTAAATGTACATAAAAAAGTATTACATTTATTTTTGCATACACACAACGTGAAATAAGTAAAACTTGAATATGTTGGTCCTAATGAATAATCCCACTAGGGAAATAATCCCCTTTTGCTCCCTGTGTAGTCTATTGGTAACTGAGGATGCAGCAACCCAAGATCAGAAGCAGATACCTGTCTTTTTGCACTGAAAATGAAGGGAGCTTATGGCAACTTCTCTCTGATAACGGGCACATTAGGTCTAAACTTAGGTGACGCTAAGCTAGACCAGCGTATGTAGGACACCTTCTGTATCTGACCCTCTTGCTTCAACGATGGTCTCTCATTAAGTTTTAAGTCCTTTGCAAGAGGAACTGTACATTGAAGGGCAGGACCTTTTGAGACTTCTAGGCATTTTTGAATTCTAAAATATGACTTGATTGAGAAGTTTCTATGGGAAGAACCATGATTCAAGAAAGAGTGATCAAGGGACTCAGGTGCAGAAAGTCAGTTGGGGTGACATTTGATGGCTAACAGCTACTGAAAAGCCCATTCCAAAATAATCTAATTTTTAATGTCCTCACTGAATCATTATTTTATGGTCTCTCATAATAACAGCTAGAGTAATTATAGTAACAGTTATTATTGTTATTCATAATTTAAACCTTAAGTCTTTAGGCAATTTATTCTGGGCCTATTTCTGTTATTGTATCAATGGTAAATGCACATCCTTAAACCTTTACATTCCAAACACATGCTGTTTGTACCAACATGTCATTTCGCAAAGTCTTTCAAGTATCAGAAGCATCTCTCAGAAATATATTTAAATCCTCTCATTTTCATTCAGATTATGCTTTCCTTTCACTTTTAAACACTTCCTTTTTAAAAGTTTACATGACCCATGACACTTGGCAGGAGAGAAAAAAATAACATTGATATGAGTTAAAAGGAAATAGGTGGTGTTTTAGATTTGAAAAGTGTTCCTACTATGCATGTAATTTACATTCGCAATTGAGTTTTTCTGATGAATCGTTTCTGATAGGTTATGGTTTCAGGTTTTGACTTTTCACTTAGAAACAATGCATTTTAATTCATGTACAGATTCATTTATTCTATTTAGAAAGAGGTGAATTAATTCTCTCTGGTGTATGTTGCAGGTTTGCCTCTTAAGTAGCAGAGCTCCTTTTAAAGTTTGAATTAGCATTCTGCCTAGACAAGATCTGAAAATTGCTCCAGCTTTATTGACATATAGAAGAAGAAATATAAAACTGAACATGATCATTCGAAACCCAGATGACATCTCAGTATCACAAGTATTGCGGTATTGGCAAACAAAGGTTAAGAGAAGGTTTATGGTAAAAATTGCCTTTAGAATGGACTGACATTTTAACAGTATTGATGCCATTATTGTAAATGCTGCTGTGAGAGGAATGTAAAATGTAAGTATTGTATATTTTGGCATTAAAAAAGTCCTCTGGAAATGAAAACTGATTCTGATCATTAATCCCATATAATATAAAGAGTGCCCCTAGAAGCAGTGACAGGATTAGAGATTATGTCTGTTTTGAGGAGTGAGGCTTCTTAGTTCCCCTCTCTGGGTACACACAACAGAAAAAAATCCAGGGAATGGATCCTTCCCTCTTTTTCCAGCCCTGGTCTTAACTGGAGCAAAATCCATATATGAGGATCAGAAGGGCCTCCAACAGTTCCCCAGTCTGGCTGCTTGAGGGACTAGGACCGTGGAATGCTCTATGGCACACACTCAGCCATGCCATAAATCATATGGCTAAGACTATCTGGAGACTAAACCTTTGTTCTGCCTGAACAGAAAGCATTAGAAGGTGCCTTTCATGGGACACTAGAAGTCCATCTGCTCCCCTAGAGCAGAATTGGGTTACAAGTGAAATACAATATTCCTAATTTCCTAGGCAATACAGCTTGCAAGTATAACACAATATATTCATAGTCTGAACTCAGAAATATCAGTAGCTTGGAGTCGTTTTGGAGATACAGATAGGTAGATAGATACACACAAAAATCACTGACTTAGTTTCACGACACTCTGCCCTGAAGTGGGCCCATCCCTCCTTTTTCTTTCATCTGTATTTTTATTTAGATAAGCTATTTATAATTCTGTAATTCAAAGCTTCA
Source organism: Falco peregrinus (assembly GCF_023634155.1). Taxonomy (NCBI): domain Eukaryota; kingdom Metazoa; phylum Chordata; class Aves; order Falconiformes; family Falconidae; genus Falco; species Falco peregrinus. Next base: position 12,183,995 of record NC_073726.1, on the reverse strand, counting down.
ATTTAAAGTTTTACTACATTGCCATTATTAATTTAATACTGAGTTAATTATAAAGATAATGTAAAAAGGCTCATTAATTTCCAAAGAGGATTTTCTACTTATTAACTATATCTGAAATGAGACTGATGAAATGTAGAAGTTGGTGGTTTTGTTGTTGTTGTTTTTTGTTGTTTTTTTTAATACTGTGAGTTATGCAGTTTAATGTGGAAATATAAGCTTAATAAAACTTGAAAAAAACCCAGCCATCCTAAAATTAACTGGAATTAGTAATGAATCTTATTGTAATGAAATTGCTTGCCCATCACCTAAGTGAATGCACAGATTTTTTTTAAAGTGATTCCACTGATGAAATTTTGATGGACGTCTGAGAAGCTGAGAGTCATTTCTTGGATATCTAGAGCTGCCTTCAATAGTTTACACTGCTAATTATGAATAGAAATTTTGTACCTCAAAATGCATTGCTCACTAAAGAATTTCCACTGGCAATTCAATGGGTGAATCTTATTGTTTTACTAATGATATGTGTGTTTTCAAGCCTCTGAAGATTAAATCCCAGAAGTTAAACTAAGTTGGCTTCTAGAAATTGCGTACTCAAGGAAACTGAAAACTCAAAAAAAGTTTCCAAGATTTTTAATGTCTAAAGAGTATATTGGAAACAATGGCTGCTAGTAAGTGCACTCAATACTTCATAAATCAATAATCAGTTCACATATGCACACACAAAAAAGCCTTTCTTACATGAGTCATTAGTGACAGAAGTATCATGTCTGCTGTCTATTTATAGCTTGAGAGCTTATTTGATGTTCCATTTGGCAGAAATGTGTAATCTCTGATTCAAATGTTCTCCACTATGGCCCAGGATTTCAGTTTATCATCAGTGCTGCATTATTTCATTGTGCTGTTGAACATCAACATATTGGTTCAACCCCCAATTTATACATATTTGAGATTAGCAGAGGACAAAAATTAATTTTTTCAGTGTCATAGAATCTCAGTTACATTTGGAAAGTTTACAAAAATAAGACTCTTGAAATATGTTTACTTCATGCAAAGAACAAAACTTTTTTTCTTTTCTTCCCTTGCTCCTAATGGGACTAAACACAGCTTTGCAAAGATCAAATTCCTTACATATATCATAAAAAGAGAACAATCTGACAACATGATATAAACTGGATCTGGATTGGATGAAAAACATGGACAAATCCTGTCATCACATTAAAATAGCAACATTGTAACATCTGACAAAAAGAACATGGCAAACCTTTTGGTGGTTTTCTTTCTTTTATGTTCTTTTCCTAACTTAGAATAATTAATGGTCTTGTTTTCCTTGCTCTATAACATGCAGGAAGTCTGTGATCAAGGTAAAAGCTAGCCCGACTGATCTGAGAGCTTAGAAATCAGCACAGGTTTCTCAGTCTCTCCAAAAATCAGATTACAGTAGGTGACTATTATAGAGGAAACAATGGTTAGCTTCAGTCCTTTGCATCTGAAAACATTGATCTCATTTCTGTATTCCTGTTCCTCTACCTCCATCAATCGAGTAAGAACAATGTCTCTGAATTACTGAGGTGATTGCAGTGGTATTAAGATTTCCTTTGAACTTCTTAGGACTATTATTGTCAGAAGTCTGCAAATTATAAAGTGTTACATTGGGAAAGCACTGAGACAGTTTTAAGCTGAAAACCAGTTCAAAATAATAACCATTTTCTTCCTTTTAAAGTTAGAGTTTGTTGCTTGATATTTTTCCTATGCAAGCAATTGTATTTCTTCTTGACATAAAGCATATGCATAAACATAATTTGGCTAAATCTGAGTCCAAACCTTCAATATGAATGCAAAGAGAGATTTAGCACTGAACCAAGTAGAGTTAGATCCTCAAAACAAAATTTTTACACCTAGTCTGCTACAGACAACATTAATTGTGCAAGGTCTATTGAGTTCGGAGGGATGACTCATGATAGATAAACCCATTCATCACACTATATCATCTTTGCTATACAATGGAATGAAGATGAAATTGTTTGTTTAGCTGCTAATTGTCCCAGAACTGGCATTTCATTTTTTGCTATCACAACTAGCTCAACAAAAACACTGTGCATTTTACATGAATCAGAAATAAACTTTCCCCTCCCAACTTATTCATAAGCATTGCTAATTGTACTTATTTAAATGTTCCTTGTTATTCAGTAATTTGAATAAAATCTTAAGAGGTGGCATCCAGGAACTTTAATTTAAAAAAAAATAATAAAAGTCTTCTGTTGCTATTATTTTGGAGATATTTTACTTTGCCTCGAAAAAAATCGCTCACATTTCAAAGACTGCTGGAAGTTCTTGTCCTTCCAGAAACCATAGAAATTTTCCAAATATTTTTCATGCTATTGTTTTGTGCTATTAATTTCATTTTAAATTGCATATCATCTTGTGCATTTTTGTCAGCAGAAATCAAAGCCTTTCATTTAGGCTAGAATTTACTATTCTTTTCTAAAAGAACCACACTTCTCAAAGTAAACTGACTTCTATACAGTGGTGATAATTTCTTTTATCCCTATTTAGATTTGATAAAGGCATTATGCAAATTCTTATTTGCTGTAACAAAAAAAAATGATTTTAATATTAGGAATCATCTAAATAGTCTATTACAAATTATCACAATAGTTATTCTTACCTGTTGTAAGAAAGAGGGTTGATTATTAAGAATATTGCAAGTGCTATAGTCCAAAAGTTAGTTGTTATATTTATAACCCAAATTAAATTTGTGGCAGGCTGAGTCAATTTAAAATCTTATTTTAATAATAATCACCTTTCTCCACCATTTATTTTTTACAGTACAATTGGACAGATGAGATGCAGACTTTGGCAACATTAGTCACTGTCCCAGAGTAACAGGCAAATTGCAAACTTTGGTATATTATAGCAGATGCAGAAATTACTATTGTATTTGTGGTTTTCCATTTAGTTTCCCATAACTTTCTCACGCTTGCATTTCCAAGGACTTTCTTTAGGTCTCACCTATGTTTATAAGGGCTTTTTTAATTCCAAATGTAGGTTTCATAGAAGATAAAGAAACAAAAGGAAAAAGGTGAGGAAAAAACACCCCCACATCAAACCAACAACAATAAAAAAAAAACTTTGGAAGATACAGTATTCATGTTATTAAAAAAAGGGAAATATAGGAGACTTTAAAAAAAAAAAATTCATAGAGATCTCTGTAAAGAATTAAATTAATCAATGAAGCAACCCTTGTCAATAGTTTTCCCAATTGTTCTTAGCAAAAACTAGCTATGCATTGGGAGCCCATACAATAAAAATACAAGCAGTTGACAATATTTGCAGGGAGACTGGAAATTCTGAAAAGATGTCCCCGTGCAATTCATGTTTATTCAACCTGACAAATCCACATGAAGTAGGAGAAATATTTCATTTTTTCATGATTCTTTACACTCCTTTGTAATACACAAGCAGTGTGACTCTAAAACCTACTTAAAACCTAATACTTTATGCACACATCTTGCTTTGGGCACCCTGTTAATGGGTGTTATGGAAGTGAAAAATATGTACAGACAATTAAGGATAGATTTATCTCAAAAATTAATGTTTTATCTTTTTAATTGATGCTATGAACATAACCTAAGCTTCCATCACAACCCATAGATATCAAGTTAATACCACCAATAGAGCCAAGAGGGTGATTCAGATCCAAAAGCAGTTGTCCGTGGCATGATTCAGTTTGTTAAGCACATGTATTTATTACCATTTGAGATTTTTTGGAAACATCTTCCCTTATGGTCAGCTTCTGATGTGGGAAAGCATGATTCTTCTGCAGGTCATGGGTTGTATCTTCTAGTCCTGTGGGGATATGTCAGGTACCCTAAGGCTTCCCCAGTGACATTAGATTGCCTTTGAGGTACCTGAATCCTCCCATTTGCTCTAGTAGGAAATCTAGCCGGTTGACATTCACGTGCAGACACCCAAATTTAAGTTATTTAACCTGATTACTTCACCTTGTATCCTAGATCCCCCAGACAGTAAGCAACCCTGAAATACTTTTATTAGGCAGACGCAAGAGTCAGCCTCACTACCTGGCAGAATTATAGAGCTAATCCTCATGGAAGGTATTTCTAGGCACATGAAGGAAAAAACAGGTGACTGAGTATAACCAGCATCAATTTCTTAAGGGCAAGTTGTGTTTTCCTTGCTCTGAATAAATGGCTGGCTCTGTGGCTGAAGGGAGTGCAGGGGGCTGTATTTACCTTGATTATATCAAGGTCTCCATACAGTCTTCCACAGCATCCTGGTAGCCAAACTGAAGAGATAAAGATTAAATAGATGAACTAAAGCTGCATGAAAAAACTGTCTGGACAGTCAGACTCAAACAGTACTCAATGAGTTAAAGCATACCTAGTGATCAATAATAAATCATGTTCCTCAGGAATTAATAAAGGGGCTGATGCAATTTAACAACTTTGACAGTGACCTTGATGTAGGTTCACCCCTTTTAGGTTCTTGCATGACTTCAAACTGGGGGGTCATGATTGATATGCTGGGCAGCTGGGGACATTCTTTTTGAAGAACCTCAGTAAGTTGGAAAAATGGGCTAATAAGAATCTCATAAAGTTCAATAAACAGAAATGCAAAGTCTTGTACCTGGGATGCAACACGTCCATCATCAGTACAGGCTGGGGATGTACTGGCTGGGTAGCATGTCTTTGGGGAAGGACCTGGGATCCTACAGGACAGTAAGATGCCTTTCCAACAACGAAGACTAAATGCCTACTGGGCTGCATTAACAGGAGTGCAGTTAGAGATTGAGGTAAATGGTTATTCTTCTCCATTTGGTGACTGAATTCAGCGTGTGGATCTGGAGTACTGTGTCTGGGTTTGGATTCCTAGTAAAAGAGAAATATCAACAGAGTCTAGCAGAGAATCACCAAGATAGTCGGAGAGACTGAAGAACAGATGTATCAGGAGAGGCTGAAGAAACATCATTTGCTTATCATGGAGAAAGCAAGGGTAACTGAGAAGAAATCTAATTTCAGTCTTTCATTTTCTTTCTTGGATGTGGGCAGTGAAAGTTCAAGAGCTAGAAGCCACAGTCAACAGGAAGAAAAACTCTCATCTTATTCACTGTGACAGGGGTCAAGCACTTGAAGATGCTGCACAGAGAAGCAGTGGAATCCCCTCCCTGGTGATTTCCAAAATTCAACTGGTCAAGACCCTGAGCTATCCTGCTTTGAGCAGGATGTTGGATAGACCTGAGTCACTTGCTCTCCTGCAGTTTCCCCCCCACAGTAAAATTGAAAATAACAAACCTTTACACCAAAAACGTTTAAAGCTATTTTTCTCCCTCTCCCTTCTGATAGATTTTTACCTATTTCAAAGCTATATCTCTTAACCTGTTGTCCAATAATGAGTTAGTCTTATGCATTCACAGATCCTGATTAGGCAGCAAATGCAAATTTTCAGTATACCCTCCACAAGTCCAGATGCAGACCCTGACTTACAGAATTGCCACTGAAGAGCCAGGAGGGAACAAGAAGAGAATCTTTAATCAAAAAGATAACCTACTCACAAACAAAATGTATAAATTGATTTCCAAACCTCCTCAAAACATTTCGTTGTGGAAAAGAAAGAGAATGATGTACTAATATCTTTTTCAAACTTCTAAAAAAAGTCAGACAACAGATTTATTTTCTTTGTGTCTTCTTTTATTTTGTTTTCTTCCATTTTGGAGTGGAAAGATTCAATTTACAGTAGAGTGCAAGCAAATGAATAGTGAGACTTATCTGTAATACCACCAAGCTAACACTGTAACATGCTTCTGAGAGTTTTCAAGACAACTATTTCACCTTGTTTGATTGTATTACGACATTAGTATTCAGCCCACATTGGCAGAAAGCAGAAAGGGCCATGTTACAGTTTCCATTGTGCTTGTTTGTGAATTGAAGCGTAAGCTGACATCCTGTAGTAGAATCAAGGAATGCAAGCAGCACAGATCATAAACCTGCTTTTCTCAGGTTTCACCACATTAGAATATAAACGCTTGAGGCACGTTTTACTCAATAGGACATTCTACTCTAGTTTTACCCTCAAGAAAAAGATAACTTTCTTAATTTTATTTGCTATTTTAAATATTTCTTTAATTTTGAAGTGAGTAGTGATTTTACAGCCACAACACTGGATGAAGAAGAGCATAAACAGATGCACACTGTGTGTCAGAAGTAACATACCTCACTGAAATAAATTAGAGAATAAACAAGTCCAGCATAGCCAGTAAATATGGTTGTGCTATTCACCTTGGATGTAAGAGGCAGAAATTCAAATGCTGCTTCTTTCAGATTTAGGTCAGGGATTTGAACTTGAATGTTCCTGGATAACTGTCCTAATAATCTGATCACTTTTGAATACTTTTTCCCTTTCCTTCTCATGTACATATTTGTAATGTTCTCCATCAGATACAAGTGGAAGCTGTGATTTTATCAGTTCTAAAGTTTAATGACAGAGCTTTCACCCCTGTATATAAAGCTTTGATTTTGTGCTAGTGAACAGTTTTTGTCTCCTGAAGATTGTAGTTGAAATATAATTCCAGCATCTCCATCCACCCATCTCTTTTATTTGTCGGTATCCCACATTGAAGTCAGAATTGGTATTCACTTGGATAGCAGCATATCTAATTTCTGATCTCAGCACAAGCCACTGACTACAAGTTAATTACCTCAACATCATCATGATGTTAATATAGCAGAACTTCCTCCCTTGTGTGCCACAGAGGTTAGCAAGCAATATGGCATTATAGTACAATGGCTTTAAGCTCTTCAAATCTTGAAGCTCCAAGATCTTCAGAAGCACTCTAGCCTTTGGAACCCAATGCTTACCTCCACAGGGCTGAGATCAGTGTGGGGGGAAGGAGTACAAGTCTGCATGAGGCTTACAACTGGTTCGGCTTCAGCTCTTGTGCCAAAGCAGTGCCTGTGTCTGGCAGCAGGGCTGTGCTGAAAAGCAGCCTGCTGGGCAGTACATCCCGGGTAATGGCACTTACCGAGAAGGGTCTTGCTAGTTTTCGAAGCTCACTCATGCACCCAATTAAAATCTGTGGTTGGCCCCTGGGAAACAGAGGGGACCTCTGTCATCTCTTACTTGTGACCTGTCCCCTGAACACTCCCTCCCTTGTGAAGAGCTTCTGAAGTCTTCAGTATGCACATTTTGTGTAAAGGAATTGTGGTCTATAGTGTCAGGAAGACTGTTTACTATAGTAAACTATTAAGCTAATTGTTGGAAACACTTTTCCTTGGCTGCTGATCTACACTTTGCTGTTTGGCTTCAGCATTGAAATTAACTTTTAGAATTTAAACTACAGCTGAGTACCTTCATTCTGATTCAGAATATTTTAGAGTTATATACACTAGAACAGAAAAAGTTATCTGTGACATATGAGTGAAAAAGTGAGTATGTCTGATGATTCAGGAAAACCAGAAAACTTAAATGTGTCTTTTAAGTCTTGGCTCACAGACAATGAACAAACCCCAAACTGCGCAGAAGATGAGAGCTTTAGTAGTCATTGTCACAGTTACAGGTGTTTTGAGCATCTGAAGTAGTTCATGTCTAAGCCTGTCTTCTTTTTAATACACTTCAATACGTTTTTTAAAAATTGTGAAGATTAAAAGTATATTAAGTAACATCACAGGTCTTAGAATACTGCCAGGGAAATAGTTACTTTTCAATACTCAGTGACTTGAAATAGAGAATTTCTGAAGTTGCACTTCAGTCTGTGTATGTAGAAAAGATGTTCTCAGTCTGGCATGTAGGCAAATGACAATGAGCTACTTATACAACAACCTTGCTGCTAGACCAAGAGAGTCTAGTTTTTTTAAAATGTATATACATATATAGATATATATAGAATCAAAATTGTTTATTTTACATAGTTCTTTAGAACTATGCTTTTAGGGACAATAAAAATGGGGGTTAAAGCATCTTGTAACTAGTTTGCTTGGTACTCATAATGTCTTTTATCTTGCTGATGAGTTCTTGCACATTATGCCTTATACTGGCACTTTACATAGAAAGAATTTTAAATTTTCATTTCTTTGTTGGCATTACTGTCTGGATATTTTTTCATGGTAGCTCCACAGAGATCGATTCAAATTTTCTAGCTCCTATATTGAAATAGCATGTATGTTAGGGGTAAACTGGCAACATAGTTTGTGATCTTCAATTCAGTTCATGAAACAGTTTATGTACTTAACTTGCGCTTTATTATCTTTACCTGCATAATGCCCAGCTCCGTAATCTCCTATCTCTATGGACACTTGACTTTCCATCAATAAAATGTCCTGTGTGCTTGCATTTGCACTGTTATGCAGCTATTTCACAATCGGAGTCCTGAAGGCACCAAAGCACTTATGTAAACTCAGGTCCTTCAATTCCTTCACCTGTTCTTCTTTCTAAGAATATCTGTCATCCAAACGGTCTCCAGCTATTCAAGTCGCCCTCTGATTCCTGCATTTTTCTATAGTTGTGAGACACTTGCCTTCATGTCTACTCTAGACTTACCTTCATGTGTATCTGGCTTCTATCTAATTTAAGGAAGGACTTAAAAATGAAGTCTTTTATAGTAAGAGTGCCCTAACCATTGCTTCATAAGACTTTCTGGAACAGCTTGCTCTCAGCGTTTCCAGTTGACGTTACTCCATTTTCCATGACTCTAAACACTCACCATGGCAGGCAAATAGTGCAATTCAGTAGTAATTATGCAACCATGTGAAATAACTAAATTAAAGTCCATGCTCCAAGTCAATATTTAAAATATTGGACATGGTGGACCAGGTTCAGCACAACAGAATGAGAAATGTTGCAGTTTTGTAGGAGACGGAGAGATCCTGGAGTGTACTTCCAGCTCAAATTCAGTAAAAGAAAAGTTTGTGCAAAGGTAACTCATATATCAGGCACTCCCAGACCACTTTGGTATCAGAGGGGCTGGGAAATCACGGCTTCCTCCTTTCTGTTGGCTGTGAGTGCAGTCACTGAGCTTTAGAATAGAGTCCACATCTGTTGAACTTGAGTGGAGACAAGCATGTCTCTCCAGCCTGATCTAGGTCTGGTAGTTGGATAGTTCTGATAGTTCCCTCTCCTAGGAACCTCGCTTTGGTCAGTTCTGCTCAGCTGTCCTAGCTGTGTCTACTCCCAACCTCTTGCCTACTCCCAGCCTGCTCACTGAGGGGCAGAGTGAGCAACAGAAAGCCTTGACACTCTGTGAGTAATGTTCACCAATGGCTAAAACATTATTCTGTTAATGTCACCAGTCTAAACAGCACAATACAGACTGATGTGGAGAAAATTAACTCCATTTCAGCCAAACCCAGTACATTTGGTGCTTATACCCTTCAGTACGCTGCCTTTTTTTTAGTTTCTTTCTTTTTTTTTTTCCTTTTGATTTTTATTTGCTTCCATCTTAGTTATTGTCCTGGCTACCTAAATACATGGTGTAATGCTGCAGCATTCTAATGTGATGACTAATTTAGAGCTGGAACTTTTCATCTTTCCACATAATGTGTTCCTCACATCTCTGTGTTCACTTTTCTACATTGATTTAATTTATGATAAATTTGAATATAAAACTTCAGACACCATCAAAATTCTTATAGACTGCTTACATTGATGTGTGTCAAACAAGTGAATAGGTATATAACTGAACACACGTTCAAAATAATCAATAAGCTTCCCCTGCCTAGAGAAATTACCGTCTTACAAAAAGGAACTTATTGCTCAAAAATATAATGTAATTATTTCTGTAACAGATTTCTTAGAACTCAGATACTTGTTTCCTCTTGTCAGCTGTACTTACATTCTGGAAACAAAAACCCTAACAAATTCAAAGTTTGTAAGGGAAATTGCTTTTCTTTTTTGCCTTTTGTCTGCCTAACTACTGAAACTAAAAGTGACATAACTGACATCGTGTAGCAAATCATTTTCTGAGCAGGTGGCTTGCAAACTGTACTAATGCTTTTCCTATTAGCACTGAACATAATACTTCCAGTACTGTTAATATTTCATTGCAGTTTTCAAAATATTCCTCTCCCCCCCCAAACAAAATAACTGTTCAACTTCAGAAACATCACATACTTGTCAGTAAAATCATACATAAATGTATGTCAATGCCTTTTTTCTAAGCAGGGGCTAAAGTATAGCATATCTGTTTAAATGGTTCCTAACCATCATATACTTTCAAAGCAAGGACAGAAACATAGGTAGTATTTCCAGACAACCTACAGCTCTACAACTATTACTTTCTCTCAGTACACTGCATTAGGTAATTAATCTTCAGTGTTTTGAAATGGTGTTATTACCTTAATATTAGAATTGAAATGTTTCACTAAACATACCTTTATTCTCTTGGACACTGCAGCTGGGAATTCCTTTTCTTTTCCCTACTGCAAGCTCCAGTTCCACAGCTTTGTCTATAAAGCAAACCACTCAATCTGTGCGTAACTTCATTAAAACCTGAGAATTCCATAAAGATACAGGATTCTTGCTTAAGAAATGAAATTGCAAAGTCAGAATCACAGTTCTTGCTTAGCCATGTTCCATTTAGAGTCTTGTCCTAGATCACCATCATTTAATTAATATTTTATATTTCAGGCTGAGAGAAAACTATAGCTATCATTATACTAAAAGACAAAAGAATGTATAAAAATATCAATTTTCATATTGAAGATTTCCTTCCAGATAACAGGCTAGAGATAATTATTCCTTCCTTCCTATAAGTTTTGGGGTTCTTGTTTTAAATTCCTATTATGTCATGTACATTTCCCTTTTCCTGAGAACAGCTGCCTAATGATTTCAGAACTTCAGCTATTGTTCTATTCTTCAAAAAGAAAAAGCTTTGTGATTCAGCAGTATTATCTAACCAAAGGCTTATTACTCAATTATCTCTGTTGTCAAGTCACGGAACAGAAGTTTTTTAATTACTTGAAATATTTTTTTGAGAAATGTTAGGGTGACTTTAGGGAAGAGTACAGGACAAAAGTACAGGACAAACTTTATGTTCTTTATAACTCAGTAAAATTGCCTTTTATGTTAATAAAATGGACCTAAAGTTAATTGAGCCCTTTAATGATACAAAGTGTTCTGCGTAGGTCAATGGAAATTTTAGCAGTGATACATTTGGTTAGCTAAGACAGAATAGTGGACCTTCAGGTCCAAATCGTCCAATTTGCAACCAACACCCATGTCCCTGTAGAGCCTTATTGACTTCATCAATTGTTTATAGTTTTTACTTTTATTAGAAATTGTGTAAGTTTTGCTTCTGCTTGCAGAATTTCAAGGGTATGTTTAAGGTGTGTTCTCTGAAAAGAATGCCAGCAGTATCCGAGAACTGTGCCTCAAGGTGTTGAAGGTTTTAAAGGCTGATAGAGTCACATCAGACTGCAGATATCAAATGCAAGATCATGAAACCTTTATAAAACAGGTATGGTTTTGATTAATAAAATAAATCAAACTAAGTGCTGTTTTATGACCTTTAACCACTACTCAGGGAAAGCTAACGCTGTTGGCTGACAACAAGCCTACCTTTCCTGTAATGGCAGTTATTAAATCCATGAGAAATCAAGTCATTCTCCAATTTATACCAATTAATCACATACCTTGGGTAAGTGGAACTAAAATCCTGCTTTCTTATCAGGACCCATAGTAAAACATAATAGTTGCACCAGGGGTCAGTTTAGAAGTAAAACCAAGATTTTATGCAAAATTTCTTTGCTTTTTGTTACTTGTGGTCCAACCTGGTTTGAACTTAGGAAAAAGCTTTCAAGTTCTGCTTTTGTGATATCCATGAAAGTTTGAAAAAATTGAAGCAAATATGTTGTGGTCTTTTAAAGCATCTGACATTAGTGAAAGATAATATCATGAATGGAATGTAATACAACAAATGCTCTGGAAATAAAACATCATACTCTGACTGAGTCACTCCACCAGAGCACCTTTTGCACAGATGGAGCTTGCACTCTCCTCCTCCCAGAGGCCTGGAGTAGTTTGCAGTCCTTCATCTCAGTAGCAGCTTACCTGATAGGCAGCTTTGCTCTGAGTGGCTACTTCCACTTCTCCCAGGCTAGCTTGGCTAGATAGACAGTTCCTGGCTGCTGCAGAGCACAGCCCTCACCTGGTTTCTACCACCACACTTCTGAAGATCTCAAAACCCTGACTAATAAGCCTTTATAATCCTCTGGAGACCTCAAGCTGCTGAGTAGGTTTGCACAGGCAACAGCTAGCTGGGATGACCATCAGGGCTATAGCCTAAGCCTGTGGGTGAGCACAGCAGGCAGCAGCCCAACAACTGGCAGCAACTGGCAGAGTGCACCACCCTACTTGCACAAACTGTGAAGCAAGTTGCCATGCCTTTCCTCTCAGACACTATTCATGGAACTGCTGGTCACTGGCACACCCCAGGGGCCAGTTAGATGCAGCTTCGCATGGTTTGAACTGACTACGGGACAGCCAGCCTCCAGAGACCTCCCAAGTCTCACACTCTTTCCAGCATGCAGCAACTGCCCCTGCTGCTGCTGCTGCTGCTGCTGCCACTAACATGGAACTAAAGCATAAACCAAGAGATATTGTGGAGCTGGAAGTATTTGATTTAAACTATTTTTGCAAGTTTCTTATAAGAAATAACAGCAATACAATGAAATTAAATTATAGTGGTTATTTTTAGCAATAATGAGATGCACAACAAATGCCTCAAAGTGCAAAATTAATGTAATATAAACATGTGATTAGATTCTTTTTAAACTAAAATAAACAACCACTAAAACAAATTGTACTAATACTTGTAAACAACTCCAAGATCCCATAGGATAAAAGCAACTATACAAATGTAAATTGTTATGCTCACCACAATCCTGGCTAACATAAATACTGTGCAGAACGTTACTACAAAGGCATTTTGAATACAACTATAATATATTCTGAAAAATTTATCATACACACTTAGTCAATGTGGATTTTGGACAAAACATCTATTGCCTATTATCCTAAAAAGGGTGTTTTAAAATACATGACAAATTTTCCAATAAATGATCCATCACAAAAGTCTTGCGGCTAATCATAGGGCTTTCTACAGCCACAACAGAACAGACCCACAGCTACTGTTGTGCCACATAAAGGAGAAGGCATACTCAGTGCCAGCCAGGGCTACTGAAATGAGGGAGATATGCACTTCAGCTTTCTTAAACAACTATCTGCTATCTTCTACCTGGACTGATTGTACATCAATCAGTCAATTTTTATACATTCTTCCTCAAACAGCAGCATTTTAAAAAGATGCCCATGGCTCTGCTTTAGATGTCTGTACACCTGCATGAAGGCTTGACTCAGCCCAATCTTTTAGTCTTACTTCAGTTGACTTTAAAGTGCATTTAAGGCAGAACTGCACATGCTTTACTGATTTAAGTATGGATGTGCTGGTATATACACAAAGTTTCACTTCCTCTCAGTTGCCATCACCTAAACCCCACATTTTACCTCTTATCATATGTGCTCAAAGCATACTTTTCATACAGGAATTATTTACTTTAAAGAAGAAAAAATAGGGGGGGTGCGGTGGTGAAGTAAATATCTATAGTGAAAAGCAAGAAAGATTTTGAAAAACAGAGAATGTGAGTTAAATCCTTACAAACAGCTAACAAAACATGGCCTTGGAAGAAGTAGACGCCCTAAACAGGTCAAGCTGAAGCACAGCAAGATAAGCTCAAGGAATACCAAAAGGTTAATGAGACTAAACAGAAAGTTACCGGAACTATGTGTGAACTATCTAATTAGCACACAAAAAGATCCATCCTCTGGCAAAGGCAGCCTCCTACTAACAAAGCCGCCTCCCCACAGAACATGCTGGTGAAAAAAACAGAATGCTGTATCTTTAAATGGAGACAAGGCTCAGAAGAACCAGTGAAAATTAAGTGTGAATAAACGTAATTGTAAACAATTCTTCAAAGTGTATAATAGGTTTTACTATGTGTTAAGAGGATTTGTGGATTCGCACCTAGCACCCATCTCTGCTATTGCAGACATGCAATAGACAAATATCTCAACTCTGTGTGTGGATCAGCTCTCGCACACCCAGTGAAGAACTCAGATTTGGGATAATATTTTGGCTGGATAGAGTCAGGCCACACTATATTACAGCTTGTTTTTAAACCTCTGTATTTAATACAATTAAATATTTTGCTAGTGAATTTGCATAAGCTAAGCTTCCATGCAAAACAAAACCACCAATAACTCCAAAACTCCCCAAACAAAAATCTACAGCTAAGTTACAAACCTATGGAAGTATGGGCTTACAATAGAAATGCTGACACAATCAGCCATAGCCATGTGGACACAGCAAACTGTAATCACTCCCATTAATAAAGACTTGAAATGGCTGTGTGTTTCACAGAACTGATTGTGCAACCTGGCTGTAATTTGTTCCTTTACTACTGTTTCAAAATGTTCCTGATTACAGAAAAATATTATGTTTTGGTTTGGTTTGGGATTTTTTTTGTTTCTAGCACTCACATATTTTCTCTGATGCAGCTTGATTTGTTGTCAGTGCTTGCAATTATTTCATTGTTAATATTACAGATTGCTACCTTTTCTCTTTGAGAACACAACAGTGTAACTGAACTAAGAAATTTCTCTCCACCTGTACCTGAGCTGCTTTGGGTTCCTTAGTCACTTCTCGCTTAGACACATTCACATTTCATGGCCACCTTTTTCACCTACTAAAGGACACAAGAGATTGCGTACACGTTCTTTCCTTCCCAGTGCCTACTGTTTACAATGCAAGCAGCCAAGCGGAGGAAAAGTAGCCATTCTGAAACTACAACTTCTGCATATATGCAAGTGGTTAAAGAGATGATGAAAAGAGATGGAAATGGATAGGACTGAGTATGAACACCACCACAGGTTCTGTGATACTCTTTTGAGAAATCTTATTGGCCAAGTATAAGGCAAGCACAGATTACTTCTCCCCTCTTTCTGCAACAGAGAAAATATATTTTGTGTGCAAGAATTATAACCTGCTTCTTGCTTTCCACCTCAGGAAGCACAGCTATGTACAGCCAAGGTTTCTGGAAGAGTCAGAATTAGAACCTTACTGTGTGGAAACACCAGTTCCTTTGGTTTGTGAAGTACCTGAGCTGACGCATCTAGGACGGCCTTTTTCTCACATCAGTGAACACTCACTTAAGAGTGTCCTACAAGTGCCCACAAAGATGATGCTGAGTTATCCAGTTCGTTGAAGCAGCGATTTCTGTATTTTACTTTGGTAGAAAATAGAAATTATGTGTTCTTCTTCTAAAGTATTACTGTTAAATCATCCTTGGGATCATTTTAGTTGTAAATTTTTTTTAGTTCATTTCTTATGTTACAGTCATATTTTGTCACTAGACATAGTTGCCAGCATTTTATTAAAGACCATTTTCCTTTCATGTTTGTGATAGAGAGTTGATCCACCTCCCATTACACTTCTTGGGCATCTGTTGGATTTAATAAGAGTTGATTCAAATCCGTAAACAGCAGTCCTGGTCACTGCTGTCCAGCACTACACGGTATGCAAACAAATTATTTTCATTGAGATGAGCAACTACTGTGCAACACCACTACAAACCTTTACATGTAATATGAAAAAAAGTAGTGTAACAGGTTTTGAAATTACGTAATATCACCTTTAAAATAAACTGAGGAATGATAATTTACAACACTTAAAAATATGACCCAAATTGCTCTTCAATCACTCTGTGCACTGAGGAATTATTCATACATTTATCACAAAATGCCAGAAATGTTGTCTGACAGTTTAGGTCCTCTCCTGTAAACGTCTTCCCCAGCGAGCATCCTTCTGCTTCTTTTGGACTCTGAGACCTAGGTATGTATCCACCTGGCCTCTCCATAAATGGGTAAACTCCATCCAAGATAAAAGACTTGTGGAAATGACAAAGTGGTTTTCAGCTAAAGAGTTTCCAGTGGAGGTGGTGTCTCCACTAGAAAGGTCACCTGTGTAAGTAGCAGAATAGCCTAAGCAAGCTTGCTTTTCTTAGTCACCTTTTGTAGAGCACCTGCAAACCATCCAGACTTAAGAGCAGCCTTTGACTCAGATTACTAATGGGAGTTTGGCAGTGTGCCAGCTGCTACTATAGGACAGGATTTAGAGAATCATAGAGCAGACTTGAACCTGACTGTAAAATACCAAGGTGTCATATCTTGGAAATGCAACACAAGAAAATGAAATTGACTGGAAGATCTAGAAGTCTTGGTAAAACTCTTTGTATGACATGATTAGTATCACAGAAATTTCGGGGAACAGTTTTTTTATTTGGAGTGTTGATATTCTAGGAAAGACAGGTAAGGAAAGAAATACTATATAGATATTAATCATGTTTATGTCTGGAGTTTAACTTGAGAGGCTAATATTCTTTGTCCTGATAAAAGAAAAAACAAGAAGAATGGAATAATGACAGTAATCCATGCAGACCTCTGCTGAAGGGTTCGAGGAAGCATTTCTGAGCCTATTCAAAACTTAGAATGTGGTGATAGCAGAGAATTTTAACCAAATATTTGCTGGAGATGTATTATGACAGGCTATAGATTAACAATCATGCTCATGAAATGTGCTGGGAACAAACTTTATTTAGGAGGTTAGAAGGGGACCAGCTAATCTAGATTTAGTTCTGCCTAACAGGAAGAATTGATTGAGATGCCAAAGGTGCAGTGTAGTATGGGGTGAAAGTAATCACAGAATGATAAATATCCTTATCCTAAGGGAAACAAGTGTGACAGAAGAACTGAAAATAATGTACTTTAAGAAGTCAAGCTTTGACAGCGAACTCTGGAAACTCATAAGATAGGTCACTTGGAAAGGTGATCTGAGAGATAAAGGAATGCAGCAAATGTGGCAGTTACTGAAAGAAACCATATTAATGCATAATAGCAAACTAATGCAAAAAGAAGATGGAAAGCATGGTTAAAGACCATTTCAATTACATTAGGGTATCCTCAGTGACCTGAAAAGAAAAAAAAAAAAAAAATCATATAAAGGTGTCCAATGCCTATGGGTCATATAATTGAGTAAGATTAGAAAGGAAGGGCCCATCCTTGTAAGGATAAATCCAGAAATGCAACAGAGCATATGTTTCAATTAGAAAGAGAAATAAAAGAAAGAAAATCAGGTCCTAAAATTGCATAAGAGGAAAACGAAAAGAAATACAGGTCCAAGACTAACTGGGAAAGAAGAGAAAATAACAGCAGAAGCTTTCAGTTCTTTGTTGAAGTCTAAGTTGAAACTAGATTGCAAAAGTTATGTTTAACAAGCAGATGTTCTAATTCTGAAAAGACCAAGTCAAACAATACTTTGCTGAGATAGTTGTATTTAAGTTACAAGTGCTTATCAAAATCACTTTACAATGTGTGGCACTGTGTGAGAAATCTGAAACATTAATGGTACTTTTATAAAATGCAATGAGTATGAAAAGCATTAGAGGACTGGAAATGGAAAAAAAAATATCATAAACCTTTTTTTGAAAGTGCAAGAAAAGGAGGGACAAGAAAGCTCTAAACTAGTCACCTTTGGTGCTAGAAAAATTCTAGAACATACCATTAACCAATTGCTACATCCATTAAAAAGTGGTTGAGAGATATATTTAAAGTCCTAACTAAAATTATCAATAAAAGTACATTTAAGCTAAACCAAAGTCAGTATGTGTGAAAGGCTAAGATGTGGATACAGAGTACCCTAATTGACTATAATGGGGCAGTGGAGCAAAGCAAGACAACTGGATGTCAAGCACTGTTTGACAGAATTTTTCTCTCAAGCCTCTACAACAGAGAATACAATTATTCAGCTCTGCTTCAAACTGGTGATCCCTTGGTTGCCATACCACAGTCAGTTTTAGGCACTATATTTTAAGAAAGGAAAAAAGTGTCTACAGGAGGATAACATATAGCAAGCATGTTAGAGAGTGTGTGAAGCAAAAAATAATCAAATTGTCTTTGCTGGTGGCAGGAAGTGGGAAGAATTAGTCTTCTAATTATAAAGGGCTGCTACGAAGAACTAATGAAGACAGTAGAAAAGGCCGAGTAAAAAACCGTTCAATTTGTAACAAAAAACCTATAGATAAAATATTAATTTTTTTTTTAATGTTATGAGGCAGTGTAACAGACTGTTTCAGGATGTTATAAAACTGCTTCCACAGTGGTTTTCAAGAGCAGATTAGAAAAACATTTGTTAGGATGGCTTTGCTGTAAGATGATGACCCATGTGATTTTTCAAGGTCCCATCTAATCTTAGAGTTGTATGATTTTACTTCCCATTCATTTTGTGTTAGCATGAGTGGAGTATCAAGAACACAATAAAGAGCATCAGATGCTTTTATGCAATATATTTTATGCCACTGCTAACGTTTCATTAGTGGCTGTATACTGCATAGGTACAATATTCAAAAAACAGTCTTCAAAACAGAAAAGTGGAGAGTCTCTTCATTAAATAATAATTATAGAATTATACAGAAAGAATTGTATTCAGATTTTAAAAAAGCATTTCACCTATACCCTTTCTAAACAATCAGCCATTTGTTGCTACATTTACTGTTTAAACAATCAGATTCAGAAATGTTCTACATAGTAACTGTCACAGCTTGATGATAAAGACAGTATATTTTTGTACTGCATACTAAATTATGCTTTAAAAAAGTTCTTTTGAGTTAACTATTTTAGGGGTTGTTTTGTCAGAAATTAAAATATATGATTATACAAGACAGCTGGGTGATTAACATTGGGGCCTGAATGAAGTCTCTTCTAAAATTCGAACTACTGCAATGCAGCCATCTGACGTATGTTCTATTGTAGTTACAGATCAACATCTTCCTAGTGTTAAGCCAAACATAAAAATTAAATTCTAACATACCTCTGTCTTTAAACAAGTGGGTTTAAAGCCCTTGTAAATCTAGGCTCAAATTCATGACACAAACCAACTATATTCTTTATATTAGAGGATTACTTTTACCAATTAAAATGAAAAGAAAAAGGTCAGGGTATTTTTAGAAATCTAGTTAATTGACTAAACTGCTATCTGGCAACTACAGTCTTACTCAGCTCCCTCCAGTAAAGCTATCAACCTTTAGTCACAACTCATTTGTCTGAAGAGTCAGTATACAACTGGCTCTACAGTGCTATTCTTTGTAACTGATTTCACATGCCGACACATGTTGGCTGCAACTTCATTTTGAGATAACACCAAATGTGTTCAAAAATTAGCTGAACAATTAACTTCCATGATACTAGTGGGAAAAATAGCATTTCTTAATTCAGGTTAGCATAATGAACTATAAAAAACTGTAGCTCTTCATAAAGGTACCCTGAAGAAAAATGGTGGTGTTACTATTGAGAGAAAAAAAATGGGGTGTCTAGGTATCTATAACTTTAGCAGAAGTCAAGTGCTTTTTATAGCATATAGAAATTTGAGGGGAATGGAGTGGTGCGGTTGCCTGAACATAGTGATCTGTACCGGTTTATATGCCATAAAGTATATCCCTGGCCTCCAGCTGCAGCTGCAGTATGGGCCTGCAGTATGACATGTGCCATAGGTCTCACTTGGTATATCTTAACCTTAGATATGCCAGGGTGTGCAAATAATGTTTAATATTTCTACATTAACATAGTGATGTTATTACTTCTTAAAGCTACATTTGTACCTGATAAATAAAATGTTTACTCTGACACAGGTTTTTCTTACCCTCTAATATGTTTTGATTGGCCTACAAAATTCTTTTTCTTATCTTTCTAACTGTTCGGAGAACTTGGGTGTTTTGGAGTTTTTAAAAGGCATGTGTATGTTAATATCTGTTCTATGAAGTAAATTAATTGGCTTTGAATAGTGACAAAGAATTGAAGATGTGCTATTTGACTTTACATACAATTAAAAGGATTTGGAAACTTAACTGTTTTCAAATGTCTAATTACTTGTGATTTTTGGGTTTGGTTTTTTTTTTAAGAATTTATAAATATTTATCCTTGCATGAAAAATACTGACCTATTAATGGAAATCCTCTCTAACAGTGCTTAAATTTTGGCTATATTTTAAAATTACTTTTTAAATGTTTTACCTGAAAGAATCTATACGAGGAAAAATAACCAAAAAAGTCTATGTCATATTTTTAAAGTTCCCATAAAAACATTTAAGTAAGCTGATCAGGTTTATTGAAAGTTCTGTGCCTGATTTATTTACTCATCCTGCAACTCAGAGCGGGATTATTGCTAGAATATGCTTTATAGGACTCTTTAAGAACCATAGAAATTTGATTGAGTTAAAAGAAAAAATAAAATACGATAGGTATGTTCATTATTTTACCTGGCAAAGATGCATGTGAAATTAGCAGGAAGGGGGAACTGGACAGTTTATGATTGCAAGTAAGAATATAATTTTATTGAAAGATCAACTATTTAAGTAACTTTCTGTATCTATGGGACTCAATGTTTCAACAAACGTGAACAAGGATGATAATCAGTAGCAGTGCTTGATAATTCATGGTGAAATTTTGAGGGAAGGATAAAAAATGTTAATCATTCAAATCTATATAGGGTTGCTGAAAAAATAATATCTACCTTTCCATGTCTCTGTATACCTCAGTATCTCAAGAGATGTTGAAAACAGACATGAAAAAGATTATAAAGTATTTTTGATTTAATATTTACTTCAAATGCCACCTCCTTTTTTTCCCTCCAGAATCTTCTTGCATCAGGTTTCCGATTTAAATTTCTATGCAACAGATTTTGAAATTTTAATTAATTTATACATTTTTATTTGTAAAATTGTAAAAAAAATCTGGATCAGTTGGAGTTAATTTGCTTATGGAAGAAAAGAAAAGAAATGTCACTCTATTCCATTGCATAATGAAATTACCATGGCTGGGAATCCCCAAAGCAGTCCTGAGCATGAAACGATTTCTCCCCCTTCAGGCCCACCTGCACAACTGAGCCATTCCCCTCTCCCCCTTCTTCCATCAACTTCCTTTAGCTGAAAACATGCATAAAGGACTAAGATGGAGACTATTCTGAAACTTCCCAAATGCTGTTTTCTTCCAAGTTAATGTAACAAACAATCTTTTTGCCAATTGGCACTAATGGAAACTTCAATCCTATGTAAATCTGAGAGATAGGCACATCCTTTTAATTGTAAAGGCAGAAACCAGAAGTCTGAAATGTAATTGTTCATGTTGTGCAAGGTTCTTTAGAGGTAAGCGAAAATGAAATATTGACATATGTTGCATGAGTAGGGTTCACAGACTTTCTGGAATTCACAGTTTCTAGGAAATCAATGTACGCATTTACTTGCTTCATCTGAAATAAAAAAACCCAAACCTTTGAGACATTAAGCTGTCACAATCAAGGCAGAGTCAAATCACAGATCTTGATTGCTGTACTTAATACTTCCTTTCATTTGCTCCAGTTTATCTTTGCCTATCCTATTCTGTGTGATTAAATACTCTTGATCACTCCTGAGCTCACACTAAGCATCACAAGGTAAAGCTATTCAGGATCAACACTCACAGAGAAAGCACTTGCCCCAAATTAAACTTGTTCCATTATATCTGGACCTCTGAAGGTAACATATTTTCAAATGAAGACATAATTTATTTATTTTTTTCACTAGCACTAGCAATTTATAGAAACAAGCACAATGCTCATTCTGAAAATATTTCAGTGCAATTGTTTTGTCAAAGGTCAGGAAGGGAGGTTTAACCTTCTTTTGTAACTTAAAAGTTCTATTCTTATACTTCTTCTTACTTGCTTTAACTTAATGCTTTCTTAGTGAGAAAGAAGGTCAAGAAGCAGTAAGTTCACAGAAGAAGCCGGAGGATTTTTTTTTTTAAAATATACTTTGAAAGGGATCTTTGTTTATTGTTGCAGAGAAAAACAAAGATCCTGTTTGGTTGGTTGGTTTGAGGGTGTTTGTAGTTTGGCTTTTTTTGTTGTGTTTTTTTGTTTGGTTGGTTTTTGGTTTTGTTTTTTTGTTTTGTTTTGTTTTTTAATTTGAACACCTATTATGCATTTAATGTCATGCAAACATTAGTAGAAGTGGGGTGTGAAATGGAAATGGACTAAGACCTGAAGCATAGGGCAACCTCTGTCTGCTAAGCCTGGTCACTCATGGTTGGCAATGTAGTTTTTGTGTTTCTGCCAGGCAGCAAGACAGCTTTCTCAGGAGGGGCTGAAAGGGCCAACACTCCTGCTCCTTTGGAAGAGTCTTTTCCACCACTGAAGATGCCACCTTGGATGCAACAACTCTGACTACACAGGGAGGTGAGAAAACCCTTACTTCCTAGGGTGTCACCTGCCAAATTACAAGGTGGGCTGTGAAGAGCAGCTCTTACTCTCTTTTCCGTGGTCTTGAATGAGCCTGGGTTTATCACTTTGCTTAGAAGTGCACTGCCCAGGAGGCAATCTGGGTAGAAAAGTGGCTAATTCTGGATTGCTACACAGGATGACTGGATCATAGGAGCCTGTATTTCCAGACCAGAATGCTTTTGCCATATGTTCAGGACCTCACACTATTGAACGAGGCACCGTAGCAGAATGAGCTGTGTAGACCACACTTTCAGATATAGGCTTTGATAGTGCTAAGGCTCATTTTTGATACTGCTAAGGCTCAGGGTTTGGATTGTCTGGATCATAAACTTACTAGCAGTGTGCTTCCAATTCCTAACAGTAAAGTAGGGGTAAATACAATACCTTGCTACCTTGTGTATTTAGACAGTAAACTCCTTAGGAGAGAGACTTTCTCATACTCCCAATTTGTACACTCACATTGACATTCTCAAAGCAAACACAAAAACGCCCTATAAATATTGTCTGCTTTTGGTGCCTTATTGGTTTCATCTGGTTCCCGTGCTAAAATTGAATTTATTGTGACTGCTGCTACAAATTCTTTTCCCAGCAAATCAGTTGTTGATCAAATGTTTATGCCAGTTTCTATCATATGATGCTCCAAGGAGTCTGGACTGTTTTGCCAGTTTTCTGGACAGAGTGAATTTTGCTTAAATGATTACATTTCCTTGACTTCATTAAATTAAGAAGTTTTACCTGGATAACCACTTTTCTTCAAACAGTGAAAGCAAAACTTGTAGCTAAACTTAGTTAACAATAGCACTACTTCATTTTACTGTTCCACAACTGTTTTCACTAGTGCAGGAAAGAACATTCTTACATATTTGTTTCCATTTTAGGATCTAAAGTACGTAAGTACGATAGGCAATATTTCCTCCATGAATCACCTTTCTTTACCATAGATTTTTTTATAGCTTGCCTGTCTTACACACCATTGTAACAGTAATTTTTAATAATTTCATTTTCTAACACCACCTGCTTAAAATGAAACACCTGCTCTCCGTATTGATTTCAATTCCTCTTCATTAGGATTTTTCCTGCATGTCTTTCCCATACTATTAGAAACAAATATTTTCGTTATAAAGATTTTTCAACATTTAAAAATAAACCTCAAATGTTACCTCATTATAATTGTTGTAGTATACATTTTCCTTACAGAAAGTAGTATCTTTAAAACTTCCTTAATTTTTAATTTGTTGCCCATTCTTTTTTTTTTTTTTGTAAATAGTGCAAATATTATATTGCAAACTGTTTTTCATAACTTGTTCTCAGATCCAAAATCTATTTTTAATATATTTATAAATTCCCCATTTTTCTCAAACCTCTAGTTCCTCTTTCACTATTTTAGGATTAAAATCTTAATTTTTATTTATTAATGAACAATGAGCAGAGAAACAAATCTTTTCTTTTTAAGACAAAACTTCATTACCTTATCATGACTGATGCTTGTAGTGGACTGAAGAAATAATATTAACAGGCTTTTTTGTTTTCTTTGTATTGATTTGATTTTCAACCAGACAAATTTCCTCATTTGTTGTAAATGAAAAAGTGATTTTTCAGTTGCCACCCAATGCTCCTCACTACTGTTTGGTTCCAATAAATCTATGGTTATAGATTAGAATACTAATAATTTGATCAAATTGTAAAAATTCAGCATAATGTAATTTAGACTTAGATTTCTGAAGCAACCTATACGATTTTCTATACCTCTAAGGCAGCTCTGAGAATTTAAACTTAGTTCATACTTGTACTTTTCCCTATTTAAAATTGGAGACTTTATTTTTTGAACCTTTGACAACTATTTTTATGTGGAATTTCTGGGTCAAAAATTGCAGTCCCAGTCATTTTGAATTGAAGCATCACAGTCTCCCCTTTCAAATTTAGTTTTTGTTTGTTTTGCTTTAAAGAAAACATGTAAGATGAAAATATATGTTCCATTTCCTTTGGATAAAACTGACCATAAAAACACTGGTGCAAAGCCACAGATATGTTTAAACTGTAAACTAATGTCACTCGTGTTGGCTTAAGGGGTTATGATAATAAATTCAGGCTACAGTACAATGTGAGCCTGCACTGATTTTTGCAGAACACTAAAAAGAGATTGAATGAAACCAGGGAATTTGCACATGCATTAGAACCACTACAGGTTTCAAGGTGTTTCAAACTAGGGCTAGGATCTTATCACTGAGAATTTACAGGTCTAGTTTCTGCATTCCCACTGCATTTCAATTAAACATACAGAAATGTAATAGCCCATGATATGAACTAGAAACTGATAAACGTTTTGCAAATGCCTTGTCTGTCTTGAGTCCCACAGATCCCATAATATACATAACAGACTGAAAGCAACCTGCATTTCTGCAGATGAGTTAGCTAGCTTCGTTCCAAGAATGTGTATCTTTGAGTCTCATCCAACTCACAATCAGCTGATATTTTAATCAGAGTTGAGGTAGATAGTTTATATATATATGGGCAGTTGAACCTAAAGTCATAGTTTGCATTTATTTTTTCTTGTCTCCTCTTGGAAGAAATATCTTTCCCACTTAGTTATACTGCATTCTGCTGATAAGGGGGAATATGAATGACCTGCAATATTATGTCTCAGTGGAATCTTGTATCAACAGAGGAAACAATATATTTTGTTGATATACTAACAAAAAGTTCAAAATTAAATCTATGAACATCCTTATGTGTAAAATCTGTCTGCAATATTATACATGGAACATTGTATAGAAGGATACTCAGGCATCTATAAACCCATTTCAAGCCTGTAACTTGAGTTTCTGAAAGTGTACAGTTCATTAAACCAAAGACCCCAGGGAGACAAATATTTATACTTGTATATATGTATTTATCCATGCATATGTATACATGTTAATATATAAACAGCTAGACAACTAAAGGACCCATTTGCGATTAAAAAGATCAATTTTTGGCTCCCCCGGTCTCCTAGGTACTCCATAGCATGATAAGGATATACTTCATTAAAAAAAAAAAAATATGAAGGAATGATTGAATGAAAAGACTGACGAAAAAGTTCTGTTTGAGTCAAAGAAGGGAATAATAGGCATGCAACTGGCTTAGAAAAATAATGAAATGGTAGCTGAGAGATGGATATTTAGAGAAGTGGGCACTGGTAAAAGAGGAATGTTCTATACATTGTAAGCACATTAGAATCAAAGTAATGCTGTTTGTTCACTAAAATATATTTGCTTGACTATCGATATGGTTTTCTTAGTAAGATCAACAGTTTAGACACTGATATAAATTTCCAAACAGAAAAATATTTTACATATCTATGCTAAAACATTACTTTAAACAGCATGTTTTTATCTAAAAAGAAACAACTTTGTGTTATGAACCCATCACCAGAGAAAATGATCATGAGAATCCAAAAATAACATGGACTAAATACTGACATTTTCTTATCTGGTTGTAGTTTCCAAACTGGTGGAAATAAAAAGAAATAAGCAAAGAAAAAAATCCCACAAAGTTATTGTAAATGTGAAAAGTAATATGGATTGTCATGTGGTCGTAAATATGAAACTTTGAAAATCACATCATGAAAGCTGTTAGAAACATGGATAAAGATACTGAAATTAATATGATTCTTTACAGTCCTATGGCTTGGAACTTATCCCTCAGTCATTCTCACATTTTAAGTTCTACTTGTCAAGCCCCAGCTCTGAGTCTCCTAAAGTTTTGTCTGTTTGATTCACTATGAATTGTGATTACTGTGACTTCCTCAGCATTCTGTTGCATGTACCAAAAATATTTGAGTTCAGAATGCAGCATAACATGTGCAAGCATATTGGTAAGATAATTCCTTCTCTGTGTTTCCAATCTCCTTCATTTGCTCCGTATCTTTTGGATTATGTCTTTATATACACTTTTTAATGTCACGTTTTTCTGCAATTGAATGGTCTCTTCTTGTTGATTTAGTAGTCACTTAGTTCCCAGCCAAAGAATGGAGAAAATAGACACTGAATTCTTACAAATGCTGTGCTATCCATCTCAAGTGGTCTACCACAGGTTTTCATCTTATCACATTCCCCTCAACCTTTAAAACATGGCTTATATTCTCAGCTTTATATCTTATATATAACTGGTAAAATAAATGCTGGTGCTGACTGGAATGAAAAAAGCATTTCTTCTTTCTACACTTTATATGTGCCCTTCATTGTATTGCTCTTTATTTTAACCTTATTCATCACAGAGTAATTGTGGACATTACACTGCCATCATTCAGCTAAACAATTACACATCTAACACATAGGCTGTCACCTCTGCTTGTATACATTAGCTTCTACAACGAAAGATGAGGTGATCCGGTGCAAGGTCATGTCCTCTGCAACGTCTGCAGGTCTCAGTACTGCACAGCTCTGCCAAAGCCCACCAATATCATCCTGAGATTTAGGACTGTGTAATTGCTAAGCCAAGCAGTGATGCCAATAGTCAAACAGTTCTGTCTCAGTGTGTTTAAAACCTGTGCCCTGGTTAAAGAGTGCACTGCCCTACCATTCCCTCTTTGTTGCATCATATGGACAGAGAAAAAAAAATATCCCACTGATTAATCCTTACTCTAACACCTGAAGTGCTTAATTTAAAAGATTACAACATTGGGGGTGGCGGGTGGCGGGGAAGCCTTTAAAAATCTAAATAAACTCCTCCAAGGTTCATTACAGTTAAATTGACAAGCTGAACACACAGCCCTGGCTACTGAGGGGATTGCCACTTGTACTTATATTTGTCCTGTTGTTTTGTTTTTTTAAAAAAAATTATTTAACTGAAAAATTTTCCTCATTTATGAAGTTAGTAGAAATCTGAAAATATGGCTGTTAGGTTAGCAATGTTTATCAATAATTTAACCACAAGAAAGAAAAATAACCAGTAAGTTCTAGTTTTGCTGATCCAGAAACTGTATCTGTGATTACAAAGAAGATACACAGCCTTTAGTAGTAAATAATGAGGACAACATAATACTAATTGCCCTGCATCATGGTTACTTCTTTGTTCATGATATGATTGTTTTTAATATTGGGCAAGGATACTTTTATTTTTTACAATACTTGGATGTGATTAGTATTCACCCTTGTTTTATTGTACTGTTTCTAGAAGAGTGAGTTTACTAAGGATACGGTTTTTATTCTTTTCATTTTAACATAGAAAATTGGCAAGCTGACTCCTCTTAGTGGGGAGGAATGTCAGTGACATTGATATTAGTTTTTTTATGATAATATCAAACTTAAAAGTTTGCATCCTTACAGTGCTCGACACAGTCTTTACTCAGGTAAACTCTTTTTGATGTCAGAGAATTGCCTAAGGATACCTGAGTAAGAACTTCTGAAGGCAGGGAGCTGTATGCAGTTATGATTTCTAAATAGTTCAAGATTCAGTAGGCTCTTGCAAATAAATAGAATTATTTTCATTGCCTTTAACAGGGTTTTGGGCAAGCCTGGATGGTTACGTATTTGCATAACCTCGATACTCATGTGGATAATCTCATTGCCATTTCCCTACACCGCTGAGAAACATCAGCTTTAATACCTGCACAAACTGAAAGGCACCTAGAGGGCTTTGCTGAACTTGGCCACCACATGATTTAATTTACAACACACTTTCTTCATTCATGGTGGCAGGTTGCATGACTTTGAATGCACTATACCTCAGAGCCCTTGCGCGCACGCAGTTCACGAATAGTCCACAAGTCAGTCAGGTCTCAGTGAAATTAAGGTGAAAAAAACCCAATAAATCATGTAGCTCAGTTGCTAATTCTACATTGTTTCATAAAGTGTATTTGCAACCAGAATTTCCAATATGCTTTTTAAAGTACTAGCTGAGAGTCTCTACTTTTTTTGGAAATGTGTTTTTGCTGTTCTGACTGAAAAGTGTGCATGCAGTATGATCTTGTAGAAAATTGTTAAGCAATTAGTATAAATCTGATATTCTTTTTCCCACAGCTTCCCAAAAGTGCAACGAAATCTCACCTCAAACCCTGTCAGTGTTAATTACTTCCTTAGCTTCCAAGTCTTTTTCCCTCCCCAGTTCTATAAAAGTAACATAACTAAAGAAATTACAAAAGAGAAGAAACCAATTCATTTTAAAATTGAGAAAGAAATGATAGAAATATTGAAGTGCAGGTGGATGGGAAAATTATGCTAGTTTAGGCCACGCTTAGATCATTCCTTGCTTATCCCCACAACTATGCGTATTAACTCATTTTGGACTAGAATATATTTTTTTCTCCAAGTACACTCCCTGAGCAGTTGCTTTGCTTTTTTTTTCATTCTCCCAGAACATGGAGCAGAGGTCACCTCTTAATATCAATTACATGCTTCCAGTGGGACCAATGTCTAGAAAGTGAAGGGCTTAGGTGCTGATGGGGTGCTCTCCCTCTTTCTTTGTTTTCAAGTAGTTAATAGCATCTTTCTGCTCTAAGTCAGACAGTTAAACTTTTGCTAACTCTACAGCTGATTCTTCCCTGCTGTCAGAGAAAATAAGTTCTTTAGAGGAAGGAAGTATAGATCCTATGCTCTTTTTCTAATTATTATGATTATTATGTAGGTGTTTAGAAGCAGTAATAGCAGCTTGCTGCTCTTGAAAAATTCTTCAGAACCAAGAGAAAAAAAGATAGTGTTTGCTCTAGATGCACAGCAAAGCAAAATTAAAGATCAAATACATTGCCTGACAGCCTGGCTTTCTTTTCCATGGTTTGAAAAGTTTTATATTTCTTAAATTTCCCATGTTAGTCACAAACACTTAAGCTGACACTTCAGGCTCAAGTTATTCCTGTGGATGACACATGAGAAATATTAGTGCTTGGAGGAAAAACTTTGTTGCACTGGAGTCACTTCATAGCTTTGCAGTCACCACAAAAATATGTGCACACTTAAAAGTACTACTTTAGAAAACCTTGTCCTCTTCATCCAAAAAAATTATAAATGCTTTCCTCCCACATTTTTCTCAATGAGTGCCTAGACTTGCAGTATGCTGGAACACCTTAGTGCAAAATGATAGCTGTGCACTTAGCTGTTTTAAACCTCTGGAGATTTCTCTTTTTATGCTCTTAGATTATTCTCAGTTTGATTCCTAGATTTCAGTAACGTACATGAATGGATTTGCCATCAAATATTTCTTGAGAATATAGAAAAAGTGGAGCTAAAAAAATGATGTTGTTTGAAAAAGAATGCTAAAAATGTTCTGAGACAGAATGATATCCTGGGCAATACATTCAGATTTCTTTTGCATCCTTCTCCCCTTCCCAAGATCAGCTCTCTGGCCTTTTATTTTTGCTGAAGGAAGTGACATTGTATATATTGTGCCTAATTCCAGATTTAACAAAAACTAAGACTATTCCTGTTTACTGACAGTGTAGGCTAGCGGAATCCTAGGATGGAAGGAGGCGTCTTGCCTCTTTGCTCAGCATGGACCCAAGGGCAGGGAGCCGTGGCAGCCTCCTTTCTGCTGGCTGCCAGAATCAGCCTGATTCCCCTGACACATTTCAGATGCTGTTCCATAACCATTTCTTGGGGTTTGCTGCAATAATCTTCATTTTGGTCACTACTCAGACCATGCACTCAGCCTGAGAGTTTTTAATGTTACCAGTGAAAATGAACTCTGATAAGAAATCAGTTCTGGCAGGAATGCAAACACGTTCTGAAACAGGTGTTCCTGCCCTCATCCTCCAGTGCTTCCTCTCAATTTCACATCCTATTCACATACTTGCCAGAAATCTGTACATAATAAAGGCTCAAAGTGCTACTTTATAATTCCTGTTGGAAATCAGAACCTCTCCAATGCTTAATTATTTGGAACTGAAATTATGCAGGAGGTTTGTCCCTTTCTCACTAACTTTTGGAATGCTTTATACCATAAATAAAAATTCAATTTCCCCTTTCTTCTTACTCTCAGTAGGATTAAATAATGCTATAAAAGATAAATCAGGATCTAACTTCTCCAGCTTCTTTCTTTGCTTTAGATTTATTTATAATCTCCAAAATACATCATATTTGAACTCAAGCCTCTCTGTCCCTTTGATACGATTGTTTTGTCCTTCCACACTGTCTCTATCTCAGTACAAGTGGGGTAACAAAACATTTCATTTATAGTTTTATCACCACTACTTTTTCCTAAATTCTTCATAGTAGCATGTGTTTGCACCCTGAGGAACTTAAAACTTTGTCTCTTCTCTTATTAGGAAAACTCAGACTTCTGTTTAATTAGTTTTGTTTAATTTTGCCTTTTGAGGGGTAAAGATCAAGTCAGTAGCAGTGGGGAGAAAAATAATGAGATAAAGCATTTAAAAACTGAGAAAAGAAAGAGGAAATTATGAAGACAGTGAGGACACTGGAAAGGCTCTCTGTCTTCAAGAGAGGCAAGATGTCACCCCAGGTTACTGTTCAGAAAATATCCAGATGGTTTCCCTCTGCCTTTCTTCTCTATGACCTTCTATCAGGTCATCCTCAAATAGATTCTCTTCTCTATTTTTAGTTCATTCATTATTCCTCTTCATCTCCCTCTGTGGTGACAAAGGGACAGGTCTTGTGTCAGTGGAAGCAATTTGAAATGAATAGATGTGCTACCTGACCCCTTCACAGCCACATCACAAGAAAACATTTAGTGCTACTATTTATGGTCTACACAAAGGATTCATGCTCTTAAACTACTTCAAGACAAAACTTTCATTTGGAGATTACTACCACACAATGCCCTACACAATGACTTTCTAGGCTAGAAAGTTGTTTGCTAATCACCAAAAGGTGGATTTTGTTTTCAGTATTTGCCAATAATAAATAATACTAAGATTTGCAAGTATGATTAACGAGTAGTTCTTCAGTGCAATATATTGTCTTAAAAATTACTTAGAAAAGAAATCTGATTCATATATTTATAATCTACACTTTGACAGCCAGATGTAATCTATGAAATGCAATCTGATTATAGATTTTTTGAAATATAATACAATAAGTAACATATAATATTAAATATTTAGAAAAAAATAGGCTATTATTTTCAATAATTCCCCTGGGTCCACCGATCATCTGAACTTATCATCAACAGGTAAAAGTAAAAACCTGCAAAAGCTCTAAATGCAATGCAGATCTTTTGATCAATTTTTCTCAGGGCACACATTCAGTGACCTTTTCCTGTATTTTATAGTTTAATACTTAGGTAAGGCTTGATCTACTTTTACTGCATTTTTCAAATTGTTTGTCCTGGTTGCTTATTTGTATACATTTTTCAATTTATTTTATTATTTCTTTTTATCTTGTCAGGATTCCACAGCTCTCCTTCTACTTGTCTGTTTCCATAATTTTTCTGCAGTGGATTTTACAGTGTATATGTTAGCTTGGATATGTAACCTTTATTAGATATTCTCACAAAAAAAGCTCAGATGCAAACTGAACCTTGCTCTACCTGACAGGTGGGCAGAAAATTATTTTCTTTTTGTTCTGAGTTTCAGCCAGATTGCATTGCTACTGAGGAATGACATTCAGTAAATGTGATTAGTAAGGAGACTAAGTTAGAGATAACTATCCCAATAAAGATCTGAGTATCTGATAGGAGACCTAACTGTACTAGGCAGGTGGAAGAGAAAACTCAGTGAGACCTTAATTTATTTTTTAACAAATAAATGAAATTTTTTTGAGCAATTTAAGGATGGCCAAAAAGAAGCTGATAAAGAATGGACAGTAACACTGTAATTTGACAAGGTGAATTTGGTTGGGAGTTGCAATACACCAAAAACCTCAGCAGAGACCCTGAAAGATGGCACAAAGACAGGAAGACATACAAGGTACATAATACCCAGAATTAAAGTTATATCAGAACCCCAAGCTTCTAGATGTCTAAAACTCACTCTAAAATTAAACTGTATTAGATGAAAAGACAGACATCACCAGAAATGGATTCTGACTATTTCATTTAGGCAATGATATACTTCATAAGATGGGACAAGTCTCTCTCCTGGTTTATCTCAATCATTTGACTGCATAGGAGCCACACCTACTATTTAGATCAAACATGCATATGGCTAAATTAAGGTGAGGGGGATCCAACTCACCCTTACAAACAGCACAATCCAGGTAATGTGCATTTTACAAGAAAGCTTGTAAGAAGCATCATGGATAACTAATTCCTTAAGTTTTCCTGCATCAAGACAGTATGTTTGGTGTCATCAAGAAGACCACAATAAAATGATTGGGGAAAGCACAATGCTCTTTTCATCATGTGCCCTCCCCACCCAAGAAACAAAAAATAGTCAAAGACTGATAGAATCATTTAGATTGGAAAAGGCCTTTAAGATCATCAAGTCCAACCATAAATCTAGCCTTGCCAAGTCTACAATAAACCATGTAATTAAGTGCCACATTTATGTTAGAACAGAAGATAAACGGACACATAAACAGAAAGCAATGAGACTTTTCAGATTTTAAACCAGTCATTGGTGAACATGTGATGTGAGCAGCCATAAAGGTGGCCTGGTCAGAAAGGGAAATTACTGAACAGAAGAAAATATTTGCTGAAAAATACTGACAGAGAAATTGCCTGCCAGCCTGGCAGCTGTTAACTTGGGAACTAGGTCTTCAAACAAGAATCAACCTTGAAAACTGCAGCTGATCTCCTCGAAATACAGCTGGAGTACCTAGAAAGTGGGATCGTCCTGAGTTACCATTGATACGCTCAAAACCAAAAAACTCTAATACTCTAATGGCTACTTATCTGGAAAACTGGGAACAGTCTGGAAAAAAAAATTGGTCTGAAAGATCAAAAAAAATCCGAACGCACAGTCATGATACCTGCACGTCCCCAGCCAAGGTAACCCTTTAGGTTTTGACAACATGACACTTTGTTAGTAGTGTTTGAAAGCCAAAGATAAAATGATAAATTTGAAGTTGGTAGAATTGAGTTTATGATCACTAGGGAATCATATGAACCAGGTATATAAAAGATTTGAAGAAACAGATACAGATAGAAATATGGAGAAGACAGAATTTCTATGAAAAACAATGTAATGCTTGTATTCTAAATAAAAATGTGTCATTTTTTTCAAAACAGAAGCATTAGTTAGATAGAAAGTTCTCAACAGAGCAGAGAACTATCACCTACAATTGAAGCTACGGCTTAATTCACACCTCTAGCAAGTCTCTTTTTCTCTAAGAAACAAAGTGAAAGAAGAGCTGGATAGGATATTCACTCTGTGAACTTCATAATCTGTAGACCTAATAATCTAAAAGGAATAGTATGTACACCAGTCTATACAAAGTCATAATTCTGCACCTTAACAAAGAGCATGAGAATAAGGACCATAGAGGTTCTGGGATCAAGACACTGTGACAGAAAAATGCCAGTGAAAAAACCAGTACAATTAGGTGCCCCTGTTTTCTGGGACTTGATGTCTCTGTGTAAATGAAGTGCACATCTGCAGCAAAGATTGGTGTTCACAAGTATGAATAAATGACATTATGCTACTTTGTTCTCTCATTAGATTTTAACAGCTGATGACCATATTCTACAGTTACTGAAAATATTTAATCTTTCACAAAGAAAGACAGTGTTTGCCATTTTTCCTCAGAAGGGCTGTCAACTAACAGATCTGATCTAACAACTACTACAGTATAAATTCTTCAAGTTTCAAGACATCAAAGAATTGTAATAATTATACTTACTACTGTCTTTTACTAATATTTCAAGGAAACATACAGATAATGATTGGCCATTCTGAAGTAACTGGATGTGGTTTCTTTGCTGGATTAAAAAAATATTTACTTATTATTAATATTTATATATTTACATATTAATACTTTATATAATATTTATTATCTACATACTTTAAATTTTTATTTTTTATTTATTTATAGTACTAAACAAATGCATTTTGAAATGCATATTGTATAAAAAATCATTAGATTTGATTGGAGAAAGAAAATATATAAATTATATTATTTAGTGTTTTCACTTTAAAAAGGAGCAGCCTGGAGCCAGGGATAGGAAGAAATGGAAAGAAGGATCTATAGAAGGCCATATTGCACTATGCATCTGCAACTAGAATTCAGCCCAGTTGTTAAGCCACACAGACTCAAAGCAATTCCAGAATATCAAAGCTTACAAGACCTTTCTTTGTGCAAGGATTCAGAATTTTGTACTGTCTAATTAGCCTGAACTGTTTGTTTTCAAATATTATTTCTGCACAAATAAACTATAGGTTCTACAATAGCATCTTTTCAGAAGCCTCCTTCTATAGAGGAGGCAGCTCTTTTAATGGGATATATCAGTGTGCAGTCTAATTCCCCCAAGAAAAAAGTTAGGTAGTCACATTTACTAATTACAACATTCTTATTTAATCTTTACAATAATGCTGTCCTGCAGTGCATTTTCTCTCTTTCCTCGTAAAAAAACACAACAAAAAAAAAGGGAATTATTTTCCCAATCATGTAAAATGGGACTGTATCATGTAACCGTGAAGAGGGATCATATCCAGCTGTGCTTGAAATGTTACGCAAATTTTGCATAGGCATAGTTTGGAGACCCACCTGCTGAGTTAATGAAAAAAAAAAAAAAAAAAAGCATATAGTGCAGAACTCCTAAAGAGAAAACCGTGAGAAAAGACTGTAGAGCATAAAACCAGAAAAGAACAGGATGCAAAATCAGTTATTTGAAAAACATGATCGAACACTGTCACAAAATAAGGTAATTAACTGAACACATTGATTTCATTAAGCCATATCAGTTCAGCTCTCATGTCCTCTTTTTTTAATAGAGTAAAAATAAAAAAAATATGGAAGATGTAAAGACAGCTGTCATGTTGATTTTACTTCATTTTAGTTCTGAAATCTGAATATTACTAGGTAAAGAGTTGGGATTTTGTAACTATCACACAAAAAACATAACAGTATTATATTAAAGTATATTAACATGACTAAATGATCAAACTGTTCAGTTTTATGGCACCATTCTGGGCTTAAATCAAGGTTACCTTTTTTTTTTTTTTTCCCCCCACATTTATGGAATTGCTGACACCTATTCCTGTGTTTTCAACAACTAGGGAAGAGTTTCTGTCTCAGGCGATCTTTTTACTAAATGGAGTAAACCCCACTTTGTCCTTTAAGTGACTACGAGCATTTTTAAGGTATGTTTTAAACAATATTTTACATGTCCCTTTTCTTTTATTGGTAATTATTTTTCCTTTCTTTTGCCATTCTTTTTTCTTTCTTTGTAGTCTTTTATTAAGGATTTTTCTTGTATTTCTTTGTCATAACATTAAAAAATGCAACCTCAGATAATGATGTCACCACACAGTGAGACTAAGGCAATTTCCTCTGAAACCTCTAAAATATCCAAGCTATTCTTCAACTTAATTCACGGTAGTTAGAAAGTTCAAAGAATCAGTGAGGGACTCTGAAGGCAGAGTTTCCATTTAAATATCAACTAGAATTTACAGCTGTGGGCTCAAGTCTGCAATCCTCATTCATACAAAAAAGCAATGGCTGGAATGCAAACCTTCTGTGAGAAGGAACTGCGGTAAGGTTTCATGTCTCTTAATTTTTAGCTTTACAAAAAAAAATTAAAAATAATAATTCTATTATAAGCTGATCACCAAGCAAGGCTACCTTATAAAACAAATGGAAAAGGAGAGGTTTTGTCAAAAGTTCATTTTTGGCTCTTTAATCTCTCTGAAGCCAATGGAAAGGTGGAGGCTCCTCCAGAGCTTAACTTGGATGCTCTGCATCATTTTCTAGAGGAGTCTCTAGCCTTTCATTGAGTATTGTGAGATCTGCTGGGTTATTACTCTCATTACAGAATATCCCCTGGGGCACACCTATAGATCACACTGTCACTCCTCTTACCTTAGTGTTCTGTTTTAAGACAGAATTAATCATCTTCTGGGGTGCCTTTCTCTCCTCTGTGAGCATAGAAAGATCTGAGGGCAGCTACCATAGGCTAGACCCCTGCCTTTTAGAAGAACTAACCTTGGAAAGATCAGTCCCACTCCACAATCATAAAATATAAATATGCTAAGGAGAATCTGAACTAGAACTTCATTTAAGTTGATAATTCAATTTCACCAGCGGATCTAATTTGTGATTTTAAATCTGAAGAAAAGACCTTTGTATTAACTCTTCAGTTCATTGCAATATACTTCGTACTTCAGAAGAATGTTTGCAATCATTATCTTAATCATTATCTTAGCTTTCTCTCCAAGAATGTTCAAACCTCAAAGAGAAAGGTAAAAGAGAACTATGAAAGTTGTTTATCAATGCTAAACACCTGAAAATGTATTTAAATAATGGTTTTTGAAGGACATAAGAAAAAAGCGCATAGCAGTAAAATGTGTTCATTCCACTGTAACAAGATTGAAGTAGCTATGTGGAATGCATACTTTCTGTACATTGTCTACAGGCTCCCTGCTCTTTGTTTTCTCATAAGTGAAGCTCCAAGCAAATTGAATTCAAAAGGCAACATCTTAGTTTTCATACAGGTTATACTGCATAAAGGAGTTGAAATTGCAGGAATAGCAAAAAGCATGGTTTCCATGTAGATTTAAAGATAATTTTACTCTTATTTTCAGAGGGCAATATACTTGCTTGCAAATCTCATCCAGAGCTTTTGGGTGTATAAAATTCTATGATTTGCCTGCTTTAATTGCAGAAAGCAAGTCATTGGAAAAACTGGTGCAAATATTTACAAGTGAGATTTCAATTTACTTTCTTTATACATTAATCCATATCATTAATTTCTTTCTTATTGAGCTAACGGAACTCTAAGGGTGGTAACCTAAAACTGATGGCAATGTGATTAATTTTACCTTTAGTACCTCCTGGTTCATTAAACAGCTTATTCATTAAGAGTATTAAATATTTTATGCCATTTTGATCATCTGCCTTTGCAGATTCCTGTTAAATCCAAATATATGTGAGCTGCTGTTCTTTTGTTTCAGACTCTGTTGATTGCTCTGTCTTAACATGGACTTGGAGAGGAAGCTGCCACAGTAGTTTACTTCAGTCTCACCATCCTTTTTATTTTGGGGCTGTGGGGTGGGTGGGACGGGTTTTTTTACATTTTGCATATATTTGTTTACTTTGTATGTAAAATAAAAATAATAGTCCTCTTGGTACTAAAATGTGTAAATAAGCCAGAGTGAAAATAAAGAAGATAATGCATTTTTTAAAAGAAAAAACAGAGAATGAAAAATACAAGGCTTGCATCTATCAAGAAGGAAAACATTCTGCAACAGAGGAGTCTATCAAGTGGTCCTCGTGACAAAGGTTATTCAGCGTCTATAATTACGCATAGATTTGATTAGATTAGATCAGAGCACATGAAATACTTACTTCTCTGATTCTTCTATCAACATCTACTACTATAATTGGACATAAAGTTATATTATACTAGATTTTTTTAAAAATCATCTTATTTAGATTCCATACTAACTTACTTAAATCCAAAATTATTGCCATTATGATAAGAAAAGGCAGTGACTCATTAACATACTGATGCCTCTTTAGAATCTGTCATTTAGTGCATTTATCCATTGTCCTTCACCCAAACTGAAAGTGTTTCACAATTCAGTGAAACTAGAAGTATTACAAAATAAAAAGATTTTCCTATTGCATATAGAAATTATGAGATTTAGCTTTCTGAGCATGCCAGATAAATTGTTTCCATTATATATATATGGAGCTATAATAAATTCCCTTTGATATTTATGGCAATGCAATAAATCTGAATAATCTGAGTGCAAAGGACAATACCTGCTGTGCCAATACTTTCCTCCTACTGTTCCCAAAGAGCCG
The DNA here is from genome assembly GCF_023634155.1 of Falco peregrinus. Taxonomy (NCBI): domain Eukaryota; kingdom Metazoa; phylum Chordata; class Aves; order Falconiformes; family Falconidae; genus Falco; species Falco peregrinus. The sequence goes on along the minus strand of NC_073726.1, from coordinate 12,145,794 downwards.
CTCACCGCTTCAGTGAGTACCTGATGTTGCACTAAGGTGAATTCATGGCAAAATTCATTACATAACAATGCAAAATTAGTTAATATTTGATGCTTTCTACAGCTCCTGATGATGGTTCAGTTAAAGTCTGCTAGAAGGTTGAAGCTATATGGTTATGACCACTGCAGTATTGTGGGCAAAGCTTAATTGAGATACCATGTCTTAAATTTTACTGTTATAATTTTGAACTATATTACTTCAACAGTAGGAAACTAGAAAAAGAAAAATGACAATGAAAATAAAAATTGTTTTCCCTACGTCTGATAACTCATTCTTCCTACAACACTCATGATTCTTTAAGAAGCAACAACTTTTTTAGTTTCATAGCACACTTTTAAACTGACTCTCCTGATTATGCCCTTTTCCCACTCTTGGCTCATGGAGTCATCTCTGAGCATGTGAGCCAAAATGAAAAGGTGTATTCCAGGAAGTTTACAAATGCAATTTCAGATCAGCACAGAATGTGTTTTATATCCTTAGGCTGTAGATGTGTGGAAAAAATTAGAAATTTTACCCCCTACTAATGTTCAGCTATTGAAATATTTGACCAGATATTATTTAATGCAATAACACACACACGTTTACACACCCAGATAAAACAGGGACAAGGCATAAAGAGTCTTTAGCGAGATAATGACGGTATGGAAACCATCCTTCTTTTTTATTCTTTTCTCCTATTCCCAAAAATCTCCATTCAAAGAAAACTCTTAGTGCAGAATTTATACTAGAAAGTGTGGTAAGATAGATTGGGATTTTCTGTATCATCAGGAGATGATGGGAATGGAATGATATTCATGGGCAGTTAAGCAGGCCAGTTATGTCAATACCAGTTGTTTAACAAAACTAGAAAACAAGCAACATCTTTCCAAAGGTGGGGGGAAGATTAATTGTTTTAACCTACTCCTCATTTAAGAGTATAGATTGACATAAAAGTATATTGTGTAGATTGTCTTTTATGGCTTCTTAAATATGAGACAATACCTTTGAAATGGTGGGATTTTGTAGTCAATCTTTCTTCCTGAGATAAAAAAGGAGAAATAAGTAGTTAAGGATTTTTTCTCTATAAAGAAGATTAAAGGACTACTCAGATAAAATCTTCCCTCATTTTCTATGTGTTTGCTTCTTTTTTTGCCAGAGGGAAAAAAAAAAAAAGATCATGTTCTTTTAACTTTAAATGTAGAACAATCCTTTAAATCCTCATTATTCTTAAGATTACAGAGATTACAAGTCCATACAGTATTTCCTGAAAAAGATTGCAGAGAAATGACAAGCAAGTATCTAAACAAGTGTCCAAGAATTCTTTCTTTCAAACACTGAAAGAAAAAAAGGAAAAGACACATATAATTAACTGTATTTCTGACATTCTGTCCTCAAAGCAGTATGGTAAAGATGAACATGAATCAGACAGAATGGCCTAAAACAACTTTAAGTAGGCTTCTTAATACAAAATATGCTAATCTGTAGATGACAGATTCAGCTGCAATTTCAAAGGTTCCCTGTATTGAAAAGATATAAACCAAAGAGCAGATGGAAGATAAAATCTTGCTTAGAAAAACGGATGTGCAAGCTCTGCATTCCAAACACTTGCTATAAAATTCTGGCTTTTCCAGTTTTCCTTATTGGAATTTATGATCATTTGAGGTCAAATTCTGCTTTTGTTTCATATGGAGTGGATCTTGGCAATTCACTTACTACAGAGCAACACATCACTATTGCTGTAGAGGATGATTTGTATCTTTTTTGAAGTTATTTCCAAATTTTGCTTTGAAAAGTGATTTAACAACCAATTCTAGCAAGGTTTTCTTTTGTCCATCATTCTGCAACATTTATTTAAGCAGTTTACATCAGTTTTGCATGAAATAGAATGTATAGAACACATGACAGCACTAAGCTGAGTTCTTGTCTTCTTACACTCCAACTGCATTTAGAAGAAAATAAATTGAAAGTAGTGAAGAAATTATTGTGTATTTTAAAACTAATGTGTACTTTCTAATACAGCCATTAGGAATGCTAGGCAATCGTGCTAAAAAGCAGCTGTTTCTGGAACATCTGCTCACCTTCCAAGGAAACTAACTGAAATGGTGTCAAAGTGAGGGAATGGGTGGGCTTCTAAAATAGAATAAAATAAAAAAAAATTCACTGACCTACAAAGAAGTACAGAAGAGCAGTATTATTTGTTACAGTTCTCAAACAGCAAGTTATACTTGACCTTTTTGTTAGGTTCTTGCTCCTGATCGACTGAAAGTTAAAGCCTCACAATGCCAGACAATATTTTGAGGAAGACCTAGCAGTGGAGTCTTGATGCCTGATTTATTATGAAAATGAAGTCTATGGGGTTGTTATGCCTATGTGTCTCCCCGTATAATTTAACTGGGTGATTTCTAAACAAATCAAGATGTAGAAATCTTGGAAACACAATATTCTGACATGTTTTGTAGAAATTTGGAGGTGAATAGAGGATGGAGACCAAAATAAGGAAAAGCAGGTATTAACTTGGCCCACTGAATAATTCCAAGAAGAAAATCAACACATATATACCTCTGAGGTACCAATAATTCATCCTGACAGAGATACGTTAAAAAATAAAAGACAAAGCTAGATCAGTATTGCAGCAAGGGACTTATTAAGGAGACCTAAACACAGTCTGTGGGAAACCAGCTGTCATTCACTCTGCAGCTCATGGGAATACCTTAGCTTTAAATATTTTTTCTCCTTGAAATTATATAAAAAGTCATCATTCTTCCACTAGATTGACTAATGCTTTTCCACAAAAGACATATAGTGTTTATGACTGTGTGTCTGTTACCATTAATGGCTGCTTTGTATGTTTACAAAATCACGGTACTACTTGAAGTTAAAATTATTTCTTTAAGATTTTAGAAATGCCATGGGTATGACAGGTAAAGTATGGAGTCAATTTGTATGACCCTCTGCTAAGCAATGTGATAGAGGCATCAGAAATGTAAAACCTTTTTCATCTCTGTTGTTTACCTTTTAGTTTTCTTAGAACAAGTGTGTTAGAAGGCTTAATATCTCTGTGTTCCCGATTTAGAGGTGTATTGGAAAATTGTTATGGTATAACTTAAAACTTGTATTCTAATAAATTTTCTACTTAGATTACACATGAATGGTTCTAATATATGCATATATTACTATATTTCATTACTATATTTATATTGGGTGCTTTTTGTGTATAAGATGTTTTCATCTGGGGTATAGGAGGATTTCCACTTAATATCATTTACTTGTTTGTAATTTATTTTTTTTCTCTGAGGTTGGAAGAGATTATTAGCAGAGAACTAATAACAGAATGCTAGTGTTACCTTTGAAATGGCAGCCCCTTATCTCAAGGACTAAGCTGAAAGCTGAAGACAGTTGTCTCAGGGAAGATTATAAGGAAGCAACAGAACACCTGCTGAAGGATTTGAAGTCTTTCAAGTCTTTGAAAATAATTAGTTGACTGCGGAATTCAGAAGTTTGCAAAAGGAAAGCATTCACACTGATACAAAGAGAAAAGAGAGTAGGAGCAGGAGGAAGGGCTCTGCATAGACCTTAAGATCTTGAAAGAACTGAATAAAACTTAAAAAAATGTAGAAATTTTAAGATTGGGTTTTGAGTAAAAGCTTTTATTGCTTTTTCAAAAGGCTATGTACTTCCTGGGCTTATCTGTGAGTTATCTGTGGTTGTTTAGAAATCATTTTACTACCCTGTTCTAATTTTTACTTCATTATTGTCTTGGCCCCGAGAGTATTTTTTTAAATACTATCTTCAGAATTGCCATATTGGTGGAGCTCTGGAAGCAGGAAAAAACTACTTTCCATTTATGGGAGAGCTGGCATGAAAGGAGACAGGGTTAGGATTTAAATGGTTAACATACAGAGTCCCATCCTTTTGGGAAGGGGTGCTTGACTCTGCAGCCCAGGATGTTGTCTATGTGCCTACAGATGCCCAGCCCTAGCCAAAGTAAAAACATGGGATTCTGTGACTGAGTTTGTGCAGGCCAACTTGATGAGGTAAGTATTGAGAGAGCTTATTTAATATTATAATAGTCAAAAGTTCATGGTAAATATGTACCATCAATTTTCTCTATAGAGATTTTGAAAAAAAAAAAAAAATTACATTTTGCACAAGTAACATCCTTTAAACAAAATACTTCTGCCTTTATTGACTATGAACATACTGTACCAGGTTTCTTCCTACTCCTGCAAACAACACCAGAGTTCAATTCAGTGTTACAGCTTTATGCAGAAATTAATTTCAATGCATGCTTCTTTTTCTTGCAGTAACACAGCCATTGTATGTGAGGATTCCTTACCAATGATCTGGATTATTAGATCCTTATTTCTTTTTTAGATGCATCGTAACTACATGCTCTGTTGGAAGGGGCTAAAGTGTGGTTTGTTTTTTTTTCCAACTTGTATTTAATTCTTTTTAATGGAAATTAAACTTTGATTTAGTTTTAGGGAAATATCCAGAACACATTCCTCTTGGACACATGTTAAAAATACTTACAGAAGCAACATGTAGAAAGGTGGTAAGAGCACTTAAATGATGACCATTACCAAAATATTACAAATTCCATGTTCAGGTGACTATCTCTAATTTAAACAACATAATAGACACTCATCAAAATATATTTCCTTCTTTTTCCTTCCCAGAAGTGAACAAAAAGCCACTACAAAGTGCCAAATTGACAGAAGTAGAATTACTTCTGTCTGCCTAGTAGACAAAGCATAACAACCAGGCAGGATTTCTTTATGTTTTAATACCTTTGTCAGGCTTGCCTTTTTTCTTTGCTCTACAAAAGTTGGCTCTTTGTCCATTGAAATTAATGATACCATTTCCATTTACTCCAAAGACTTTCAGTCCAACTCTCAAGCACAGGAGCTAACCGCATACCAATTACCTTTTCAGTAACAGGCATATATGCTGAAGTATATGTTTGTCAAAATAAAAAGAAGTATAAGAATTAGAAATGGCATTGTTTGAGATTATTGGTTAAGGCAAGTCCTGTTCTTGGATCTTCCACTTACTGCTAGTAATTCTAAGTACTTCATAGCACACTATTTTTGAATAGTGACTCTACTAAGAAGTAGAAAGTATAATCCATTAAAAAATAACTTGGGTCTTGCAATAGTGGGTAGAAGAATGGCTAAATACATTGTCATTGAGCACGCAAAGTTTGTGTAAGGGCATCTCCAGCACAGCTGTGAATAGAAGTTTCTAGGATGACAAGTACCCTATTCTTTCCATTTCTCAGAGGTGTTGAACTATTTCAGATGTAGGAGTGACTCCCTGCAGTTATATACTACCTAAGGGCAACTGTGGGGAAATAAAGAAGAAAGGAAAGGATTTCACTTTTCCCCCCAGTTTCTGAAGCAAAAAAAACCCAACCCTCAATTATTTTGCAAAGTAAATTAAGAGAGCAATAATTTTAGTATTTTAAACAGTATTAAAATATACATTTTAATTAAATAAAAATGCTAAAATCTGGCAAAACTAACCAATTTCAGATGAGAACGCTGTGCTTGGCTTCACACATTCTTTAAAAACAGCCATTTCCCCCTTTCCATTAAATCCACATGTGGATGGTTCTGCTATACATTTCTTATGTCTCATCACATAAACCATTATAATTCATATTTCCAAGGGAACAGAATTAAAGTTGCATGAACAACTTGTATTTTAGTTTTGCTTACTCTGAGCATACTTGATTACGAAATATGAATGTACTTTTAATACAAAGTGTGTGGGATATTTCTTACTACACGTAATCTTTAATATTCTATAATTTTCCTCTCTTTTTCTTTTCTCTTACAGAATAACAATTTGGCCAAAAGCTTATCTGGCAAGATACAGATTAGATGAGTGGCCTGTGAGATGGGTAGGAAATTAGTCAGCAGGTCCCACTCAGAGGAGTGGTGATCAATGTTTTTTACTTAGGCTGGAAGCCTGTCAGAAGTGGAGTCCCCCAGGGATATATACTGGCCCCAAGCTGTTCAATATCTTTGTAAGTGACCGGGACTATGGGACTGAAAGCATCCTCACCAGGTTTGCTGATAACACCAAACTGGGTGGGGAGGTGAACACATCAGAAGACAGAGACATCTTACAGAGTGACCTGGACAGGCTGGAAGAGCGGGCTAGCGAGAGTAGTATGAAGTTGAACAAAACCAAGTGTGGAGTCTTGCAGCTGGGATAGAATAACCAGGGAGTTCAGTACAGGCTAGCATCTGGGTGTCTGGGGAGCAGCCTTGCTGAAAGGGACCTGGGGGAACAGCAAGCTGAACATGAGTCAGCAGCCCACCGCTGCCACAACAAAGGCAAACTGCATCCTGGGCTGCATTCACTGGGCATTACCAGGAGAGATGGGCACATAATAATAATCCCACTATACTCAGCAATTGCCAGGCTACACCTGGAGAACTGTGCCCAGTTATGGTCTCTATAATTCAAGAAAGATGTAGACAGACTGGAGAGTGTCCAAAGTAAGGCCACAAAGATGATCAAAGGGCTGGAAAACCTGCCCTATGAGGAAAGACTGAAGGAATTGGGTCTTTTCTGCCTGGGAAAAAAACCAAACAAAAAACAAAAAAACTCTCAGGGGGAACCTCATCACAGTATTCCAGTACAGGGTGGCTACAAAGAGGACAGCGGGTCTCTCTTTGTCTTTGTAAGGCACCACATGGACAAGACAAGGGACAACAGGTACAAGTTGCACTTGGAGAGTTTTTATCTCAACGTAGGTAAGAAATTGTTTACAGTTTAAAAGCAATTAATCACTGGAACAACCTCCCCAGGGATGTGGTAGGGTCCCCATTTCAAGATGTGGTCAGACAGGGTGCTAGATAACCTCATCTAGGCTCTCTTTCCCACAAAAGGTTGGGCCATATGACCTTTCAAGGTACCTTCCAACCTGGGCTAATCTATGAGTCTGTGATTCTATGATTCTTTGAAGGTACATGCTACATGTTGGTTTTCTTCAAACAGCCCCTCCCTGCCCCCTAACCATTTAAATCTTTTGAAAAAAATGAAAATAATGTGCAAAATTTTCAGGAAGACAAACCAGATGAGTCAGTTCCTTGGCACCATGAAGCTCTGTCAGACCTGAGATGCTGTAATGAGGCAAATGCCCTGCCAGTAAAGTTTGAGTGAAGGCTCCTAAGTGCAATTTTTCTACAAATTTTCCTTTCCCAACTTATGAAGGGTCAAAAACCTAAAGAAAATTAGGATCAGAAGCTAATACTCAAGCTACACTCATATATCCAACTGATGATTCTTTTAAAATGCCTTAATATTCTGATGAAATACTGCTTCACCTGACACTGAAACAGCTAATGCATTTTTCATACTTAGTGATGCACATTCTCTTCAGTTTCTAGTCTTGGTGAGATTGGGTTACAGATGTTTATTTACAACAACTCCCCGGTAACAGACTTGCAGGATTGCAAGCAACAGTATGTTGACTGAAAAAAAAAAAAAAAATCTTCCCTGGTAGGTCATTGGAAGCAGCTTTTCAATGATACTTCCTACAGAGATATACTGAAAGACAGACAGACAAAAACTGAGCCATTCTGCTGGTAATAACTTTAAAGTTAATGAAAACAAAAAGCCTAGATCAAAGTCCATCACTGTCACTGAATATCTTCTCGCTGGATCAGCAAACTTTGGATTAGGCTGCAAATGTCACCATTCTGGAGAAGACAAATTAAAGTGAATTTCCAGATGATGAAAATCAGGAAAAAATCAGATACAGACACCAGGCTGTGAGAAGTAAGATCCAAATCAAGCCTTTTGGGTTATTTTTCTTACAAAACATTAGACAAATAATTTATGTGACCTATTTAACTGATAAATTGCTACCTGCTTAGTAAGGGTCTGACTGTCAGTTTGGCAATCTTAAGTTCATTTAATATTTCCTAGTTCAGGGATTATAATGTTAATTTTTACCTTACAGTGTTAACATACATAATATAAAGTTACAGACACTAGTTATTATTAATGGAACATATGATTTTATCTGAGAAAAAAATAGCCACTTTGTCCAGCCAATTTCGCACTAAACGCCACATAATTTCTTTCTGTATTGCTAGTCTTTTTCATTCTTGATTTCAAGAGCCTTCTATCATCCATTTTACTATTTCACTTAGGATTATGTCAGAATCATATTTCTCTTAGTTCTTCACAGGACTTGACGTACTCCAGCAGGCTTAAAACCTAGGATCATTTACATTGGAAAAGACATTTAAGATCATCAAGTCCAGCCGTTAACCTAGCACTGCCAAGGTGGTATATGCCAAGTGGAACGCTCAGATTTCCAGCACTGTCTTCATGAAAGCACTGTTGGATGCCGCTTTGAGTCTCTGCATGTCTTGCACCACAAGATGGAAACAATCTGAAGCCAAATCCCTTGAGCAGAAACCATCCTTCCATCCAAGCCTCATGCCTATGCCAGTATTTCTCTTCCTCCTCTATTTCCTCAAAGCAGGACCTCAGCTCAATATTTTCTTGCGTTTCATATCATACTGTATGGGGGATGTTGGAAGTGTAATCGAGCCAGAAGATAAACTTTCAAGGACAGCCTTCTACAATGTTTAAGGCCATGCCTGAAGTACAGATAGATAGATGTACAGACAGATATATGTCTGTCCAGGTTTGGACTGAGAGTTTAAGAAGAGTGTGGAGAAACCAGAGACAGTACAAAGAGGGGATATCAACATGGTTGGAGACTAGGGCACATGAACTATGAGAATAGTGTAAGGCAATTGAGTCTTTCCTGGCAAAAAGACTCAGAGAGGTTCAATGGCAACTTAAAATTACTTGAGTGGAGGTTACAGAGGTAGTGGAACCGAACTCTTGGTAGCACTGGATGATGTAACAAGGAGAAATGCTTACAAATGCAAAGTTGGGAGGTTCAGACTGCACGCGAGAGGAAAAAAAAATCCAGCAGAGTAATGGAAACAGTATGTCCTCTAGCTGGAAAATCTCCATTTACAGTGGCTTTCAAAAATCAAGTAGTCAAAAAGCCATAGCCTACCCAGTCTAATGTCATGACAGATCTGTTTCAACAGGGAGGTTGAACTGGAAAACAATCATCATTGACACCAGTATTTGTTTGATGTCTATGTCAGTGTATATTTTCCTATTAAATTAGTTCATATCACCTATACCTGATTATTGTATGAATTTCACGCTGCAAGGATAAAGTATGGAACCAATTACGGTGGGAAAAAGGAGGGAAAAAATAATGCAGAAAAGTTAGCATGACCCTGCAATCTGAAACTGATAGCCACTAGAAGCAAGTGCATCCTTTGTGAGATTCAATGGAAGTTACACTACATAAAACTGTATTTACTACTCACAACACCAAATCTAAGTGAATTACACTTGCTTAGCAAACCCAGTAACAGTCATATTGGTGTAAGGTAAGTTATTTCACCAGGATACATATATTAACTCCATTATTTAAGCTATAGCTGAACTTGATCTTGCATACAGCATCTATCTTTTCTTCTTCAACACAGCTTTCAAAGAAATTGTATTTCAGATGTGATTAGAGTATATAATAAGTTAGGTGAAAGCTTCATAGAAATATAAATAAATGTGCAACAAAGCTAGTAAATTACTGTATCCCTTCACAGCTCTAAATTCCATCATTGTCAAAAACATTTATTTGCCTTTATTTCATTGAGCTTCTAGTGAGCTGTTTTGAGATAGCTGTTGAAGATTTACATACCAAAATACTCAAAAAGACTGTATAGAATGAGGAACTTACATTTACCTTGGACTGTTTTAAATGACATACAAAATAACCATTGAAATGACAACAACTTATGTTCTGTGTTATTACCTTTGTGGTGATCTCAAAACTGTAAGAATCAGTGAAGTAAGCCAAGGTGCTTTTTTGAGCAAAAATACAGGTTTAAATGTAAGCGTGAAATATTTTGGTAGGGCACCAACAGCAAAAAAGCTATTTGCATTGAGGCTGAAAAATGGGAAATGTATATCTCAAAGATTCTGAAAACAATAAATATGATACGTGAAATTTTCTTCCAGTGAGTATTTGTAAAGGATAAACCTAAGCCTTTGAGCCATATTTTCTGTTGCAGTATGGTACTTTGTTATAAATTGACAGGTCTATTGTGTTTGGGGAGTTTGGGGAAATTTGGTTTTGAATGAAGATGATAGATCGGCTTTCAAACCATCTGTCCAGTCCCAAAAGCTGAATACGCAAATTATTTTTGCACAGTGTCATGTTTTCCTTCTACAATACCTCCTCCAGTTACAGCATCTGCTTTTTGATGCTAAAGGCAGCCGCAGTCAGTCACTAGGGGGAAGACAATCATCAGTGCTCTGATGGGGACAGCTGCAACTAGAGGTGGTGGAATGGGGTTACTCCAGGGCCATGAAGGCAGACAAATTCTCCAGCCTAAAGCTTTCAATTCATCCCTTATGTAAACCAACGTAGTTGCAGCTATTGACCTTGTACTCTCTTCTTCAAGGCATATAACTTGACAAACCAGTGTGGTGGGTTAGCCTGGGCTAGCAACCAAACTCCCACCCAGCTGCTCGCTCACCCGGTATAGGGGAACTAGGAAGAAAAGGGATGAGAAAGCTCATTGGTCAAGATAAAGACAAGGGAACTGCTTACCAGTTACTGTTGTGGGAAAAAAAGATTTGACTTGGGAAAACTAACTTATTCTCTGTTAAAGGAAATAATTACTGATTCAAGTAGTGGGAAACAAAAAGACAAGCATGGAAACAAACCCTTTCCTCACCGCATTCTCAGGCTTAACTTGCTTCACTCCAGACTCCTCTGTTTACCGCCGCAGAGGTCCCTTCAGTGAGTTAGCAAAAAAAGAGGAAGGGCACCCTCTGGTCAGGATTTAGCAGTATCTCTCTGCCACTCCCATCTCGTCACATCTTTCCTCTGCTCCAGCGTGAGTTCTTCCACTGGCAGCAGCAGTTCAGGAAAACCTTCTCCAGCACAGGTCTTCATAGGTGGCAGGGAATATCTGCTCTGCCATAGTGTGACTCCTCCTCCCCCTCTGACTTTGGTTTTTCTTCTGTAGTTTTGCACTGCTTTTTTCCCCCTCTTCCTCTCTCTGTCTGGTCTCTTGCCCTTTCTCAAATACATTTTCCCTGAGGCCACGGTGCCCTGCAGCAGCTGGGCTGGAGCCGGCTGGAACTGGCTGGAACCGGCCATGCCTGGCCTGGGACAAAGCCCCAGCTGCCCCTCACAGAGGCCACCCCAGCCCCACCACTGACACCTCGCCGTGGACAGCCGGTGCAGGCAGGTGCACAGGCTCCACATGAAGGTAGGCCAAGCCTCATCTGGGAAATCTGGGAGATTCAGGAGAACACTCAAATGCTCACTGAATTTTTTGCAAACATACCTATTCAGATTTGTATAAAATCTGACATGTAACAGAGTTAAAAAAAAAAAAAAAATCAGTCAGGGGAGCTGAGAAAATTATAGAGGATGGCTATCAACTATTATATCTGGCTTAAATGCAATGCTGAGCCATGGCTTGAAAAATAAGGCAATTAAGGTTTGTTTATGAACAATAAGATGCAATACAATGGGATCATGAACTGCTCAGATGAGCCAAAAATGTAAGTTAGGTACATGTATACAGTACATAAGAATAATATTAGATTTTTGAACCAAGGAAGGTAAACTATGTAGGAATTTATCCTGAAAATGAGAATATGTTAATACCCTTATGTTATAAAAGTAATGAAGAATAACTGAAGTCTGCATCAATTACAAGGAATTAATAAATACATTTTCAGGTTAAGCCTAGGTTTTGGGTCTTCAGCCACTGAGAAAAATAGAATATGTCGAACACCTGATAGTGAAGTTTCTCACTGGAATACTTTGCTTTCAGTCACATTTTCCCTCACAAATGCTTCTCAGTTCTGAGGGAATTCAAAGAATAGACTCCTGGAAGTTTAATGGTTAAGTAACTTTACTGAATATGGAAAATCTACACCACCTCATCCATAACTGGTTCTGGAGCTATGATATCCCTTGTAAAGTCTAATCACTAGGCTATTGATGGTACTGCAAAGATGACTGAGTCTTCTGTCTGAAAAAACTTTCTGATGTAGCATAGTAACTTTTTTAATCTCAAGGAACCTAAAATTACTATTTAATAATAATACAGAGATAATAAACAAAGATAAATAGGCACCTTGCCAAGACTGGACTCTCAATTGGTGAGTCTACATTACTGACTGATTAGAAATCTAGTGAGGAGGACTGGGGGCTGATTTGGTACAATATATTATGATTTTAGCATCATTTGTCCACACTGCATCTTTACTAGCAATGACATTTATGTATGAACTGACACCTAACTTGGAGGACCTTGGATCTACTCGTCACACAGCTGAGTGATCTGCTTTCTGATTTCACCAAGAGGGAAACCACTTAGAACACATCATTTGTGCCCTTGAGTTTGTGTTGCAATACTCCAATACAGGTATCAGAAAACCATACACCTGAAAAGAACGTCTCTGGCATACTAAATTACCACATAGATGCACCCAGTGCTATCACTAAAAAGAGACAAAAATTTTGCCCCTTGCAATTCTCTGTGGTCTAAATGGAATGAACTACAGAGCACAGGGTATGGCAAAGGAGCTCACAGGAGCTGCAGTTCTCAGCAGGCAGCCTTCAAAGTATGGATGGGAACATATCTTGTTTGAAAACGTCTTAAAAAAAAAAAAGGGAGGGTGGAGGTGGAAATCCTTTTAGCTATCCTTTGTTTTCTCTTTTTTCCCTCTTCTGCCCCACACTTCAGGTCTTTTTCTTTTTAACCTTTTTGCTCTGCTTTTCATTTTTTGCTCTTAATTCCTTTTTTTCCAATCACTCATTTGTTCCTAACAATACTTGTGCTAATTCTTATTTTATGTGCAATTGATGCCCACAACAGGCTCATCCTCTGCTACACAAGATATTAAGTAATGTGAGGAACAAAAAATACAGTGTGTGATGTCCATTCTGGGGAAAAACAACAACAGCCCCAAACTATTTGCAAAACGCGGAAAGGAAATTTTTTAAGACCTGCCACATTTATAATGGGCAAAATCACTCCTTTAGCTTTCAGTGAAACAGAGGTAGCAGAGGTCTAAGAGACAGTGTTCCTTTTGCAGTGTTACTGCATGGACCCCTGGATTTAATTCCCTCATTCAACCAATTTCAGTAGTTTAGGTAATCTGAATTACTGTAATACAAGGGCTTTCAGTCATTCCTGTGGTCGGTTGTCCCTACAATGAGCTTGTTCTGAGTAGCCCACCTTCTGTAGAGATGACATACATCCAGAAAAATATCAGTAAAGAAACATGATTATTTCCCTTTGAAAATGCATTTGATAAGGTGATGTAAAAAGATACTCAAAAGCATTTTTATAGGTAAAAATTGGTATACCAAATAGACTTCATAAAGGAAGGTCTTATGTTAGTAGGCTCTTGTTAACACTAATTCTCAGGGGTAATTTGAAGTGAGCCAAGATTGGCATTTCAAGTCTGCATCAGTGATTATGTTAGCAAAGAATCTAGAAAACCTTGAGGGCCATATCTTTCTGAATCTGCCAGAAGCTGTACTGATAGTTTGCAGAAGGAGATATGAAACCTGTGAGATGGTTTTAAGAACTTCCTTCCAAGGAAGTTCTCAGCTCTTCCAGACTGTTGAGACATCATCAACATTTTTTCATGCAGCTCTGTGAAGGTACCTGGGTGTACCAAACACCAACTTCATTTGAATGTACCTGTTATTTGAGCTCTTGTTACAGTACTGGTTCTCTCAAGCCTCCATACTGTGATATCCTTGAGATCTGAGTTTGCTTAGAGGATTCCATGCAGTCTCTGCTCTTCTCATATAATTTGTTGTGATTGTAGCACGTACAAATTAAAATGGTGGTATGAATGATCAGAATGATCTTCAATATTTCAGTTGCAGTGTGATATATCATTAAGAATTTTCCTTCATCTACTGGGAAAAAAAAAAACCCAAATCAAATTATACACATTGGTTCAACAATATATTTCAAAATAGTAGAAGCAGACTAGCAAATTATCTGACTTTTACTTGAATTCTATTAATTCTGTGCAACATAAAAAAAAGTAACATGGAAATTTTAGCAAAATCTAATTTTTCATTAGCACAATTCAAAGAAAAATAAAGCTATTGGCTTTCTTATTCAATAAAAAAATACTAGAAATCAAACTGACTTATGCAGATCAAAAGTGAAATAAATGAAGGACTGTTTCTCTTCCTTTTGCATTACAAAGGCACAGACAGTCTTTAAGATGGACTTGAAAGAAACAGATGATAAGTTTTTGTTGGGTGCCAAGTAATATTTGGATCCAGAAGTTACCAGTCTAGAAAAATAAGGATCAAAATAAATTTTAGCAACTCTCTGTTAATGCAAATCCAGGGTTGAAGTGCCACTATTTTAGCTACATTATTTTATTTGCCTTAGGGGGCACCGTGGTTAGACGAGCAATGTAACCACAATTAACTGACTTATTAAAAAGAAAAACAATTTAAACAAACAAGCAATAAACAACATTATTTCATTATAATGTTTTCCTAAAGTCTCTTTTTGAAGGGAGCTTTTAAGAGGAATTTCAGCTTTGAGAACTGTTAGATGAAAATGTATCATGTTGGGTCCAACAACCTGAGAGGTGAGGCTGTGTCCCATCCATGTTCCCAGGTTCAAACAGTGATGAGGTGAAGATGTGTTCCCAGCAGATGTGCACACACAGAACACATATATATACCATATATATACATACATACACATATATGTGGGTGGACACAGATCAGACAAATACGCAGAGCACCCACATAAACACAGGGAGCACCAACAGCCTCATCCTGCTCCCGTCTCGGGCTGGACAGAATGGATGTCCAATGGTGAGCAATACATATATACATATGTACAGTGTGGGTCCTTCCAGCAGCTGCGTTTACTCAGTCAGCCCAGTAACTGCCCCTGGATCCCAGCCACTCCAGTTGCTGGCACCTGGACGTATGGGCCCCTGAAGCTGCTGCCCCACTTCACTTGTGAGTACAGACAATCACACAAACACAGCTGGCCTGAATTAATGTAGGCATAACAGTAATCTTACATCAAGGCTGGTGAATTCTGTTGATTGCAGGCAACCTTAAACAGTTTATATTTAGCTGGTAAGTGAACGGTAAATTCTTTTCACTAAAGGTTACACACAATAAGACTTTTAGAATGTAATTGCAATGATACAAACACAAACTGCAAACCAGAAAACCTCTGTTCAGCTGCCATCAGCTCCAGGCTCCCCACTCAGGACAGCACAGCAATTTACCTCATGCCTAAACCTGATCAGAATTAGATCCACATACCAGGGTTTCGTGCCCCAAGTTTCTTGAGGAGTTTGACCTGTCGAACATTCTCTGAGCACAAGTACTAAACATGTATGCAATTGCAGCCAGTGCTTTCCATCAAAATTGTTTGTATATCAGTCTTTCATAGATGACTGTGGCTAGGTCATCTCCCCAAGAAACAGATTTCCCTCCAAAGAAAGAAAATTCAAAATCCAGTCCTGTCCTACAGCTATGGTAAAAGGATTAAACATGATTTCTCCTTTGCAATAGTGTGAGTGAAGAAATTAATTTAAAATTCACTGAGCCAGAGATAGTATGAGTTGGTAAACAAGAAGTTCAGATTTTTTCAAATGGATAGTGAATTGTAAACCCTAAGTCCTACCTAACCTTGTTTGTGGATTTTATCCAGTGACTCATTATCATAAAATATAACAATCCTAGGACTGGAAGTTGAAAAGTGGATTTTAGGCAGTCCCAAGCACAACTACAAGCTTTGCAGAGATTGGATTGAGAGCATGCCTGAGGAGAAAGACTTTGGGGTGTTGGTCAACTAGAAGCTCAACATGGCCCAACAATGTGCACTTGCAGGCCAAAAAGCCAACCATATCCTCAGCTGCATCAAAAGAAGCTTGGGCAGCAGGTCAAGGAAGGTGATTCTTCTCCTCAGTTCCACTCTCATGAGACCTCACCCGAGGTACTGCATTCAGCTCTTTGGCCCCCAATATAAGAAGGACAAGGACCTGTTGGAAAGAGTCCAGAGAAGGGCCACAAAGATGATCAGGGGCCTGGAGCACTTCTGTGAAGACAGGCTGAGAGAGTTGGGGTTATTCAGCCTGGGGAAGAGAAGGTTCCAGGAAGACCTTATAGAGCAGCCTTCCAGTACCTAATGGGGCCTACAGAAAAGATGGAGACTTTCTACAAGGCCATGTAGTGACAGGACAAGGCAGAATGGCTTTAAATTGAACAATGGTAGATTTAGATTAGATATAAGGAAGAAAATCCTCCCTATGAGGGTGGTGAGGCACTGGAGCAGGTTGCCTAGAGAAGTTGTGGCTGCCCCATCCGTGGAAGGGATCCCTTCAAGGCCAGGATGGATGGGGCTTTGATCAACCTGGTCTAGTGGAAGGCATCCCTGCCCATGACAGGGGGATTGGAACTAGATGATCTTTAAGGTGCCTTCCCACCCAAACCATTCTGTGATGATTCTATGATGACAACGATAATGATTTTAGCTGCTCTGTAAGTCTTCATTATACATATGAATAAAAGAATATCTTAATTCACTTTCCAAAGAGTATTTTGAGACATGAATACAGAGAGACATTTCAGAAAGCTTTTGGTCCTGCTACCTGTTTTTCTAACTTTTCATCTGCCCTGTACTCCAGCAGCCTATTCTCTGGTGACTAAAGCAGTGGCTGACAGGCTCAACACATGTCATACGTCACTAAACCCAGGCAATTGCCTCTCACCTCTGTGAAGGCAGATATAAGCCTCCAGAACTGCATGACTTGTCAGATTTCCTAGCCATTTTTTATGACTTCTTCTCAGGACTTTGTGATTAACCACCTACAACATGTACCTTTGCCTACAGTTTCTTATTTTGAACATAAGAATATTTTTATATTGAACTTCCTGATGTATTACTCAAATTTCATATCTGAGTAATAACATTTAGGTCTTGTTAATATTGTCCTGAAACTGTTAATATTTTCATTTATAGTTAGCATTTTCAGAGGGACACTGGTTGTATCATGTATATATAAGACGCTGGCACTCATTTTGAAACAATGTTCTGCTGAAAAGTCTTTCCAGATAGTAACTTTGAGGAAAGTAATGAATATTTTTCCATACTCCTCCCATTTCTAGAATCTCTGTCCTTAATTATATCTATTGCTTTTATTGAACTTCCCTGTCCCACCACCCACTGTTATCAGGGAGGTAGTTTTGCATCAGGTCCTAGATGTATCTGTTCTGTCTGCTAGTTTATTTCCTTCGTGGCAGTAAAGACTAAATAGAAACTATATCTAATGACTTTGCAGTTTTCAACAGTAACATGGGATGCAAAAATGTGGTCCCCATCTGTTAAAAGCAAAAGAAGAAGGATCTGGGTATTTATAAACCCGTAACTGAACTTCAATTCCTAGAAAAAGAACTAGCATAAATAATCAAGCAGTTTAGTAAACCCATACAAGAGGACAAGGTGCTGAGTAAGAGTAGTATACATGGATCTACCAAAACCAGGTAGTGTCAGACCAATCCTACTGTTA
The DNA here is from genome assembly GCF_023634155.1 of Falco peregrinus. Taxonomy (NCBI): domain Eukaryota; kingdom Metazoa; phylum Chordata; class Aves; order Falconiformes; family Falconidae; genus Falco; species Falco peregrinus. Next base: position 12,128,115 of record NC_073726.1, on the reverse strand, counting down.
TGACAGGTAAACAGGCATTGTGAATACAGGAGGAACAGTGCAGATCAAATATCTTGGTGTTAGTAAGGCTTTTGACATTGTTTCACAAGACATTTCATAAACAAGCTTAGGAAGCAGGGTCTAGTTTTCAGAAAGAATGGGTGCAAAGCTGGTAGGAAAGCCAAATTCAGACAGTGACTATCAATGAGAATGGCAGGTTTCCACAGCAATCTGGTTTGATGGTCTACTTTTCAGTCATATTTTTCACTATCTAAGTTTTAGATAACAAGAAATTAAGAAGAGTGGCAGGCCTGTTGAAGAACACTAGTACGGAAGCAAGAGTGCTAGAGAATCAGACGGAATCCAAAACATTTTTTAAAAAATGAAGATACAGTCTAAACAAAAAATTGGATGCTGTTCAAATAAGGACAAGCACAAGATCATTTACAATTAATGAAGAACAAATCTGGGTATGCTGATAGATCAGAATGTGAGAAATTAGAAAGACAAAATACATCACAGACTGCATCCAGGAAAGGCATTTTCAGGAGAGACAAGTTAAAAAATTTCTTTATGTAACCAAGCATGGGTGATGTATACAGTACTGACCACCCACGTTTGCAAAAGATTTATTCATACTGAAGTAGATTCAACATGATAATATTTCTAGGAACATGTGGGGAACAAAGTGCCCATTTTCAAGAAGAAAAATGTGTTTCTTTCTTTTGCCTGCAAAACAAAGGGTAAGAGAAGATATAACTAAGGTGATAAATCACTTTGCCGCAACCCACATTACATATATAAACTTCAGGGAGAATAAAAAAAAGCCCTATTTAAGGTAAAGGATGATGTTGACACAAGAACATGATGAATATAAACTGCCCATAAATTAAATTAGGTTTTAAATTATAACATTTTAACTATCAGAAGGGTGACAGTCTGGGGCAGCAGGATTCAAGTCTAATAAGCTGATTAAGCTTTATCTTGAAACTAGTTAAAGGAACTGTGGAAAAGCAGTTGCCTGCTGCTGCAGCTGGGGCTGGTCTTCATGCTTCAGGAGAGCCCTTCCAGCTCCAAATTCTTCATCCGAAATCTAAACTTTTAGTAAGTATATACAGTGGCTGATATACTTCCCTTGGTAGTACGTATCTATATGCTCTTCGTAATAAAAAGTTATATACCCTGCCACTCCCTGGCACTTCCCTTGGAATGCAGTCTGGATTCAGGCCTCTGACAAGTCACAGACTGCAGGGCACAACATCCGTCACCTGCAAGGGATGGCATCCCTTGGCATCTCACGACCCCCCCTGCTCTGACTTGAGCAATGCCGAGTAGCAGCCCTGACCCCTGTGCACCCTTTCCATGCCAATCCCCACATCAGCTGCCTTGCACTAGTTGGCACATCCCGATGCCAGCACTCCTGACCACTCGTGCTCCCTGGGCATAAGCCAAATAGGAAGCCAGGCACAATTCTGCTAGGCCTGCCTGTGAGATCTCCTGTTCAGCAGGCAACTTCTCACGTTATATTTTGGTTCTTGGTTGTAGCTGACTGGGTCCACCTCCCACCCCTTCCTCCTGTGCTGTGCGCCAAACATACCCGTGTGTGCCTTCGCCTTCCCAGGATTAAGTTACACACTGCTGAGATCTGTGCTACTGCAGTTAGACTGCTTTTGGTGAGCGGGACGGACAGATTGAAGGTGAGGAACCAAGGGGTGTCATATAGGAAGCTGCTTATTAATAATGTCCTCTGATCTTCCCAGTTAACATCTCTGCTACAGAATTACCTGAACATTTGAGAGGGTTGGAACAAGTGTTGCCCTTGCAATTAAAGAAGAGCTCCTTCAGCTGTTCCTTCAGCTCAGAAATTTACACAAGTTTTTTGTTGCTTTTTTATTATTTAAAGGAGAGAAACTTCCATAATTAATATTTTTTGTATTTTCAATCTCAAGAGGGATTAGACAGTTCTGGGAGAGGTGACACTTTTGAAGTTTGAGAAGAACTTTCTGAATATTAAGGAATAATTTGTTTCTCACTCAATAACCATTTTAAATACATATGACTTGTTAAGTTGCTACAGTAATGAAAACATTAACTCTCCTTGCTATACTAATATGTAAAACCTCTTACCAGATATATAACTTGCAAATGTAGAATTCAATAATATATTCTTAAGAATGCAAGAAGCAAATTAAGTGCAAACACGTTGGACATAACCAAAACATTTTCAATTACTCATGCTACCTTTAAAACCAAAGACATTGAAATAAGAAATTTAATGGTTTAACCCCAAACGGCAACTAAGTAACACACAGCTGCTCACTTACTTCCCCCCTCCCCCCCCCCCATCTCCCCAGAAGGATGGGGAGGAGAATCAGGAAAAAAAGGTAAAACTTGTGGGCTGAGATAAGAGCAACTTAATAATTGAAATAAATAATAATAATAATAACAACAACAATTTTTCAAAAGTAATGAAAAAGAGAGAGAATAAAACCCAAAGAAAAAAAAATGATGCACAATACAGTTGCTCACCACCCACTGACTGGCCAACTCCCCCCAGTTTATATACCGAGCGTGACATTCTGTGGTATGGAACATCCCTTTGGCTGGTTGGGGTCAGCTGCCCTGGCTCTGCTCCCTCCCGGCTTCTTGTGCACCAGCTCACTGGCACAGCATGGGAAACCTATAGAGAGTCCTTGATGTAGAGTAAGCTCTACTTAGCAACAACATCAGCATGTTATCAACTTTATTCTTATCCTAAATCCAAACCACAGCACTGTACCAGCTACTAAGAAGAAAATTAACCCTATCCCAGCCAAAATCAGGACAAGAAATTATTTTCATTAAAATATTCAAATCTTTTGCAGAAACTTACACTAAGATAATACAAAGTGGAAGACTATTTATTGCTTCTGAGACTCCACTTAGAAATTATTCTTATGTACTATAGTTCGAGCACTTCAAAGTTGCAGCTGCAGATATATCACTGTTCCATGCAGTGACTTCCAGTAACAAAAAAATATATATACACACATAGAAATATATATATATATTTCTATGTTATTTAAAACCATGTTATAAATAGAAATTATAAAGGACATTAAACAAAACAGTTGTTCTGGATCTGTATTTCTGAGATTCTATAACCAGGAATTATTTTTCTTGACATTCTGAGACTCTGCCATATTGACAGAAAATGCAAATCTACAGGAACATCTGTGATTAGACTGACATTTTATATAGTTAAATGAGGAACTAAAATAATCATTAAAGTACCATAATCTACCAGAAGCATGCATGTATATGTACATGCAGAGAGAGAATAGGAAGTATTTCTTAAAACTGTCAATAAAGACAAACCAAATGTCGCAATATGCAACACTGTAAAACATCAGATGAATAAATAATTTGTAGATTTACCCTCTACAGATATATTGAACAATGTCAACACATTTGAAGATTCATCGGTCACTGGAACAGGCTTCCCAGGGAAGTGGTCATGGTACCAAGCCTGTCAGAGTTAAAGGAGCATCTAGACAATGCCCTTAGTCATTTGGTTTAGTTTTAGGTAGTCCTGCGAGGAGCAGGGAGTTGGACTTGATGATCCTTACAGGTCTCTTCCAACTCCAGATATTCTATGATTCTGTGATTCAGTAATGAATTCTCTGGTTTTCCAGAGAAGGGACAGAAATTATTTTTTAACCTTTGTTGTACATAAGGTTATCATATTTCACAATCTATTATTTAGTGCTGATAAAAAGCAAACAAAAGAAAATATTTTATATAGCTCGGAACATCTGAGAACACTACTAGTATTCATATGGCATAAATGTCGTATGAATATCAACCTTCTTTTTAAAACCACAGATAACTGAAGCTCCTGTTATTAACTTGCCCTTTTTAATTAGTAAACACTTTTTGTCAATTAGTTAGTAAAAAGCATTTGGGAACTGATTCTTTCCTCAGATATGCTGGTATAAATCAAGAATTATCCTATTATATACAGCTTGTAAAATAGGTGTGAGAGTAAAGTCCGAAATAGTGTAACAGGAGAGGGTGTAAATGTGAGAGACTGCAGTTTTGAACAGGTGGCAAATTTTAAAAGACAAATTTATTTATTTAAAAAAAAAAAATAGTCTGAAAAATTGATTCTCAAAATGTTTATGCTCTTAAGACTTCCCAGGCTGGAATTCACTCTTATTGAAGCCAATGATAAATTTCCTGTTCATTCAACAGTGTATTAAGAGTTTTTGAAAATCCCACTTGGAATACACTGTTCTCAGATGTTACTGGATTAGGCAGCTCCTCACAGCAGCCTGACAGAGGGAAGCCACTACAGCTCCACGGTCCCAAGTCCAGCTTCCCAACTGGCACATATGCACACAGGACACGTACGCACGTATACACTGCTGGCCACCCAGATCAACACAGACAGAAAACACAGCACTCGCGAAAACATAAACAGCACAAATGGACTCATCCTGTTGTCCTTTGTGGGTAATCAGGGTGAAAGCTCATTAATGGAAAATGTATATATAAAACTTGCACCCCTCCAGCAGCTGGCCTTAGGTGCTCAGGCTGCCCTGGATCCCAGCCTCCCCAGTTGCTGCCACCTGGACACAGAAGCCCCCGAGGCCACAGCCCCACTCCAGTTGCTGGTGTTCCAGCCTGCATGCACACACGTTCCCTCACACACCATAGATCTCTCCAGTAACCATCCTTGCACACTCAGCTTGTTCAGTAGATGGCCCTGGGCCCTCTGGTCTCCAACCACCTCACACATTGACACATGTACACATGCAACACATGCTTTACTAGCTGGTTCAGATCTATGAAGCCTCTAGTAGACCACACCAGCCCCTACGGTCTCTCCAGTAGCTGTCATAGACCCCCGCTCCCTCAGGTAGCAAACTCTCAGACCCTCTGGTCCCTGCAGGATCCAGCCCAGACTTATGGCTGCTCTGATACCCAGCTGAGCCTCTTGTCCTATTCACTGGCTAGTCCAGCTTGATGCACACGAGTAATTATGCACTGACACACACCTGCACAAAAAGCAGGTGTTCTGTGGTCTCTCTTCAGTTGCTCCCACCGTAGACACACAGGTCCCTCAGACCCCTGGTCTCACTCCACCTGGTGCACTCAGATCTCCAGACACATACATGCATGCAGGACAGAGATCCCTGCACTCAGGAAAATACTTAGAAATGGAGTAAGGAGAAGACAGGACAGACTGCAGTGATCAGGTCTAGGGAATAACCAGACAACCATGCTGACCAGTCCACTATATGCAACTGATCCTTTTTATTCCCTTTTTCCTTTGTTTTTCCTTGCTTATTGCACTCCAGCCCTCTTTGATCCCTCCATTTCCTTGCCTTTAATCCTTCCCTTTACCATCCCACAATAAATATTGCACAGCCGCAGAAGAGTCTTCCTAGCATCCCATAATGTTCCCACTTCCCCAAATGCCTCCTGTCACCTTGTAATCATCTCCTGCCAGTTGACTGAGGGATCAGGTTGGTGGTGCCACCCTGGGGCCATGGGCTAAGGCTTCCCTGGCGTCACACCCCAGGGAGGAGCTGCCTCAAGGGATGAGGTTGTTGGAGTTCCCCCAACTGTCATTGTTCCCTTGGTCTCCCTTGGGTTCATGGAGATGGCTTTTAATCACATCAACTATCACATACCCATCTCTAATCTCTGGTATATATCCTCTAGTTTTCAACATGAAGAACTACTTACAGGGTTCCCCAGTGACAAATATTTCTCTTTAGAAAAATCAAATTTTGAAAGAAATTGAAAGGAAGATTGTACTATGATGGACAATCATGGATGAGAAAGACATATTGAAAAATGGTATTATATTAGAAGCTACAAGCAAAATTCACATCAGTAACTGAAAAGAAGAGGGACTCGGTGTACTGAAGTGTAGTATTCCTAAATAAGCAGGTAAAAGGTATTTAAGGTAGAGAACCTGTGTGAATAATCAAAACCTACCTAGAGGAAAGAGGACAAGTGAGATTATAAAAACAAGCAAAGAGTATGTAGAAGAAAAATTGTAGAAGGAAATAGAAAAAAATCAGAACACTCGGAAGACATCTCAAATCATTCTAGACAAAGAATAGAAGAACACACAAGGCAAGTTAAAATTATTATAACATGTTGTACTATAATATATATTCACATTGTACTAGAATCTGACAAAGAAATAAAAAAGAACTTTGATGTGGAATGTACTAAAACAGATATACAGCCAAATATAGATACATCACAGCTCACTATTTGTTTATGTTAAGGTACAACAGGATAATAAAAGTGCAAATAAGACTGCAGAGGGGAAGGATTGCTAGAACCAAACTAACAATTATCAAGTAACTAGTTACCATAAGTGAGATTTCTTTCTGAGTAGGTATAATAACATAGAAGCAGGTAGTCCTGTAGAGTAGAATCACTAGTCCAGTACCTGTAAGGAGTAGATACATGATACTGAATATGAGCAAATTCCATCTGAAGACAACTGAAATCTTCAATGGCTGCCATCAGCCAGTCCTGAAGCTTCATTGTGGACAGGTGGGACTTTGTCAATGGAGAAGAGGGTTAAATCCCTTCTTCCCCAGTTTCTGTCTTAAAAGGTCAGTGTTGCTGAGCACAAGCATGCCGCAAGGTGGTACAGTGTGGTGTAAGCCACCGGCTATACTGAGCCTGGGCTGTAGCAGACCAGGCACAAAGACACCTTGGCCAAGATATAGGGAGGCAGCAATGGGAATCACAAGGCTGCTGGCAACTCATGGCAGGCAGTTAGATACCCAGCTGTGACCCATTACCTGAACCAAACCAAACTTCGTATAAATCCTGCTGTAAAAATAAACTGTTTCAGAAATTAAGCATACCATTTAGAAAGATGCTACAATTGTGTGGGCTTCTTGGTGCTTATCTTTGTCTCTTTCTTTGTATAATCAACACTTTTCTTTCCAAGTTTTGTGTATGTGGCTAGATGCATTCATTCAAGGCTAAGATTAGCTTTCCTGCAGCTGATAATGAGTTGCTAGTATACTCAGTAAGAGAGACACTTACTTCAGCAGTTAAAGTTGCAGGATTTGGTATGATAGATGAGAAGCCTTAGAAACGAGCCCAGTATAGCTCCATTGCTTTCACTATGAAAGCAGTCTAGTAAAAAGCTACAAAACAAATTGTCTTGAAGAAAAATACTGCGCAGAAAATGAAGGGAAGAAGGGAAAATAACAAGCTTACAGGACAAAATTTATCCAAAGTTATTCCACAGCACTTTATGAATTATTTAGACAGTGACGAGTGTGCTTTGGACTGTATCAGGAGTATTGGCTACTATAATGGGGAGGAGATTTTTTGTAAGCCTCCCAGAATACTATGCATATAGGAGAGATAGGACCTGCCTGCTTAACTTCAAATGCATTGAAGGCCAACACAGGAAATAAAATGGGATTGCCTATTTTATTAGAAGAGTGAGTTGCTGTAGTCAGCTGTTCTATCACTACATATAACCAATATCTTCACAAGGTGAACACATCTTACGTCTGATAACATAATCATTTAACCATTTTCTGTGGCAGGTCTAAAATCTCTGTCTGAAAGGTAAAACTGTTCCTCAGTAGTGGAGGAAAGAAAATTGACTTCTGAATAAAAGAAAAGTTCAATTAAATGTGCAAAACTGTTTAAAATCAATAGAGCACTGCACATGAGCATTTCACATGTGAAAATGGAATAGAAACAATAAATGGACTTAATGCAGTAGACACTGATGAAGAAAACTGACCTAGAAACACCTTTAAACAACTCATAGAGATTAAGGTATAGCTGTAAGGGAGTTTCTAGTACTGTGTATGCTCATTAAATAAATTTTAAAAGAAATTTTTAAATTAATTTAATTAAAATTACAGTAGTATTAATTCTGAAATGGTCACACTAGAAAAGCCTTGAAACATTTCTGCCACTGGCAGCAGCAATCTAACTCAAACTCCACAGACATTCTCTTTATTCATATTTTTTTGGATGATGTTAGTATTTCTACAGCTTCAGACTTCATGAGACTGAAATTTAGCTTGTCAGTTGAGGAGATTTAAATAGCTCTATTTAGCTATTTGTCACTTTGATTTAGTAATTGGCAAAACATGAAATTTTTGAGATTTCAAGCGCTTTTATGGCATCTTAATTTTGAAGTAAAATTTAGTAGAGGGAATCTAAAGCTTCAGTTGCTTTTCTTAATTGTATTACTTTTCTAAACTGTGCAGCTGTACAAGAGGCTTTCAAAAGAGTTCTTGACATGCAGTTGAAACTACTTAGCATAACATTTGTCCATTGTATCTTTGGAGTATCATTACTGTGCTTAAAAGCTAATAGGCAGAATATGTATTGTCATAACTCCTGGGAATTTTTTTTTTTTTTTTACTGTCTAAAACGGTTACACAGCACTGAAATGTTTTCATAGGTTCATTTGAGGTAAATATTGGAGCTGGTTTTTACAACTCTGCCCATATTACTTTGGTGCATGGCAGCAACGCTGTTGCGGTATTCTATGCCGTGACCTGATTCGTCCAGCGTTGGCAGAACAATGAGGGAAAATTGTAGTGGGAAGCAATATTTTCTATTAGTTTTTTTTAAGTACACAAGCAACATCACCAGCTCTAGATATGGTGGGAATAAAAAGAACTTTTCTACCAACCTGTCAACTTGATTCAAGTACAAACACAAAACAGTTTAAATGTTTTTCATGATGTATGATTTTTTATTTTTGAGCAGCTTTGCACAACTCTGTGCTGAGGGTTGTGTTTGAGAGGCTTTTATGAACACCACATGGAATAGGTTGTTTTGTTGTGTAGAAGAATGTGAAGAAGTATGTGAAGAAGTTTTAAACAATTAATTTTCTTCTCTGCAAGTGAAAGTTACCAACACAAGGGTTAGTAGTCAGAAATCATCTTCATGACCAAGAATAACTTGTTCTGAAGTACTTGGTCTAAAAAACATTTATATTCAAAGGAGTAGAACCCAGGACAAATTCCTCAGTATCCTAATCTCTGGGCTATGCAGCGTATCTTTTTTGCTTGATGCCTCATTCTTCAATGTGTCAGATGCTGGGATACCCTTCTAAGGCACCAACTCTTTCTGTGCAGCATGTGTCCTTTGCTGCAGTGGCATATATTCAGCAGCAGTGTTGAAGAGTAGCAGTCTGATGGTGCATTTTCTCACCAAATAAGAAACAAGTTTGAATACCTGAAAAGCAGATAAAGATGGGACCTGTGTCTCAGTAATAATGCAAAATGTGAGATTACATATTCCTCACAGTAGGATCTCTTCCATTTTGTACAGGTTCTCAGACTTAGGAGGATTTATGGACACTGGACCTCAAGAGGATAAAGGGACCCATGACCATTCTAGATAAACCCCAATTCAAAACATTTCCTCCAGGGAATCTTTAGGTAGCTCCTCACCAGTAAGAAGATGCTCTGCAGTGTCATTCAGAGACACCCAGGTCTGCATATGCATGAGACAGAGAAAAGTTTGGTACTTAACTTACTAGTTCATTCTGGGTGCCTATCTCAGCAGCCTTTTGGCTATGATAAAAAAGCATTTAGGAAACTATGTGTACAACTAGTTCCTTTTGAAAGGATCAGCAGTTAAGCTTAGCAATGTTTATAGATGTTAAAAATTGTATCATGAAGCCTCCCATAAATTAATAGAGGTGAACCTTGGCACACCCAACACTTCTTATTCTTACTTGCAAAGAATGTTGTAATGCTGCTGATACTTCATTCTTTCAACTCCATCTCACCTTTTGGTCCTGGAGAAAAGCTTCTTCCACTGGCTAGCGTTTGTGGTATCCATTCATATCGAACCTTGGACTTTTTTATGCCACTCTGTCCTGGTTTCAGCTGGGATAAAGTTAGTTTTCTTCTTAGTAGTTAGTGCAGTGCTGTGTTTTGGCACTGATGTGAGAACAATGTTGATAGGACACTGATGTTTTTAGTTGTTGCTGGGTGATGTTTATACTAAATCAAGGACTTTTCCGTTTCTTGGCCCTGCCAGCCAGAGGGCTGGAGGGGGGGGGGTGGTGGGGGGGGTGGGGGGGACACGGGACGGGACGTGCACAGGAAATTGGGAGGGGACACAGCCAGGACAGGTGACCTAAACTGGCCAAAGAGGTATTCCGTACCATATGACGGCATGCTGAGTATATAAACTGGGGGAAGAAGAAGAAGGTGTGGGGGACATCTGGCATTATGGCATTTGTCTTCCTAAGTAAGTGTTACATGTGATGGAGCCCGGCTGTCCTGGGGATGGCCGAACACCTGCCTGCCCATGGGAAGTGAGGATGAATTGTTTGCTTTGCTTGCATGCGCAGCTTTTGCTTTACCTGTTAAATTGTTCTTATCTCAGCCCTTGAGTTTTACATTCCTTTTGGATTCTCCTCCCCATCCTTCTGGGTGAGGTGGAGTGAGCGAGCAGCTGCTTGGTGCTTGGTTGCTGGCTGGGGTTAAACCATGACACACTCTTTATGCCAGCAAGAGATTTGCAATAAACCTACCACAAAGCTTAATTCAACATATTCTGAAAAAAAATATTTCAGATGTAAGGAGTATACACTATTTTGTTACTGTTATGCAAAACTACTGTCTATGAACATGCTTAGCTACCAAATCTCACAGGAAGACTAGAGGTATATAACTGGGTTTATTTTCCTCACTGAAAATTTGAAAATGTCTGCTGAACCACCAATTTAAGGATTAATTCCAAGTAACACTTAAGGATTTTGAAATATTCAGAGGCATTTGTTTCTTTATTTTAGTTATTGTCACTAGGCAAAGTGAGAAATGGAAAAAGTCAGATAATCTGAAAAAAAATAATAATCTTTTCCTTTTTTTTCTGGAGACCTATGGAAGCACAAGTCCAAAAACACAAAAGGAGTGGTAATACAATCTGGAAGAATCCTCAGACTTGGAAAGATAACAAATGTTTTGAGTGCTCAGTGACCTATTGTGATGATTGTCAATGACATTGAAGAAAATAATTTTATCTATGAGTAATGCACCAGCAGTTTTGAGAGGCCCCAAATATAAAAGATCCATTTTAAGATTAGATATCAAACATGAGATGTTAAAGGGGCTTCAATATACATTTGAGCATCCTCCATCAATCTTAGCAATTACTCTCTTCTAACATTAAGAGATTTGAATAGTGCTGGTACTGCTGCAAAATTGTATCTACTTCTATTTCACTATCAGGATTGTAATTTTCCGCCACTATGCACTTGTTCAATTAGATCACCACTACGTATAATGACAGCCTCTACACAACTGAGAGGCATCAGGGGAACTAAGTGTAAGGACCATATCCTTCGATAGTTGCATCAGAATTTACTGGTTGTTGAGCAGGGCTTGGTTTACCACTTAGCAGTTGGAATCAGATTTAGCTAGTGAGGGAATATTACGGTTGGTGAAGTCTGAGTGGAGAAGCAATCGGTCATATTTTAAAATAGAAAGTCACAAAGTTAAGTTTTGCGAGGAACAAAATGCTGCAGGCACTTTTGTTTCCCTATTAAACCAAAAGGAAGCAAACCTCACTGTATTTCAGCCACACTTCTGAGCCAGAGAATAAATATTCTGTGAACTGACATTCTTTACATTTTTCCATTTTGAGGGAAAGACTTCTAAGTCTTCATGATGCCACAGATAAGAGGACTGTGAATTCTAAACAAAAGGCAGCAAGGCACAGTGCCTGTGTTCCCCTGTATCTCTGTTTACTCATAGGACCTGAAACAGACACTGGACAAGAAAGTTCTGTTACCAGTTTCCATGGCTCATGGACTAAGGCACCTTGCTACAGAATTACTGTAATTCTACTCTGCAGCATTTCACTGAAATGATACAGGTTAGCTCCTTTGTGAATAGATTCTTCTTCACAAGTCAGATTCTGAATAAATGCAATAGTTCACCTGCAGTTTGAAGGTTTTATGTTTTTTGTTATCCCGTATCCTTCCTACTTCCTCTCCTCTTACTTATTGCATGTTTCCCTCTTCCCTCTCCTCATGACTTAAAGTCTGAGGATGTTACTCGATAATCAGTTACTGAGTGGGAATTTACCTTTACAGCTGGTTCCAGCTGATTTCAATGGACACACCACAGGACACAGCTGAGCCCATCTGCCAAGCTGGTGGCAACTCTATGAAAATGTGTTTTAGAAAGGAGATAAAACTCCAAGGAAAAAGATCAATGCAGGCAGAGTGGTAGTAGGAGATCTACAGTGCAACTGGTAGCATCCCAAGAGGGACTGTGACCCATGGATAAGCCCCAAAGGAACTACAGCCTCTGGAGGACCCATGCCAGAGCAAAGGAAACAAGTAAGAGGGAAGGAACAGTAGAAGAACCAGATAAGAAATTACAACAACAGAAAGAAACCACCACATTCTGACCCAACCTCCTGCACCACCTTTCACTTCAGCAAAGGGATGGAGCAAAGCCTGAGGTAACAGGGAGTGAAGACTAGGAAGGGGGAAGGAGAGGTTTCTGAATGAAGTTTAACCTGGGAAATGGGGAGCAAACATGTTTCCCTAAGTGTTTAGATATGTCTTCTTTATTTTCATTACCTGAATCAGTGACTAAATGTTTATTTTAATTGGCAGTAAATTCAAATTCCCCCAGGTGAATCAGTTTTGCCTGTGACAGTAAGATGTGAGTGATTTCCCTGTCTTTGTCTTGACTCATGAGTTTTCTTACTCCTGTTCTTCCTACTTTCTCACCATTGTGTGGGGCTAGGGAGAAATCAGAGGGGAGAGAAGGAGTGACTGTGTGAGTTCCTGGCTGCCAGCCAGTAACAACCCACCAAGTAAATCATGCATTTATGAATACTGGTATGCCTTCTTCTCTTAAGTCATTGTATGGCTTAATTATGTTCATAATATTTATAAGAATCAGGTTTAAGTATCCTCATTCTTTAAAAAAATCCATCACTACTATATAAGAGTTAAAACCAAGTCCATTAAAAATGCTCATGCTTTCCTCGACCCCATTTTTTTCTTCACAGGTAACTATAAGCACAATTTTGAACTGCTTAAACTTCCTATTTAGCTCTACCAATATCACTGGGCAAGTAAATTCCACCCCACAAAAAAAGAAAGAAAAAAAATTGGGGAATTAAATTTATTTGAGTTCTTTTAAGTTACAATTTTAAAGGAAGTGAAAACAAAACCGTTCCCAGCTGCCAACCAAAGGCACCATCATAGTGTAGGACTAGTTGGAGGATTATGACTGAAAAAGTATTGGGTTGATGGATACGTGTTCCACTGAAGTTTTGTTTGGGAAAGACCTAGATCCAAGGAATAGGTCCAAGCAGTTCTTGTCTATTTTTCGCCCAATTAGAAATGCCTGGCTACAATAGTAATGAAAAGCACATTTTGAAATGGGGAGGGGGGGCGGGGTGGGCGGGCAGAAATTGCAATGTAAAATGTAACCTATGACTTCTGATCATTTTAAATGCATATCTTTTAAATCTAAGTATGTTTCTTACTTAACTAAATCAGGAATGTTCATATAATTTAAATTAGCAAGTGAATGCTATGGTATTCTGGAGGTGTTTCTGTCTTTTTCTCTTTTTGCAATGTCAATCATTCTGCTCTTGATATCATATATATATATATAACAATCTGATTCAGAGAGATTCAATTTATCAAGAAAGAGTTACTCTTGCAGTGTTACTCTTTTTCTCTCAATCAGACTCTCTGCCCTTCTCTGTTCCTCTGAAGTTCAATCTTTATTAGAAAACTGGGGGAATGAAAAAGGCCAAATGTCCTGTAAAAATGTATTTATGCAGATGAAAGAACATCAGACTAATATTTCTGAACTTAAACCCTGGCAGCTTGGGGCTTAATGAGACAACTATGCTCAAAGATTTTCTCTCATTCACCATTCAGGCTTTGAAGAAAGTTTTCTGGGTTAGATCCAAAAAAAGGACCTGAAGTGGGGCTTGGTGAGACTTAACAATGAAGTCTAAAGCAGCAACTGAAAAGCCCCTGTTTGGCTGCTGCATAACCTGTATGGGTTTGTATGTTTTCTCAGGGGTCCCTCTGGCCACAGAAGCAAGGGACTCCTTCCAGAAGGGAGGCAGAACTCATACAGCTAATTGTCCACCCTGAATTGTCTCTGAAGAAAATTCTCTTTCCATTGACTGTCAGAAACATACACAGGTCAGGTCCTGCAAACTGAGGTTAGCTTTTGTGCCTAGATGTGGCTTTGTGTGTACCCTGAACTCTCAGCATCACCACGGTTCATCTTTAGTTCAAACATAAATTTGCTCTTTCCACCAACCCTAAGAGCTGGTGCCTATAGCTGGAATCACAGAGTCACAGTATTGTTTAGGTTGGAAGGCACCTCTTGAGATCACCTAGTCTAACCCCCTGCTCAAGAAGGGTCGTCTGGAGCAGGTTGACCAGTACCACATCCAGTTAGGTTGTGAATATCTCCATAAATGGAGACTCTCCAGCCTCCGATGTATCTCCTTTTTTTTTTTTTTTAAGTACTCCCTAATCTTGTGCTTTTCCGCTGGGGGTAAGGCTTTCTTGTTCTAGACTTTCCTTCTGATCTCAGGCGCCTGGGATTCCTGAATGCATGCCTTACTGATAAAGACTGAGGCAAAAAAGGCATTGAGAACCTCAGCATTTTCCATCATTTGTTACCAAATCCCCTGCTCCATTCAGCAGCATCAGCATGTTTCCCCTAGTCTTTCTTCTGCTGTTCATGAACTTGTAGAATCCTTTCTTGTTTGCTTTGCCAGATTCAGCTCCAGGTTATCCTTGGCTTTCCTAACCCTATGCCTGCAAGATTGGACAGCACCTGTATACTCCTGCTGGGTCACCGTGTTTGCTTCTGATACACTTTACCTAAGTTCAGTTAAAAGCTCTGTGCTCATCCATGCAGAGTCAATATGACTCTTGAGCTTGAAGGAAGTGATCCTTGAATATCCTCCAGCTCATCTGCACCCCTCTTCTCTCTCAGGCTATATTCCATGGGATCCTTCCAAGCAGGTCCTGAAGAGACTAAAGCCTGCTCTCCTGAAAGCCAGGATTGAAGTCCTGCTTTTTGCTCCACTCCTTCATCTTTTAGGATCTTGAAAACCACCACTGCAATCAAGGCTGTCTGACTTTCACATCCCAACTAGTTTTTCCTTGTTTGTAAGTATCAGGTCCAGGAGAGATACTTTCCTTGTTGGCTCCTCAGTCACATGTGCCTGGAACAAGAACAGGGCAATGTACACTGAAGAGCTCAATCTGTTTGTTGCTGTTCTCTTTTCTAGGATGCAGTGATATGCATTTGTTACAGAATAACCTAATACTTTGAGCACCTGGATTGAATTTGCTTTTGAATTGCAGGATTTTCAAAGAACTCAGCCAATCTAACCAGTTATGTATCTAACTGCTAGACTATTTCTTTAAAAGATGATATTATCATGATGTCATTTCTTTCTCTCTCCTTCCAAAGAGTAAACTTTATTCCTGTCCTTGAAAGGATAGCTGGAAGCCTCTGTCACACAGAAAGGAGTAGTCTCAGGAGAGGACCGGTCAAAGAAAATTTATAAACTAACACTCTAATTTACACCCATTTATGCCTTTAATGAGGCTATGAAATTACTTATCAAAACTCTTTCTTCCCCTGCATTAACTCTGGAGCTAACACAATGCCCAGTCTTAAGCAGACAGTCAACAAATCAAAAGTAATTAACTAACACTATTGTGGAAAGTAAAGCTAAGATAAAAGTTATTTAAAATAATGTTGAATTAAAAAAAAAAAAGATCCATAGCATTTTTTCTTGAAAAGAATTATGCAAACAAGCTCTGGCAGGTCTGAAAAGAGAGGAATGCTTATTATTTACCTATATCTGAACTAGTCACCCAAAATGCTTAACAGACAACAGAGAGGTATAGCAGTTTTTAAGGTGTGATTCATCTGACCTAATTTGGGAATCTACATTCAGAGGTGGTGAGCTGCATTCTAGAAATACTTGTTTCTCTCCATTGGCTATAAAGGGAATATACACTGCTGGCTCAGACGTAGACATCTGTATTGCAAATGCCTACATCAGATCAGATGAATCCCATGCTAGATGTATGAATGAGGTACTTTCAGCAAGTCAAGCAACTCCTAAATTAACTAGAGAATGGAAACTACATCCTTGTGCTGTTATGATATAACGAAGGTTGGTAAGCTTTGATGATACTCAGAGCTTCTACTGTGTAATAGTAGAATAAACTGCTTAAAGAAATAAATCTAATAATAAGAGTTATGATAAAAGATATTGCTTAGGTCTCCATGGAAGTTCAAGATAAACAATGGCACCTGTTTTCTCAGAATGTTCTATCTGTCTGTGCAGGAAGAACAGAAGCAGTACAAAAAAACCCCACTGAAATGATCTGGTGAATTTGGTTTCCTGGAAAAGTCTATGTAATGACCACTTTTAAGTAGCCATAATAGTTAAATAAATGTTATAAAAACAACACTAGGTCACCTCCTCTACTAATGTCAGGAAAAATCAAGGAACATGTAAAATAATTCCTTTAATCTGAGGTTTGTTCCTGTCAGTCCTTTCCATACCAAATACATACTCCATGGGAGTTTGAAAACTGTAAAGGACGGAGAAGAAAGGAACAGAATAAATAATTTTGATATATTCAGAATACTGAACTCAAATACACCCTCAAAATTGCCATACTCTCAGTTCACC
The DNA here is from genome assembly GCF_023634155.1 of Falco peregrinus. Classification (NCBI taxonomy): domain Eukaryota; kingdom Metazoa; phylum Chordata; class Aves; order Falconiformes; family Falconidae; genus Falco; species Falco peregrinus. The sequence continues at coordinate 12,111,402 of NC_073726.1, read as the reverse complement.
TCTTTTCTATTATTTTCCTTTTTCAGGCCTTTTAATATCCAAGCACTTCATTATTTAAATACTTGTTATTCTTCCCTATCAATCCTACACCATTTAGCTGGCTGTAAACCCGTATGACTTCACAGATAAGGCAGCTTTGTGATATTAGCAAGAATTCACTCCAGTTTTTCACTGTCTGTAATGTTTTTCCAACCTTTCCTAAAAGAGATAGTAACGGGGTAAGAAGACCTGTATTCCAGTGAAAGGGCTTTACTGGTTTTGGTTTGGGTTGTTTTTTTCTTTCTAGCAGTTAATGCCATTTCCAGTGAGATATAACTTGCTGTTACAGGGGAACACTGAGCACCCCAAATTGAGTGTAAGAAGTTTTTATAGTGACCACTGAGTGCTTGGGAAGTAACTTCAAATGACAGTGCAGAATCACTGCTACTGCAGACAGTAGCAATCCATAGCAAATCTTCAGTTATCTCTTCCTTATTATGCTATTTCCACTTCTGTTACTAAGCCATATTTTACAGACATGTAGAGAAAGAGTCTAAAATCACAGCTGGCATAATGCCACCGAGCTGGTTGATTTGCAGCAAGAATAACGTTTTTGTTGGGGTCTGTATTGTATTTGAGACAAAAATAAAAATGGTTTTCAGAGTCTGTTTTAGACTCAATGTCATAGATTCTTTCCATTGCATGGTTAAGTCCAGCCTATTTGTTTTTTCACTCTTTAACCACATAGCAAGCTGTTGACTGATAACTTTAACAAATGAATCATGAACATTGCATGAAGACATGAAAGAAAGGAATTCTGTACCTTCAGTCACCTAACTGCTTAGAGAAACATGTTGCATTTTTTTTCAAGACTAGTATTCTTATGGCTTAATTACAACCTGTTATTTACATTTCTTTTATGGTCTTTTTCTTATAGCTAATTAACATTGTTAATCATCCTGTATCATAGCTTTCCACATCATAGATGCAATGATAGCAGATCAAGTGTTCAGAATATTTGGAGATTTAGACTTGGAATCCCCAGTCTGTTTCATACTCAAATTTAAACTTAATTTAAATATTTTTGAAGTATTTCTAAAGACTACCAAATTTTATGTGAGGGTTGGTCGTTTAGAGTTGGGGTTTTTCAGTGTTAATATTTCCTAAGTTATGCAGATGCCTAAACTTTTTTAAAGGAATGATCCGTTATAGAGATCTAACATTAGCTTCTCATTTCTTCATATTTCACCAGCTAAGTACTGCAGCTACACACACTTATATTCCACAGGTATGATGTAAATATCAAAAAAAGATCTTGGGTACAGATAGAATTAAATATGTGTGTGCATAGTTAAGGATCTACATCAGGCCTGACTGGAAGAAGAATGGCTTCTTAATATCCTGTATTTATACTGGGAATGGGTGGAAGGATTCCCAAGGCAGCTTCTCTATACTTACATCCATGCCTTGTGGACTGTGAGGTACTTTCTTCCATGAAGGAGATAAAAGGCACTTCATTTACTGTACTGGGGAAACCAAATAACAAAATATCTGCTTTCAGAAAGTGCCTGGTTGTCTCAGCAATACTGTTTCACATCTTAGATTTTATGAGCAGTCCTCATGCACAAGCAAATTTTTTGCTTTTCACTTGCTCCTCCCTCCTGCTCATCTATACCCTGTTTCTTTCCCCCTGAGAGCATTCACCCTTCTTCCTCCTGCCAACCCACTGAAGACAGCAGAAGGCATACATCTTAGGCTATACATTATATATTAAAATATTTCACATATACATATCTTTTAATCATAATGGTATATGTGGGCTATTAATTATATGTATATGTACACAAGGAAATCCACACACACTGAGAAGACTGTTTTATGGTTTGCTCGTTTATAATCAATTGAATGTGAAAAACTGGCGGTCTAGTGTTTTGGAATTTTTTAAATCTCTTTGATTGTTCGTGTCTGAGGAACTCTATAATGCTATGTGAAAATTGTTTAAAAAACTGAAGCTATGTTTGTGAACAAGAAGTAATACATTCTGTAAGAGATTGTGAAGGAGAAAGATAGGATCCTTCTTGCAAGAGACTAGTAAATGTAAGCACAATATTCTAGACCTTGAGCTAACATATATTTAGGAACTGTTTGCAAACATCTAGCAGTGGGATAACACATCCCTTAAACAAATAGCAACTAAGTTCATCATCAGCATTTAGCTAAGGATAAAAGGCCCCATGGGCTGCTCTATGGTCTCCTAGTCCTTTCATGTGAAGGCAAAGTCCCACTGTAATTATGCCTAGTCATTTAGGTTCTAAACCACTCCCACACTTTGTTAATTTTTGCTGCATTGTAAGCACTCCAACAAACAGACTGCTTCTTCATAAATATTAAAAAGAACTGAAGTAATTTTATTTATCAACTCTTGATCCCAAAAGTCTAATCATAACTGTTTGCAATGTTTCTTTTTCCTGAGATTGCCTGATATACAAGTGTTAATTCACCAAGGGTTAATCTCAGCTGAAAAAGGAAGGAAAAAAAAAAAAAAAAAAAAAAGCAAGCCTTTTTGCAGGAAAAAAACCTGCATGACAATGGATACAACAAGTAGACTTTCTTTTGTGATCCAAAGAATGAGCATTCATTGTAGGCAATATTTTGTTTCAAAATAACATCCCAATAAGAGAAGATAAATAGATTTCTTCAATATTTAGATGACATCAATTTGTATTATAATAAATACTGCAAAGCAGATGAAAAAGTTGTGCCACAGGAGAAATCATTTCAGTATTAGATACTGTCAGTACACCCATCAGTAAAGGAATGAGAAAGAGCTGAGAAAAGGAACTTCTGACTTCCAGATACAGGCAAGCAGTTGGCTTATCAGCTGCCAGGTATCAAAACACAGTCCCACCCACCTATTGAAGGCATGAATGGTTCTCACTATATAGCATCACTGGAGAAAGACTCTCTGAGAGCTTAGGTTTATGGGCAGATGGAGCCTGGTAGATGTACAGCCTTGTGTTCACAGATCTAGTGTTTATCAGGGAGGGAGGTTTAATCTAGATTCCCTCCACATCAAGAAGAAAGGATGGATTCCTCCAGGAAAATGTTCAGAGCAAGTGTCTGGTGTAGTGTTGTGAGTCATATGGCAAATTTCATCTTTTGCCATTTTCTATAGATGGAACCTGGAGAAAGCTGGTGAAGGAGGATGGATATAGGTTGTGTGTTTGCTTACTTGCAGTTTACTGTCTGCTATGTTCTTTCAGAAAGATCGGGAGGAGTTGAAGAGAAGGATGTTTCACCCTGCCTTTTGCATAACAGGTTAATTGTGCTCTTCTTGGGAGGGACTGAGTGTGCTTGGCTGGGAAATTATCAGGTAGGGAGAAGGGATCTGGCTTACAGACTGCTCTCAAGAGTCAAGGAAAGAAGTGATCTAGTTATCTGAAAGGACTGAATAGAGTTTGATTGACTCGGGATGTTACTGAAAGCTGCCAATTAGAAAGTCAGACTGAAAAAAAACCTCTTGACTTTGCAGCTGTAGCAGGCAGGATAGACTTTCCCAGGCAATATGAGTTTTCTCATTGAGAGTGGTTACTTTGCTATTTGATCACAACTTTAGAGACTGCTCTAATGGTCTCCTGCATTACAGACCAGGTCTATCAGTTCTTCTTTAAAGTGCTCCGCAGCTTGAGACCTATTACCATTCCTTGGGTGCCTGACTTCTTCACTGGAGCCTAAAGTTATGGAACATCAAGTAATGAGCTTGATATTTTGTACTTTTCAGCTTGTTCTCCTGCAAATGGTTTTCCTGCATGGATATTCATTGTATATGGCTTTATATAGTTTCGAACTTGGCTATTATCCTGATGTACAATATTCGTGTTTTGAGTTGTCTTTTGTCCAAGAGGAAACAGCAAAGAATGAAATACCATTTTGCATACAAGTTTAATTTTTTTCTTTTTTTCAAGTCATTCACATAAAATGAGTGCTGTTCCTTTAAACTTGCATTCTGATCCCCAACTTATAATCCTCAGTCAGTGTTTTAGTCTTTAAGTACCTAGCAGGAAGAAAGTCATACAAGCATTGAATACCTACTGACTACACTAAATAGTATGTCCTGATATATTTAATGAATATAGTAGACATTTAGTAACTATTCTTGCCTTCTACATCCTTACAAGCAAATGGGAGTTCTGAATGCTCAGGTATTTATTAAATGATAATGTTCTTTGCGCGTACTGTGATCCTGGAACTGTTCTTATTAAAGTAAACAAAAATAGTACTGTTCTTCAAATATTTTTAATTTAATATCTTTCTGATAACATAAAATAGCAACCAACGAGGGAGATCCCAATAAATAAATAAATGTATGCTATTTATGGAGGATTTCTTGGCTTTTATAGTGCATTCCTTCTTTTCCCATACCATAAGGCCTAAATTCAGAAAGATGAGAAAAATATTACATAATCACAGATGCCTGCTAAATTTGATAATATAATTACCTTGTGGCCCTAGAATAAGCTCTCATCAATTTATGGCACATAGTGCCAATGGGAACCAATGCAAGTATAGACAGATGATAGCAGTTTAGTGTCTTAGAAAGTTCCTAGTTAAAAGGTTTTAATCCTTTTCATGTCTGCTTCTAGTTTTTAAGTAAAAGGCAAGAAGGCAAAAGTGTGCTCTGAATAGACCACACCATCTACATGCCAAGAGATAGGGGAATGTAAAATCCAAGATTAGAGCAATATGTTACAGAAGAAATTGATTGTCTCACATGACAAGTTTGTGAGCAGAATCTGTAAGAGGAATTATGAAGTAAAACAGCTATTTTATAAAAACCCAGCCATGCAGTAAAGGGTGAAAATAGTCTCATACCTGTATTTGAGAGATGAAACACCGCTGCACAGATGAAGAGAGTGTCTGCTTTTAGGTAGTGGAAAAAAAAGTAAGTTGAATCTTGATTTGCTGGATTTGTTTTTTTGATTTTTTTCTGTTATCCTTTAGAGTAATGGAGTAAGGAATAGAAGCATGTTTTTTTCAACCCCATCTCCTGCAAGTGTTTTTCTTTATTTGTTTTCTTCTTTTTTTTCGGGACCTTTCTACAAATACTGCTTGTGAAAAACTATCAAGTTATATAATTATCTCTTTGAAATGTGCTTCACAGTGAGTGCTTTGCCAGTTTAGTGTTAAAGGTTGTAGTTCTATGGGAAAATTTACCCTGTTCTACAGATCATTATGGACAAATGTAAGCAAAAAGTGGTTAGTAACTTCTTATGGTGCTCCGAAAATGAGTTTGAAATGTAATTTTGAATCTAAATTCAAATAAATGGAGGTTGTTGCCTAAATTCTTTATATTTACCCATCTCTTAGAGAAACCATGCAACCTGTACTAACATTGCGCTATCTCCTCTTGCAAATCAATGCAAATGGAGTTCAGGTTAGGACTGTATGGGTCAAAAAACTTGAACAGCATACCTCTGTTCCTTGAATCTTATCCATAATAACATATGTTGCTTTGCTCATATATAAGGCCTTGCATCCAAAGGTGACAATATAATCTTGAAACTTAAAAATGGCCTTAAATCTTGCTGATATTCCTAATGTTCACCTGGTCTTTCTCTGGAACTTTGAACAAGAAAGGCTGTGATGTTGAGTTGGAGTTAAAGCACTGCCATTAACCAGAGCTAATCAACCAAATATACTGTAGAACCCTTTCCTATGATTCTACCTTTTTGTCGTCTTGTACATAAAAACATCTCAAGGATCTCTCCCTCTTTTCCTGTTTTTCAGGTATTTAAACCTTGGCCTCAACTCTACAATTCCAATGAGAACGGACTCAGTTCTCTGACACTGTCCCACTTTTCTGTTCTTCTTTCATTTCACCAGTTTGACAGCTTAGAGACTTTTGATTGACTGGCCGTACACTGCAGGCAAGGATAGATCTTCCACAACTAAAACACCATGCTTTTTCTCATGCAAGTTTTCAGAAAAAGAAGAAAAGAGACCAAGTCAGACACATTAAAAGAGTCAGGAATTTTCAGGCTAAAAACTGTTCCCCAAACTGGAAATACCTTGTTCATGTTTTTGTTTAAATTAAAACCATTCCTGAATTAAAAAATGCGCTCACTGTTGTGACACAAATATGAGACAATTTTGACAGAGACTTTCTTAGACAGTTAGGGATTAATTAAGTGGACCTAACTTCACTCATCTAATTTTGTGTCTTTAGCTGGTCTGCCTAAGTTGGGAGTCTGTTCACCTTAGGCTCCCTCTATCATTAGTGCAAAAAGATATTAATTTCCAAAAAGTGTGTCAGCTTGTGTAAGATATGAATCATTCTGTCATGACATCTATAACTCTCCTAAGAGATGCTTTTAGTAACTAGGCTTCTAATTTAATTGTCTCTATTAAGTACCTAAGAGAAGGTGGGATGAACTCAGGTCACTGGGTTTAGAACTTTAGCAAAAAGAAAACCAAAAACAAAACCAAACCAAAAAAGGAAGATAGCATCCCATTCTCTGCACATCTAGGCACTGAGCTTGAATTCTCACACCTGTAACATACATATATGCATAGTTATATACCTATATATAAACATATATATATTTATTTCTATAGTCTCAAGCAAAATGGACCAAAATACTGCCACCATTTTACTGCTTCTACATCTATAACCGGTAGCAATAAACAAGACAAATAATACAGAACATCTACAATAATAAATAATAAATGTACGAAAATAGTGTGGATAAACAGGGATGATACAGGGCTGGTTGAAAATCTGTGGGTACGGGTCTGGAAGAGTCTTACTGACAATAAAAATCATCTGCTTTTGTTAAAAAAAACAACTGCTTAGGAGCAAAAGCCATTGGTCAATATAATGGAACATATATTTTCAAGCGACAGTGACAGTATCCTGAATCACCAGGGACTGAACTAAATAGAACAAAAACAACCAGCCAGCCTGTAAGCGCTGTATATAATCATGTCTCAGCCAAGTTCTCCAGAGGAATCTGACTTGTCTCAGAGAACAACTTCTCTGTTGAGCTACTGCTTCACATTCTGCAAAGAATCTGGAATTCTTGTGGCTACTGATGCAATTAATTACAAGTATAATTAAAGACAAAAAATCTCAAGATTCAGACAGATTCAATCTCAATCCCAGACAGTTACTTCAAGATACCAGTTCCTTGCAACAACCTTCATCCTACTTTCACGAAGGATTGTATTTCACTGTTTTAAGGAATCTGATTTATTTCACTGCATCTGACTAAAATTGAAAAGGGTAAAATCATTTAATTCATTTAATCAATGATGGCTTTTAGCACAAAAATAAATGAAGCTCAGTGGAAGTATAGCATCATGTTTTAAGTGAACAGTAGCATGCAATTCCCTGAAATTTTCCTCCATCAGACAAACGTGGGAGAAATATCTTTGAATGGTTAGTGAATTGTTAATGAATTTTCAAGTCCAATGTCTTATGTCCCCCACAAAATAAAGATGGCTAATATAATTGTATGCATGCTCATCCTAGAAATTAATCCTAGTTTACAGGATTTGCATTCGTATGGCTGTAATTGGAAGTATTCTGTGAAGACAGCTGTAATATGTGTTGAAATTTTGATTCAGTATTATAGGAAAAATATTCTTATTCACAATTCAAATGCAGAGTGCTACAGCTTATTAAGAAATCGAAGAGCAATCTTTTAAGATCTTTTCATGTTCTAGGTATGGCACCAAGCTTGAACTGGATAGTTGTTAAGAGAATTTAGCTTCTTTCCAATATGATTCAAGATTTTCTTTATGGGCCTTAATGCTTGATTGTTCACCTTTTATTTAGTTACTAATGTCTTGAAAAGTCCTGGGAAGAAAATTAAAATTAAAAGACCAATAAGCATATAATGCACAAAATTTTATATCTCCTATAAAACACAACCTTCTCTCTGAGTTCTGGCACTGGAAGGGTGAGACAGGTATTCATTTTGTCTCTGTGTGGGTTTCAGACTGGCTGGGTATCAGACTGCAGAAAATCTACTGTAGAATGAAATAGAGCCAAAAGAGGGGAAAATCTGAGGTATCAATAAACCTTTGACTGTTGCTTTATCTCAGTGTCTATTAAGTTTGAAGTGTATTACCAGAGAGTCCTTTTGTTTTTGAGACAGACTTATACATAGTTCTAAAGAGTAGACTTTTCCCCTTGAGTTGTACCCAGTGTAAACTATTTTCTCTTTCCTGGAGGAAAACAACCTCAAAAATTCATTTGTACCATTATTCATTTCCTTAACTTGTTCTTTCACTTCCAATATCTCTGAATTTGTCATTCAGCTACATAAACTGCATGCTGTGCGCTCTCTGTCCTTACTCAGGACATTTTTCAGGATCAAAGTTGCTACATTTTCAGAAAGTATACTTAGTTGAATCCTGGTTTTCTGTTTCTTTGGTTTTGGAGACAAAATAATTTTTACCTTAATAGTAGAGACTACATTTTTTTGGCCCCTTCATCAGCCCTGTTGATATATATATATGTTTTCAAATAAGTGCAAGAGGATTTGTCATTAGATAACTGGTACTATTGTACTGAGAGCAGCTTTTTACGGTAGTAGAAGCAAATCAACGAAACTACAGTATGTACAAAGCAACAGAAACAGGCTTCTAGTGGTTGAGGAAGAGGGAAAATAAAATTGCAAAGAAACACTGAATTTTTCTAGTGAGTATATAGGCAGAGATTTTGTTTGGATTATGTTTCAGAGGTCAATACCCTACAATTTCCAGAATTTCTTAAGCCTCAGGATCACGTTAGAGGTAGCATTGTTCATGAACTCACCAACACAAATCTTGAAACACCTATCCATTTTCATTTTATGCCAGGTATGTAAATGCTACAAAATCAATATTATAGTATCTAAGAATCTAGATTATGTAACTTAAAATTAAAAAATGAAGCTAATCCTCTCAAGTGATGATTTTACAACTGTCACTTTATGTTTTAAAAATTAAACTGTATTACACTCACATTAGAACTACCTTAGAATACCACCAGAGATTTCTTTTAATGCAGAATAAAGCTGTTAATCTTTTGAAAGATGAGAGTTGCTTTGAGCACATATATCCAGATCTGTACTCACTTTAGGCATTCATGCTTCAGTCACAGATCTGGATGGGCAAATAAGAGCAGTCACCGATGCTCCAAAATCTGAATGACTGGACTAATCATTGGCATTTTAGTAATTTCTGCAAATTGCCAGTCTTCAGGTATCCCGGGTATTTCCATGCCGGCTTCCTCTGCAATCTGCAAGAGATCAAAATATAACATCAGGACCATTTATTTTGTGTTGATTATGAATATCTGTTTGTGCCTGCTACTTGATTTAATCACTGCCCTGAATCACATGATTGCCTTCAGAAAGATGCCATGGAAATAAGTCAATTAATATAAATGACCGTGGACTCTGTAGGTGTTCTAGAATATTTAATGAGCAAGCTGGTATAAAATACCAACTGACAGCTTTTTTAAAGCTTCTCTAAGGCTATTTTGAACTCTCCTTGATGTTTATTTTTCTAGTTGATAGATTATGATGTTGCCCATTGCAGTGATTAATGATGGATATGGGAATAACTATTTGAGTGTGGTTCCTGGTAATTTGTCAAAGTATTAGACATTTTGGGGTTCTATTGCTTTCAAAATTCTCTAATTTCATTTGAACAGGAAAACAAGTAAATTCTAGGATTTTGAGAGAATCTAGCTGTCTTTAATTGGGTAATTTTTCAACAGCTTAAACTCTTGCATCAGTCTGACAGAAGTGAAGGTGCTGTCACTTTTGCTCTGTTTAGGGCCTATGAAATGTGTACGGTTTTGTCCTATTTTGCATAGAGGGTATGGTTTAGGGATTTGATTGTTCAATCTCTGCATGAGACAGGAAAAAAGAGGGTCTATAAAGTCTATGAAACTCTGATTCTATATCGATATAGGTATCAACATTAATAGCTATATAGAAACTCTATTCTGTATTCTCTGAGTTGGTCAAAGTATAACTTTGTCTTTATCATACAAAAAAGACTGGGTCAGTCTGGCTGCTGACAGACCTCTCCTACCACTGTATCAGCAGGCAGTAATCCTTGCTCTGTGTCATTAAGGACCTCCTCTGTGTTCTCTAAAAGATACAGATTTACATGGGATAGTGGAAAATAAATGGGCTTTTGTTAACAAGGCTCTGGAAGAACAATCTGCTCAGAGCTCAGCTCAGCACATAGTAATCAAGAAGCAATACGTCCAACTCATTTTCTGTCCCTCTCCTGTAGTTAACAGGCCCTGCTCTTTGCAAGTAATTAAAGATCCAGGCTATCATGGGATTTGAACCTGTGCTCTCTGTCTTGGAATTTTGGCACTCTGAGTAGATCAGATTTTGCCAGAGAAAATGAGCAACCTTGTTATAATTAATAGACTCCTGGAAGGTGGGCTCCTAAGCCACACATTAACACAATTGTAAGGGGTTTAAATATCAAAATAGAGATAGGATGCATATAATTATCAGTTTTATTCTTTACTCCAAATTGTTATGAACCAGGGGAAGATATTTACAATATTTATGAAGTGTACTTTAAGTGATATACTTGAGTCACTCAACTTTATGGATTTTCAGAATTTCTTGAGGTAAAAATCTAGAAGCAACCAAATGCCTGAAAATTTATGGCAAATCTCTGAAATTTATTTCCTATATCCTGAGCAGAATTTTACTCAATTTCTTTGAAATCAAATTGTAAAGATTAATCTTTTTCAACTTGTAAAGTTGTATATATAGGATTATTGTATTACACTTTAAAGCTTTTCTGTAGACAGATAACTTCTGATCTACAGAGTGAAGAACAATTAACGTATTTTGCAGATTATGTTTTTTTTACCCAGAAAATAAATTAATATCCAAAGTGGTTGTGTGTGCTGAAAAGAATGCTGTCACTATTCTTATTATTTCCAAGTGCTTTAGTATATTTCTACTTATCAAAGTATCATATTAGTAAATCACTGTGGTAAAGTCTAGGAAAAGAAAGTTTCATTTAATGTGCAAAACTGGTTCTTAGCTGTGTTCAAACTTCCATCACTAAACAGTTTGTTTTAATACTGAGGTTCACATAAAGTCGCTTCTCTTTTTTTCCTTCCTCTCACATGATTTATTCTTCCTTATAAAAGGCAGAAGACCATGGACAGAAACTAATATTCCATCCTGCACTTTCAGAGCTATCGTTCTGAATACAGCCTATGTCTGAAAGCAAGCATGAACATTTAGGAAATAAAACTTTGTAAAAAGGCTAATATTCAAATAAATGAACCATGAAATAATTCTTCCAGAAAACAACAAAAACTCTTAAGATAAATAGGATTTTCTAGTCTCTCATCCTTCTAGTTAGTCTAAATTTCTGGTATTTCCACTGAAATATTGCAGTAAACTCAGATTGTCTCTCAGCTAGATAGAATCATATAATTGTTTAGGTTGTAAAAAACCTTTAAGATCAAGCCCAACAGCAAACCTAACACTGCCAAGTCCACTACAAAGCCATGTTTGTAAGTGCCATGTCTTTTAAATACCTCCAGGGACGGTGGCCCAACCACTTCCCTGGGCACCCTCTTCCAATGTTTGACCACCCTTTCTGTGAAGAAATTTTTTCTTAATATCTGATCTAAACCTCCCCTGGTACAACTTGAGGCCTATTCCTATGGTTCCATTGCTTTTTACTTGGGAGAAGAGAACAAAACAGAACTACCTACAACCTCCTTTCAGGTAATTGTAGGGAGCGATAAAGTCTCTCCTGGGCCTCCCCTCAGCTGCTCCTCATAAGACCTATGCTCTAGATCCTTCGCCAGCTTCATTGCTTTTCTTTGGACATGCTCTAGCACCTCTGCAGTGAGGGGCCCAGAGCTGAACACAGTGTTTGAGATGTGGCCTCACCCATGCTGAGTGTGTGGGGGATGATCATCGCCCTAGTCCTGCTGGCCACACTGTTTCTAATATAAGCCAGGGTGCTATTGGCTGCCTTGGCCACCTGGGCACACTGCTGGCTCATGTTCATCTGGCTGTCAACCAGCACCCCCAGGTCCTTTTCCTCCAGGCAGCTTTCCAGCCACTCTGCCCCAAGCCTGGAACACTGCATGGGGTTGTTGTGACCCAGGTGCAGAACCTGGCACTTCTCCTTGTTGGACCTCATACACTTGGCCTCAACCCATCAATGCAGCCTGTCCAGATCCCTCTGCAGAGCCTTCCTACCCTCAAACAGATCAACACTTCTGCCTAACTGGTAGTCATCTGCAAACTGACTGAGGGTGCACTTGATCCCCTCATCCAGATCATTGATAAAGACATTAAACAGAACTGGCCCCCATACTGAGCCCTGGGGAACGCCACTTGTGACCGGCCACCAGCTGGATATAACTCCATTCACCACCGCTGTTTGGGTCTGGCCATCCACCCAGTTTTTTACCCAGTGTAAAGTACACCTGTCCATGCCATGAGCAGCCACTTTCTCCAGCAGAACACCGTGGGAAATGGTGCCAAATGCTTTATTATACTCCAGGTAAATAACAACCTTTCCCTCATCCACTGAACAGGTCACCTTGTCATAGAAGGGGATCAAGTTAGTCAAGCAGGACCTGCCTTTCATGCCCCATGCTGGCTGGGCCTGATCATCTGGTTATCCTGTATGTGCCACATGATGGCACTCAGGATGACCTGCTCCATAACCTTCCCTGGCACCAAGGTCAGGCTGACAGGCCTGTAGTTCCCAGATCCTCCTTCTGGCCTTTCTTTTAGATGGGTGTCACATTGGCTAACCTCCAGTCAACTGGGACCTCCCATGTTAGCCTGGACTGCTGATAAGTGGTTTGGAAGAGGGCTGGTGAGCACTTCCACTAGTTCTCTTAGTACCCTTGAATGGATCACATCCAGACCCATAGACTTGTGTGAGTCCAAGTGGTGTAGCACAAGGTTTCCCCTTGGATTATGGGGGCTTCATTCTGCTCCCTGTCACTGTCTCCTGGCTCAGGGAGCTGAGTACCCTGAGAACAACTGGTCTTACTATTAAAGACTGAGGAAAAGAAAGTATTAGGTACCTCAGTCTTTTCTTCATCCTTTGCCACTGTTTCGCCCCACATCCGATAAAGGATGGAGATTCTCCTTAGCCCTCCTTTTGTTGTTAATACGTTTACAGAAACATCTTTTATTGTCTCTTACTGCAGTAGCCAAATTAAGTTCCACCTAGGCTTTGGCCTTTCTGATTTTTTTTCATACATACGACTAATAGGGGTTTATGTC